>NC_090440.1:1977991476-1978625940 GCF_031143425.1 Pleurodeles waltl | reverse complement strand
AAATATTTGGTTTGACAAACTCAATATGCCCCATCCAAAAGCTATCACCACTGGCCTAGTACCATTGAACCTACATCAGATTGTACACAATCCCACACACACCCTAGATGTCATTTTTGCTAAGACTGAACTAGTTACCGTTCATAAAATCACGCCAACCACATGGTCAGACACCATTTGAAAACTTTCCGACATAAAACATCACAATTCAACACACCCCACAACTACTTACATACATGCACCTACCGACAATGGAGCAAACTCAATTTTGATGACTTGGAAACACAACTAACAGCCAACACAGATCTAGATACAATTAATTCTGTTCCAAAACTTTATGAGTGGCTACAGAAAGCTTTTGATATCCTAATACCACTCAGAAAACTAAACAGGACAAAAGAAAACCAACACCTTGGAGAAACACAGAACTTAAAAAGATAAAACAACAAATCAGAAGGTTGCAGGGGACCTGGCTCAAAACAAACAACATTCAAGACAAACTGAAGCTACACTAACATAACAGAATATACAAATCATCAATCAAAAAAAGCTAAAAAAGATACTACTCAGCCAGAATTCAAAATGCTAAATCTTCAACCAAAGAATTTGATAAAATTCTTAATGAATTTCGAAAACCTAAATGCATGGAAGGAAATCATCCCACTACTCAAGATTTCACAAACAAACTGGCAACTCATTACACAATCAAGACAGACACATTGGACTCCTATTTTAAACAAAAGAAAACCATTAGCACCAACCCCTTTCCTAAAATCCCCTCTAACAATAAACCAACCCAGCCTGTCCTTCAAACAAATATCACAGGATGAATTTATGGATGTGGTTAAAGTAAGCAAGCCTTCTGGTTGCCCTTCTGACCCTTGTCCACCACACATCTTCAAGAACATTCTTTTAGCTACTTCTGCTGCCACACCTGTAAGAAAAATCAACAACTCTTTAACTACAGGAACTTTTCCTGAAGACCTGAAAAAGGCATACATACGGTCATTAATAATGAAAACAAACCTATACCCGCAGGACCCCAACAACTATAGACCAATCACAAATGGACCTTTCCTGGGCAAACTTATAGAAAGAGCAGCATTCGCCCAGATGTCACAATTCATTGGAGACAATTCCATACTTTCAGGCTACTAAACTGGATTCCGCCCAGGAAGAGGCACTGAATCGGCACTCATAGTAATCTGGGATGATCTTAAAAACACAGTCAACCGCAATGGAATTTCTGCACTACTTCTCTTGGAATGCTGGGCTGCCTTTGATATGGCTGACCATGACACCCTAATTCAAAGACTCCACGAAGCCAGCATGGAAGGGACTGCTCTCGAATGGATTACATCCTACCTTCAAAACAGAACTAATATTATCACCCCCCCCCTCTTCTCGACCAAACCATACATCACAAAAGCATGGGTCCCCCAAGGATCAATCATCTCACCTTTGCTTTTCCACATCTACAGAATATCATTACCAGAACTCAATGGTTTTCAACTCACATGCTACAACTATGCAGATGACACAAAAATACTACTTAAATTGGAATGCCCCAAAAACATTGAAAACTCACAAATCTTCAGGTGCCTCAGAGCCGTTGATCAGTGGATGACTTGGATCCATCTCAAACGAAATACCTCCAAAACGTAAATACTCACATGTGGTGACTGGAAAAATTATGTCCCACTGTGCGCCTGGCCGGATGATCTCGGACCACCTCAAGTATCCGCGGAAGTTAAAAGCCATGGAATTACCATGAACTCAAGTTACCAATGAATGTCCAAGTGGACAAATTAACACAAACAAGCTTCATCACCTTGAAGACTCTGCAACGCATCTTCCCCCACCTCGGATTTCCACACAAGGTGCAGGCTACTATCTCTCTCGTACTATCCAAACTGGATTATGCCAATGGCCTCTACCATAGATCATCTCTATTATGAAAAAACGACAATGTATTCAGAACTCTGCTGCCAGGCTACTATTGCATGTAAAGCCACAAGCCCACATCTCCCCTGCCTTGAGAGCACTACACTGGTTACCCATTGCCCGAAGGTGCACCTTCAAGCTGCTTTGTATCACCACAAAGCTATACATGGAACAGGCCCAAAATAACCAAATACATTCAACAAAGAAACCTCCGCTCAAGATTGGCACCCTACCTTAGAACACCACCATGCAAGAAAAAGACTATAGGTGGTACATCCTTCTCCGTTCAAGCAGCCAAACTATGGAATTCATTACCCCCAAATATAAGATCCATGGATAACTATCTTGTCTTCAGAAGACTACTCAAGAGTTGGCTCTTTTCTTCATAACCACCATATTCAAACAGCAATGGACTGCATATGCCTGTGTTGATAAATATTTTTTATCTGATTATGTGTATATTCTAGATATGTATAGTTCATTAGGAAATATGTATCGCTACTATGTCATAACAATACATTACACACATACTCTTTAAACCTGTTTAACAAATGTATATTTACTCACAATTCAATATGTGTATATATATATATATATGTATATATAAATATATGAATGTGTGTGTATATATATATATATATATATATATATATATAGATATATGTATGTGTATATATATACATACATATGTGCAGGTTATTCTATACTTAACATGTTCATAGGTCATTGCATAGCTCCTAGATAAGTTGTTATATCAGATACATAATGAATCCCTGCTCTCGTTTTTATATCACACTGATCAAATGTTTTATTATCTTAAGCATTTCACTATTCAAAAATTGAGGAAAGAAATACATGTTAGAAAATTACACTTATTAATTAACTTCAAATATTACAAATCTTGAAAGTCTGTTTATACAATACTACTTTTCTTCTCATATTATTATAACCATTATTATATTCCTTGAACATATATTCCCTTACTATGTATTTACATACCTATTACTCTAGTCCTACAGTACTAGAGAAAAATTAAAATAAAATAAAATCTATAAATAAAATTCAAAAGGTAAATTAAAGTAAAAAAATAACAATGAATACATAAAAAAAAAATGATTAAAAAGTATATATATATAAAAAATTATAAATAAATAAAAATAATATACATTTTACTCTCTTGTAAGCTTTACTTTGTCTACCCTTCACCATAGGTCATGTGTCTATCAATCTATCCTCCATCCCCACTCCGACCCATCCCAAACCCATTCTACTAATTTTATCTCCAACAAACCTTGCCTAAGCTCTTCCCTCCTCTTCGACATCTAGCTCACCCCAAACCTCAGTTTACTACCATGACCTTCCAAACAACCCTACTAAATTCTCCCTCATTTATCTCACCTCTGACTCATCCAAAACCCCTCCTGCTACTATGATTCTCCAAAACCCTTTCCACAGATTCTTCCCTCCTCCATCTCTCCTTTACTCATCCCAAGCCTCATCCTATTATTATAAACTCCCAATGAACACTTCTGGATTCTTTCCTCCTCTATTCCTCCATTACTCTAGTCAATCCAACTAACAAACTCACATTTCCTCTGCTCAAATTAACTCATAATAATACTAAAACTGTACTCATATTTCCCTACACTAATCCACCACTAATTCCTCCTGGGTTCCGGAGTAGCGTGCTACTCGCCAAATAGCGCTTGGACGCCTCGTCAGGAGTAGTAAGCGCTATATGAATACTATTACAATACAATTACAATACAATATCCATTAGTGACACCCAGATGTCACCCGAAAAAGCACTGGATCTCATCCATGTGTAGCACTAAACAGTCCTTAATTTGAGCTGGTGGTTTCTGGTGCTTGGCACTGGCACTTAATTGCCAGAAACTGAATTTATGACAGTCTGTCACATGGTGGTGCTGTTTGTTTAATTTAGAGACAATTACAACACATGTTTATTAAAAAATACATTAACAATGACTATTACGTGTCCCAAATCCATTCTTATAGCTCTGGGGGCCTGGAATTCTCGTAATTGTCACATTTGTAGGAGAGTGAATGTTATTAGTTGTATTGTTACTGTAACTGGCAGTCCTGACAGCAGTAATGGGCTGTGCAAGCAGAAGTGGCTTCCTGACTAGGGCCCTGCATTTTTTTTGCAAATTAAGCATTGATTCCAAAGCACCACAATGGTATTGACTGCCCTGCCTAAGTAGTTGATAGTGTTCAATCCTGAATGGATGGCATACTTTGAAGTGTGTTTGCCATCCTGAATGATATGTGAAAGGTTAGAGCAATTTCTACATCTTGCTGACGTGTCTCATAATACATGTGTGCATTGACCAAGGAGACAACTAGTACTGACAGAACGAAAAGTAAGATCAGCTAAGGAGGACATCCTTTTCCCCAATGTTTCCATATGTTTCGACTCCCTATCGGGACAAGTCATAGGGAACAAATTCAAGTTCACTTTATTTGTAGATGCCTGGACCACTAGCCTCTCAAGCATGAGGGGCTGCTGAACGAGGACGGCAGTACAGCGGGCTTAAAAGGCACAGGCGGCATTTAGGATAGATCCACCAACAATAATCCGACTGGATACCTGTGAGTCCATTGAGCCCGAAGGCATGCCACAGGAAGCTGGAAGGATGTTGAATATTAGCAACATAGCTTCTTTGAAAGACTCTATTTGCTGTAACATTGCTGACGGACCTGGAACTTTGGGGTGCATAGGGGAATTGGTTGATCAGTAAGAGACCAGGACCATGATTGTGTTGCATCCTGACATATGTGTGACCTCTCTGGTCGAAAGGGGTGAGATAAGTTAGAATCCTGCTTTGTTTTCTTGTGTTACATTTTGAAACTTGACTTACCTGATGCTTATGAATGTACTGAAGGTATTTTGGAGGAAGGGCTGTGGGAGTGTGGGTATTTGCCCTCTACTTCAACCAGAAGCAGGACTTGCATTCTTTCCATCAGTGCTCAGTGACAGATTTTGCCTTTGCAGTCCCAGATTACTTTGGGATTCATCCAAGAGCAGGTTCTTTGGAGTAGTGCGATGATGCTACTATGTACCATGTGGAGATCTGTCAGACATGTTTATGACAATTCCTATATGGCTTAAACCCAGCCATATTATTATATATTCCTTGCACACTGGAGAGGTTTTGAAGGAAAACGTTTGTCAAAGAAGAGGAAACAAAATTGGGAGCGAGCTCCGGATCTGTGCCCGAACATGCAGAAAGAAAGGAACTGACATCAGTGCCCTGGAGTGGCGACAAAGAGCCAGATGTAGGAAAATCCGATTTTGCGACTTGCAAATTGCGAGTCTGAGAGACTCGCAATTTGCAATTCGCAAACCCAGATGGTGTCCCTGACACCATCTGCGAATCGGAAGGGGGTCGCAAAGACCCACCTCATTAATATTAATGAGGTGGGTCGCAATTTGCGACCCCCTTCCGATTCGCAGAACTCACAGGGATGGTGGCCTGCTGGAGACAGCAGACCACCATGTCTGTGACTGCTTTTTAATAAAGCAGTTTATTTTTTTGTATTGCAGACCGTTTTCCTTAAAGGAAAACGAGGTGCAACACAAACGAAAAAATGAAACATTTGTGTTTCATTTTTTCAGAGCAGGCAGTGGTCCATAGGACCACTGCCTGCTCTGAAAAAATGTTTTCAGGGACATTCACAAAGGGGAAGGGGTCCCATGGGGACTCCTTCCCTTTTGCGAATGGGTTAGCACCCATTTGAAATGGGTGCTAACTGCGAATTGCTTTGCAACCGCGTTCGTGGTCACGAAGCAATTCTACATCGCGATGCAAATCGCAAATAGGAAGGGGAACACCCCTTCCTAATTGCGAGTCGCATTCCCATTTTGCAAGTTGGTAACCAGGTTACCAACTCGCAAAATGGGAATGAGCATCGCAATGTGCGTTTTGCATGGCGCAAACAACGAAATTCGCTGTTTGCACCATGCAAAACGCTTGCTACATCTGGCCCTAAATTCAGCTCTGATGTCACTACTTGGGTGGGACAAAGCTAACACAGAGCTGCACAACACCACCTGCTAACTGGCAGAAGCTATGCTATGAAAAATATCTGGATCCTGTCTAGCGCCTGCAGGTATTCACAAAGTGAGGACTTTGTGGTTATAAGTATTCATCAGAAAGTACCAGTTATAACTGCTCAGCAAAAATAAAATCATTGAAGTCTCATAGCAGAGGACAAAATAACACAATCTTTTGCTTCCATGGCATGAATTTTCCTCTTCTAAAGTTGCCATGGGTGCCTTTTATGTAACTCAGACACAACTGGCAAGTCAGAGGTGCCTTGCCAAGTAGGAAAATGGAATCTGGACCTCTGTATGTCTTTACTTGACCCAGTCTGAAATGCTAAGCAGCAGCTGAAATTATGAAAGTCTTGAAGGCTCCAGATGCTGAGGGCCTAATAGAACCAATGAGGCAGATCTCAAAGATGCAGTGTCAAAAAAGATGGATGCAACCTTATGAATAGAGGACATGAGGAATCAGCAGCTCCCAGCAAATCTCTAAAATCAAAGCTCGTCAATTGGAAAGATACCTGAATTACTGATTCAAGCATGTTTGGAGAGAAAATGCTCCAGCAAAATCCTGAGCTCTTAAAAGCCCAGAACAAATGTGCTTACCCTTTCACAGTGGTAGCAACTGAATTGATGGACTGAGTCGTTTGGCATCTTTACTTGGCCACAGCTCCAAGAAAGAATATTCTTTTTTTCCATTAATAAAACGTGTAAATATTCCAAAGAGCTTCATGGCACTAGGGGACAAGTGGAGCGCCAAGTGTCAGTCAAACAAAGAGAAGGATACAGAGTTAAGAGGAAAAGCTACTTTTTAAATTTCCTTATAGAAGCTGAAAATTCAGAAGTATTTTTGAGAGACAGTAGAAGATTATTCTAGAGTTTGGCTGCTGTAAAAGGGAAAGAGCACCCTCCCCGTTTTGTTTTTTTTAACAACTTGGACCATGCCCAGAAGGGATGTGATGGACCTGAGGGCGCGAAGCGGCTGATAGTGTTTGAACTTGTGCTTCAAACATGTGGGTCCAGAATTGTGGAGGACCCTGTGGACGAAAAAGTGCTTTAAGAGGGAGTGGGTGGGAGTGGCGTGAAGGGGATGGGAGAGGGAGGCATGGGCAGGGAGGTGTAGGATCAACTGGACTGCTGAGTTTTGAACAACCATGAAGCAATGATTACGAAAATACAGAAGGCTCCTGTAGAGGGCATTGCCATAGTCTGGGCAGAATGTAATGCCTGCATAGACTAGGGTTCTGCAAACATTTATCAGAAGCAGTGGAAACATTTTTCCTGAGCATCAGCAGTAGATCAAAGCAAATAACAGAGTCATGAGAGATCTGTTTAGGGAAGGATACATTCTGAAGAAAGAGAAACCTGAAGCTCTTCAGGGGTTGGACTAGGTGAAGGCCCCAATTCTATTAGAAATGATAAAGATGACTAAATTAATGTTGAAAGCAAAAATTCCAAGTGTACCACAATTAAATATTTGAGGTAGCCGTCTCTCATCCACTAAGCAACAGCACTCAAGCAGGAGCTAACATATGGCATGTTGTGTCCTATAGGGACATAATGATTGTCATCAGCATATAACACCAGAGCAAAGCCAAAAGATCACACTAGTGAAAGGAGTGGGGAGATGTGGATATTAAATAATGAAGGGCTCAAGGAAGAGGCCTGTGGAACTCTGTACGTCATTGGGTAAACTATTTAGACTAAGGTATGTTTGATAAAAAAGGCCTCTATCCACCTTAGTGTGTCCAAAGAAATACCAAACTGGAAAAGTCTTTGGATAAGAATGGTGTGTGTTGGATGAATGCTGACAGTTCTAAAAGAATAAGGGCAGCCGATTGTCCTTCGTCCACCAGCATACAGAAAACACATCTGAAGGCAAGTAGAGAGAATTCTACTGCAGGAGCATGGGGGCGGAAACCGTGCGGGAACCGATATGGTATAACATAGGAAGGCTTCCAAACATCAAGAAACATTTTAGATAGAGAGATTGCAAAGGTCTGTTAGAATTGGAGAGATAAGGATAGAATATATGGAAGACAGGAGAGTGATGGAGCACCAGATTTAATAGCTAATAATGACCACACTACTTTGTTCAAGAAGAGAGTATCAACATTGGATGAAGAGGCTCTGCTAGTGAGTGTTGAATGCATGCATTTAACCAAATCCACTTGAATTGTCCTTTGAGATTTAAAACTGTCTACACACAAACCAGTCAGTCAGTCACATGGCTGCTAAGTGGTTCTATTTCAACTGTTATACTGCACCTAGTAATAGTACTTTAGCCAACAGCTAGTCACATGTTTAGACGCTGGAAATCACAGTTATGATTAAAAAAAATAACTTATTTAAAGAAGGCAGTATAGTTGAAGGTGTCAAACTGGTGGTGGAGGACTTAGCAACAGCTCAAGCACTTGACTGGATCATCTGTAAAAAATGAACCCAACTAAAACACAGCCAATTGTGTGTACGCATTACCACTGAAAGGTTAGCAAAACAGGAAAATAGCCAAGATCACCAGTGAAAAAACTAGTATGATTTGTTACTGGGTCTGTCGTATTACAGAATTCCTTCTGAATGGTTGGCAGGCCTATGTCAGATTCACTGACATCGTCCGACTGACTGAAAGATTAATAGTGATTGCCACAGTCAGTCACATCTCAAGATCACCTATTAAAGGCTAGCTTAGTCAATGCGGATTTAGACCATGTCAGGCTTCCACTTGATAGGGCTACAGAATTGAGGCTGTCAGTCATGTACCAAGCATCTTCACTCACCTAATTCTACCCGGTACCAAATCAAATTAAGTACACAATAATTTTGACAAACAAATACCTGTACTTAAAATACATATTTCATTCTTACTTTACAAAACTAACGTTACATGGAGACCTTTTGGCTTTAACATCTTTATTAAATTACTCGTGTGGATCTAGTGATAGTTGATTTGTCAAATGCTGTTAACTCTGATGCCTAAGTGGAGGATGATATATCATGCTGTATGGTCAATGTACTTCTTGTGATCTTGAGAGGGTTCAATGTTTCCAAGGTGATCTGCCTTTTGGAGAGTTAGCCATGTGAAGTGACATCAAGGGTTTAGAGGTTCATGCTTAAAGTACATCTAGTTTCATGCGAAATATTCACAGGATAAGGCCTTGTGGTTGGCTGGAAATGGCCTTACTAAAGCTTTTGACCCTGGGGAAAAGGCCATCTAGACCAGAAAACTAATGGAAAGCCTGGGGAATTTTTCCATGGTTTTTCTTAGCAGAAAAGACAAAAACTAGTGCTCAGGGAGTGTTCTTTATTGAAGAAAAATAACGACAGGGCATCACTGAATTGCATTGGACTAGTGGACAATGGAGATGTCCAGCTAGCTGCACTAAATGCCTTTTTCTCGGCTAGACAGCTCTTGTGGTGTGGGCTTACAGCCCGCCCATTGCTTTTCATTTGCAGGCTCCATTGTCCTTCTCCTTTTCTTCCTCCCCATTTGTCAATGGCATGCATCTATCTTGCCTCTTGCTGTGTTTAGCCCTCCCCCAGAGCAGGGAGCGAGTACTATATCAATCCACTGGTCACCATTTTAGCATCTGGTTTAGGAACTATTTTGCTCTTTAAATTGGAGCATTTCACATGAGCAATTGTGTTTTTAGTCGCTCCAAGCGCCGCAGTAAGCAGGTCTGTAAATATTGTTCTTATTTTGTCACAAATGCGGCTGCTCCTGTGAGTCGATGTGCGCAATACAATGCTGAGCTCAGGGGCACTGTGCATGCACCCTAATGCTCCATCCATGACGCTTAAATTGCTCTCCCTCACGCCGTATGCTTGTCTTATTCTGCTGCAGCTCTAACAGGTGCTTGCCAACAAGCCGCACTGGTTTCGGTCTTGCTTATCAACTTATCATATCCCTTTGCCATGTGATCTGGTAAGAGGTGAATGCTGAAATGAAACTGGCACTTGTTCAAACTTGTTGCAGTGGAACCATTTGTCAAGATCAGCCTCAAAGCGGACAGACTTGAAGATGTCTGCATAAGGTACAGTGCCCTTTATGTTAAATATATATTTTTTAATACCGTACTTCATGCAACAACGTTTAACTCCCTGAGCCAACCTGCTGGCTGTTTAACAGTAATCTCCAAAACCCACAGATTACGGCTGTCTCTGGACTCACAATTCCAGTCATGATCCAAGGATGGTAGGTTTTCAGTCGCTCCGAGCTCTGCTTTAAACGAGGCAGTAAATCTTGTTCTTATCCCGTCACAAATGCTGCTTCTCCTGCGAGTCAATGTGCGCAACACAATCCTGAGCTTGGGGGCACTGTGGGCGCACCCTACTGCTCCATCCACAGCGCTTATATTGTTCTTCTCCATGTCATATTCTTCCTTTGTAGGGTGGTGTCTGATTCCTTAAATAACTTTTTCTTACTGTGTCAGCATCCTATATAGACTGACACTTTCTATATATTTTTTTTTTAGGACAGCGACCCCTTATTTCAAATACATAAGCCCATTGACTTTCATCATGTCACTTGTATAGTGATACATGTTTGTCTCTTTGTCCTATATCTCTTTTGTCACTGTTAATAGTGTGCTTTGTTTGAGGGGAACGCAAATGGACAATTGATTTTAAAATCTGCTCCTCTTTGGCTGTCATCAATGTGCAGTGTGATGCCGCCGGGACGTCACTAGTTGTTTACATTGCATGTTCAGGAGGAAGCAACATGCACATAAGTTTGAATGCTTGTCCCTTTGTCACTGCACATACAGTTTTTGCACGCTGTGGTGTTTTTGTTGTGGACTGTGTTTTTTTAAGGGGTCTCTCTGCCGGCTGTCAGGCAGGGTTGTTTCCAGCTGCTATTTACACACAGCAGGGCTGCCTCTCCAGCAGGCCTGAAGTTACCACGTTCTCCAGCCCCACAGCCCCCTGCCCCTTTAAGCCAAGCCATTTACTTTTGAATTAGTCTGAAGGTCCTTCCATTTTCAACCATTTTTCCAAATGTACATTTCAATGCGATCACAGAGAACCCTTTGAAATGGTTAACAGTGCGTGTGTGCCCCACCCCACACTACCACACCACAAAGCACTTTTTTTTTTTTTAAAGTTATGTATTTAATTTGTTTTTTTGTTTGGATGGGGAAGCGGTTGTAGTTCTGTGACAGTGATTACATACAATCATTTTTATTGGGGTTGGAGCGCTGTTGTGCAGTATTCAAAATCTGCACTGAGTGTTTGGTTTAAGATCCCATAAAAGATTTCTGCAGGTAAAGATTCCTTTATGTAGCGGCTTCTCAAACTTTGCTACATTTAATTATTGAATAGTTATGTTTGCATGTACCTAAGACACGGGATCGAAGGCACTTGAGCTAGTCACACGCTTTCACACAGAGCACATAAGGACTCCACACCTGCCAAGCATCGTGGTCAGTCCTAACCTACAACATATAAATGAATTTTGGGAGTTGTAGTCTTGGTGTGCTTCCGTCCAACTAATGAAAATTGTATGTCCTGCCAATTTGCAGTTATTAAGCAATTGGGAAAAAACAGCGGTTGCTGCCAAGCTCAGCTGTACTCACTCTAAACTTCTAAACTGAATAAAAGGTTACGTTCCACTAACTTATGGGGGAACACAGACCTCCACAGCAGTTACAAAACCACTGAGCTTCTATGTGAGAAAAGCTCTTCCTCTTCCAATTTTAATGCATATAAAGTTTG
This sequence comes from Pleurodeles waltl, assembly GCF_031143425.1. Taxonomy (NCBI): domain Eukaryota; kingdom Metazoa; phylum Chordata; class Amphibia; order Caudata; family Salamandridae; genus Pleurodeles; species Pleurodeles waltl. The sequence continues at coordinate 1,978,614,218 of NC_090440.1, read as the reverse complement.
AATTTACAAGTTTCTATAACAGAACTCCTACGTCCCTCGGTCCGAAGGATGGAAGGCTGAGCTTACATTTAGTAAATGCCATTGCTTAGCAAGGCTAAAATACAATAACAGACACCACCAAAAGCTCTCAGGTTGCCAGGATCTATTGGCTTTGCCAATGCTTGACCTCATACAACTGTTTCCATTACAAGCATCCATTGTCCAATATCTGTAACTTGTAAATACAAGCCCACAAGCGTGTAGTGCAAATGTTCATAAGCAGATTTATATTGTACCTTAACAAGAGGAAATGTGTATTTTGGTTTTAAGTTTAAAAATTCTACTGTAAATGATCAAATTTCTGATTATCAAGCATAAGCTTGGTTTGGCACACACTCACTGTTTCTACTGACATGCTGTTTTTTTTAATCATGAGTATTCATTGTGTTGATTTGTGCAAGGCCATAAGTAGTAGAGTTTCAGCATATCTGAAGTGGTATTCAGCTGAACCGGTTACAGGACTGGACAAGCATTGGTAAAGCTAATAGGTCTCACCTATGCAGCAGAAGCGATTGCCTTTGTCAATGTGCTTTAGCTATTTTGTACAGCAGCACAGCATGGCTGAAAGAAAAAGAAACACTATGACATGATCGTTGCTAACCATGTCAGTGCTTTTTTCCTTTACTTTCAGCCATGCTGCACTGCTTTACAATATAGCTAAAACACATTGACAAAGGCATGCAGCGTCGCCAAGACCTACTGGTTTTACCAATGCATGTGTTGGTTAGTTACCTGTCGACTATCTTTGTTTAAATAAGAGATTGAAAATAACTTGAATCAGAGTTGTGCTTTTCAACAAATTTACTCAAGCTTGGCAATTTAAATGCTAACATCAGACAGAAATTATTTTGTTACAGATATTCTATTGCATGTAAATATTAATGAAACCTCAAGATGGACAACTGAAAGCTTTGATATTGTTGAATATGCTGTGATCACATGTAGAGCATGCTACCTAACCAAATCACACTAGATCATTTTATCACACCCTCTCCACTGTTGCTTTGTTCAAAATCAATAAATAACTGTTGATTTCCCAGCATAAAAAAAATTCCTGACAGCTCAATTGTGGAATGTCTGTCACCATCACACAGTCTTCATAACATGTTGTACAAGAAGGATCAACAGTCAACTGCAGAAATTCACTAACTTTTAGAAGACTAGCATGTGTTCATTTCCAGCACATTAAATTGAGGCATGGGCACAGCTAACACCGAATGAACATTCCTAGCAGAGAAAGTTGAAACATACTTAATTAAAATACTGTAGCGGACGTTAATAAACTAAAATCAAGCACTGAAGAAATCATGCCCTGAAAACTGCTCTCATGTGTACATATTCAATATCATAATAATAAAAACAGGCAACTCAGCAACGAATTGCTGGTAGAAATGACTCAAATACAGAGGTTTTAAATTTTCTCCCAGGAGATGGATGTCTCCTATATAAACACTTAGGGGGCCATTATGAGTTCAGCGGACGGTTTTTACCATCCGTCGAACTTCCGACGGGGAGGTTGCCAACACACGGCCTACCTCCCCGCCAGCCCCATTATGAGATTCTTGCTAGCTCAGCGGGCGGAAACGTGAGTTTCCGCCCGCTGGCCTAGCGGGAAACAGGCTACAGCATTGTCTCTGGCTCATAATCGAGCCGGCGGCAATGATGTAGCCTGCAGGGTGCAGCAGCACCCTCACAATGTTTACTGTCTGCAAAACAGACAGAGAACATTGCGATGGTGCGAGTCTGGCGGTCTGGTGACCGCCAGACTCGTAATGACCCCCTTGAAATGCACTGAAATGCTCCAGAACTAATGTGTTTTCAGGTTTCTTAGAGGAGACGGAAGCCTGTAACCATGTAATCATTTAACGGTTGAAGGGGCAGGATTTGTCAATATTTTGTTTTTGGGAAAATTCTCAAACTAAAAGAGCAATGTTCATTACAGAAGGTACTACCTATAAACATTAATGTATCCTCGTAAAAGATCAGCCTGCAAAATACAATTAATAATTCATAGCTTCAATCTTTTCAAGACAGTACAAAAATCTTTGAACTCAGCACTGTTTTAGGTCTCAGCGCAGTCTGCAGGGCCTACTGTTACCATACTTTAAAATGTACATACACTTGGCTTTGGCTCTCTCCACAGTAGTACACCTCTCTCGTCTGACACTATTGGCCGTTTGATGCACTATTCCCCCCTCCAGAGGAGTACTTGCTTTGTGATGCATGAAGGACTATTTGACAGCTCAAAAGTACACTTTCTTAAATTCTTTATTTCATAGATACATTGCTTATAGTATGTAATTGTTTGTGCTTTTACTACCGTAGGCTTCTTTTAATGTTTTGACCAAGGGTGAAAACGCAAGATCTATTTACGCACGAACAAATTTATGTGTTAGCTGACATACTCTTGCATGGACAAAGCAAACCTTGTGCATTTGAATGTGTTTAAAACACAGATTATATAACTATAAACTTCAGACCTGAATACATCACTTTAATTATATTTTATTCAAAGGCCCAAATGATCAAACCTTAAAAATCAAAACATATCTAAAAAGATTCAGTCTTAACGGACAAGAAAAATCATTTTGTTGGGCCATTTAGGCAACCATTAGGTATCAAATTAATTTGGATACATTAATATTTCATTTATCATGTAATTTGTTCAAATGCCATAGTGTTTCATAATCTTACATGCAAAAAACGTTTAGTGTAACAGCGTTCTCCAATTGTGGCTCAAATGCCTGTTTCACTGCTAGAAGAGTTTACTCGTACACAAATAAATACTGCCATGATGTATTAAGATTGACCAGTACCATAAACCCAGTAAAGCCTTAAATGAGTGCTGGGATAACTGCTTCAGTAAGCTCAGACTTGGAGTCTCGAAGTTTTCAAATGCTTAATTTATGATGATAGCAAGTAGAAGGTACAAAATGTCCAGCTACTCTTATTCCAGATCCTGGTCAGAAGCTAAAGCACTTCCACCTCCACTGAATCTCCTCCAGTACTTTTCTCCCATCCAACATGTGTTATCAGTAGGCATCTGGTAATGATGGAAGAAAGGAGTAACTTTCAGTGGAGCCTTAAATATACCTCGAAGTGTGAGGAAACCTCATATTCTTGCCACAGCTCAGCACCAGTAATAAAAGGGGAAGGCTTACTGCATCAATAAGCATTCCAGCCTAAATTCTGAAATAGGTCCACTTTTTAGAAATGCTATCAAGTTTTTTTGGTGGGTTCAGCACTCTCCCATGTAAAAACCGCCAATCTGTGACAATATATCATCTGAAACATCTCTTACTGGCTCTTGCTCCTCATGTTCTGTGGGGTTACATCAGTGCCCTGACAGATCAGTCCTAGAGAAAGCTTGCAGGTTCAATTGCTGGAAAGGGTAGGAATTAAGTGTGGCACTGCCAAAAGCGTTCTTCTCTGGGTCTCTTTAACATAAGAGATAATAAAAACTGTATACCATCTCCCTTCTTAACTTTGGGTTATCACTTAATGAGCCCTTTTTTGTGTTAGGGACAAACGTATGTTGCTAATCGTGGAGGGAGTTCAGGTTCAATGAGGAAATGGAACCTTGGCTATGGGCACTAGACAAGGATGTCATAGAATTCCTGCTGAATGCTTAGGCTTTGATCTTTTGACACTAGAAGGCGGCATTTCTTCTTTGTTTATATCACATTGTTTTACTTTTCTTTCTCCAAAGGAGGTTAAATTATCCTATTTGCAATTTTACCTGCACATTTCCTACAGAAAATAGGTCCCTCGTCGTTAGGAGGACCCAGTGCCATAAGAGACAGAAAAATACGTTTTGTAACCCCCTCCTTACCTACAGGAGTGAGCACATGGGGAATATGGAAAGAGGAATAGGGAAAGGGGACATGAGGTCTGCTGCATTTGGTAAATTTCCTTTGCTGATTAAGTAGTTCTTACGTGGCGGCAATATTAAGTTTGCTCTCTTATTTCTAATGTAACCTATGACATCTTCAAGAAGCACTGTGGAGCAGACGGGGCACAAATGCATTGTTTGTTTGCAAATCCTTGAGTGCCATCACAGGGGTGGTGCAATCAGGCAACCCAAAACTCTGTTTACACCTTTATTACAATGGTGTAGAAAGGAATTCAAGATAAAGTGTACAGCAAATGCACTTTATGTGCAGCCAAAAATGAGTAACGGCAATAACCACTAGGATATTCATGATAGGTTTACATTTAGGCCCATATGCACTCTATTTAGTTACAACATAATAAGCAGTCATTTATCTTGATATCTCCTGTCTAATCGCTCAGTCTGACCTTTAGCACTATGCTTTTATATCCAACTTAAAAACTTAATGCAACATATATCAAGCTAATCCTGTTAATACGAAAGATTTTCAATAAAAAAGCAAATAAACGATGCAGACAGTAAAAGTACAAGATAAACGTGTACAAAAACCGCAAATCACATGATCAATTGTGGATAGGCGACCATGTATTAAACCAATACTCAGGTCAAATTCTAACTCTAATATGGTCAGATGCGACCCTAACAAAATGCTGCATAATCTGTAACTTTAAAGTGCTTTATTCATACGTGTTAAATGTGCCATTACAATTTCAACCATATTTTAACCATAACAACTGGATCAGGGATGAGGGAAACCACAGTAATTTTCAGCAAGCGCCACATGAGAGTTTATGGAACTGCTTCTTGGTCGGCCCCGTCAGAGAATATTTATTACAACTTGTAAAACAGAGAACATTTATCATCTACTTTGGATTTTTCTCACAGAACACCAGTTAAGTCTCGTACTTAATAAGTTCCTCCAAGGAGCAGCGGTCTGTGAAATATTGTTAAAACACTTACAGCAACCATTTTTCTAAACATTCTTTAACTTCTCTCGGTCTGATACCCAAATTCATTTAACAGAAAAGTAGACATGCGCACATACCAATCCCAACTTTAGAGTTACAGCAGAAATGGATTTTTTGCTACAGAAACCAAAACAAAGGTCTTACATCCACTGAAGAACTGTTTCCGTACAATCGCTTTTCCAGGATCAGACTTTCCCCCGACAACCCGTGCCTGGGCGGGTGTTTGGTAGAATGTTCCCCGATCATCCGACAAACATTTTCAAATTCGGCCAGCTCATAAGGGCTTTTCAGGTCTGGGCGTTGACAATGCATCTATCGAACCTATCTTCTGCTAATAGTATACATAAAATGAGGTATCAATCTTCCCCTTAAACCACAGGCATTCGTCATTCAGCTTTTTTCAGTCATTAGCCTCGGACTGTGTCAATCAAGTTTAAGACTAATGGCCTAGGGGAGTAGTCATCTCTCGCTTAATGCTGCTGGCCATATGGATGTAGCCGTCACCTCCAAGCCACGTGCTGGCTTTGAACTGACTGAGGGACTAGTTTACAGAGACATATTGTAAGATTACTAAGAAGATGCAGGGGCTTGCAGACTGCCGATTGCTTACCATTTGATGGCTTTACTGTCACTCTTATTTGCTTGCTTTCTACTGGATGGCTTATCATTGTTTCAGCTTGTCCATCCACTGGCCGTGCCTACTCTCGAGAGATATCGAGAGTGTGTGTGTGTGTGTGTGTGTGTGTGTGTGTGTGTGTGTGTGTGTGTGTGTGTGTGTGTGTGTGTGTGTGTGTGTGTGTGTGTGTGTGTGTGTGTGTGTGTGTGTGTGTGTGTGTGTGTGTGTGTGTGTGTGTGTGTGTGTGTGTGTGTGTGTGTGTGTGTGTGTGTGTGAGGGGGTTGAATGGAATGTGTTTACCAGCTGGTACCCTTGGGCACTTTTCTCCTCCCTTCATGTTGCTCTTTCCTATGTGCTTCTCTCTCCCACCGCACTCGTGTTGCGCTCTCCACCTGCAGTCCTCATTGCTCTCTTTTACCTGTGTCCCCTCTCTTATGTTGCTTCTTTGCTCTGCCCACCTCGCAGCTTCAATGTCGCCTGCGGTCTTGCTTCACCCCCCGCCACCATTGTTGCTTCACCCTGTGCTCCATGCCCAAGTCTCTCCCCAGCCAGATTATCCACTTATTTTTTTTTAAAGGGCTTTTGCGCTATGTTTTAAAAGAGCGTGTTGTGCTACTTTCTATACCAATCCATCTTGTATCAGAAAATGATAATAAAAAAGCCTGTGTCCTTTTGCAAGTGCGCAAGTGTTGTACGCTTGCACATGCCTATAAAATGATTCCGTGGATGTGTCTTTTTCTGTTTCCTTTTCAGCCATGCTGCTCAGAAGCCTCATTCCTTTCCAGCATGGCTAAAACACTGACAAAGCCAATAGGTCTTACAAGCAAGACTTACTGGGTTTGCCAAGACTTGACAGACCTGGCAATACGAAGATCTACCTGTCTGTTATTAGAGTTCTTGTCATTAATACATCATGAGCATTAAGACAGCCAACAGGTCTGGCTGTCTTGTACCAATGCGTGTAAACAGGCATTCAAGAGAGTCCGTTTACCTGTGTGCTGCATGCACAAATGCTGTTTATCGCATTAAAGCTTGCCCTATTGGCTCCGTCAATGTCAGGAAAAATTAGCTAAAAATGTTTGCTTTCTGTATAGAATACAGATAGGAGATAATGGACAATGTGGTAACAATGAATTAGTGTACTTTTCAGGTGTAAAATAGTCCCTTGTGCATTCAAATGGAAGTACTTTCTTGAAGATGGAGACTTAAATACTTCTCAGGGTTGAAGCAAAGCTCACTCTTTGCATATTTTAAAGAACTTCTAACACTCTATGCAGATAGCTGTGTTGTCAAGCCAGACCTTAAAAAAAGTATAAGTAAATAAATATAGGCACTTAGCTTTAGGTCACCCTCTCCAACCACTGACATTCACGTGCTTTTCATAGTTTTCCCCATTGGCTGGATGGGCTGTCCGTCAAGACTGCAGCATTTTCATGGTGAGTATATTGTCCCATTTGTGCTCCCATTCGATTTTAATGATTAAATCAAGTGCTCCTTTTGATAAATTGTAGATGCAATATGACCCCCTACACTGAGACACAGTTTGTTGTCTTTAATGTACTTACTCTTCTGACAAAACTACATTTAAAATCCTGATTTATGCTTATATTGCTTGACGACTGGATGCCTACATCACAAAATAAAGAGAAAAGCAAAATGACGAGTGGGATGCTTGAATTAATCTTATCCAATGGTAATAACTCTAGGCCGCATTCGAGTGCATCATCTCTTTGCCCACTATGTTACTTCAAATCGGAGCCACTATCCTGTAACTGTGCCATCTTCATTTTTCTTCTCCCCACGACAACAATAGCAAAGGTCAAAGGCTCAGCCCACTTCAGCCACTGGATAATGTCACTGTGAGTGACAGCATTGTGCTCTTTTTATGAGGAGCACATGCACACATAAAGTAGCTCCCTCTAGCCAGACCTACTGGTTTTGCTAGCGCTTGTTATAGTTAATAATAAGCACCTAAATGGAACTGTAATAATAAATATCTTTCTCCTTTTCCTGCATGATTGTACATTTTATACATGCTGGGAATTGTAAGAAGCGTACACAATTTACAGAATGAAATAATACACTAGTCATCTGTAAGAACAAAGGTTTGCTTTGTTATTAATGCGCATTGGTAAGGTTATTAATTGTAAGCAAAATGTCTACAAAATACTTTATTAACAATAACCTTCCGTAATTTATTATGTCCTGCCATATCTAACCTACCATACCAACCACATTCATGAACTATCATACGTACCTACTTACCATACTTAACTTACTTTACCTACCTAGTCACCCCACTGAAGTTAAGAACAGAAAAAGTACACCCAATGGGACAATATATTTGTACACAATATTTAGAACTCAATATTTATGTCCGCAACATTTCCGTACAAAATATCACATTTCATACCTACCCTGGAATGCCATAACATACCTAGCAAACCTACCCCACCCAACCCTAATGACCTTATCCAACCTACCCTTCCCTACCTACACTCCCATACCCATCTAAATTTACTTCTCTAGTGCACGTAATACTCCTGCCCTGAGGTGGCGGTTTTTATTAAAGGAGGACCCATTACCCTGTGGCATCACCAGTAAGGGCTTAATGTACAGAAATTAAGTTACATGAGAAAGCTCTATTAACACCCTATAGTAGTACAGTACTGCAGCCTGCATCGGGAAAATTAAATTTGCAGCTGGTGAAGAGCCTGTTAATGCAAATGTCACTGCTTATTTAAAAATAGAAGAACCTATAGGCTTCAGCAATATTTCTTCATTTTTCCATCCTAGTGGCCTACACTCACAATGCCACAGGCCTCCCTTAAGAGTACTACACATAACACAATACTTATTTTGTAAAGCTTATAACCCTGAAGACATGGATGAAAGATGCACGTTATAGTATTTCTATCATGTCTATAGAGTTACCAGACAAACGTAAAAGAATCTCATTACTTATAGCATGACGATGACGTCTGTGGTAACACTGAGTTGGGGCCACAGGAAAGGGGGTAATGGTTTAACCGTGCAAGGACCTTAAGAGAGACCATTGTGGAGACTTGCCCTTAGGGAAAACAAATGTAGTGGTGAGGACACCCTAAATATCTAGGAAGAGTCACTGATCATAAGATATGTGAAAGGGTCTCCCTAATGACTTTTAAACTTATACAAGGAACCCTCAAGTCTCAAGCACTCCAGCATCTCTTCACCATTCTATGCTGAGGAGACCTGCTCTATATGAAAATGTCATCACTCAGCGTAGGCCAACCTCTAACTGACATTCAGTCCTGGATGACAACCGATCACCTCAAACTCAACTATCTTAATTTAGATCTCTTACTGACCTTGCCCACAAACTGTATATATTCAGGTCCAAATGTGGTTCCAAGCATGCTCAATATCAACTTTCCATTTTATAATGAGCCTTCTTCTTGGGCAGGAACTTGAATGCCTTTGCTTAAGGGGGCACAACATGAACTTGGGCTCCTCTGTTGTCTTTGAGGATGATTTCAACAGGTTAATCAAACCTCGGTACAAATAAGGCTGTATAAACGAAGCTCACTATTAGTGAAAATTCCTGAACTACACTTAGCCCCTCTTAAAGGAGCACTACATGAAGGAGATAGCTCCCTCCAAGGAAAATAAAGTCAACAACAATGGGCTACCTCCCCATTGAGGCAAAAAATATCTACAAGCTAGTCTTCATCTCCCATTATTCAGGCTTCCCTTCATATATACCCTGAAATTGGTAATCGCAGGAGGCCATCAATAGTTTCAGTGTGCAGACTCCCACCTTCTCAAAATAACTTATTTTCAAAATGTCTAAGATACTAAAACAGTCCTTCTCCAGGAATGTGCCCAAGGTCTGTAATTCAGTCCTTGACAGGACATTATTCTCCTGTTACATTTAAAAAAAGAAAATATCTGATTCAATGTCACCTCACAGCCTGAGGGACATGTAGGAATGACAAATGCATTGGTTTCTGAAAGTTTTTTCTCTTGGCTTATTAAAGGATCTCGTCAATTAAAACTCTTCCATGAGTTGCTAAAGATTTAAGTTGGTCGCCATCCTTTCAGTTTAAAAATCTCGATAATGTAATACTTATGACTGGACCACGTAACGTTTTTATGAATGGCCACCATTTTCTTTTTTTTATTTGTTCTTGTTTTACATGTATCCTGCCCCTGGTGCCTTGCCATTTTGTAAAGCGCTCTGTCACCCACATGGTACTATAGAAAACTACTAGTAAATTGCCACAATTCAACCTCAGAACCATCTATCTTAATTAAAGTGTTCACCGCATATGGAACAAGCATTCTGTGTCTCACTGGAATCTTATCACAATATTTAAAAAAATACCAAACACACTGAGAACAAGCTACATTTTAACTTTACTAGTAGTTCTCTTTTTATACACTTGCTCAGCTTATTTACAACAAAAATAGAGAACACGCATTGGCAAGGCCAAAGGGTCTCATCTTTGGGAGCAAATGGCTTTACCAGTACCTCTTAGTCATGCTGTACAAACATCCCCAATGCTGTGCAGCATGGCTAGATACGTAAAATAAATATATTGTGTCATTCTGTACGAAAATGACTACACAATTCACAGCCTTTTTTTCTTAATTTGGTAATCCAAATTGGATCTGAAAAAAAAGAGGAAAACAAATTGTGTGAAAGCTTTTTTTGGAAAGCAGATGAGGTGAAGCAATGCAAATGGGAGGCGCAAAAACAATAGGGGGCACTGTGGGTGGGGAAGTCACACAGAAGGTGTGGGGGGAGAAAACAGGTGAAAGGAGAGCAACGTGGAGCACAAATGGCAGGAGAGAAAAAGCAAATCAAAGAGAGAATGCAACATGGAGCTGCAGGTTGTCAAGGCACACTGCAAGAAAGCAACGCGGGGGAGAGCACACGAAGGCAATCGCATCATGAACGGGGTAGGGAAAACTACATGGGCAACAGAGAGCAGCATGGAGAAGGGGGACATGCACATTAAGGAATCAGCTGGTCAACACATGCTCTAGTAGAGTGCTTAAACAAAATTTAAAAAGTGGTGTTTGAGAAAGGATGTAATAATGATTCTATGCTCCAGGGGAAGGTCACACACAAGAAGAGAAAATAAAGCCCACATTTGTTAACAAATAAGAAGCAAGCAATGGGGAACTATTTTAGACCTTATAGCTGCAACTGAATAATTGTGTGACACATAACCGGTGCATGAATGGTGTACTTAACTATTTACAGGTAGTAGCTTAAAAAACTGTATATAACTTTCTATATGTCTTTATGCCAAATGAATCCTGAACAACTGAACAATGCTGGAAATGTGTTCTATAGATATGCCCAAAATACATTGTACTACAACTTTAAGCTTCACAGACTAGAATAACAATTTCTGTCACGTGTCGATCTTCCATACTTGGACACAAAGCTACATCAACTCAAAAGCACTGCACAGGTTGCAGCACAGTGTTTGCTGTAGGAAAGTGGCACACCCTTTACAAAAAGAAATTAGTTGCACTGACCTAAATAGATCTTGCAACAATTTCTGTAGAGAAAGTGGAAGAGAAAATTCTAGGATTAGATAGCGGGTTGAGAGCTTTAAAATAAGTGACGATTCTTTGTGTTTGAGGGGTTTGTAGGGTAGTCCTAGTACCAGCCGCTGCTCAGAATTTATCCTGTCAGTTTTCTTTACTACTTTTGAGATGCCTTCTGAAGGGTAATCCTTAATGTGGAAACGGATGACTTGAGGCATTAAGTGGCATTCCCTTCAATGATGAATTTAAACTGTGATAATTACTTATTTTTCCTTCTAAGTGAAGTAAATTCATATAAGACTTTTAATCTAGCATTTTCTACTAAATCACAACAGAAATGTGAAGAAATGACCATCACAGTGATTTTGACATATTCATTCCTTACTCCCTGGTCCCTGCACGCCGTGCTTGGACCTGGCTGCGCTGCCGTGCAGGACTACAAACCTTCTGTAACAGGATTCTCATCTTTGTCTTGTGGAGCTCTGCTGTGAAACTGTCTTTATTGGGCACTAATGGGCTTTCTTTCAAATATCCAGTACAGAAGGTCTCTAAAAGGGGTCTGAGCAACACTACCTACACACAGACGTGAGCAGGGAGCTGGCGTAGCCGCCGACAAAAGCAAACAATCTCCTGAGAAACACCAGGCTCCAGAAGGGGAAGGTAAATTATCACCACAAACATCACAACACCTTTTGTTCACCAAACCGATATGACTTGACCCATTTTTTAAACAAATACCTAAACTGACTGCCTGTTGACAGTAAGATTATTTAAGTTAATTACTTTTGAAAGCCATCCCACACTTCTCTTCATTTTGCCACAACTAAACCGCATTTTCATAAACACGCACGGAGGTAGTCCTGTAACAAAGAAAAAGTAACCAAATCATTAGCCTGGGTTAGCTGTTTCCATAAACATTATGGTGACTACGAGACCCGACATAAATCCTCCACCACAAGCACCACCAGTACTGCAGCATCCAAAAACAAGGTATGCTAGATACTAGTCCTTCACTCATCACTTGGTTAGCTCGCTTTCCCTACCTTGCAATAATCAAAACACTAATTTTTTATGGGAGAGTACAAAGTGCTCAGTCCATGCAGTAATCTCTCTTTGGGCTTCAAACCATGCCCATGTCACGTCAGTCACTTACATTGGTTTGTGGGCTTGCATTTTAAAATCCGCTTTCTTTCATTTGTGAAAGGCATGCATACGTCATGCCTTTTCCGGTGTTTAGCCCACCTACACAGCACCGGTAAACTACTAGAAACATAGGAGGCTCGATGATTTGAGCCTGGGGTCCAGACTACTTTATCTGTTTATTTTCCACGCAGCGCCATCGCGCTGTATTTTACATAGTGCGATCACGCTGTGTTTTTTCTTCTTTACATCGCTAATAGTTCTAACTCAAGCAAATGCGAGACCCGTTGCATTGAAAATGCTTATTTTTATAGCAGGCACACCAATTCCCCATCCTCAGGAGACGATGGAATGGACGGGGTCAACATTTCTCACCAGGGTCATTAGGACGCCTTAGACTTTTGAGGACGCAAAAAAAAGGAAAAAAACTAAAACTGTACTTTTCAGCTTTCCACAGCTAACAGAGCCACCATCCCCTATATTTCACTCCTCAAATGTTTGTAAGGACAAACTACACAAGATCGTTGGCTGTACCTTCATCTGTTAACTCGCGGAACTGAAACTGAATCCAATTAGTTTCTAAAATTCTTCTCACACCCCTGTTTTTCTTTCACAGATTAGTGACTGTTGGAAATGGCTCTTTTTACAGGATTGTTCCCAAACTTTTAGCCTCCGACCTCCTGTTTTTGACTATGTGCTGCATTTATTTTTTGCTGGCTTTAGGATGCCTGGCACTTTACCGCTGCTGACCAGTGCTAAAGTGCAGGGGCTCTCTGTCTAAATTGTATTGGTGATTGTCTTATCCGAGATTGATATATTTGATTTACTAGTAAGTCCCTAGTATAGTGCACTAATTGTGCTCAAGACCTGTAAATCAAATGCTACTAGTGGGCCTGCAGCACAGATTGTGCCACCCACATGAGCAGCCCTGTAAACATGTCTCAGACCTGCCACTGCAGTGTCTATGTGGTCAGTTCTAAACTGCCGTTTCGACCTGGCAAGTGCTCCCACTTGCCAGACCCAAACCTTCCCTTTTACTATATGTAAGTCACTCCTAAGGCAGACTCAAGGCAGCTCCATGGGCAGGGTCTAGTGTATTTAAAAGGTAGGACATGTATTGGGGTGCTTTACACATCCTGATTTTGAAATACTGCTAAATTCGGTTTCCACTGTTACAAGGACTATCGCTCCCACAGGGTAACATGGGGATTGCCTTGAAATATCTTTTAAGTGGAATTTCCCATTGGGAGCAGAAGAAGGCAAGGAGTTTGCGTCTCTGAATTCACACTTTAAAAATACATCTTTTGGTGAAGTTGGTTTTTGACTTGTAGGTTTGAAAATGCCACTTTAAGAAAGTAGGCATTTTCTTTCTTAACCATTCTGTGCCTCTACCTGTTTGTGGACTATATATCTGGGTCACAATGAAAGTTGGGCTGTTTGTGGATTCACTATAGACAGTCACACAAATGGAGCTGAGCTGTGCCCTGCATTTCCTGATGGGTCTTCCTGAGCTAGAGTGGTGGGAGGAGACACCTGCATCTGAATAGGGCTGTGCCTGTCCTCACACAAAGTAGTCTTCAACCCCCTGGAGTTTGTCTGGGCCAGGGCAGGGAACAGCAGGTTCTTATGCACTACAAAGACTTCTCTTTTAAGTTTGCTTACTTCAAAGACAGAAATGGGTATATATATATACCGGACCTCTGACACCATGAAGTTAGAACACTTCTGGATTGAGGACATTCTGCCAGGAAGAAGAGCTGGATGCTGTAGGAAGGGCTGCCACTCTGCCTGTTGCTTTGTTGTGCTGGCCTGCTGCTTCTGTCTTGGGCATTCCACATCCTGCTTTCCAAGGTTCTCCAAGGGCTTGAGTTGAGCTTGCCTCCTGGTAAGAAGTCACAGAAACATCAAAGACTTCATGTGCCAACACCTGGGCTCCTCTGCGGAGAGCCTTGTCCCGCCAACTGGTGCCAATTACAGTCTGGGCCTTTGAAGGAGGTTTTTGGTGCTACAAGAAGAAAATCTATGCATTGACTCACTGCTTCATTCCAAACTGATGCATCACTGTAAGGATTCAACGCATCCCCGCTGTCCACACGGAAGTATGGTACCCGCTTGATGCAATGACCACAGTTTTTCACGCAGGCCCTAGCTTTCCGCCACAGCATGTCAGGAGAACCACGCTGCATGAGTTTCGAGCACTCCATCACTGAAGTCTGTGACGCACCGCCCTAACTCCGACACAGCGCCTGCTTCATCGCTGTGAAATCGCCACTTCCTGGCCTGACTTCTGGCGCATCACCAATACATCGTCCCTGGGCGCCATTTTCTTCATCAACACCACAGTTAGGAACAGATGCTTCATGCCAGAAACAACGCATCACCTCCCCTGCAACAGTAAGGAACTGGCACAGCTCTTGCTCTTTCGACGCATCACCTCCCCTGCGACCCGCATTGTCTTTATTTTTGATACATCGCAGGTACTTTGCCTTTATCAAGCACGTCATTGATTTCAAGGAACTATAATTACTTTCAACCTTTTAAAAGTTATATCTTTACTTCTGTATGTTAGATTTAACGTGTGTGTACGTGTGTGTGTGTTTGTGTGTGTACATGTCTGTGTGTGTGTGTGTACACAAATACTTTCCACATTCCCCCTGAGATAAGTCTGACTGCTCGTGCCAAACTACCAAGGGGGTGAGCAGAGGTTATCTTAGCTGTGTGACTCCCTTACCTTACTTGCGAGTAAGCTGGGGGTTACCTTTGCTGTGTGATGGCCTTTCCCTACTTGGACAGGGTGCAAAACACTGACAACTAGAGACCCCATTTCTCACAGTGACAGAAAAAAAGAACCATGCACTTTATGTTGTTTGATGTGACACTATTTTCCAATTGTTATTTCTTTAATGTAATTATGTGACTGATCTTCATTTTAAGAAAGTTTTCTAACATTTTGACAAACTGATATTGTGAAGCAGCCTATTGAAAAGATTTGATGATCACATAATTGAATGCTTTTATCACTGTATTTTGAATTGGCACTATAACTGACAAACACGCAATGCTCTTTCTTGGTCAATCAGAAGAGAGTCAACAACTTTCTAGGGGCCTCAAGCACTGCCATTATCTCCACCAAAAACACGAACTGCTCTGTAAATAAATTCTCTCCTGCTCCAAACACAGGGACTGGGTTAACTACACATCTGTTTCAACAGCTTTAATACCACATGACCTTTATGGCAAAAACACAAAACCTTTGTCTGAAGCTGCTGATTTTCTTCTCTTGTTTCTTCCCAGTTGCTCTATCCCTTTTAAGCGGGCTGATAGAAGAGAGAACAGTATGGACATTTTCTTTAACATATATTAGAACAAAACAAGACTGCTATGCAATGGAAAGTCTTGAAATGTACTCTCCAAAAATATAATTTGAACATCATTCCTGTTTGCGAAAAAAATACCATTCCACCTTTCTCTATGAACTTGGTTACTGTTTCCCTTGGAAGTTAATACACATATGGATTTGTATGAATAATTGTATGCACAATTCCAAATTGTGTATGAAAAGTACATTGCATTCTGCTTAGATTTTGAAGTATTTAATACAAAAAAAAATCCCATTTAGCCCTTATAAAAACACGTTTAAGTATAAGCATTTCAAGTGAAATGGCAAAATCCACTAAGAAAGTCTAAAAAGCAGACTGCACTAATAGTCTTTTCCTTCCAAGGGGGAGTCATTCCTCAAAAATAATACAAAGAACTCAAGGGTGTCGATGAATGTTAGGTAAGGGGAAGAGAGGGAAAGGATGCGACAAAAAAGTCTGTAACTGTAAGTGTATTCTACGCTCTGAAAGCCATTACCGCTTCCAAGCCAACTTAGAATTTTTTCCACTCAGCTGCAAGTATTCCTTCAGCCGCAACAGTAAATCCAATTCAGGGTAGGACTTCATAATTTAGAATGTGTTATTTCATATACTAGTCCTTAATTAGTGTAGCTACAAAAGCATACATGTTGGAGCTCAGCTTTCTTCACATTTCCAACTTCTAAGAAACATAATTCAAAAATTCTAGAAGACCAACACCTTCCACCCCCTCTGGACACTTAACCAAACATGTCTTGCAGAAAAACAAGTCTCTGGCCCAGGAAAGTGACAGGACCACCCATCAATAATTCTAACCATCATGTAGTACCTATAAGGGCCGCATAATTTACAGAACCAATTCAATCTGGCTTAATAATTGAGACTAGAAAGAAATTTTATGGGAATACATGAAGCTTTTTGTTTCTCCGCTTCCCGACTTTGTAGGTACTGTCTATCAGCATCAAAGGTGAGACTTCATGATGTTCTTACCAACCAGGATGCTGGGTACTTAGTCAGGGAAAAAATTCTGGGCTTTCAATGCACCCGCTACTCTCCTGGGAATCTTACTCGAGCAGTCTGAGACTGGTGTCAAAAAGTCAATTAATGTATAAAATGATATTTACAGCTATACTTAAAAAATGCATTTCTGGCAAGGCTAATGAGATGTGAAGAAATGACATTGCAAATATTTTTAGTACAGTAAATTAAGAGGGATTGATGGTACACAAAACTCCCCAGCCCTAATTTTCAAGAGAATATTACAACAAATAGCTTTAGGGTTTGGTAAGGCACTGTTCTGTGGTTAATCACGGCCATGGAAATTATTTCAAGTTTGATTTAGTTGGAATGGAGATATAGCTTATGTTTTCAAATTTGCGAAAGATTGGATGCCAAAGGTCGCAGACCCTGAGCAGGGCTATTTTGTGGCTCATATTCTGCTCGCAACATGCTGCAGGAGATGTCAAAGGTACAAGTGATTGGGAGATTCTCCCCCTCTTCCATGATAGGGCAAAATGAAGACAAAGTGGGGGATGTGAGGCGTTCTAGTTTATCCAACAGTCACAGATCAACCATCTCACTACAATGAAATATCACCCTGTCTGCAACCCTCCAAACTCGCAGAGAGGGTAAAATGATCACTGTTGGAAGGGGTTACCAGACTTTTTATAGAGGTGGTTGCTAGACAATCTCCAAGTGGAACGACTGTGTTCTACCTCTAAAAACAATTAAACATTGCCATTAGCCTCTCAGTGAGGTGGTCACTGGGGAGGTTGAGGGCCTCAACAGTACATAGCAGTAGGAAACTTTTTTAATTCCCGTTATGCTTGTGCAGCCGTATAGGGTCCTACAGGGGCACTGGACACACTCACTGGGAGGTCCTATGGATCTGAAGGTACCTGTACGGGTGAACACATGGTGGAACAGTTAGAGAACATAAAAAATACACCAGGACGACACAACTATAAACCTTCTTCCCTACACGTATCTTTTATGTAAGGACATGTTCAAAATACATAGGTTGTGTCATGGCGTCAGAATGGTCCCCTTAGCGCTTTACTTCTTTAAAAAAAAGTACTTTTTAAAGAACACTTTAATTCACCAATAATACTGAAAAGTGAGTTTTTGTATTCCCCTTGATTCCACTTCCATTTAAAAGAGACAAATAATCTAATCCAAGCGCATATTTTGCCATGCTGAATGGTGAAAATAAGACAGTTTTCTGAGTGTTCAAGCAAGACTGTTAAGGGTTCTGCACAAGATCACTAAAAAACAGTCAAACAGCACAACAAAGCTTATTTTGACTGGCTACCTGTCAAAAAGGTTTCAATTAACTGTTCAGTAGCTTACTGTGCAGTGGACCAAGTAATTTAGCTACTTAAAGGGACAGAAGGAAGGGTCCAGGTGGGCAAAGTTGGCCTCTTGATAGTGACCACTTACCAGTCACTATCTGTTTTTGCTTCCAGTTAACCTTTCTTTGGCCTCAGCTGGATGATTAGCTTAAAGGTTTCTATTCATTTCGAAACGTCTGCTCCTTGTTAGATTGGGCAGTAGACTGGGTATCAAAAAATACATAGATGGCTTACACATGGTCCCCCTGGGAGAAAAAAAGACCAACACACTCTGAGATGTTTTCCAAATTTCAGCAATTGCATGTGCAGATTACTTTACAGACTTTCTTAAAATACTGACAGCTTATCTGCGCTCTTAGAAGAGCGCACTGATACAAAAAGGTTGCAAACGGGGCTCAACTTTGTCTGCAAGGTAACCATCATGGAAAAGAATTTCTCCAGGTCATAAGTTGTGGCAATGCCAAGCTTAGGGACAGTCTGTGCTTGCTCAACTTAAAGAAGCTACAGGTAGCATATTAAATATATAGTAACATATGCCACATGAAGAATACATGGGGAAGGCAAGCACCCTAGTAGGGTGCGGCACCACATGCTGCAGCCTGTGTGGGCAGATGGTAACATGACAATCCTTAACAAAGAAAATGAGGCAGTGGTAGTTACACTGGTTAACCAGGAGCCCTTCATCGCATCATACAGGTCAGCTGTGCTAATAATACTTAAGTAAAAATACTAAAGTAATTGTGAACCACCTATTTTCTGATTTGAGAGGACTGGTACTCCTCGACCGGGCTGGTTTTGTTCTAGGTCGGTCAACAGCATATAAACAATTTACTTTTTCACGACTCTAAACTTATCTTCATCAGAGTTCAAGGCAGTGCAATTTTCATTTCATTTGCTGGACTGGCATTACGTGAGGGATATAGTGAAGCAGATAGGTGCTGGGCGATATGCTACCTTACCATATTAAGACTCCACCTTCAGAGTCCGAGTCAACAATGACTTTTGGATCCGTTCAAAATATGGCAGGGAACTCAGCAGGACTGCTACTTGTCTCCCATTCTCAACACCTTTGCAATGAAACATCCAGGGTGCAAGCTGTGCAAATGCCACCTGCACAGGGGATATGCTGTAGCAGCTGTTGCATCATTATCTCCATCTACACGGATGATGTAATACTCTGTGTAGGTGGCCCATTAAAATATCTGTTCTCCATCCTCCGTACAATCCTCTGGAACAAGTCTTTCAATATTTCCTCTTAAAGGGGGACCTCCCATAGGGCGTAGAGTTCCCCCTCCAATAGACAGAAGAATCGGTGACCTACCTGTGGATTACAGTGCATCAAGGAACTTAGGTAGTCCTCAGTGACAACTATAGTGGAGTGCAGGAGAGACTACTCAAAGAGAAGAGGAGTGCTGTATCATGTTACCCTTGCCACATCACTCTTACGAAGATTATTGCACTTCACAAGCTGATCTATTAAATAATATCCCCATGCACCCATAATGGACCTTTTTTTGTATGCCTACAGACTCTGATAATATAGCTGACATGGGCAGGTAAACAGCTCACAAAAAGTGGCAGCCACACTGCCATAGGGATTGCTAGCCTTCTCTGATCTCCCTTCTAGATAAATTGCAAGCTCCTTCTCACTAATAAGCTCAGAGAGTAACAGCAACTGGTAAAGATAGAAAAGTCATGACTAGGTGACCAGTTCTTGCAGGGGGAACTTTACAAAGGTGTCCGGAGGATTCCGCTCTCTGGCAGGAGGGTGGAAATCCACTGGAAACCTTCCTTTATAATAAAATACGTAGATCTCTCTGTATGTTGGTTTCATCGTTAACAAAGAAGCATCCAGCCACTTGCTTGTGTAACTACTACCTCAAAACCAAAACATCTTTTAGCACATATCTCCATCCACCCACCCCCTGGAGCACAATCGCAGTTAGGACCACAGTTCTATCATAAAAGCATGTTTTTGTTTGCTTAGAACTTTGGCATGGTTTTACAAATCTTAACAAAATGTTCCAAAGAAAATGTTTTTCCACCTCAGCTCCTTCTTGGAACGTTTCGGTGTTATCCGTCAAGTGGGGGCCAAGAAAACAGGAGGGAGGCCATAATGCAGTCTCCCTGTTCATTCTTCCACTGGAAATATTAGACACATCTACAGCTGAAACGAATGAACGGAATTACACCAAATTTGGCAGAAAGCTAGAACTTGGTCCAGAAGGTGTGATTTTTTTTACTTGGCATGAATTTATTCAGTAGTCTTGGAGAAATTAAGGGTCAAAATATTTGTATTTATCAAGCAGCAGAGGAACCGTAGATCCAACAAACCTAAAGATCTGATCTGATTGGCAGTCACCACATCAACAAAGATGTGGAGGCAGCCCTCTTAGGACTCTGGGAATTAGTCCCCTATGCTGAGAAGGTGACAAATTATAGAGAGATGGATATTGAAAACCAGCACCAAAGTGCATGGGGAACATATAGCCAATGCGTTTCGGCCGGAGCCTTCAAATTATATATAGGAATCGTAGGGCTACCCTCACCCCTATGGCTGGTGAGGGAGGGTCCCTCTGGGACCAAAAACATACTTTTTTGAAATGTTGCCACAAATACGCAGAGGAACCACAGAACAAAAAGTAACAGTGGGTCCGGATGGGGGACTAGAGTGTGGGGGAGGGGGGTTCGGGGGAATCTTTGAAGTTAGTTTAACAGAGGTGGCAGGTGCGTGCCCTCCTCCACAACCCTTGAGGGCTCCGCCTCCTGGGGCTAAATCATTTAATAAGGGGAGGGGTTGTGCGTCCCCTCTACCTGAGTCTCACCGACGTCCCGAGGACCCCATCACCCTGGGTCGAATAATGTGAAAGGGGGTGAGGGAGTCCTGCAGCCCACATTTCCCAAGCCTCAGTGAGACTCCAGGTTATCTATCACCTGAAGCATGACAACAGTGTCCTGGGGACCCTAGTCCCCAGAACATTGCTGTTCCCTGCCTGGGAGAGTCCGGACATACCTTGCCCGCACTCTCCCAGACAGGGACAGAGCTTTGCTCCTACCCCATGCTACACACCCAGCACCCGTCCTGCTGTACAACGTAGTAGAAAAGACTGACAATGCCACATAGCTCCGTTAATTGACTTTGTCAATGTTTTTTTAAGTGCTATGATGAAGCCAGCATTCACCACGTCAGACTGCCTTTTTTTATTTAAACTTTCAGCCATGCTGCAAGGTAGTATATTAAGCAAAACTGGTGTCAACAATTAAAGCAACACACCGGCAATGTTGGCATCTTGTCTATAATTTAAAGCAACTTGAACCTGCTCTTCGGTCAAGGAGGAACTGTATAACAAATAACTCGTTAAATAACCACACATATCAGCTGCACCAGGGTCATCAGAATTACATGGGTTCATTCACAGTTAAAAATGAAAACAATGCAAATAACTTCTGCACCCAGTCCAGTCAGCCCCAGAACCTTCCCGTTCACAAAGCAGAGACACAAAAGGAACATGTGTCAATGCATCATGAACATATATATGAGGACATGCGTAGACGGAGTGTGGTTTCTTCTCTCTTCAGATAACACCTTCAATTAACTATGTCTGTATGACTCTCCCTAATGGCTAATTGATTTTTCTCGAACAACATCATTTTTAATGAGTTCAAATATCTTGGGCAAAAGAGCCCTCTGAGTTATTTAGCTATATAATTTAGTAATGGTCCCACAGGGCAATTCAAAATTCCTCACAGGTAGTCTGCCTTTAATGTTAAGCAATAAAGTACCACACAGGGTGAAGTTAGGCTTCCTGTGCGGGCACCACTATCCAGCCCATGTGACTTATTTCCAGCGACTGAGCAAGCACGAGGTGTGCTATGAATATGCATGGGGTTGGTATGCTGAGCGACAAACAGGGTGGCCTGGAATAATGACTTTGGAGAGTACACTAGATAAGTGTTGAGCATGCTCTCAAATATTCCCAGCATAATGCCCCGTTTTGGTAGTTCCAAGCATCTTCTAAAGACATGAAGTATGATACAAATATTTGGATTATGTTTTTCCCCTGCTACATAGTAGTGTTTTGTTTCACAGCATGAAAAAGTCTGACCTTTCCTTTAAAGATATTAGCCATTCCATCCCTTTCTCCTAAGCCAGGGTGAAACTTCTTTTTAGTGTTCCCTGCCCGCATGGTTAAGAATTTTAAGTGCTTAACACTAATTTGGTGTTTAGCTGCACACACTGCACCTCAAAGGGAGACAAACTGATTTGCCACGGGTATGATTATATTGTCTGTGTAAACAGTTGCCTTGAATTATCACCCTATTTTAATACCTTGATTAGACAGGTTAACATGTATGAGTTGCGCTAGTGGCTTTAAGGTACAAAAGGTGGCAGCGAGTGGAGGAGGCTGTGCTGTCTATTCCCTCCACACATTGGCAGACTGGTCTGGATAAACTTAATTCACTATAACCATTGCTACAGTGGCTTGCAGTTCCACCATCAGACACTTTCTAAAGGTCTCTTCAATATCCACATATGTTAATGTTTTATCCAAGACACCCCAATCAACCCAGTCAAGTGCCTTTTCAATGTCAATACTTAATAAGTCTTCCCTGCACGCTCAACATTTTTCACAGCTGCTCCCTTGCTTGTCCCTTACAAAATCTAATTTTAACAGAGGCACAAAAGAACTGGATTAGAGCCAAAGTGTGGGTGCAAGTGATCTAGCAAAGAGTTTCACATTTATGTTTATTATGGAGATTGGTTCAAGAAGTCCTATACTGCATAAGACACTTTTGTGGTTTTGGACTAACTGAAAACACTGGCTTGGTCATACAGAGTGTCGCCCCTAGATAATATTAAATTAACATATGTGTTAAAGTAGGGGTTAAGGGGCCTGCAAACATTTCATACAAACCAGGTGTGAAGCCATCTGGACCAAAGGCCTTTGCTATTAAATTGCTCGATGTCTTTAATCATCTCTTCCTTCCTTCTCCGTGGCTTGTTCCTCTGCTAGTCTAGTTACTGTGGGGTGCAAAGATAATGTCAGTCTCTAAAAAAGAATTACAAGTGTAGAGCACTTGGTAATGGTTTTCACCCTAAGCTTATCAATCAGCTTTCACTCTATGTTCCTTCCCTTATTCTCTAAGAACGGCCTCTCAGACTGTTTACGTCTAGAGTCTGAAAGCTCTATTGATTCGTTTCCATGTCTTTACTTGGGATCATATTGTGATTATCTTTATCTCCGTCTTTTGAGACTGATTGGACTTGTGAAGACTTTAAACGGTAGAGTGACCATCTTCAAGAGTGCCCAGACCATAGAGCCCTCACCACGACCTACTGAGTTACTTTATCATTCTCACTGGTGCACATTATTACAATTAGTAAAGGCAAAAACTAAAGATATTGATTCTTTGGAATTCTGACTGGCTTATTAAGAGTACACCCAATTTAGGGTCTTTCCAATGCCATGAGCGCATAATATTCTTAAACTGGATTGCACCGAAAGGTAAAACAGACTGACAAACTGAAGGATAGCACATATACACATAAGCTTCATTTCATGCCACAAGATCGGTGAAGTGAATATCCTTTTTTGTACTTACCAGAATCATGTTTCCAAACAGAACGAGTAAAATCTATTAAAAAAGGTTTGACATATTTGTTTGAAGTTAATTCCATGGTGCTTTCTGGCACCATACAGCATTTACCCACCTTCACGTTGCAAATGATTACCGTTTTCAAGCACACATTATTCGAGTTATGCCGAAATGATGTGCAAGTACTCCTAGTAGAGACACCACGTAGTGGAGCTCACATTTTACACGCCGTTTACCACCTGCGAATACGAAAGAACCCACCCGGTGGTTCCTGTCTGTAGTCCCGTTTTGCATTAAAAAAAACTGAGCCATGGCAATGAAGAAAACGGCTTAATAGGTGTGTATATTGCCCCTTCTTAGTGACTGTCATGTGACGCAGGGGACATACAAAGTTCTGCTAAAATGGCATTTAATTGAGACTGCATTAATGCTGAACTAGTTTGATTGCCATCATTTTTTCAACTCGCAGTTTCAATTCTGAAATCGTGGAAAACGGAAATGTAAGCGACTCGCCCAAGAGAATGCGACATGTAAAGAAAGAAAATAAACTAACTTCGAATCAAAACTAGATCTCGCTACTGCCTGGCTTCCCACATAATTGGCTGTAAAGTGATGTACAAAAGAATGACAAACCCAAACACCACGATTTACACAGAGCTTACTCCACTAACCCCAAAGTAAACATCCAACAAGACATAACTTACATCGGGACTAACACGGGCTTAGGAACTAACACAGACATACAGGAAGAACCAAATGTTAGGAGTTTATCCAAAATAGCTCAAGCAAAGCAACTGTATGTATTTTCTGAAGATTTCTAATACTAAAAGTTCAGTGGTGGCCCTTTGTTCTGCAAGATGCAGATTACAATCTTGGCAGGCAGAACTGACATCGCCGTGGTGACAAATTTGGATCGTTTCTATTTGCAAAACAATATTTTGACTTAAACATCAGGCAAGCGTGTTTCATTCACATCAAACCCTAAAACGGGGTTTTGGAAATCCCGCAGCTCGCCACGCCCACAAAGTAAACAAAGTTATTTTTCGATAGGCAGCTTTCCTTCCAAAAGGACAGCTGAGATCTGATCTGAGGTCGGCGAGGAAGCCAGCTCACATGAAAGTAGCAGAGGAAGTGGCTGCGTTGTTGAGCTGTAATAGATGCAAGCTGTGCCTCGAGGGGCGGGAGTTACTTCTTAAGGAACGAGCGGCAATGCTTAAAAAAGGGGTAATAATGGTGGGGGTTTTATTGTTGGGGATGCTTGAGCAAATTTGACTGATAAGCGCCATTAACCTACCTGGAAACATTTCAATGCTGTTTTGGCGGTCACGTGCGAAGAGGCGGAGTGGATGGCTAACCATTTACATGGGCAAACTTCTCACACACTTAACTGGTAGTTCGTTTGACAACAGCAGCCACGAGGAATATGTGGTGGCCCAAGCTCTGATATATTTATGCCATGGAAAAACTGTCGACTTTAGTGTCTGACAAAATGGCTAAATTTGAGAAGATCTGGTCCCTCTCAGAACATTCATTAAAAATACAAGGTGACATAAAGGGGGCTCAGACCAAATGTCGATTGTCCTACATAGATCTGGGATATGTAGACCGAAGTTCCTTTGCCATTAATAAGCGAAGGAGATGGCCGTACAGATGGGAAAGATTGATAACCTGGGTATTTGTTTAATACATTCTTCTCCCATAATCAATGGGTAAAGGAAGTAGACAAACATGTATGCTACAATCACAATGAGATGCTTGATGATGGCACCTGCCTGTGTCCTTTACCTACAAATTATGCTACTGCCCTAACAGCGTCTGAGGCGTATGATACTCTCAGCTATCCATCAATAATCGGAAGGGAGTGGAAAGGGTGTCAGAGAGATAGGTAAGGCTTGGGTTCCATCGTATGCGATTGTTAACTATGAAGCGTTCTCTTCCGCCACCCAATAATTCTACTTTCTTGCTCTGCAACACATAATAATATTCCCATCATGCTAGGCAATCCTCCATTTTCACACTTTTTGCACTGCGCAAAATCATTTTAAACCTAACCAGACGTTTGGCAGAATGCCTCTCATAAACATTAGGTCTGCACAGCACAATACACTATGGTGAGACATTAATTTTAAGGCCTCTTTGCTTAAACGTTCTCGAGCACAAAGCTAAACACTGTACCTGCGTGTCGTTAAGCCTGGGAAAGGACAGATACGAGATCGTGACACCACTAAGAACGCTAACAAGAAACTATAAAATGTAAACAAAAATGATATGCCATAATTTCCAAAATATACTAAAAATCTCTCTCATGCAAACCGTTAGCTATAAAATAAAAAAAATTAAAAAAAAAGACTGCATAGCATCTCTAAATACACTTTGGCAGATTTACATCACAGCAAAATTAAACTCTCATATTAAAACAAGCATTGGCAAATCTTATAGGTCTAGCGTTGGCTGCCAACCTTTTGCCTTAGTCAATGCTTATATTGTAATGGTTTTTGCACAACTTTATTATTGGAGAAACTATTGTGCCCTCGTCAAGCAACAGTTGCTCTAAAATCAAAAGGTTGCCATAGTAGTTCCCAGCGCTGAAAGTAACCGCTCTGTGTGTGCATATGCTCCTTGTGAAAGGGCAGAATGCAGTCACTCAGTTGTTAGTGAAGTAAGCCAATGGCAGAAGAGGGCTGACAACTGCGCTACGCTATAGTGGGAGATGAAACATGTGAATGACATACCATACCAATGGATGAAAATGGCTAGCTGAAAGCCCCTTAAGCATATTATATTATACATATCATTTTAGTAAAATTAAAAGATCTTGTCTAACACCAGACTTAAAATGCAATGCTATGTAATCTAAATCATCTCAGATAAGCGTTCTGCATAGTCACATTGTCACTTAGATGAACAGCACAAAACCAGCAGAGAGGATCGCCTGCAGAACTGATGGATTACTGAAATAAAAATCTTACAAGATTGCAAGGAAAGAGAAGAACACATGATGAAATCTTGTAATTAAGGCAGTAAGAAAGCAGGAGAAAAAAAGCAAAAGTTGATTTTTATATAAGTAAATGAAAGGTCGGGGGCAGATTCAATCTGATAAATGTTGGAGAAAATAGAGTTGAAGTCAGAAAGTGTATGAAGGAAAAGAATGAGATGGCAAAAAAAACAGAGGGTGTAGTATAAAGTGGAGGGGTGGAAGGACGCCAGCAAAGACTTGGTGGGCAGGAGATGGCAAAGACTGGGAAAAAACAAAGACAGCAGCAAAGGCTGTGGATGCCGGCATATCTCAGATTAAAGGAAGGACACCAGCAAAGGTTAAGAAAAAGCAGGAAGGACAATTGTTGAGGAGAGAAAGAGGAAAACCAATGATAGGGTGAGGAAAACCAATGATAGGGTGAGGAAAAAAAGCATGTAAAGGTGGGGACGAGATACAAAAAAGTAGGGGGAAGAATATAAACAATGCTAGGTGGGAAGAAGGAGATGAGGGAAGAAACATTAAGAGAAAGGCAGAAAGAAAAAGCAGAGGGGATATCTACGAAGGCTGAACAGCAAAACGTGGTCAGAAAAGGAAGAACCGGTATAGGGAAATATTCAGGGCATTCAAGTAAACAGGGAGATGAACACATAAAAGTGAAATGGAAGCGACGTAGTAAGAAGGAATGGTTAAATAAAAAAATTAAAAAAAGGCACTGGGGCCAGGAAAGAGAATCTAATAAACCTAGACTGTTTAAACAACAGAAAGGCAGCCTGTCTCGGACTCATCACGACTAAAAACATCAGCACTAACAACACAAGATTTCTCAGTGCATCACACAACCACGTAAACCACTGAGGAAAAATAAATGGGGCGATATCCAACAATACTACATGCTATAAATGAAGAAGACAATAAATACCTATATCTGGTGCTAAACAGCTGTTGTAACCTGTTATACATAGGATCTCCGATAAGAAACACAACAGTGACCCTCATTATCGGTACAATAAACAGTCTCTTTACTTAAGTAGTCATCCACTGAAAACTTCTTCCAAAAAAAAAAAAAATCACATAAAACGATAGCTTTCCTTCCAATAACACATGTATTATTTACTGAGCAATCCGCCCCACAACTTCCCCTGGGTTTAAACATCAGTTGTCTAATCTCATAATACTATAATCTTTAAATTCATGCATGCCAAGCATTCCTCACTAACACTGCAACCTATTTTAGGGTATCATTAAAGATGTTTATAACGTGGACGACTAAAGGGAGAGATATCCGCTGTGTGTCCTGCTATGAATATCATATGTAGAGTTGGAGTCCTAAACCACACCAAGCCGTTTCCTCCATCTGACTCTTAGCTGAGCATCTTTTGGAAAAGCATTTCCTCTTCGTGCCCTCAAGTAGGCCTCTCACAATACCACCAGCAAGGTAGTGAGTGTCCTGATCCTCAACGAAGGCAGAATATTAGGGATCTAAATATAACTTAGAAATGCATGCAAAAGCAATAATGCCCCATTATCATTGGACACGACCACGTGTACTGGAATTATGTTATACTGCAGCTGGGATTTTTTTTTGCACAAATATGGATTTGCTGCATAATCAACCATTTACTGCATAATCGGCAGTCTTTAACACAAAATGTTTCTAGCTGAAATGCTCTAAAGGTTACTAAAATTGCAGCAAATTGTGTTGGTGCGTAGTGGAAGGCCGTAAGGAACGGCTGACTGGTCATCTTTTAGTTGCTCATTATTATAGTTGAGTGTTAAACTGGTACCAACTGGGGGAAACCGTTGCCAAGACGGCGTTAACAAGTATAAAAAAAAAAGACACAATTACGAATAGTATTACAAAACATACAGCATTAAATCGCATAATTGTATATTTCTTGCCGCATAACTTGGTCAACCGTGACACAGAATTCGGTCCTCCTCTGCTGCATACATAATTCCAGAGGCCTTTGGTGCGAATGAAATAGACTTTCTCACAAAAAATATATATTTTGAAGTGTAATGCACTTATTGCTTTTAATTTGTTTTACTTAATATTACTTATTGTGTTTATTTTGGCATTTTATTGTCATTTAAAACTGTTTAATGAATACAAATAGACGCTCGCTGTGTACTGTAGTTTATCGCCTCCCAGGGTCTTCTTTTAAACAATCTGCTCACTGAATGGCCAGGAACACCGACATCCCAGAATGACTGTATTAAGCAGCGCACATCACTTTGCTCTCCACGAACGGCTGTCATACCTAGAAACTTCCCCTCATCTGCAAACTTTGGATGCCAATCCTCGCCTGTCAGGAGACCGCGGGCAGTTACCCTATCTCTGACCCTCAGTTTTTGGCCTTGTGTCGTTACCGGTAGGGCAGGTGTAATGCGACACTTCTGACCCCACCCTCCTGAGATCTGGGTCTCGTTTCCTAGAATATTACTACCTCTTTATCTCCTTTCTCAATGCTTGCCCCCTCAATGTTCAGCGTTTTATCTTCTACCTGGAACACTTGCGTCATCACAATCCCCTGTAAACTGTCCACTCAGCCCGGCTCGCTCTCCTTCTACCCTAAATTTACCGCGCCCCTCCTTGTAGGGCAGACACAAAGTAAGCACGTCCCGGATCAAGTTCTCCAGAGTTTGTGCCCTCCTTCCACAGTGAATCTGTCCCTTAGGGTCTCCTCAGCTTGGAGTCCCCCTCCTTCTGCGATGGGCACGCCCGAGGGATGCCACTGAGTACACCCACTGCACGAAAGGTCCCCCGTCCCGTGTCTCTGTCCCCGGACCCCTAGCTCATCCCCGGATGCTCTCACCTTGCGGTGCCGCTCCTTGTGCGGAAGGCACACCCAGGGCATGTCCCTGGTGAATTCTCTCCACTGCTCGTGGTCCTGGTCCGAAGACACGAAGACGATCTCCAGGCGCCCGGGGCCTCTGCTGCGGCGGAAGCGCTCGTAGAAGTCAGCCAGGCTGGCGCTGAACTGGCGGCAGGGCCCGCTCAGGCTGCAGCCGAAGAAGAGCCCGAGCAGAGCGCCGGGGGCCGAGGCGAGCGAGCGCACGTCCACCTCCGTCGGCGCCTCCCCTCCGGACACTAGGCTCTCCCCCAGAAGGGCCACGGTAGCAGCGGCCTCCGACATGGCCTGGGGGGGGGTAGGGACGGAGTCCGGGGCAGCGGGTATTTCAGAGGGGTCACACCAGTCACCGGAGTGAGGTTCAACAGGCGCCCCTGCTAGCAGAAGCAAGAGTTAGCCGCGGCCCCCAATTCACCGCTAGACTGGCCTGGTCCTGCCCTAAGCGCCGCCGCTGGTCCCGGGTTCGCCGCCCTCCGTCGCCAGCCCCGGCCGGCATGGGCTGCAGCTGTGGGAGCCTGGGCTGCGCCGAGCTCCAGTCTAGCGCACGCGCGCACCCCCGCTGTCATCGGCGGCCGCGCGCACTCCTGTCCTGTACGCAGGCCGCTGGCGCTATAGCAGCGTCGTCTCCTGGAAGGAATGCGGCGGTACAGGCGCGTGTGACGTAGGGTTCTGGCCCTTTCTCTATTGGCCAACTGCCGGTGTTCGAGGTCACTAAAAAGCTAGAAAGTTGAGGTTGGCATCGCAAGTCGAAGGCACGCGTGCCCATCCGAAAAAAAAACCTCGTCTTGATTTGGATCTATATGACGGGGAAGAGTACCTATTTGAAATATGCTTTGCATTAAGACAGTCGAATCCTGGAGCAGTGCAATTTCAACTTGCTGACTGATAGACCACTTTCACTTTGACGCCTTAATGAAAGCAGTGCATGGCAGGCGGGGAGAATAGAGCAGCTGTGATTACCCCATTATCTGCTTTGGGGTGGAAAGCAAGTACTTGTAGGTCAAATGGCGAGGTTGTACTTCTTTTAGTGCACTGACGTTCTGACGTTTAACAATCCACGGATGAAGCCAACAGACTACGTTTTGTACCACACATACTTCCTTTGGTTTGCCGTGTTTTGTTGGTTTCTTTCATACATGTGAATTATATTTTCCTTTCTAGTGTCTGTGAACTTATTTGGCTCAAGCAAGCTGATCTCTCAGTAGGAACATTATCGCTTGTATTGAAATAAGCTGTTTTTGCCATCAAAAATAAGGGAAATCCCGCACAAACGTTTTTTTTCTGTTGACTTCTGCACAGTTTATGATTTTATTTCTCCATGAGCCCATACTATTTCAAGATGGGCAGCAAAGAATAGCTCAATTTGCTCTCCACCTCCAAAATCCTGCATACCACCACTACAGGAAGATGGCATCTCGTCAGCCTAGTCATGGAATGTTGATGTACATCTTTTGAGAATTACACATCTAGGCTCACATACTGAATTCAAATTGTGGTAAAGCAGCTATATCAAGTTATAGCGAAAATGGGGCATTCAAACAAGAGTCCAATCGCGTAATTGTGCATGCTTTCTGTGATTCACCAAAGCTCCTTTGTCCCAGGCCTATGCATTTCTGCATACCACGTCTCGAAATTAACAAGGAAGTAGCTTGCCGAAGTGGCTGGAGTAGAAGCAGGTGGTATCATCCACAAGGGATTCCACCCGACCCTGCACATTTTATATAAAGTAAGTACTACTCAGACAATCATACAACATTCATACATTTTTGAGATAACTCCGATTTATACTATTTCACTGGGGTATTACGGACTGCACTCTGTAAGGTGTAAGATTGATATATACGGAGGCAAAGGAGGCAACACCTAGACTCACAAATTAAATGGTGCATAGGTCATTGTAGTGCTTTCCTCTTATTTAGTTTCTAAGCACTAACATAACACACTAGAAATGCACTTGTGAGGTCAAAGAAGACTTTTATTGTTATTTTATGTATGACGAATTAGTAGCTTTCAAGTCCGCGTTAATCAAACAAAATATATCAGTTTGCAATATACACAGCAGGTTATATTTATAAGATATTGAATGCAAAGCAAAACAAATACTTCACCGTGTAGGAACTATTTACAGCTACATCTTTCTAAGGTCTGCAAGCTGATGACCCCTGTCAGCCGCGAGAAAGAGTTTCATCTACCCACACGGGATGCTGGCAGCTGGCGCCAAGCTCCAGCACGAGGTCCGGCAGATTCGAATCTCACTCTCTGCAGCCTGTTACATTCGTTACAAAGGTGTGCCCCCTCCTCTCAGACCTGGGAAACTGAGCAAGCCTTTTGGAGACTGGCCAGGTCTCCAAGACTACTCCTGTTCCCAAGCTCAAGCGAAGAGAAAACAACACCCATGTACTCTCTCTTATCTAGTGTCATGTCAAAGCCAATAGGCATCTAAGCTGAATACAAAATGCAATGTATAATATCATGTCAAAGCCCATAGGCAGCTGAGCTGAATACAAGATGTAATATATGATATCATGTCAAAGCCAATAGGCAGCTGAGCTGAATATAAAATGTAATATATGATATCATGTCAAAGCCAATAGGCAGCGGAGCTGAATACAAAATGTAATGTATAATATCATGTCAAAGCCAATAGGCAGTTAAGCTGAATATAAAATGCAATATATAATATCATGTCAAAGCCAATAGGCAGAATATCTAATAGCATGTCAAAGTCAATAGGCAGCTAAACTGAATACATCATGTCAAAGTCAATAGGCATGCAATGTCAAAGCCAATAGGCGGCTAGACTGGATACAGCATGCCAAAGCCAATAGGCAGAATACAGAATGTAATGGCTAATGCAATGTCAAAGCCCATAGGCGGCTAAACTGAACAAAACATACCATGTGCTACTGGTGAACATTGAGCAACTAATATGCGCAGTGGTGAAACACAAAGTCATTGGTCAAAACAAACTCCATCAAATAGCAGTACAGTCATGCACCCACTTCTGCTCCAATGTGGGTGTT
This sequence comes from Pleurodeles waltl, assembly GCF_031143425.1. Classification (NCBI taxonomy): domain Eukaryota; kingdom Metazoa; phylum Chordata; class Amphibia; order Caudata; family Salamandridae; genus Pleurodeles; species Pleurodeles waltl. Next base: position 1,978,581,862 of record NC_090440.1, on the reverse strand, counting down.
GGCTATGTAAGTGTAGATCTTTTAGCAAATTGGTATGCCCCTAACTACACACTTTTTACATTGCTCTAAACAAGGGTCCAGAGGCCATTGAAACTGGAACGCGTCTGCTCGTGTGGTGGCAGCAGTAGTGCATCACCACAGCCCTTCAGTATTTCTGCAGCATGTCTGCATTATGGAAAGCCTAGAGGGTCATTATACATGGAATACCACCCGAAGAGAGCCTGAAGACAGAGTGGACCCTGACTTTGAATGGCTCTGTGACACAAGCAAAAAGCTTTAAAAATAGACTGCCTTGCCACTGGCAATCAATGTAAGTAAGATGGTGTGAAATGGTGGCACAAGAAAAAAAGCCTAAAACAAGTCAAGCTGTAACATTCTGGAGCAATTGTAGGTGCTATATCAGGTTTGTCATTGTCATGCCCACCAAACTCCTGGAGGCTCAGCAGACCGTCTTCTAGGGCCTAAAATATCCCCTTGATAATCCATCTTAACGGAAGGAGGTAAATCCTCCTCCCCCTCAAGCAAGTATAACTTCTGCAGAAAACGAGGAACCTGGGCTTTGTCTACCTCCTACTACTCACGGAAAACCATATCCTTAACCGGGCCCTGGAAAGGCATGACAAAACGAGGAGTACATACTGCGGAAACAAGTGGGAGTCAGCCCCAGGAGGGCAAAAAACAGGAAAGCCCAAATTGTCACGAACATGAGCCAGAACATCCCACATCTCCTCCCTGGAGCCATACTTCCTACCAGAAGACGTAGAAGGAGAGTCATCCTATGAGGAAGAGGACCCCTCTGTAACCACCGCGGTCCAGGAGGTAGAAGGACACCCAGGGGGGGTCGCCCCAGCCTGAAGAGCTTTGGACACAGCCACCTCAATCATGTCCTGAACCTCCTCCCTAGACATGAGAGGGGCAGGATTCCCCATCGCAACCTGGTGCCCACCAGGCAGCTGAACAAGAACCGCAACAGCCTCCCCCTCCAAGGAGGAAGAGGAAGATACAATCCAGCATCTCTTGCCACGTCCCTGCACCGACATGACCAAATATCCAATTCCACCCCAAACAGCAGCTAGCTAAATAGGGGAGAGAAACTCCCTCTCCCTCCATCAGCAAATAAAAATGAGGCACAGCTCCAGCACCAATCAACCAAAATGAAGAAAAACAACCTGCCCTACTGGGAGAGAGAAGACAAACCAACCAGCAAAAACGCCCAGCAACGTGAGGCAAAGATCCAGAAGCGCAGCCCCAACCACCAGAGAGCCGACCGACTCCGTCAGCCGACCCGGAAGCAGCATCCGGCAAGGCAGCCCAGCACACCTCCAGGAAGAAGCTCAAGCTGGGATTCCACCACGAGGAGCTCCCCACCCGCCATGAGGCAACACGATGCCCCTCCAGGCCCAGCCGTGGAGGAGAAAGAGAAGGTAAGTCTAATTAGGCTAGGCAAGAAAAAACAGGAGGAGTCGGGTGGGGGGACTTTTTAAAGGGGAAGGGAGGTTTTTTAGGGGAGGCAAGGAGCCTCATTGGTCTTGAAAGGAAGACGAGGAAAAGATGGGAGATAATGCCACATTTCACCTGGTGTCTCCTCTGAATGTTCTGAAAATGTTAAGTATGAAAATTCCATGATCACACTTTGTTGACCTACTATGTTGTCTTCATGGATTTCCCATATGATTGTTTTCTTATGTGTGACAATTTTTTCATATCCTCATCTTGATATGCTATTTCATTTCTAGGCAGCACTAAGTTATTAATCAAAACCAAATATTTCTGTTCACACTTTCTCCTGTCATTGGTCTTTATCGCAATGCCCCACTGAACACCAGTTTGCCATGTTAATACTGTGGTGGTGCAAAAGGCATGGATGCTTCCAAATTTTGAGACAGTGTTTTTTTCCTTCATGCAGAATACATTAAATAAGGACGAATGGTTAGGGTTTCAGCAATGATAGTCTAGACCAAGGGTAAAGCAAGCTGAGTGACCTTGGCAACACAGATGATAAAGAATGGAACTTGGTGTACATTATGGAGGGAGAACTGATAAAAAAACTATTATATAGTTTGCAAGATAAACCAATGTTCATGCAGAATCTGCCCTGGGGTTCTAAGGATAGCTACTTTTATGAAATATTTGCAAAACTTTATTCAGTGATTTAGGTAGCACCAATGTGGACGATAATGTTGATTGATTGTGTTTCACCTGTGTAACTCAATCATTATTCCTCAAATCGAAATCTTCAATAGTTTCAATGGTGTGATATTTGAAAAGGGGCAGTAGCTGATATTTAACAGTAAGGTTGATAGTGGCGATTATTCTGGCGCTCTGCAAGTGCCCAGTCAGACTGGATGGATGCCAGTTTTAGTTGCTGATAAAGTATTGGTCTAAAGAATTCAAAGCATACTCTGTAGGGTGAGCAAAAAATATTATCTTTGCAGTGTAGCAGTTGGTAAATATTGGCGCACTGAGGTCTAGAGCAGTGCCTGCTTTATTCAAGATGCAAACCCTCCAGATGAACTTGATCTGTCTTCATTAAAGGCCTTAAAAACTGAAAAATCTCTATCAATTTGATCCATGAAGCCATGAAAGGGGCCAATAATTGAATGGGAAAATGGCATACTATGATAAGCACATTCAACATAACAAATGTGAACCAGTGCTTTAGAAGACAACTACAAATGTGTAAGAAATTAATCTATGTGGCCCGTAAGATCCAATAGCTCATGGATAAACAATAATCTGCATCTGGGTGGCCTCAGAGAAAATAAGTATGGCTAGAACCTTCATGATTATATACAACATTTCTTTGTGGTGTCCTGACATCTCCTTAGTGAAATAATTCAGTGTGCCTATTCCTAAATCTACATAGTCACACAATTACTGGCCAACCAGATATCCACAAAAGGCATCAATGTACTGTCATATTATTGACAAGAATGATCCCTTAGGAGATCTATTTTCACAAAATACTCGGAGCTATTTCAAAGCGTAGGCAAAGATCTTGAGATGTATACAAATGAATTCTATTAATCTACTTATATTTGTTTGAATATTTATCTAATTACTCCACCTTTTTACATTTGAAGATCAACTAATTGTGTTAAATAAGTAAAGACGTTTTGTGAAATACTTCCTCTATTGGATAACTTTTTAATACTTTTCCTTAACTTCCAGAAAGAGTATGTCTCGGAAACATAACAATAAAATTCCCCAATTTCCCAAATTACCCACGGCGAGTCATCTGGGTTTTCAGGGTTATGTGTTAACAATGTCATTGGGTTGGGATGAGATGTGGAGTTATCCCTTTGTGTCACCTGCTGCCAATGGTATTGTAGAATTGGTCTAGCCCCTAATAATTTAGGTGCAAGAAATTACAGACCACATGTACAAAGATAAAAATTTGTGAGTCGGAAATAGAGATTCAATGCAAATTGCTATTTCTGACTCGCAAAACGGGATGTAACAAAAAAACGCTAATCAATTTTGTGATTCAGTGCTGAGTCGCATCGCAAATTGCGATTTCCTAAATTGCACATGGGTGTGTAACTGAGTCGCAAATTGCGACTGAGTCGCAATTAGCCAACGGGTGTAGAAACAAAGAGAAATCACACTTCCTGGTGCTGGATGATGACCTCAGAACCAGAAAGTATCCCCCATGGAAGTGGGAGGAGTCTAGCCAAGACATACAGCAGAGGCACACCCAGCTGAGAGGAGCAACTGCAGCCAATGCAAGCCAAACTAAGAAGGTAACCACTGCAGGGAGGAAGAGAAACCTCAAATTCTTAGACAAAGAGTTGGAGGTCCTCACTGAGGAGTGTTGCGTACACAATGAGGTCCTGTTTGGGAAGGCTGCAAGGAGTGTCCCCGACTCACAAAAAAAGAAGATTTGTGTGGACATACAAAGCAAGATAAACACCATAGGAGTCAGTTATCGCTCCATCGAGGAGGTGTGCAAAAGATGGTATGACCTCAGGTCCAGAACCAAGGAAAGGGTAGCAGAGCAGTTGAAAGAGGTGCATAGAACAGGTGAGGGACCATCCACAGTACCACCACCCACAGCAATGAAGAGCTTGGTGGAGACCACTCTGGAGCCAGAGGCTGTTGTAGGAATTGGGGACCTGGACAATTCAACACCTGCAACCTCCAAAGGTAAGTAGCAAATCTCACTTATTTACACTATTCAAGGCACCATGCACACAACCACAGTCCACAAAAGCATGCATCATCCAAATTGTTCCATGCCAATATGCCAACCTCAAGTTCAGTGCATTATGGGTAATGTAGTACAGTAGTCCAAATTTTGTATTTATTTTGAAAAGCCACACATCTGAGAGGCACTGACAGTGTATTCCCTGTGTCCCACTGGTCTCCCTCAAGTAACCACCGATGACCCGAGAGTGGAGGGAGATGATGATGCCACCATGACAGCAGACGAGGCAGTCAGCATTTCCGCAGGGGAGTGCAGTACCACACAGATTTTTCACCATGCACGTGAGACCACAGAGGAGACAGATGTGGACAATGAGGCAGTAAACCTGACACAGGGCCGCAGATGGACGAACAGCTGCGAACAGCTGGGTCTGGGCATTAAAGGCCTCGTCTGACACATGATGCAGGTGAGGAGGATGTCACCACAGAATAATTCCTTGGACTGGAGGCATCCCTACTGAGCCTTCACCGCCTGCAAAACAAACAAATGTGGATGATGAACCGAAACCTGCACCGAATGCAACAGACCCTCACACAGGGACTTCGAAATGTTGAGAACCAATTATCGACCACGAACATCAACATGGTCAACCTCACCACCCCCATCAATGACCTGTGTAGGGAAATGGTTGCAGTTCGGCCCATGCAAGGTGCAGAGAGCGCAACATAGCTGCACGTTTGAACCGGCTCAGTCAGTCCATTGGCCGCCTAGCCACCACAACTACCCGCCTGTCACGGCGCACTGTCATGCTCCAGGTAGAACTAGGCCATTTTGCTGGAGATGTGAAAGGAGGACTAGGGCGCATCACTGCTGCAGTTGACCTCATTCATACCTCTCAGGCAGCAAGAGGTATTGGTGATACCCCTCAGGACAGTGAGGACATATCAAGCGTAAGCAGCGTTAATGCCTCAGATGCCCGCATCCTGCGTAGTAGCAGTGCCCGCCAGACATCAGTGGACCAACCAGGCACAGGCCATGGTGGTCGCAGCCGTAGAAGGGTGTGATGTTGTCTCCCTAGGTTTAGCCTAAGGCACATGAGTTTAATGTGTCAGACTTTGTTACATTATACTTCTTTACTGCTAGCTATACGCCACTCCTGATATTAAAGGATATTTTTGTTTTGCACAACCTGGCTATGTGTGTCTTACATTTGTGAGTGCTGTTACGGTTGGCACTCACCTGCTAAAGTAATGAGTTGCTATGTGATCCCGTCTCCGTCTGCCCTTCATTGTGATACTACCACCCCCAGGATGTCGTTGTGGTGGCTCCTGCTCCTCATCCTCAGAATCTGTGTCATCTAGGGTGAGATGCAGCCCACTTCTGGTTGCTATGTTGTGCAGGATGGCACGTGTCGCCACAATCTTGCATGCAGTCTCTGGGGCATACTGGAATGCACCTCCACTTTTGTGCAGGCATCTAAAACGTGACTTCTGCATGCTAAAGTTCCTCTCAATTACGGTTCTGGTTCATCGATGTCCAATGTTGTAGCGCCTCTCATTCTGATTGGCAGGTGTTAGGTATGGGGTGAGTATCCATGGCCTCAGAGCATATGCACTGTCACCTGTGTAACAAACAGCATATATGAGCATGGCTTCACATGGTTATACATTGAAATGTATTGACATTGGTGTGTACTACACAGTACCTAATAAATATCCTTCACCAAACTCCCCACGTTCTAGGCGTTGGTGTATCCCACTGTGCCTGAATATGTATGCATCATGTGTGCTCCCTGGAAATTTTGCCACTATATCAGTTACAACAATATGGGCATTGCATAGCACCTGGATGTTGAGTGAGTTAGTACATTTCCTGTTGCAGAACACATATTCCAGATTTGCAGGAGGACATATGGGTATATGTGTGCCGCCCACACACCCTATTACATGGGGAAAGTTTGCAATTCTGTAGAAGTCCAATTTGGTGTTGTGTATTTCTTCCACATTCGTGGGAAGGTATATGTATCTGGGCATGTGTGCGAGTATGGCACTTAGGAACCTTCTAAAGATTTGTGACAGGGCACTTTGGGGCACCCCACCAGCAACTGCAATCACCCCCTGGTAGCTACCCGAGGTCAATAGGTGCAGTGAGCACAGCACTTGCACATGTGTGGGGATGGAGCAGCTGCGCAGGGTTTGGCGTTCTAGCTGAGGTTTCAGCAGTTCAATAATCTCTAAGATGACTGCGCTGCTCAGTCTATATTTGTCACATATTTCCTCCTCAGTCTGTTGAAATATGGTCTGCCTGGTTCTGTATATCCTCTCCTGTCTCTGCCTCCTTCTCCTCTGCTGGGCAGCCTGGACTCGCCTCCTCCATGCAATCATGTAGAGTGGAGCCATTTTGAAAAACCCAGATGCCTTCTGGGTCAGCTTTTATACTTTGGTTCTGGTTACCGCCTGTTTGAAATCAGTGCTAATCTGGGTGTGCAAAACGGCCTATTTACGACTATTGCGCAATTTGCGACTGCCTTGTACATTCCATTTGCGACTTGCAATTTGCAATTTCTTAATTGCGAGTCGCAAACTCGAGTCACAAATGTTTGCGATTCAGTAATTGGTTGCATCGCTATTTGGGACTCCGAAATGGCATTTGTACATACCATTTCGCGTTTTGCACAGTCGCAAATAGCGCTGCGACCGATTTGCAATTCGCAAAACATACCTACATGTGGCCCCATGTTAATAGTTGACAATTGTGGAAGCCCCACTCAATTAATAAATACAATCCTTGTCAGAGTGAACTACAAGAACCCACAAAATTAATCTGTCCTTAACCCTCTGATAGTTTAGCACAAAGCAGTCAGGCTTACCTTAGAGGCAGTGTGTAAAGTACTTATGCAGCACTCAAACAGTAACAAAGTGAAAAAACAACACAAGAATTATCCCAAGCCAATTTAGAAACATAAAGTTAATTCTAATAAATAAAATTACACAAAAAATCTAATCCCTATACGCAAAGATACAATAAAATTACACAAAAAATCTAATCCTTATACGCAAAGATACAAGTTTTTAAAAGTTTAAGGTGAAGATAGCGCCAAAAAGCACAAAGTGCCACTATAGTTATCTGGTCGTGCTGGCTTGGGGAAAAGTCATAAGTTCAAGCTGTATTGATGGAGCGCAAGTCAGATACAAGGACCAGGCTTGTCCTGCTGAAGGGTTACCTTCTCAAGTCCACAAGAAGAATGCTGTTCGTGTTGGCAGGGGCTGCGGGAAGGAGGCTATCAGCACGAGGAGAAGGTCAAGTGTCATGGATGCTCAGTGTTGTACTGCGACTCACAGCCGTCGCTGGAGATTCACATCAGTAGTTGACGCGGGCTGTTGCTGTCGGCGGGAAGAGCAGGTCTCATTGGAAGTTCATTTGGCAGTCATCGCGGATGGTCACTGTTGGCACGAAGAGCATGTCCCACTGGAGATGTCCATTGGAGGTTGTCACAGGCATCCGATTCTTAGTGAGAGATGCAGCTTCTCAGTCATGAGAAACCCAAAACCTCTGTGTCTTCACCTTTTCTTCAGGAGAAGTGCATAATGGTGCCAGCCAAGAGCCCAGAATGTGGGGGCAACTCTTGGGGATTAGGACTAGCTCCAGCAGAGGCAAGCAGCAGGGCTCAGGCAGGTCCTGTCATTGATGGTCAATTAGGCAGCTACAGGTAGGGCCTCTGGGCACTGGGTGTGTCCTTGTAGCTCAAACAGGTCAGACAAAAGACTGTCAGAGTGACTTTTGGAGAGCCTGGGTTCAACATAAGTGGGTCCAATCTGCCTTCTTCAGTCCTCAGGATAATCTTTCATCTGAATCTTCCACAGGTCAAGGAGTGTTCTAATAAGAAGGTATGAAGGTTCCACTTTTATTCTCAGTACCAGCCTGTGGGTGTGGGATGCTTTCTTTGTGTAACCTACCCTATTTCATGGGTTTGACTCAAAGCTGTCTAGGGTAACAAAGGGCACACAGGCCTAGGTGTGATCTGCATTTGTCAGTTGCAGGCAGCCTTTGGAAGTCAGCAAGGGGTGAACAAGCCTTCAGACTTCCCTTTGAAACTCAGGAAAGCTGAGTACAATGCCCAGGACATCCTGCTCAGGAGAGCAACACCCTGCCACATGCCCAAAGCCTTGTTGTCTCTATGTCTAAAAGGTATATGTAAAATACCACAGAAAAGCCATTCTCAATCATGTGACTCTGGACACTGGCAGAAAAGCACATTTGGTTTAGGCACCAAAATGCCAACTTTCTAAAAGCGTAATTTTCAGAATATTAATTTAAAATCCAACATTACCATTAACAAAGGGGTTAAATTATGATTAATTTGAGTGTGAACAGTGTGTCTCTATCTGGTCCCAAACTCAAGTTAGCACTTATTAAGTGCAATAAGGTAACCCGGTGTTCGTCTATGGGAGAGACAGCCTTACAGCAGTGCAAAACAACTTTTGGAATGTTTCCCTGCCAACACATGTAAAACATAAACCCGCACTCTGCTCTATGAGCCTCTAGAGCAGTGGTCTTCAAACTTTTTAATGCCGCGCCCCCCAAATTGAAAAATAAAAATCATTGGGGCCCCCCCTCAGAATTTTTCACATTTATTTTAGAAAGATGGCAATGTTTAAATAGGTCTAAACCTATTTAAACATTGCAGTTAAGTATTGTTACCTTTTTAAAACTGCAATAACATGCTTTTGCTTAAACAAAGGCATGTTATCTATATAATATTTCTTTTGGCCAGAGTTTGGCGCCCCCCTGGGATCACTTGAGGCCCCCCAAGGGGGGCCCGCCCCCCAGTTTGAAGACCTCTGCTCTAGAGTCTACCTTGGGGGTGGCATATAAGTATTAAAAAGGAAGGTTTAGGCCGTGCAAAAAGTTTATTTTGCGAGGTCAACAAGGCAGTGTAAAACTGCTTGCATGCTGTAGTGGCCGACTTGAGACAGGTTTCAAAAGGCTACTTTAGTGGGTGGAAAAATTTGTGCTGCAGCCTGGAGTTGCCCCATCACATAAGGGATGCTGTTATTCCTCAAAATGTAAGCATCATGCACAGAGCCAGGATACTTGGCATTGACATGGGAGATGTACTGGTCTGCCAAACACACCATCTGCACATTCATCGAAAAGTAGCTCTTCCGGTTTCTATACACCTGTTCATTCCTGCGGGGGGGTTACAAATGCCACATGTGTACCATCAGTGGCACCATTGATGTTGGAGATATGTCCCAGGACATAGAAGTCACCTTCCACTGTGGCCAAATCCTCCACCTGAGGGAATAAAATGTAGCTGCGCATGTGTTTCAGCAAGGCAGACAACACTCTGGACAACACGTTAGAGAACATTGGCTGGGACATCCCTGATGCCATGGCCACTGTTGTTTGAAAAGACCCACTGGCCAGGAAATGGAGTACAGACAGGACCTGCACTAGAGGGGGGATTCCTGTGGGATGGCGGATAGATGAAATCAGGTCTGGCTCCAACTGGGCACAGAGTTCCTGGATTGTTGCACGATCAAGTCTGTATGTGACTAGGATGTTTCTCTCTTCCATTGTCGACAGGTCCACCAGGGGTCTGTACACCGGAAGATGCCACCATCTCATCACCTGCCCCAGCAGACGTGCCCTATGGAGGAGAACAGTGAGCAGAGAGTCATCCAACACTGAGGTATCACAATGTGTTATTTGCACAAACGTTATTAATCCGCAATGTGCCAGTATCTGTCTATATTCCCGGCCTAGATAGGTGTGACGCAGTTAACATCCATCCCATGTGGCCTCCTGAAATGGCGGCTGCCTGACCTGTAAGGTGGGACAAGGGGATATGAGGTAACTGGCCTGGCATTGTACACGTCGCAGTGGGCGGTCGAAGACCGCGGCGCAATTCTGCATTGGTTAACATTGGGCCCTATGGGTCCCAGTATCCAATGACGATGTACGCCGGCGGTGACAGTACGCACTGCCGCGGACGTGACCGCCGTTTTCTGTCAGTTCACTCACTTGATACCTGACCTTCAACAGGAGAGGACCTACACTGCAAGTGCTGCTGTGACCTGTGTCTGAAAGCAACAATGGCTCATGTGTCTGGGGAAAGGGCCACTGCCTTCACTTCGAAAGAGTTGGAGAAACTAGTGGATGGTGTCCTCCCCCAGTACACGTAACTGTACGGTCCTCCAGACAAACAGGTGAGTACACTGTGAGCATGCTGCATGGGCAACGCCTGTTTTGAGTGGTGTGGATGGAAGATACATGGGGGGGCTGAGGCCTGCATGTGCGGATGAGGAGTGTATGTGCGTCAGGGCATGGGTGGGAACTGGGGGGCAATGAGTATGACGGTCCGGACGGGTAAGTAATTTCCTTTCCCCCCGTACCATTCTTCTAGGTCAGCGCCCACCAGAAGAAGGGAATTTGAAGGGACAAGGGGGTCTACCACAGACGGAGCACCCACTGCCATAAAAGATGGGAAGACCTGCGCCGTTGGAACAAGAATACGGCGGAGGCCCAACTGGGGATGGCCTCCCAACGTGGGAGGGGTGCCTGTCGCACCATGACCCCCCTGATGTTCCGGATCCTGGCGGTGGCCTATCCAGAGTTGGATGGGTGCTTGAGGGCATCACAGCAGCCACAAGGGTGTGAGTACACTCTCATTCAGCAGACTCAGCGCGCATTACAAGGTGTCTGGGTGGGAGAGGTGGGCAGTGGGCTCCCCTAGGACAGGGCGAACTTGGTAGGCAAGGTCCCTTGTGAGGCAGGCCATGTGGCACCCCAAACCCACCAGTGGTAAGAGCCACCTACACCCAGTCAGGCTCCTGTGACTTCCAGGTGTGCAGCAATTGGTCTTTTGCCTCGTATCCCATGTTCAGCTGAAATTTCTAGGTCCTGTCAGTGCATAGCGTAGTGCAGAGGGCTGCTCCCTGTGTGTTGTGTCCGCCAATGGTAGTGGTGTTGCATGCACTGAACATATCTTTCTTCTGTCTCCCCCCCTTTTTTGTGATCTCCCTGTTCTTGTGTGCAATAGCATCATCAGGTGGAGGAGCATTGGCACCGGAGCAGGAGGGAGCTGCAACCCACTTGGCCCTGGAGGGACGGAGGGCGAGGGGAGCTCCACGGCGGGGACAGGAGCAGACAGCAGTGACAGCGACTCCTCCTCTGATGGGAGCTCCCTTGCGGTGGCAGGCACCTCTGTGCCCACCACATCAACAGGTACAGCCGCCACCCCCCCACCAGCACCGCCCTCCCAGCAGCCCCTCAGTGTGTGTCCTGTGCCCGCTCACCCAGGTGGGTGTGCATCTCCTTTGCCCCAGGCACCTCAGGTCCTGCCCCAGTCAGCCCTGCTGCCCTCAGTGAGGAGGCTATTGACCTCCTGAGATCCCTCACTGTTGGTCAATCTACCATTGTGAATGCCATCCAGGGTGTCGAAAGGCATTTGCAAAAATCAAATGCATACCTGGAGGGCATTCATTCTGGGCAGGCAGCCCAACAGAGATCATTTCAGGCTCTGGCCTCAGCACTGATGCCAGCCATTGTACCTGTTTCCAGCCTCCCCCCTCCAACTTCCTCCATCCAGACCCATTCCCCTGTACCTCAGCCTATCCCAAGCACAGCATCAGACCAGCATGCACACTCATCAACACACAAGAGTGGACATGGCAAACATAAGCACCACACATCCCACAGGCACTCACACAAGCACCAGAACCATGCAGACACAGCAACATCCACTGCCTCCACTGTGTCCCCCTCCTCCATATCCTCCTCCTCCTCCCTCCCTGTCTCGTCTCCACTCACACCTGCATGCACTACATCCTCAGCCACTACCTCCATCACCAGCACGCCCATCACCACACATCGCTCACGGCCACTCACCACCCCCACTACCATTCACACATCCCCTGTGTCCTTTCCCAGTGTGTCAAGGAGCCCTCCTCCCAAAGTACACAAACGCAGGCACACACCCACCCAACTGCCATCCACCTCCGGCCCATGCACCTTCACTCAAATTCAGCAGATGTACACCTCCTACAACCACTAACTCTACCTCCACTCCCAAACCCCCTCCATCTTCCCGTCCCAGTGTCCCTAAAAAACTATTCCTGGCTAACATTGACCTCTTCCCTACACCTCCACCCCGTCCTTTCCCTAGGGCCAAGCTTTCCAGGTCCCAGTCCAGCACCTCAGCCACCACATCCCCAGGCACAGTGGTGCCAGCAACTGCGGGGTCATCGAGTGCGCCACCCATCAGGGCTGCCAGTGTGCCACATAGCGAGGGCACCGATATTCCGCCACCTGCCACAGTGAAAAAGGTGCCCACATCCCGGAGGGAGAAGCCGAAACTACTAGCTACCAAGGGCTCAGCAAAAACCAAAGGGGATAGTGGCAAGACAACTGCGGCACCATCAAAGCTGGGGAAGGCCCAAAAGCAGAAGAGCAGGTAAGGAGAGGGCATGGTGGCACCGACTGAAGGACCAGTGTCGCACTTTCTGTCAACGAACACGCCAACCTGTAGGGTGGCGAACATCGCTAGCTGCCCTACCACCACAACCGCCACCTGCACTGCCCCTAGCACGTCTACAGACTCAGCGACAGTCCCCAGCCTCTTCCCCAGTGGGCTGCCATCCGAGGCTGCAGGAGACGTCCTGATGTGTCCCTCAGCAGGTGCTGACCCGTGCACCGCCAGCAGCACCCCTGCTAGCACTGCCGCCAGAGACACCGCCGCAAGCACCGCCACCTGCCCTGCGGCGTCCTCGGACACAGGCACCGCCGCTGACATGGCTACCATCCCCAGTGGTCAGTCGTCTGAGGCTGGAGGAGAGTGCCTGGACCCTGGGCTGCTTCCATGAGGCATGACATCCATCACTGTTTGCACCTGCAGGTGGAAGGCGCAGCCGCAGCAGTGTTGGATATGTCGCTACCTCCATGGCGTATCAGGCTACCTGAACCTCGCCAATCTCGTGGCATGCACACCCAGGTGAGGGAATTGTACCACCACACTGCACGTGGAGCACTCAGGGCACCATGCCCCCTCCAGAACCAGTGGAGAGATACATCCACTACCTCAGTCCTTGGCAGGATGAAGCACTCTGGGCACCAGGCCCCCTCCAGAACCAGTGGAGAAATACATCCACTACCCCAGTCCTTGGCAGGATGAAGCACTCTGGGCACCAGGCCCCCTCCAGAGTCCTTGGCAGGATGAAGCACTCTGGGCACCAGGCCCCCTCCAGAACCAGTGGAGAGATACATCCACTATCTCAGTCCTTGGCAGGATGAAGCACTCTGGGCACCAGGCCCCCTCCAGAACCAGTGGAGACTGTTATCCACTTGAGAGACTGTGGCTTTGCACTCCCCAGGATAAAGCAGTGGGCAAACCACCCACTGGAGAGACTTGAGAGACTGTGGCTTTGCACTCCCCAGGATAAAGCAGTGGGCAAACCACCCATTGGAGAGACTTGAGAGACTGTGGCTTTGCACTCCCCAGGATACAGCAATGGGCATGGAGCCCCCTCGTGCAGCAGTGGTGTTGTGCGTTCATCAGGCTGAGGTGCCCTTCCTCCCCCTGAGGTGCCTGTGTATTTTCGATCTTATGCCCCAGCAGTGTTCTCTCCGTTTCGAGTCAGGTATCATGTGTGGGCTTCCCCATGCATTTTGGGCCCAGTGGTCCACGGACAATGATTAGTACACTATCCGGACTTGTGTAGTTGGTGTACATATTTGTATATACTGAATTTGGAGTTTTGACTAATGGATTTTTCATGATTACAATTGTTACAATCATTTCCTTTTGTCCTTGCGTTCTTCCAGGGAGTGGGGGGGTGTATATGTAATGTTGCTGCATGTATTTGTGTGTATGTTTTTGTGGGTGAGGGTGAGCGTGGGGGTGTTGCATGTGTGTGTCACTCTTCCCCCGTGTTGTAGGTGCAGTACTCACCGTGGTCGCCGCCGCCATTCGTACTCCTGGTAGAAGAGGAGGTAAACCAACATGGGTAACACCTGAAGTTCAGGCTCCATGGCATCCTGGTTCCTCGTTGGGTGTTGAGAGGTGAGTGTTTTCCCTTCTGTGTACTGTTTCCGCCGTGCTTTTGATAGCGTTGGTTCCGCCCCAGAAAAGGTGGCGGATAGGCCTCTTGTAATACAGTGGGCAGTACTTTGTCTTCCGCCTGTCTGTTGGCGGTGTCCGCCGCGCTGTTTATTTCTACCGCTGTGGCGGTCGGAGTGTTAAAGTGGCTGACTATGTTGGCGGTTTCCGCCAGTTTCGTAATCCAATTATTTTTCCGCCGGCCTGTTTGCGGCTTTACCACCGCTTTAACATCGACCGCCAGGGTTGTAATGAGGGCCTTAGTATACTGCTAGGGTGGTATTTTAATGTAGTCTGGGTCGAGGAATGCATAGAAGTCCTGGCACTATAGTTACGGACGAGCACAATGGTCATGACGGCAACAGATGTTACATAAAGACTCAGCCATTCGGGCTCCTGGTGCCATTGTAACAGAAATATGTGGCTATAATCCTATTGGGAGCTAGATACATACTGTGTCATTAAACATGTGCTGAACTAATTCAGTACTGTAAAATATAACCTATCTCATCATTGGGTCTTGTTCCAATACGCTTGGTGATGCATGTCCCTGATGTTCCCCTTCTTTGGAGGCTGAGTCTGACTCTGCGCAAACACCCAAAATACTAATAATAAAATCTTGTTTTAAATAGCACATTGTGCCACAAAACAGATGATAATAGTACACAATTAAATTATACTGAACTTACCAGCCTCAATAGAATGGAAGGCTCATTCAGCATTGCTAGGATTTTAAATTGTTATCTGCAGGTCTTTAGAGTGAGTGTTTAAGTCACTGAGCCACCCTGCTGGAGATTTAGCAAGACTGAAGGATTCATTACCCTGTCAGAATTATGGGGGTCATTATGACCCTGGCGGAAGGCGGAGAAGCGGCAGTAAGACCGCCAACAGGCTGGCGGTCTTTTTTTTTGTATTATGACCATGGCGGTTACCGCCATGGTCATTCGCCGCTTTTCCGTTCTGCCTGCCAGGGTGGAGACGACCGCTGGGCTGGAGACCTGGGTCTCCAGCCCGGCAGCCATCACTATATCGCCGGCAGTATTTGGACCCTGGTGACCGCCATGGATTTCATGCGGTTTGAAACCACCATGAAATCCATGGCGGTGAGCACTATCAGTGCCAGGGAATTCCTTCCCTGACACTGATAGGGGTCTACCCCACCCCTCACCCCACCCCAGCTCTCTCCCCTACCCCACCCCCCGCCCCACCCCTGCCACCCACAAAGGTGGCAGGACACCCCTCCCCACCCCGACCCCCAACATAACATGATTCATACACACACGACACGCACGCAGGCACCACCAAAACACATACACGCACACACACCGACATACATGCCAACATCCACACACACAGTCAGACACGCACACCCACATTCAAACATACACACACACATCCATACAGACATACACGCACTCATTCCCAAACACACAACACCCCCGCAAGCATACACGCACTCACAGACCCCCTCTACATACACACACGCACACCCCCATGCATGCACACAACACACAACACCTCCCCACCCCCCGCCCCTCACGGACGATCGACTTACCTGGTCCGACGATCCTCCGGGAGGGGATGGGAGCCATGGGGGCTGCTCCGCCGACACCACACCGTCAACAGAACACCGCCACGGCGAATCACAGGACGTGATTCGCTGGGCGGTGTTCTGTTGGCGTGGCGGTGGAGGTGGAGCAACCTCCACTTCCTCGCCTCCCGCCAGTATGGCTGTTGGCGGCTCTCCATCCGTAAAAGGACAGAGAGCTGCCAACGGTCATAATAGGCCAAGCAGCAAACCGCCACCACTGGTGGTCTTCCGCACGGCGGTCCCTCGGCGGTCTTAGAAAAAGACCGCCGAGGTCAAAATGACCCCCTATGTGTTTAATCTACCTGACTGAAATGCCCAGTTGCCCATTATGAAAGGGCTGTGCTATCTTTGTCTGAGCTAGTAACTTAAATAGTTTCCGAGAAATGGAGCTAAAACTGACAGAGGAGATGTACATCATAAAAAACTCACATATGAAGTATGCTCAATAACAATTTTGAGCAAACTCTTTAATATTAGAGATTGGGTAGAATATATTACATAGACCAGAACCAGAAACAACTCTGGAAAAATCTCCCATTTATGTATTTAAAGAAGTCGAAATTACTTGTTGAAATGCCAACAAAAGCCAATGTTATAGGTTCTATATCCAAAGGCTGATTCAATCCTTTTCACAGACCCTTTGAGTTTTAATAGGAAATTTATGTTGTTTACCAGGATCCATACTGAAATACTTTCTGTTCACCAACCAATCCTCCTATTTTAGACACGTACATTAAACTATCCATGCACCTCTTCCTACTGCCAAGTTCCACTGCCCAGTTTCCGTTGATTTCACCTACCTTTTGCTGCTTAGTTGACTGCTTATGTTGACTGTTTTCCGTAATTCAATTTTTTTGATGCCCCTGGGCCATGTTTGCACAATAGAAAAGTGTAAATAACCTGCCAATGGAACATTTTCATAGTCATACTAGCATGGACTTTCTCAAAGTACCCCAAGAGGCACTTGATAAGCAGAAGGCACACTTAGTCAAACAGGGAACTGAAGCCAAAATCTGTAGGCTATAAGTTAAGTATATAATCACTAAAGGTGTGGGGTAGTAGGGAACCGAAAGTAAGACTGGGTCAGTCTTAAATCGGTGTTGGTTAGGTGGCTTTGGATCCTAACGCGGGGGAATCATTGTTGGAGAATATCCAGACAGGGGGGGTGCTGTGTAGTCCCACAGGGGAAGGGGGAGTCTCCCTTACGGACTAGGTGGTCTCACACACATAATAGTGTCATGCTTCATCATATGACCACCTAGCCCCACCCAAGCAAGATGATACTGCTTGGGCGGACTCAACCTCTTGGTTAAAAGAACCGGAGGGAGTACTGAAATTAAACTTACTGGATAGTTACTTAGATCCAGCTGAGGTGAGTAATAAAATTACCAAGCATGTCACTGATAGTTGCTGCTAGTTTTAATATAGGTGCATGCTGGTAAGACTAAAAGCAAGGGGAAAAGGCTCGTTGGAGAGTAATGTCTCCTGGAGTCTAAAATAAAAAATGGATGACCAACATGTTTCTGCCCTCACTAGGTGCTGGTAGGTCAGGGGCATTCGTCAGGGTCGGAGCACACGCAATAAGTGGGGTGCTCAAAGTGGATAATGAATGGCCTACCTGAACGGGTAGTTCACGGTGGGGTAGGTCAAGGGGTAGGGGGCGGTTTGCCTCTGGTCTGGCTAATGCCGGGGAGGGGTTTTCCCTTTTAGTCACACTCACTCCAAAGGGAATACCATGGGGGGTACCTACATGCCGGAGCCAGGCCCGCCCCGTTCAGGTAGGCCATTCATTATCCACTTTGAGCACCCCACTTATTGCGTGTGCTCCGACCCTGACGAATGCCCCTGACCTACCAGCACCTAGTGAGGGCAGAAACATGTTGGTCATCCATTTTTTATTTTAGACTCCAGGAGACATTACTCTCCAACGAGCCTTTTCCCCTTGCTTTTAGTCTTACCAGCATGCACCTATATTAAAACTAGCAGCAACTATCAGTGACATGCTTGGTAATTTTATTACTCACCTCAGCTGGATCTAAGTAACTATCCAGTAAGTTTAATTTCAGTACTCCCTCCGGTTCTTTTAACCAAGAGGTTGAGTCCGCCCAAGCAGTATCATCTTGCTTGGGTGGGGCTAGGTGGTCATATGATGAAGCATGACACTATTATGTGTGTGAGACCACCTAGTCCGTAAGGGAGACTCCCCCTTCCCCTGTGGGACTACACAGCACCCCCCCTGTCTGGATATTCTCCAACAATGATTCCCCCGCGTTAGGATCCAAAGCCACCTAACCAACACCGATTTAAGACTGACCCAGTCTTACTTTCGGTTCCCTACTACCCCACACCTTTAGTGATTATATAGATTTCTTTAGGGAGGCGGTGTGGGCTAGCAACACTCCCAGTGCTCTCCTTTTGTGTATTTGTTATTGGCTATAAGTTAAGCTCATGCCTTGATGGAATCCCCCCATAGACGTCTACCGTTACTGTGCTACCTACCTGGCCTCTAACGTGTGCAGCTTGTTAACGGGCAGTATCCCCGCCGCAGTCTATGAATCCACTACTGTTTCATAATGGAGGCAGGAGGCTAAAGCAAGCTGATCCTATCCTACTGCCCTGTTTTCCTGACGAAGGTGGACACAAGGCATTTGCTGAAAGGCTGTTCTGTTGGGGACATATCCAAGTGACCAAATAGGGTTTGTGCGAGGTCGGTATTTCTCAGACAATGTACAACGTCTGCTGAACTTTGTCCTAGCCTCTTCTGGCTCAGCCAATGCCGTGCTCTTCTTAGTCACTAAAAAACCTTTTGATCAGGTTAGACGGGACCCTTTTAAATGAAGATCAGCATGTTATACGCATCGCCAGAGACACCCCTCCTGACAGATTACTTGCTGTCAGCTCTATCCTATCTCCCGCAGGGACATGACAAGGTAAGGAAATACAGAATCACAGACCCCTTACTTGGCAATCCTGCTTACCATTGCTGGTGATGCCATAAGGCTCGGAAGCCATATATCCCACAGCTCGGAAACCCCGCGCTCAAAACAAAAAACACCTATACTTAGTCCTTTCCAGGTACAGTGGCATAATATGGAATACTGTCTTTGCCCTCAACTCTCACTCGCTGTCTGTGCAGTAAAACACATGAACCTTGCCTCTCCCCAGATTCTCCAGTAATTGAGCTGTATTGCATCCTCCAGGATATAGAGTGAGCTATGCTCATTCCCTCTTCTTTTACTTTCACCAGCTCAATCGTTCCCCCTATTTTATTTCTAAAAATATATCCAACGAATTGTTGTATAATTGTTGGCATCTGTAAAGTTCTCTTCTATGTCTAGACAACCGGGCTACATAAAACAAATAAATTAAATGGAAAGCCAAAAACCCATGTACTTTCAGATGGGCGCCATACAGCAGGAAGGAGATCAAGATATTACTCAATCAAGGCCCAGGGCTGACTGTTCAGTTAGTTTCTTTACTGATAAATGGTAAGATCGAGGTTACAGCACTGCCTTGCAGTGGAGGAATTGTAGTTGGTTATGATTGTTGTGGCTTGGAGATTGATCCAATCAAGTATATGTGAAGGGAATGGGATTTTTTGTAGGTGCTGGTTTCTGACGCAGGTTGTTGTATTCAGTATAAAGAAATGTTTACTTGTGTAGCAATGTGACATCTGGTCATTGTTAATACTAAGATCCTAAGCCTACACCTCTACATTGATTCAAGTCTAAGAAAAAGTTGGTAACAAAAAATAGGAAGCAGCACAATGAATTCCAGTTCCAATTCCAGCTCAGTGCAGTTCAAGATTTTGTTAGTGGTCTCTTGAACCAGTGAATGGCAGTGCCTAAGTACTTTGAGAAGCGAAAGCGTTGGCAAAGCCAATAGTTCTGCCTGTGGCAAGCTGATGTACTTTAAACATATGACAAAAAAGATAAAGAATGGAAAGAAGAAAAGGTTGACGAAGTAAAGCATTGGTTCACCAGTCCTGCTTCTTTTAAGACAGATGTACATGTGATCAGGTGAAAATGCCATGCAAGAGAAGTGATGGCTGAAGGGGGCTGAGGCATTCCTTCATGCTGTATGCTGTGGTGGGTGGAAGCAACATATGAATGACAGTTCATTGAAGAGACCAGTGGATGAAGAGGGCTTACCCAAAGTATATATGTTGTATTTTTTTATTCATGAAGTCATTCTTTTTATTGAAAGCTTGTCAAACACCTACTACTGCCTACATCCATAGGCAGGCAGGGCAATTTACAAATATCCAAAATGAATAACTAACATATAACCCCTCCCACACCCACACCCTTGATTAACTCAACAGTCTTCATGTTGTCTTTCAGAGACACCATGATTAATGCTGTAATACAAATGTGGCCGACTGAACCTCTGTGGATCCTCCCATAGTGTCCCCAGGGCCAAGTCCTATTAGAGCACCTCTGCAGTTATTGATCGGCCAGGGTACCCTTAGTTTGCATCGACATTCTAAGTACTCTGAGGTATTTAGTGTACATTATTTCTCTAAACACTGTTAATAACAGCGACAAAGTTCCCAATGTGTTTCAAATTCTTTGCCCTGATGCTCTAATGTCATAGTTATTTTCCTATGGCAAGTATGTCCCATACGTTATGCAACCAACGCTTCTGGTTGGGTACTCTGGTTGATCTCCAAGCTCCTACTATAATCTGGTTTGCTGCTTTTAGGGGTTACCATCTTTTCCCTGGGAGATTTGAGCTAGCAGGAGAGCCTATCGGTCACTACAAGCATCATGTATGCTGGTTGTCTCAAGAGTTTGAATTCTGACATTGATTCAATATCATCTAGTACCTCCTCCCAATATGTACCAGCTCAATATAATGTGTAAGAGTGTCCCCCTGCCACCTCAACACCACCAGCATGCCCATGCACGGAGCCTCTCCAGAGCATAGTATCAATACAATGTTATCTTAAAAAATGTTTTTTAAGGGCAGTGTGCGGTGTGGAAAACTTCGCTCTGTAAAAAAAAAAGACGGCAATTCCTTTGGAGTGAAATTTCGTCTCAGCTTGGCTTTCCATTGCCTCTGACCCCAGATTTTTCAATTGGTGTTATTACACCATAAGAATTAATATATTTCTAACAGTATGTGTGTTGTCCCCTGTTTTAGTTAGTACCCATTCCTCAAAGAGCAATAGTGTGCAGCTTGTTGCCTTTTTGATCGAGCTGTGGGACACCCAATGACGAATTTGTAAATATCTGTGTTGCACTTACTCTGCTATACTGCACTACTTTGCTGAAATGATTTAATGCTTTTTCGGTCACATAAGGCTCCTGTTTGTTGACAATTCTGCTTCTGCCATATTGAGAACCCCACACCTTCTGCCATTGGAGCGAAATCTGGTTCACCTATAAAGGGAGTGAACGGCGAGGGGAGTTTAGAGAGACCAGTCCCCATTACCAAAGTATCCTGTACTATTAATGTCACCTCTATTACAGGGAATGAGTGTAGGCCCCAAGCGTCAATCCTTTTAGCCCAGCCATGGTGCCCTCCATGTATGTGTCACAGCCATGGCCTGGTGAATTCTTTTTATTTATGAATTATTTTAATTGCAGGAAGCTGGCAAAACTGTTAAAGCAATTTCTACGCCTGCCTTAAAGTGATACTTGAAAAAATTGATTAGCTGGAATTTTAGGGAATGCTCTTGCCATGCAGGCTACAAAGATCTAAGGTCATTGGAAATGTACAAACCAATTAAACAACGGATAAAGTGTATTTTCGATTGAAGCAAAAATTGGGTCCCAGACATCAGTTTACCTGTGGGTGAAGATCTCCCTATAGTAAAGTACGGCAATAAGTAAAAAAGTTTATGAAACTTAAAATATATATATATTTATGATAAATGGTAATATAAATCAATGATATAGATTTATCTGAAAGGTAGAACAATGTAATTCATGCAAATATATTAATGTAAATAAAAAAAAAAAAAGATTTATTAAAAGAAATCCCACCTAAACCAAAATGTTCCTATTCATTTATTACTTATTTAAACACAAGAAAAATTTATGTTTAGAATAAATTTAAAATAATGTAGTTCTTTAAAAAAAATGAAAATTACATTTATTTTTAAATTAAACAAGCTATTAGAATAAATTATCATAAAATAATATTTATTTTTCAATTCTTTTTTTTTTTTAAGATTAAATTAACTTTATGTATATTATTATGAAGTCAAAATAAATTAATTTAATTTAACATTTTTCCTATGGAGTTCTAGTTTAAGTCCCTGCCTTTAATATTTTCTGTGGGGGGGTGTTGCAGTGTTAGTGGTTGGCCATGTGTGTGCTCGCCTTATTACTACTCCTTTTTGACAGCACTAACTTACACTTGTATATTTGGCTCCACCCTCTCTTTCATGGGGTGGTGACATGCAAGTCAACACTTTTGAGCAACTTCACACTCATAAATGGTAAATAGCCAAAAGTATTAAAATTACTCAAAAGTGTAAGAGTAAACCTACATGTGTAACTTGCTCACAGGTGTGAAGTTGTGAATAGCCCCATAAGATGGTGAGACAAAAATAACAGCTTGGCGTTGGAATTTCGCAGGTCCCATAATTATTGCATCTGACACAGGCCAGTTGTAATCAGCCCCGTAATAGTAAAACAATCATAAATATTTGTGTGTTATAGCCTTGTGGAGTAATGAGAAGTGCTCTGCTTCTAGGAAAAAGATCACACACTGGTATCCTTCTCCCCTGACACATAGGCCCTCATTACAATCCTGGCGGTCGGTGATAAAGCGGCGGTAAGACCGCCAACAGGCCGGCGGTAAAAAAATTGAATCATGACCACGTCGGAAACCGCCAATACAGACAGCCACTTTAACACTCCGACCGCCACCGTGGTAGCAACAAACACCGCAGCGGTAACCGCCAACAGCCAGGCAAGACAATGTACCGCCCACTGCATTTACAACACGCCTATCTGCCAGCTTTTACAGGGTGGTACCAACGCCATCAAAAGCACGGCAGAAACAACTTACCTCTCGAACCTCAAGGAAGAACGCGACGCCATGGAGCCTGAACTGCAGATCTTCCCCATGGTGGTGTACCTTCTCATACACCAGGAACATGAATGCCGGCGAAGACGACCACGGTGAGTACTGCACCTAGCACACAGGGGAGGAAAAAGAGAGTGACACACACACACAACTCCCCCACCCTTACCCCCAACACTATACACACAAACACATGCAACAACAATACATATACACTCCGTAACCCTCTGGAATAACGCAGGGTCAAAAGAAATGGAGTAAAATTAGTGTAATATCAGTAATTTTTAGAAATACGTTCATAAAGAAATAAACAGTATGTACAATATATACAAAAGGAGGGACAATGCCCACTCCAAAATGTCTGTGGCCCACTGGGCCAAAACACATAGGCCAGGGCCACACTTGACTCCTGCCTCAATACGGAGAGAACACTGCAGGGGCATAAGGTCAAAACACACACAGGCACCTCAGGGGGACAGGGAATGGGGGGGCACCTCAGCTAGAAGATGGTACAATGCCACTGGCCTGGAGGGGGCTCCATGCCCACTGCTTGTCCTGGGGGGGTGCAAAGCCACAGTCTCTCAAGTGGGTGGTTTGCCCACAGCTTAGTCCTGGGGAGTGCAAAGCCACAGTCTCTCAAGTGGGTGGTTTGCCCACAGCTTGGTCCTGGGGAGTGCAAAGCCAAAGTCTCTCAAGTGGATGCCTCCTTCCACTGGTTCTGCAGGGACCTTGTGCCCAGTGTGCTTCATCATGGCAAGGAGGGGCTGAGTGGATGCCTTCTTCCATTGGTTCTGGAGGGGGCCATGTGCCCAGTGTGCTTCATCCTGGCAAGGATGCAGTGATTGGATGCCTTCTTCCACTGGTGCTGGAGGGAGCCTTTTGCCCAGTGTCCTTCATCCTGGCAAGAAGGGGCTGAGTGGATGCCTTCTTCCAGTGGTTCTGGAGGGGGCCTTGTGCCCAGTGTGCTTCATCCTGGATGGGGCAAGGTCACAGTCTCTCATCTGGGTGTCACACCGACAGGTGTTGCAGGGGCCAGGACGCACTGCAGCCCATGTAGTCACCACTACATACTGCTCTCCGTCAGTGACGCCTGCTCAGTGGATGCCAGTTGCGCTGCAGGTGGCGGTGCAGGCAGTGGTGGTGGTAGCCTCAAGGCCTTCACCTGCAGCCTCGGACAGCTGTCCACTAGGGGCTGCTGCTGCTGGCGGTGGGGCAGGTGGCGGTGCAGGTGGCGCTGCAGACAGTGGTGGTGGTAGCCTCCAGGCCTTCACCTGCAGCCTCGGACGGCTGCCCACTGGGGCTGCTGGCAGTGGTGCTGCTGGCAGCGGTGCAGGTGGCGATGCAGGTGGCGGTGCTGGCGGCGGTGCAGGTGGTGGTGCAGGCAGTGGTGGTGGTAGCCTCCAGGCCTTCACCTGCAGCCTCGGACCGCTGCCCACTGGGGCTGCTGCTGCTGGCAGTGGTGCTGCTGCCGGCGGTGCAGGTGGCGGTGCTGGCCACAATGCAGGTGGCGGTGCTGGCCGCGGTCCAGTTGGCGGTGCAGGCAGTGGTGGTGTTAGCCTCCAGGCCTTCACCTGCAGCCTCGGATGGTTGAAGGACCATGGCTGGTGTTCTGTGCCCCTTCCTGCCCTTGGCAGATGGTGGTGCATCCTTGCTTCTGCCATCTGGAGTCTTTGACTTGCCCTTTCTGGCTGGTTCTGCCTCCATCCCCTTGCTGGCTGCTGTCCCCTTCTTGCCCTTGCCAGGTGGCGGACCCTTCTTGGCCTTGGCAGGTGTTGCTGGCATACTGGCTGGGCTGACGGGTGCCTCCTTGGAGCCTCTCACAGCTGCGGAAACCACAGTGGTTGTGGACTGGGTGGCTGAGGTGCTGGGCTTGGTTCTGGCCACCCTGGCCCGAGGTGAAGGACTGGGGGGGGGGGGGAGACTGGTAGGGAATAGGTCAATGTTGGCGAGGAAAAGTTTTTTAGGGACACTGGGGCAGGAAGAAGGTGAAGGTTTGGGAGTGGAGGAAGAGGGAGTGGTTGTAGGAGGTCTGCTGTGTTTTGGTGCAGGTGCATGGACTGGATGCGGTTGTGAGGTGGATGGCTGTTGGGTGTGTGTGTGTGCTTGCGTTTGTGTACTTTGGGAGGAGGGGTCACAGACACAGTGGGAGAGGACACAGGGGACATGTGTATGGATGTGGGGGTCTTGACTGCCAGTAAGGGGCATGTAGTGATAGGCATGCTGGTGATGGAGGTGGTAGATGAGGATGTAGTGCATGCAGGTGTGAGTGGAGACGCTACTGGGAGGGGGGTTGGACGAGGAGGGGGACACAGTGGAGGCAGTGGATGTTGGTGTGTCTGCAAGGGGATGGTGCTTGTGTGAGTGCCTGTGAGATGAAGGGCCAGATGTAGGTACCAAAAAATTAGCAACTCGCAATTTGCGAGCATGTGCGACTCGCAAATTGCGTGTCCGCTGTCTGCGAGGTCGCTGTTTGCAACCGCGCAAAAAACGGATTAGCAATTTGCGAGTGGGTGTCGCAAATTGCGAGTACCATGTAAATTGATTGCAGGTGCTGCAGAACACTCCAGAAACCACTCCAGAACACTCTGGAAACACTTCCTGGCACATGATGATGACATCACAGCCAGGAAGTTTACTAATACACCTGGGAGGAGGGAGGACCACCCCCATTTTAAACTGCTGAACAGCCAACAGGAGGAACAGCAGCTACAATGGCAGAAACACCCGGAAAGAGAAAACTGAAATTTTCTGAGAAGGAGCTGGAGGTGCTGACAGAAGAATGCTGTCAGCACTATGATTAACTTTTTGGAAAGGCAGTCCTCAATGTGCCAGACTCAACAAAAAAACAACTCTGGCTGGAAATTCAGGAGAAGGTGAACTCCCTGGGGGTCAGCCACAGGAGTGTGTATGAGATCAAAAAGAGGTGGTATGACCTCCGCTCCCGGACCAAGGAGAGGGTGGCAGAAAGGCTCCGGGAGATGAGAGGCACAGGAGGGGGACCATCATCCGTTCCACCACCCACACCCCTGGAGGAAAGGGTGGAGGAGACCCTGGAGCAAGAGGCAGTCACAGGATTTGGAGATCTGGACACCTCTGAGCCCACTACATCAACCAGTGAGTACCATGTGATATGCCTGTACCCCCATCAATGCCATACCCCCACCCACCATGTACACAGGGGCATGCACAACCAAGATAGCTCCATTTCAGGGTAGCCAACACCAGAATGATGCATTATGGGCAATGTAGTAAAGTAGGCAGTCAATAGGCAAATGTTTATTAGGAAGTGTGCAACATATTAGTAGACACTGACAGTCTGTTCCCCGTGTCCCACAGGTCTCCCACAAGACACCACCACAAGCCACTGCAGCCAGGTGCCAACAGTCAGCCTGCCCCATGAGGAAAGCACAGGAGCTGCCACCACTCCCACCTGCACCACCAGCACCATCCCCTTGATGTCTACACCTGCTGCAACAGTGGTTCCGGAGGCTGCGCCAGCAACAGCCAGGAGTGCCACGGTACAGCTCACAGGGCATCCACCGCTGCGCAGGCGACGCAGGTTGAGGAGAGCAGGGCTGCAGGCTGAGTCCGGGCGTCCATCCACCACCATGACCGAGGCACATCTGCTCCGTGGTCAGAGCCTGCAGAACAGAATGTTAGGGAGAATTACTGGGGTTCTGCACCGCTTTGTGAGGAGCAATGAGACCAGCATGCAGCAGCTCCATGCCCAATTGGACGTCATTGGCACAAACACTGGGGACCTAGCCCTGTCCATGCGGGAACTGGTGGCTGGACTACTGTCACAGAGCGAGGGTGGGCGGCGCAGGGACCGCCAGCTGCTCCAGAGGCTGGACAGGATGGCCTCATCAATTGGCAGACTGGCAGTCAACACCACTGGCCTGTCAAGAAGGACAGTCGGCCTCCAAGTGGAAATGGGACACTTTGCAGGGGATGTGGCAAGAGGCCTGGGCCGGATCACACATGTGATCGATTTAATGGAGGCACGGCATGTGTCCAGGGGTACAGGGGACACCACCCAGGACAGCGAAGAGGGCTCCACTGTGAGCAGTGTCTCTGCCAGTGACACTAGGGTGCTCCGGAGTGGGAGTACCAGGCAGAGCACTGCAGAACAACCTGGGACCAGCCAGGCATTGCAGAGGCTGCCGTAGGTCATAGACTAAACCCTGTCCCTGATGTTGGGGCACATGACGGCAATGTGCCCCATGCATGGTTGGCTTTTTGAAGTACATGAACAGTTTGTCATTGTCAATAGTTCAATTTCTGCACATATTAAATAGTTTTTTGGTTCCACTTAACAAATGGAGTTTTTGCTCAATAGGTGGATATGTTTGAAGTTGACACGTACCTTCCAAAGTATTGTGTTGCGATGTGTTGCCGTCTCAGTCTGCCTTGATTAGCGATGCTCCGATCCCCATGATGGCGATGTGGTTGCTCCTGCTCTTCATCCTCAGAATCAGGGTCTGCAGGGGTGAGAGGTAGCCCACGTCGGGTGGCAATTTTGTGCAGGATGGCGCATGCGACAACAATTTTGAATGCTGTAATGGGGGTATACTGGAGGGCACCTCCACTGCGGTGGAAGCATCTGAACCTTGCTTTCAGCAATCCGAAGGTGCGTTCAATCATGTTCCTGGTCCTCTTATGTGCACTGTTGTATCGCCTCTCGAAATCATTGCTGGGTGTTAAGAACGGAGTCATTATCCATGGCCGTAGTGCATATGCACTGTCACCTGTTGGGCACAAACATTACACTGTTAGAAAGTCCTGGTTGGTGTGGACATTGATCTGTGTGTATGTCTACGAGGTGTATGTAGCTCTACCTAGGAGGTATCCGTCTCCAAACTCCCCACGTTCCAGGCGTTGGTGTATCCCACTGTGCCTAAAAATGTATGAGTCATGGGTACTGCCTGGAAATTTTGCGACAATGTCAGTGATGACATAATGAGCGTCACAAACAACCTGAATATTCAGTGAGTGGGTACACTTTCTGTTGCGGAACAGATATTCCAGGTTAGCAGGGGGGCATATTTGAATATGTGTCCCATCTACACACCCTATGACATGGGGAAAGTTTGCAATCCGGTAAAAGTCCAGCTTGGTGCTGTTAATTTCTGCCTCATTCCTGGGTAGGTATATGAAGTGAGACATGTGTGTGAGTATGGCATCTAGGAATGCCCTGAGGAACCTTGATAGTGCACTTTGAGATACCCCACCTGCCACAGCAATGACCCCCTGATAGCTCCCCGAGGCCAAAAGGTGCAGTGAGCATAGCACTTGCACATGCGTAGGGATGGCGCAGCCGCGCAGAGTCTGGCGTTCTAGCTGTGGTTTTAGTAATTCAATTAATTCTAGTATGGCTGAGCTACTAAGTCGGTATTTGTCATATATCTCTTCCTCAGTTTGCTGAAAAAGAGTCTGCCTTGTTCTGTAAATCTTCTCCTGTCTCTGGCTCCTCCTCCTCCTCTGCTGGGCTGCGTGGACTCTCCTCCTCACTGCTATCAGGTATATCTCCACCATCTTGAGTAACCCAGATGCCTTCTGGGTCTCCTTTTATACCTTGGTAATGATTACCACCTGCACTGAGTTAGTGGTAAATGGGACATGCAAACTGGGCTTTTTGCGACTAGTCTCAATTTGCAAGTTGCAATTGCATATGGTTTGCGACTCGCAAATTGCGACTTCCTATTTGCGGGTCGCAAAATAAGGTTGCAATTTTTGCGAGTCGGTAACGGCTCGCATCGCTTTTTGCGAGTCGGAAATTGGATTTTTGCATCCCATTTCCGATATTGCGGGGTCGCAAATAGCGATTCGGGCCATTTGCGACTCGCAAAACTTTGCTACATCTGGCCCGAAGTGTGGTGCTTGTGTTTGCCTGAACCACTTCTGTGTGTTGATTTGGGTGATTGCTTGTCTGAAGGTGTGCTTGGGATAGGCAGGGGTTAAGGGGATTGGGACTGAGTAGAAGAAGGTGGAGGGGGGAGGCTGGAGACAGAGACAATGGCTGCCATCAGTGCGGAGGCCAGAGCCGGAATGCTCTCTGTTGGGCCGCCACGCCAGAGTGAATTCCCTCCAGGTATGCATTTGTTTGTTGCAAATGCCCTGCTACACCCTGGATGGCATTCAGTATGGTTGACTGCCCAACAGAGAGCCTCCTCACTAAGGGCAGCAGGGCTGACTGGGGCAGGGCCTGAGGTGCCTGGGGCGAAGGAGATGCCCACCCTCCTGGGTGAGCGGGCACGGGAAACACACTTAGGGGCTGCTGGGAGGGCGGTGCTGGTAGGGGGGGTGGCTGTACTTGTTGTTGGGGTGGGCACAGAGGTGTCTGCCACCACCAGGGAGCTTCCATCGGAGGAGGAGTCGCTGTTGGTAGTGTCCCCTCCTGTCTCCATCGTGGTGCTTCCCTCGCCCTCCGTCCCACTGGTGCCCTCACCGTTGGTGGATTCGGCCTCCAGGCCCATGTGGGATGCAGCTCCCTCCATCGCTGGTGCCTCTGCTCCCCTGCCAGATGATGCTAATGCACAGAAGGACAGGGTGACAAAACAAAAAGGGGGGGTGAGACAGAGGATACACTTGGCCAATGCCAGCAACAACACTACCGTTGGCGTACACAACACACAGGGAACAGCCCTATGCACTAGGCCATGCACTACCAGTTACAAGGCTAGTCACCAGCCCATGGGGTACAATGCCTAACTCCATTAGCTGCACACCTGAAACCCACAGGACCCTACCCAGTAGCAGATGACCACTAACACTATTGGGGTTGGAGTGCATCTGATCTTGCTCATCATTGAACATACCCTGCCATGTTTGCCCTGGCCTAGGGGCACCCACAGCCCACATCCCCCACCCAGGTAAAATCTTAACGCGTGCAAAGTCATGATTCTGAATCTGTACACCCCCCCTTGTGGCTGCTGTGATGCCTTCAAGCGCCCATCCAACTCCGAATAGGCCACCGCCAGGATGCGGAACATCAGGGGGTCAGCTTATGCACATACATTCCCCACCATACATGCAGCACTGTACCAAGGACCCCTCAGCCCCCCTTACACGGGGCTTACACACACAGCAATCCATACTTTCATGGCCCATGCATCATGCTCACAGTGTACTCACCTGTTTGTCTGGAGGAGCATAGAGTAAATTGCACTGGGGTAGGACCCCATCCACCAGTCTCTCCAACTCCTCCGAAGTGAAGGCGAGGGCCCTTTCCCCAGACACTTGAGCCACTGTCGCTTCCAGACACAGGTCATAGCAGCACTTGCAGTCCTGTTGAAGGTCAGGTAGCAAGTGCGTGAACAGATAGAAAATGGTGGTCACGTCATCTCCGGCGTACATCGCCATTAGCCATTGGCTCCTGGAACACATATGGCCCAATGATAACCAAAGCGATGTTGCGCGGGGGTCATCGACCGCCGACGGCAATGGCGCACAATGCCAGCAAATTACCTCATTTTCACTTGTCTCTCCTCACAGGTCAGGCGGCCGCCATTTCAGGGGGGCACAGGCCATGGCACCTAACTGCGTCACAGCAGATATTGGCATATCAACTGACTCTCGAGTTCGCATACTGTTTCTCTAAAGGAAGAAATGCATATTTATTTTAACATATGTGTTAATATGAACCTCTGCTCACCGTTTTTCACCCTAGAGCAACCGCTGAGGATGAATAGGAGATGGAGACATCCCCCGGTGTACAGACCTCTGGTGGACCTGGCGACAATGGTGGACAGGCACATTATCCTGACCTACAGAGTGCTATCCGCCCTGCTAAAACAAATGCGCAGCTACATCGTATTTCCCCAGGTGGAGGATTTGGCCACAGTGAAGGCTGACTTTTATGTCCTGGGACATATCCCCAACATCATTGGTGCCATTGATGATACACATATTGCATTTGTCGTCCCCCCCCGGAGAAATGAACAAGTGTTCAAAAATAGGAAAAGCTTCCACTCTCTGAATGTGCAGATGGTGTGTTTGGCGGACCAGTAAATATCCCATGTCAATGCCAAGTATCCTGGCTCTGTGCATGATGCCTTTATCTTGAGGAATAGCAGCATTCCATATATGCTTTCTCAACTCCTGTGGCTAATAGGTGAGCCCAGGGTCCCCACCCAGTTGATGTAGGTATATGGGTGTGGGTTTGGCCCTAAGGGTGAGTGTGTGGCTAGCAGGTATCCCTCGAAAATTTGCAGGTGACTGTGGTTACCCCAGCCTCTCATGGCTACTGACCCCAGTGAGGAATGCCAGGACAAGGGCAGAGGAACGTTACAATGAGGCACATGGGCAAACAAGGAGGATCATTGAGAGAGCCTTTGGCCTCCTTAAAGCTAGATTCCGGTGCCTCCATCTGACAGGTGGATCCCTGTACTACTCACCCAAGAAGGTGTGCCAGATCATCGTTGCATGCTGCATGTTGCACAACCTGGCCTTGAGACACCAGGTGCCTTTTCTGCAGGAGGATGAGCCTGGGGATGGTGTGTGGCAGCAGTGGAGCCTGTGGACAGTGACGAAGAGGAGGCAGAGGAAGAAGATGTGGACAACAGAAGTACACTCATTCAACAGTACTTTCAGTGACACACAGGTAAGACACTGTAACTTCACCTTCCATTGCATTATTGTGTTTGACATTGAACATGGCAGCCTGATTTCCCTATTTCTATGGCCACTCACTGTACCCTTTGGCATCTCTATTTTCAGATCTCTGTGTCCCACTCTGGCTCCTGGTGTGTTTACTGCTGCCCAGTACAGGTCATACCTATGTTAATATTACAGTACATTTGAATTGCAATGTTTACAGTTTGTGAAACTAATACATTTGTCATAGAATTCACAGACTCCATACTTGCATTTGTTCAAAGGGTGTTTATTTATGTGCTAATGGGTGAAGGGGGGTTTGCAATGGGCTGGGTTGCTGATGGAGGAAAATCCAGGGTAGAGTCCATTCTATTTGTATCACAGGTGCATTGTCCAAAGGGGCATAGGAAGTGGAGAAATGGCAGTTCAAGGTGGACAGGGTGACAGAGTGGGACGGAAGGGTGACAATCAGGAGAGTCCTATTTCCTGGCAGGGGTCTTGGGCAATGTTCTCTGGCTTCTGCCTGGATCGCAGGGACCGTTGGCGGGGTGGCTCTTCTTCTGCAGGGGGTGGGGTGCTGGTGGCCTGTTGGTCCTGTGGCGGGCCTCCTGTCCACTAGCGCCGGCGGAGGGCTGTTCTTTGGTTTGGCTAGTGTCAGGGGCCCGTTGGTGTGCCAGTGCCTCCCTCATGGTGTTGGCCATGTCTGCCAGCACCCTTGCAATGGTGACCAGGTTGGTGTGGATGTCTTTCAGGTCCTCCCTGATCCCCAGGTACTGTCCCTACTGCAGCTGCTGGGTCTCCTGCAACTTGTACAGTATCTGGCCCATGGTCTCCTGGGAATGGTGGTATGCACCCAGGATGTTGGTGAGTGCCTCCTGGAGAGTCAGTTCCCAGCACAGCAGTCCTCCCAGCTTCCCTGTTGTCCTGTGCCTATGTCCCCTGAACCGTGTGCCCACTTCCACTGACCCCAGGTCCCTGATCGTCCCGTGTTTGTGGGGTTGCCTGGGTTCCCTGTAGAGGTGGACACACTGCTGATTGACGTGTCCTGGGGACAGAGGGATGGGCCTGCTGGGTGGGTGCTGTGGTGGTGTTTCCTGACGGGGAGGCTCTGTGGTGGTTTGGGACTGTGGCTGGGTCACCGACTGTCCAGAGGTCCCTGATGGGCCAAGTTGGTCATCGTGATCTTCAGGGGGGGGACTGGATGTGGCTGGCACCTCCTCTCCAGTGACGTTGAGTGGGGGTCATGTGGGGATGTAAATGCAGTGTTATTGTATCTGCGTGTGCCATCTTGTGCATGGATATGTGTGCCTCTATGGTTGTTATTAGCAAGGCAGCTTTGGCTTGTGTGAGTTGTGCTTGGTTTGGCAAAGTGATTGTTACTAGTGTGCATGGTGTGGTGATGGGGGTCCATGCAGGTCTGTGATGAGGGTCCATGCATTGGTGTTGCATGCAGGGCATGGTATTGGGATGGGTGGGTTATGATATAAAGGTAGGGGTTGTTGTTTGTGATGGCATGCAGGTAGGGCGGGGGATAATGTAGTAAAGATTTGACATACCAGAGTCCAGTCCTCTTGCTACTCCTGCGAGGCCCTCAGGATGCATGATCGCCTAGACTTGCTCCTCCCATGTTGTTAGTTGTGGGGAGGAAGTGGGGGTCCACCGTCAGTCCTCTGTACAGCTACCTGGTGTCTTCCTACCACGGAGAGCACCTTCCCCCATAGGTCATTCCACCTCTTCCTGATGTCATCCCTTGTTCTTGGGTGCTGTCCCACGGCGTTGACCCTGTCCACGACTCTCTGCCATAGCTCCATCTTCCTAGCAATGGACATCTGCTGCACCTGTGATCCGAATAGCTGTGGCTCTACCCTGATGATTTCCTCCACCATGACCCTTAGCTCCTCCTCTGAGAACCTGGGGTGTCTTTGTGGTGCCATGGGTGTAGTGTGAGTGGTATGCATGAGGGTGTGTCGGGTAGTGTGTTGAGATGTGTGCTGTGAGGTGTGTGGATGGTGTATTGGGTGACAGTGTTATGTGGCTCTGATTCGGTGGGTGCTCCTGGCTTGTCTCTCTCTCAGTTGGCAATATTTATTTTCGTTGTAAGGGGTTGTGGGTATTGTGGGTGTGTGTTTTATATTGGATTGGGTGTGTGGGTGTGGTGTGTGTATGTGTGTCAGGTGTGTGTAGTTTCAATTGGCCAGTGTGGTGTAGGTTTGTTAGTGTGTGTGTGTATTTTGAACACAGCAGTCTGTACCGCCAATGGTTTACAGCAGTTGAATGTCCGCCGCGGTGATTCGTGGGTCATGATGCTGTGGGCGTATTTTTGTTGGAGTAACAGTGAGAGTTTTGCTACCACCAGTTTATCACTGACCTTTGGTCTGGCGGACTTGTGTGGGTGTCTGTATAGTGGCGGATTTGTCTGTGTGGGTCATAATACCCGTAGCGGTATACCGCCGCGGTCACAGTATGTTGGCGGCCTTCAGCACTGCGGTAAGTGGCATTTACCGCCAATGTTGTAAGGAGGGTCATAGTTTTTTTGTACTAAGTGAAAATAAATTAAAAGATTAAAAAGACTGTCAAGGTTGAAAATAAACAACTCCCCTCTAAGAGACCTAATTCGGTCTGTGCCATGTGGTAAGTTGGCTTCAATTGTGTTTTTTGGACTCGTTTACCACTGGTGTCCTGAGCTCACTGTACTATGGGGCTCCAACAAAGATTACAGCATTTACCCCCTTTACTTTACTTTCAGAATATTGAGGCAGAGCAGCTAAGTCTTAGTCAGGGAGGCGACGAGGGGTAGACATATAGGACATTGTAAAGCATAGTAACAACACTCAATAAGCCTACCTCTTCTGTTAGTGGTGTACTTTGTAGAACCAAAAGTACTTTGATAGTCAAATGACAAAATACTTCATATAAAACCAGAATACAATTAGAAAACCAGAACTTTGGAGTTCCTTTCTGCAAGATATCTGATTCCTAATGCTGCCTATACACTGAGCACTACATTTCTCGTAATGTTGGGGCCATAGACAATGTTAACCCATGGAGATGTTCACATTCAGTTTCTGACTTTAAGAGCGCAGAATAGATCCAAACTCACAGTCCAAGCTCAAGATCGTTGACCGTTTGCTTCAACGGGACAGTTTCCTCCACATGCTTATGTGATGCTTCCTGGCGATCAGAAGCACAGTGCACAATCTAGTGCTCCTACTTGATGCAGGTCAACCCAGTTTCCAGTCAGCTACCGGTGTGGTTGCTATTCTTCTGATAAGAATATATCTCTTTCTTCTTAATCTTGTCGGATTTGTGCTGCTATTTAATGTGATGTTTCAATGCATCCCTTACGAAACTGCTAAAAACAAAGTAATGCCCACATACCTTCAGAAAATGGCCAGAAGAGCGGTCCTCAAGGCTGGGAAGGTAAACAATTGCAAAGAATGGGCATGATCCAGCAAGCACTTTCAGAAATCTCCTGGCTTCAACTGATCTCAAGTTTTCTGGCTGTCAGGCAGTCCTATTGACAAGGCAAAGCACAGTCGTTTTCTTACAGTAAGTATTATTCTTGGTTTACTGCAACACAGCAGTTCAGGGTCCAAGATCTTTCCCAGCGTGCTAAAGGAGAACAGCCACTAACAGTGATACCTGGACACTGATGTGCAGGTCAACTTTAGATTTCAGAGAAATTTTAAACAACTTACTGGTCAAGGGGACGTATGTCTAATAAGAGATGACCAATCAGCTCTTTTGCAATATCCACATTTTGGGATGGTTCTTCACTTCAAAACCAATCAGCGGATGTAATTGCCATGGACAAGAGGAGTCCTTTATGGGCTGTTTCCAACTTGCCCAGGTAAAGATGTTAATTAGACCCAAAAGCAGGCCACATCTCTTGTAAATGCCAAAAGAGCAGGATGGGGAGGAGGAGCTGAAAGTGCTGTGGCAGAGGCATAGCAACACATTTTAATGGGAAGAAGGCTTGACACCACATCCACAGGACACTAGGTACTTCCACCTATAAAGAATACACAAAGACCAGGCTTCCAGGCACACAAAGCTCTTTACATTTTTGGGTTGCCAGTCACATACGGAATTACACATGTATTCCCGCCATTCACTCACACTAATGAGCATACAGTCCTTACACTCAACCCATGATGCAAAATGTGTGTACACACGCTACCCACACATATTTCATGCAAATGGAAATGAAAGACGTAGCTAAGGGCCTAGCAGACTTTTCATAAACTGGAAGACAATGGGCATTTCCCCTTTCAGGGGGCTAGTAAAAGGGCATGCTCTTACAGATAAAGATCATGCTGCCACCACTGCCAGTCAAGAAAAGCCCAGTCAGAGATGTGTGTAGCCACTCTGTTAAAGAACAGTGCATTTGGATGTGCTCTGACCCCTTCTGGACACCACCTCTCCAGGTTATCAGTCCATATATCAGAGTCATCCCTCAGTGCATACGTATGATTGTTGGGCTTACTGAGGAAAAACAAAAAAACACATGCACTGCACAGATAACAAACACTGGCAAAGCCAATAGGTCTTGCCTATATTAGCTATTTGCTGTGACAATGCCTTTTGGCCATATTGTACAGAAGTGTGGCTGCTGTTCAGCATGGCTAAATGTTAGTGGCATGACAAAGAGTGCAGGGGCACAGAGTAAAGTTTGGTAAAGCAGAGTAGAGTGGTGTGGAGTAGAATAGCATAGACTGAACTGGCACAAAGTAGAGTGGCATAGACTGGAGTAGTGTAAAGTGGAGTTGCATAGATTACAGTTGTGTACAGTAGAGTGCCATAGAGTAATGTAGAGTTGAATGGAGTGGTGAAGAGTAGAGCGGCATACTGTGGAGTGGCATAGAGTAATGAGAGGGCCGTAGGGTAGAGTGGCATAGGGTAGAGCAGCATAGAGTGCAGTGGAATAGAGTAGAGTGGCATAAAGTGTAGTAGTGTAGAGTTGCATTGTGGTGAGTGGAGTGGAGAGAAATGACTTAGAGTGGAATAGAGTGGTGTATTGTAAAGTGGCATGGAGTGGTGTAGAATGAATTTGTGCAGAATGCCATAGAGTGACATTGTGTGGAATGGCATAAAGTAGAGTGGAGTGGAATTGAGTAGAGAGGCATAGAGTAAAGAGGCATATTGCTGTTGCCTTCAGAGCTGTCGATCAGTGGGTGATTTGGAGCCATCTCAAACTTAATGCTTTTAAAACAGAAATACTCACATGTGGTGACTGGAAAAATAATGACCCACTGTTCACCTGGCCTGACAATCTCGGGCCTCCTCCTCAAGTATCCAAGGAAGTTAAAAGCCTTGGAATTACCATGGACCCCAGGTTAACAATGAATGCACAAGTGGACAAATTAAGCTTCATCACTTTGAAGACTCTGCACCGCATCTTCCCCCACCTCGGATTTCCACACAAGGTACAAACAACTATCTCTCTTATAGTATATAAACTGGATTATGCCAATGGCTTCTACCATGAATCATCTCTATCTATTATGAAAAAACGACAGCGTATTCAGAACATTACTGCCAGGCTACTTTTACATGTAAAGCCACAAGCCCACATATCCCCTGCCTTGAGAGCACTACACTGGTTACCCATTGCCAGAAGATCCACCTTCAAGCTGCTTTGTATCACCCACAAAGCTATACATGGAACAGGACCGCCTTTTATCAGAAACAAAATAAGCAAATACATTCAACAAATAAACCTCCGCTCAAGATTGGCACCCCGCCTTAGAACACCACCATACAAGAAAAAGACAATAGGTGGTACATCCTTCTCTGTCCAAGCAGCCAAACTATGGAATTCATTACTCCCAATTATAAGATCCATGGATGACTAGATCTTGCCTTCAGAAGATAACTCAAGAGTTGGATCTTTCCTTCATAGCCATCATATCCAAACATGGACTGCATATGTCTGTGTTGATAAATATTTACAATCTGATTATGTGTATATTCTAGAAATGTGTAGTTCTTTAGGAAATATGTATCATTACTATGTCATAATAAATTATACACATACTCTTTAAGCCTGTTTAACAAATGTACATTTACTCACAGTTAAATATATATATATATATATATATATAATATATATATATATATATATATATATGTGTGTGTGTGTGTGTGCATTTGTTTGTGTGTATATTTATATATATATATATACACACGTGTGTGTATTTATTTACATATATATGTGTCCATTATTCTATGCTTAACATGTTCCTAGGTCATTGCATAGCTCCTAGATAGGTTGAATCCCTGCTTTCGTTTTTATATCACACTGATCAAATGTTTTATTATCATAAGCATTTCGCTATTCAAAAATTGAGGAAAGATAAATAAATGTTAGAAAACTACACTTATTAATTAACTTCAAATATTACAAATCTTGAAAGTCTGTGTTTATACAATACTACTTTTCTTCTCATATTATTATACACATTATTATATTCCTTGCACATATATTCCCTTACTATGTATTTACATATCTATTACTCTAGTCCTACTGTACTAGAGAAACATTTAATAAAAATAAATTAAATAAAACTTTAATTATAAATAATTAAATTAAAGGTAAATATATATATATATATATAATAAATAAATGAAAATTACATTAAAAATATTAATTACAAAAATTATATATATATATAAAATAATAAATAAAATACAAAATATATATAAATGTACTCTCTTGTAAGCTTTACTCTGTCTCCCCATCACCCTATGGCCTTCATTGCAACCCTTGCGGACGGTGTTAAAGCTGTGATAATACCATCAAAAGGCCGGCGGTAAAAAAAATGGGATCACAACCACAGCGGAAACCACCAACAGACAGGCGGAAGACAATGTACCGCCCACCCTATCACAACCTGCCAGTCCGCCAGCTTTTCCGGTGCGGTACCAACGCCATCAAAAGCTCGGCGGAAACAGGACTTTGAAGGGAAACCATCACCCCTCGACACTCAATGAAGAACCAGGACGCCATGGAGCCCGAACTGCAGGTCCTGCCGACGCTGATGTATCTGCTAATACACCAGGAACACCAAAGACGGCGGTGGCGACAACCACGGTGAGTACTGCACCTAGCACACAGGGTAGGGGGGGAAGAAAAAGATAGTGACACACACATGCAACACGCAACACCCCCACCCTCACCCCCAACATAATACACACAAACACATGCAGCAACAGTACATTTACACCCGTAACCCCCTGGAAGAACGCAAGGACAAAAGGAATTGCGTGAAATCAGTAATATATTAGAAATATGCAGATGAAGGTAACAATTGGAACAAACAGTATATACAACTATTTACAATATGTACAGAAGGCCGTACACTGTCCTTTGCAAATGTTATGGCCCAGTGAGCAAAAAAATCTGAAGATGGTACTACGCCTCTGCTCCTGGAGGGGGCAACATGCCCACAGCGATGTCCTGGGGAGTGCAAAGCCACAGTCTTTCAAGTGGGTGGTTTGCCCACTGCATGGTCCTGGGGAGTTGAAAGCCACAGTCTCTCAAGTGGGTGGTTTGCCCACTGCTCGGTCCTGGGGAGTTGAAAGCCACTGTCTCTCAAGTGGTTGGTTTGCCCACTGCTTGGTCCTTGGTTGTTAAAAGCCACAGTCTCTCAAGTGGGTGGTTTTCCCACTGCTTGGTCCTGGGGAGTTGAAAGCCACAGTCTCTCAAGTGGGTGGTTTGCCCACTGCTTGGTCCTGGGGAGTGCTTAGCCACAGTCTGTCAAGTGGGTGGTTTGCCCACTGCTTGGTCCTGGGGAGTTGAAAGCCACAGTCTCTCAAGTGTGTGGCTTCTTCCACTGGTTCTGGAGGGGGCCTTGTGCCCAGTCTGCTTCATCCTGCCAAGGAACGTGATAGTGGATGCATTTCTCCACTGGTTCTGGAGGGGGCCTTGTGCCCAGTCTGCTTCATCCTGCCAAGGAAAGGGATAGTGGATGCATTTCTCCACTGATTCTGGAGGGGGCCTTGTGCCCAGTCTGCTTCATCCTGCCAAGGAAAGTGATAGTGGATGCATTTCTCTGCTGGTTCTGGAGGGGGCCTTGTGCCCAGTGATGCTGCACCTGGTGTGTGGTAGTTCCCATTCCCTCACCTGGGTGTCCGTGGCACAAGATGTGCAGGGAACAGGTAGCATGATACTCCATGGAGGCAGAGCCAGACTCCATTCTGCGGCAACTAAGGCTGCAAACTGCTGGTAGTGCTGGTGGGGGTGCTTCAAGTGGTGGGGGGAGGGTCCAGGCCGCCTCCTGCAGCCCCAGACGGCTGCCCACTGGGGATGCTGCTGCTGACAGTTGTAGTGGCACCGGCTGGGCATGTGGCGGTGCCGATGGCGGTGCAGGTGGCGGTGCTTGCGGTGGTGTCTGCGGCGGAGATGCTGCCGGTGCTGGCCGTGGTGCAGGTGCTGGTAGTGGTGGAGGGAGACACCAGGCCGTCTCCTGCAGCCTCGGACGGCTGCCCATTGGGGATGATGCTGCTGACAGTTGTTGTGGCTGCAGCGGTGCAGGTGGTGGTGCAGGGGGCAGTGCAGGTGGCGGGACAGATGGTGGTGTAGGTGGCAGTGCCTGCGGCTGTGATCTCTGTGCTACAGGTTGCTGGGCTGTCGGTACTGATGGTGGGCACAAGTCTCTCACCTGGAGCCTCCGAGGCCTGAAGTGCCTTGTCTTGGGTTTTCTTCCTCTCCCCACCTTGGCAGATGCTGCTGGGACCTTGGCACTGGCAGCTTGAGTTTTGGAGGAGGCCTTGCTGGGTGGGTCGTGCTTCTTGGCCGTGCTTCATGCTGCCCCTTCTTCACCTTGGCAGGTGGTGGAATGGGTTGGTCCTTTGCAGGGGTCGGTGGCACACTGGCTGCCCTGACGGGTGCCCCCTTTGATCCTCTGGGACAAGCAGGTACCACAACCGACGCCGACTTGGTGGCTGAGATGCTGGCCTGGGATCTTGACACCCTGGCCCGAGGGGAAGGACTCTGGGGGAGGCGTAGGGAAGAAGTCAATGTTTGCCAGGAAAATGTTTTTAGACACACTGGGACGGGAAGATGGAGAGGGTTTGGGAGTGGAGGAAGAGGGAGTGGTTGTAGGAGGTGTACGTCTGCTGAGTTTGGGTGAAGGTGCATGGGCTGGATGCTGTTGTGAGGTGGATGGCTGTTGGGTGGGTGGGTGCTTGCGTTTGTGTACTTTGGGAGGCAGGGTCACAGACACACTGGGAGAGGACACAGGGGATGTGTGCATGTTTGTGGGGGTGGTGACTGCCAGTGAGGGGCGTGCTGGTAATGGAGGTAGTGGATGAAGATGTAGTGCATGCAGGTGTGAGTGGAGACGCTACTGGCAGGGAGCTGGACGAGGAGGAGGAGGGGGACACAGTGGAGGCAGTGGATGTTGCTGTGTTTGTATGGGTATGGTGCTTGTGTGAGTGCCTCTGAGATGAAGTGTGGTGCTTATATTTGCCTGAGCCACTTTTGTGTGGTGAATTGGGTGCATGCTGGTCTGAAGGTGTGCTTGGGATAGGGTGAGGTAGAGGGAATTGGGTCTGGGTAGTGGAAGTTGGATGGGGGAGGCTGGACACAAGGACAATGGCTGCCATCATTGCTGAGGCCAGAGCCTGAAATGCTCTCTGTTAGGCTGCCACGCCAGAGTGAATGCCCTCCAGGTATGCATTTGGTTGCTGCAAATGCCCTGCTAGACCTTGGATGGCATTCAGTATGGTTGACTGCCCAACAGAGAGGGATCTCAGGAGGTCAATAGCCTCCTCACTAAGGGCAGCAGGGCTAACTGGGGCAGGGCCTGAGGTGCCTGGGGCGAAGGAGATGCCCACCCTCCTGGGTGAGCAGGCACGGGAAACACGCTGAGGGGCTGCTGGGAGGGCATTGCTGGTAGGGGGAGTGGCGGCTGTACCTGTTCTTGGGGTGGGCACAGAGGTGTCCGCCACCTCCAGGGAGCTTCCTTCGGAGAAGGAGTCGCTGTCAGTGGTCTCCCCTCCTGTACCCGTCGTGGAGCTCCCCTCGCCCTCTGCCCCACTGGTGCCTTCACCCTTGGTGGATTCGGCCTCCAGGCCCATGTGGGATGCAGCTCCTTCCGTTGCGGGTGCCTTTGCTCCTCCGCCAGATGAGGCTAATGACCATAAGGACAGGGTGTCAAAACAAAAAGGTGGGGGAAGAGACAGAGGATACACATGGTCAATGCCAGCAACAACACTACAGTTGGCGTACACAACACACAGTGAGCTGCCCTATGCACTAGGCCATGCCCAACCAGTCACTAAGGTAGTCACCAGCCCATGGGGTACAATGCCTAATGCCAGCATCTGCACACCTGACACCCACAGGACCCTGCCCAGTAGTAGATGGCCACTTGTACCATTGGGGTAGGAGTGCTTCAGAGCCTGCACACAAGGGACCTACCCTGTCATGATACCCCTGGCCTAGGGGCACCCAAAGCCCACATGCCCCACCCAGCTAGCTCCTAAAGCGTGCAAAGTCAGCTTTTTGAATCTGTACTCACCCCCTTGTGGCTGCTGTGATGCCCTCAAGTGCCCA
Source organism: Pleurodeles waltl (assembly GCF_031143425.1). Lineage (NCBI taxonomy): Eukaryota > Metazoa > Chordata > Amphibia > Caudata > Salamandridae > Pleurodeles > Pleurodeles waltl. The sequence continues at coordinate 1,978,539,831 of NC_090440.1, read as the reverse complement.
TTTACCTCCGGATAGGCAACCGCCAAGATGCGGAAGATCAGGGGGTTTATGGTGCGACTGGCATCCCTTCCACGTTGGGAGGCCTGCCCCAACTGGGCCTCTGCCGTTTTCTTGGTCCAGCGGAGCAGGTCCTCCTATCTCCTACGGCAGTGGGTGCTCTGCCTATGTTAGACCCCCAGGGTCTGCACCTCTTTGATGATGGCACACCAAATACCCTTTTTCTGGTGGGGGCTCACCTGGAGGGAAAAGACAGCAGAAAAGGAAATTACTCACCCGTCCGGACTGGCATACTCATTGCCGACCAGTTCCCACCCATGCCCTGACGCACATACACTGACCACCTCTCATGCAGCACTCAGGCCAGGATTTCTCAACACCACTCCAAACATGCATTGCCCACACATCATGCTCACAGTGTACTCACCTGTTTGTCTGGAGGACCGTAGAGTAATGTGTACTGGGGTAGGACCCCATCCACCAGTTTCTCCAACTCCTCCGCAATGAAGGCAGGGGCCCTTTCCCCAGATACTCTAGCCATTGTCGCTTCCAGACTCAGGTCACAGCAGTACTTGCAGTGTAGGTCCTCTCCTGTTGATGGTCAGGTGGCAAGTGAGTGAATAGTTATAAAATGGCGGTGACGTCCGCGGCGGTGCATACCGTCACCGCCGGCGTACATCGCCAATGGCTCCTGGAACCCATAGGGCCCAATGATAACCAATGCGAAGTTGCGCAGCGGTCATCGACCGTCTACCGTGACAGCGCACAACGCCAGCACGCTCACCTCATTTCCACTTGTCCCTCCTCACAGGTCAGGCAGCTGCCATTTCAGGGGGGCACATTGCATGGCACCTAACTGCGTCACAGCAGACATTGGCACATCAATTGACTCTCGACTTCACATACTGCTTCTGTGACGTAAATTCAGCAACAATAGTGCAATCTATGTGGAAATATGACCTTCTGCTCACCGTTCTCCTCCATAGGCTACAACCGCTGAGGCAGATGATGACATGGTGGCATCCTCCGGTGTACAGACCCCTGGTAGACCTGTCGACAATGGGGGACAGACACATTATCATCACATACAGACTTGATCGTGCCACAATCCAAGAACTGTGTGCCCAATTGGAGCCAGACCTGATGTCAGCTATCCGCCAGTCCACAGGAATCCCCCCTCTAGTGCAGGTCCTGTCAGTGCTCCATTTCCTGGCAAGTGGTCCCTTTCAAACTACAGTGACCATGTTCTCCAACGTGTTGTCCAGAGTGTTGTTCTCCAACGTGTTGTCTGCCCTGCTGAAACACATGCGCAGCTACATCGTGTTCCCCCAGGTGGATGGTTTGGCCACAGTGAAAGCTGACTTTTATGCCCTGGGACATATCCCCTACATCATTGGTGCCATTGATGGTACACATGTGGCATTTGTCACCCCCCCCAGAGAAATGAACAGGTTTACAGGAATAGAAAAAAGCTTGATAAATGTGCGGATGGTGTGTTTCGCGGACCAGTACATCTCCCATATGAATGGCAAATATCCTGGCTCTGTGCATGGCACCTATATCTTGAGGAATAGCAGCATTCCATATGTGATGGGCCAACTCCAGAGGCACAGGGTGTGGCTAATAGGTGAGCCCAAGGTTCCCACACAGTATGAGTAGGTATCTGGGTATGTGATTGTCCCTAAGGGTTAGTGTGTGTCTAACAGTTGTCCCTCGATATTTACAGGTGACTCTGGTCACCCCAACCTCTCATGGCTACTGACCCCAGTGAGGAATGCCAGGACAAGGGCAGAGGAGCGTTACAATGAGGCACGAGGGCGTACAAGGAGGATTATTGAGAGAACCTTCAGCCTCCTGAAGGCCAGGTTCAGGTGGCTCCATCTGACAGGTGGATCCCTGTACTACTCACCCAAGAAGGTGTGCCAGATCATCGTGACATGCTGTATGTTGCACAACCTGGCCTTGAGACGTCAGGTGCCTTTTCTACAGGAGGATGAGCCTGGAGATGGTCTTGTGGCAGCGGTGGAGCCTGTGGACAGTGATGAAGAGGAGGCAGAGGAAGAAGATGTGGACAATAGAGCAAACATAATACAGCAGTACTTCCAGTGACACACAGGTAAGAGACTGTAACTCAACTTAACATTTCAGTAATCTTTTGGACATTGTACATGGCAGCCTCTTACCCTCTGTCTATGGACACTGACTGTTCCCTTTGGATTCTCTATTTTCAGATCTGTGTGCCCCATTCTGGCTACTGCTATATGTGCTGCTGCACACCAAAGGTCATCCTGTAGTATATTTCACTGAAGATATACGTTGCAATGCTTTGGGAATGTTGTACTAATGCATTTGAGATTAATTACACTGACTCCAGTATGGTATTTGTTTCAAGGGTGTTTGTTTTTGTGCCAATAAGTATGGGGGTATGTGCAAGGGGCTGGGGTGATGGTGGAGGAATGTCCAATTAGAGTATAGTCTCTTGGTATCACAGGTGCATTGTCCAATGTGGCATAGGAAGGGGAGTAATGGCAGTTCAAGGTGGACAGGGTAATAGAGTGGGACAGAGGGTGATAATCAGGAGAGTCCTGTTTCCTGGCAGGGGTCTTGGCAATGTTCTCTGTCTTCTGCCTGGATCGCAGGGACCGTTTGCGGGGTGGTTCTCCTTCTGCAGGGGGTGGGGTGCTGGTGGCCTGCTAGTCCCGTGGCGGGGCCTCCTGTCCACTAGCGCTGGCAGAGGTGGAAAGCTGTTCCTCGGTTTGGCTAGTGTCAGGCACCCTTTGTTGTGCCACTGCCTCCCTCATGGTCTTGCCCATGTCAGCCAGCACCCCTGCAATGGTGACCAGGATGGTGTGTATTTTTGTTAGGTCCTCCCTGATGCCCAGATACTGTCCCTCCTGCAGCTGCTGGGTCTCCTGTAACTCCTGGAAATGGTGGTATGCTCCCATGATGTTTGAGAGTGCCTCGTGGAGGGTCGGTTCCCTTGGCCTGTCCTCCCCCTGTTGCACGGCAGTCCTCCCAGCTTCCCTGTTGTCCTGTGCCTCTGTCCCCTGAACCGTGTGCCCACTGCCATTGACCCCAGGTCCCTGTTCGTCCTGTGTTTGTGGGGTTGCCTGGGGTCCCTGTAGTGGTGGACACACTGCTGATGCTGTGATGTGGGTGAATGGTGTATGGGTGATAGTGTTCTGTGCCTCTGATTGAGTGGGTGGTCCTGGCTTGTCTCTCTCTGTGTGCTATCTTTTTTTTTGTTGTAAGGGGTTGTGGGTAATGTGGGTGTGTGTTTTATATTGGATTGGGTGTGTGGGTGTGGTGTGTGTATGGGTGTCAGGTGTGTGTAGTTTCAATTATCCAATGTGGTGTAGTTTTGTAAGTGTGTGTGTATTTTGAGTGCAGCGGTGTGTACAGCCAATGGTTTACCGCGGTTGAAAGACCGCTGCGTTGATTCGTGGGTCGTGATACTGTGGGCTTATTCCTGTTGGCGTAACGGTGTGGGTTTTGCTATCGCCAGTTTATCACTGAACTTTGGTCTGTGTGGGTGTCTGTATTGTGCCGGTATTCTATATGTGGGTCATGATACCCGTGGCGGATTACCGCCGCGGTCACAGGATGTTGGCGGCCGTCAGCACGGAGGTAGGCGGCATTTACTGCCAGGGTTGTAATGAGGGCCTATGTCTCTCTCAATCTATCCTCCATCCCCACTCTGACTCATCCCAAACCCATTCTACTACTTTCATCTCCAAAATAACCCTGCCTACGCTCTTCCCTCCTCTACCGCATCTAGCGCATCCCAAACCTCAGTTTAATACCATGATCTCCCAAACAACCTATTATAAAGTCCACCACACGCAGTACTTATCTTTTAGCTCCAGACTTTATTTCATCTCCACTGTTCAGCCTTCATACAGTTTTCTAGATCACCGCTTCTCCGGCTCCTCAGCTTCCTGCTTCTTTCCCACCAACATTCTATCACAGCCTCCCATCCCAACCCGAATGTTCCATAAACCAACTTTCCACAGGGAGGAGGGATATACCATTCTCAACCTTATAATGTACTAATACATAGTAATGAATTATAACTAATAAATACTAAATTAATATAACTGCTAAAATGACTTACACTATAAAAGGTAATAATACACTATTAGCAATTAATAAACATAGCTAATACACAAACTACCTTACAACACATCTTCCCCACAATAATAATAATTAAGAGAGATAGGTACCTTGGAAAAGATAAATGAACGGAGAGAAAGAAAACGGAGAGTGGAAGGAAAGGAAGGGAAAGAAAAAAAAAAAAAAAAGGAAATCTCTTTGTCCCCTAGAAATGAACTAGGAGACAGTTAGAAGGTGCAGAATGCCGTCTAACCCTGTGGGATTCTAATAAGAGTGGCCACTAGTTATGATTGTAGAATTTGACAATTCTATCCATACTCCAGCACTGACCATTATTTAAAACAACAACATTTCTCCTTATTTTGGTTATGTAGAAGGGACCTGCAAATTTAGAGTCTTTCATATACGACCTTGCCTCACCTAACGGTCTACGTACTAATACTCGATCTCCCACCTTCCAATTTTGCATCCTAGTCCCGTGCTTCATGTCATATCTTTGTTTATACTTGTCCTGATAAATCCTGATTACTTTTGTACTACTGTAAGACAATACCTTTTCGTTTTTGTTACCACCACCCAGCCATGATGGGAAGAATTTGGTGCAGGGTGTTCTGCCACGTAACGCAATAAAAGGGGAAATCTTAGTAATAGAATTTGGAGTAGTGTGGTAAGCCCACAATATCTCCCTAACAGCATCCTCTACATTTACGTGGTTAATGGAAGCCAACTGGATGGATTCTTTAATCATTCGATTGGTACGTTCAGCCAGGCCATTTGCCCTAGGGCAATACAAGGCAGTGGTGAGATGTTTAATGCCCACTAAGTCCAGAAATTGCTTCATCATTAAGGATGTAAGTTGTACCCCGTTGTCTGTAACCAGCGTTTCAGGAATACCTTCCACAGCAAAGATGTCTTTAAGGAAGGAAATGACAGAATTTGTGGTGATTTGGTTTACGAATTTTGTGGATATCCAATGGGAATGGTAATCAATAAGGACTAAAGCAAATCTTTTTTGAAGACCTGAATAATTAAGGGGCCCAATGATGTCAAAAGCTAATTTTATCCAAGGTTTATTGGGGACTTGAACCGGAGAGATAGGCGTTTTGCGGACCAGTTTAGATTTGTCACTCGCAGAACAGACCGAACATTTTGTTAATTTCATTTTCAATTAAGGAATCCATATTGGGGAACCAAAAGCACTCTCTGATTCTGGCTTTAGTGAGACTGCGACCTAAATGGCCCTCGTGGGCAAGTTTGATTATTTTTAATCTAAGACTCTGTGGAGGTATGATTTTATCATTTCTGAGAATAAAATTATTCTTTTCATTTATTTCCAACCTCACTTCCCAAAAATCCTTAATGGATTCTTCCAGGTCTTTTCTTATTAATGGCCACCCTTCTTTAGCTCTTTCCTTTAACAACGATAATGTGTCGTCTTGTTTATATGCTAGCTCCCATTCGCTATTACTAATGGAAGGCAGATCCACTAAAAGTATTGGAGATTCGTTAATTTCCACCTCCTCTTTAATGTTCATAGGGGATCTGGAAAGGAAATCAGCCGTAGTGTTTTTATTACCGGGAATGTACTCTACATTGAAGCAAAAGTTTTCGAGCCCTAATATCCACCTGGCTATTCTTGGGGTGCTGTTGCTGAATCCCTTGGTGGAGAACACATATACCAGGGGTTTATGATCGGTTCTCAAGACAAATTGGGTACCCCAAAGAAAAAACTTAAAATGTTTTACAGCCCAGAAGGCCGCCAGGGCCTCTCTTTCGATAACTGACTAGTTCGATTCAGCATTATTTAGGGCCTTGGATGCAAAAGCAATTATTCTTTCTTCCCCATCTACTATTTGAGATAGAGTGGCGCCCAATCCTAGTTTGCTGGCGTCAGTCGTGAGAATTGTCTTCCTGTTATGATCAAAATTACTCAAATGAGGAGCTTCTATTATGGCTAATTTGATTTGCTCGAAAGCACTGTCATGGTCCTCCGTCCAGATAAATGGTGAATGATTTTTTAATAACTCTCTGAGTTTATGCGAGATGGATGAACATTTTTTAACATATTTGGACATGAATTCCGCCAACCCCAGGAATGATCGTAACTCATCCTTGTTTTTTGGGGGATCAGCTTTTTTTACCGCATCCACCAGGGAGAACTTCGGTTTGAATCCGTCTTTGGAGATTATATGACCTAAATACTCTACCGAACCCACTCCCAATTGACATTTTTCACTTCTAAGTGTAAGTCCCGCCGTCTTCAACTTCCGGAGTACAGCTCTTAACATCTTATTATGCTCTTCTTCCGTGACCCCATAGACTAGTACATCATCCTGGAAACATAAGGTGTTAGGTAAGTCACCCAGGATATTTTGCATAACTTTCTGAAAGACAGTGGCTGCTGAAGCGAGCCCAAAGGGCATCCTGTTGAACATGAAAGAGCCAAAAGGGGTGGTAAACGCTGTAAGCCACTTAGAGTCAGGATGTAATTCAATTTGATGGTATGCATTTGAAAGGTCCAGAACTGAAAAATATGCTGCTTTGCCCATCGTACTAAGAACTTCATGGATTCTAGGTAGGGGGTACCTTTCCACCCAAATATTCCTGTTAAAATCCCTCAAGTCAACACATAGCCTGATATCTTTACCGTTACTTTTTTTTGCAACCACGATGGGGGCCAACCATTCTGAACAATCCATCGGTTGTATAATCCCTAAACTTTCCAACCTGTTTAATTCTTCTTTGACTGCACTCTTTAGCAGGTGAGGAATCGGTCTCGTTTTGTGGGTAACTGGTTTAGCTTTAGGTTTAATTTTAATTTTATGTTGAAAATTCTTCAACAGCCCTAGTTTACCAGAGAAGATTTCTGGGAACTCACGTATAAAAGGTTCACCACCATTAAGGCTCTCCACACAAATCACTTGATCCGGATTATTAGGGTCAAGCTTTATACCCAGTTCTTTTTGGTGTTGCCACCCCAGCAAACTGGAACCATCTTCCACCACATATATTTTACCTACGGTGGAGCGTCCTTTGAAAGAAATAATACCTGAGAACATTCCCTTTAGATAAATGGGATCCCTGTTATACCCTTTGGGACAAATGTCAGCTATGGATAAATCAATACCATTTTCTTTTTCAATCTCCTTAAGGTCCTGAGAATTGATAATAGTAAAAGGGGAGCACGAATCAGCATATACCCTAATCGCCCTGTTATTAATGATTATGGTACATTCCGGATAACGATTGGAGTTACTATTATCAGAATTTACTTGTAATACAATCTTCTTGATTAACTGGGAAGTCTCTTCTGGCTTCTTATTATCCACCAGCCGAGATGTGTCCTTGCATACTCTTGCAAAGTGGCCCCTTTTATTACATTGTCTGCACACTGCAGATCTGGCTTGGCACTGAGTGGAATTAGCCAAGTGGTTACTGCTACCACAACGGAAACAAGTAAAGTTAGGCTTATTGTTACCATGGAGCTGGGGTGATTTGTCTTTACTTCTGATCTTCAGTATCTTGTCTTCTCTGGGGTCACATGAGATTTCATTTATATGTTCCTCAACAGGTGTGTGTCTAATTTCCTGCAGGCAGATTTCTGTGTGTTCTATAGATTTCGCAATCTCAATGGCTTCCTGTAGGTCCGGTTGTCTCTGCAGAAGCTTCTCCTGAATTTTAGCATTATTGGTACACCGGACCAACTGGTCTCTAATGAGAGAGTCATTGAGTTCCCCGAAATCACATAGCGTACACAGTCCTCTAAGAGCAGCAATATAGTTGTTGACACTCTCTTGCTTGCCTTGACATCGAGAGAAGAACTTGTGTCGCTCCAGGACAACATTAACACGGTCCCCAAACTGTTTCTCTAGTTTCAAACATGTAGTTACATATTCATCCTGAGCCAACCCATCAGCATTATTGGGATCTGGAAGAGAATCATAAATTTTCCTTCCATGAGTCCCTAAATTATGAAGCAAAATATGTTGCTTCCTAATCGGATTAAATTTGTCCCCTCCAATGGCTATGAGATAGGATTCCAAAATTTTGAACCAATCCTTCCACGGAATGTTGGGTTCCCCCATATCATTCAAGAAGGGAATTGGTTGGGACATCCCCGCTGCAGCCATCATTACACTTAGTAAACAAGTAAGTGAAACACACAAATTAACAATATAATCACAAGAGTGAAACACTAAAAACAAATCCAATTTACATTAATGATCGAAAAACTGGTAATTATTATTCCACTTTTCTTCTTTTTTTTTTTTTTTAAATCAGAGGAACGATTTTAGTAGTAAAACAATCCCAACATACACTATATACTGCAGCATAAGTGAATTAAGAACAAGTAGGGCAGATTTCTAATGATATGCTTACAATCTTGTTTATAATAGACTTAGATGCCCACAGAAAAAATGTATTGTGCTGTGCCTGTCAGCGTGTAATAGTCTGACAGGCTTCCACAAATGAACCGTTACTTTCTCGATTACGAGTTCCTTGAGAAGGAACGTCGTGCTTGTCGGCGTTTAGATGAAAAACCAGATGCCTACAGGATTGTTTGTTCAGCTGTGTCAAACAGCGCGGACAGGCTTACCAGAATAAAGACCCGACACAGAACGCCGTGTGTGTCGGCGTGTTTAATGTTAACTCCAACGTCCGATGTGCTGTGCCTGTCAGCGCATAGCAACTTGACAGGCAGCTGCCAGAATGCCGTGTCTGTCGGCGCGTCGGAAGTAGAAACCAACGTCTGATGTGCCGTGCCTGTCAGCGTGTCGCAACAGGCCGCTGACAGGACGCCGTGTTCACTAACTAGTACTGAAGGCATGAATAGGTACATCAAAAGGGGTGGAGATGATGGTGCCCCCTTTCGCACTCCCTCGTCGCCAGTATTATAAAGTCCACCACACGCAGTACTTATCTTTTAGCTCCAGACTTTATTTCATCTCCACTGTTCAGCCTTCATACAGTTTTCTAGATCACCCCTTCTCCGGCTCCTCAGCTTCCTGCTTCTTTCCCACCAACATTCTATCACAGCCTCCCATCCCAACCCGAATGTTCCATAAACCAACTTTCCACGGGGAGGAGGGATATAACTGCTAAAATGACTTACACTATAAAAGGTAATAATACACTATTAGCAATTAATAAACATAGCTAATACACAAACTACCTTACAACACAACCCCACTAAATTCTCCCTCATTTATCTCACCTTTGACTCACCCAAAACCTATTCTGATCCTATGATTTCCCTAACCCTTTCCACAGACTCTTCCTCCCTTCCCATCTCTCCTTTACTCATCCCAAGCCTCATTCTATTACTATAAACTCCCAATTAACACTTCCTTCTGGATTCTTCCCTCCTCTATCCCTCCATTACTCTAGTCAATCCAACTAATAAAATCACATATCCTCTGCTCAAATTAACTCATAAGAATACTAATACGGTACTCATATTTCCCTATACTATCCACCACTAATTCCTTTTGGGTTCTGGAGTAGCATGCTACTCACTGTAAAGTGCTTCGACTCCTCGCCAGGGGTAGTAAGCGCTATATAAATACTATTACAATACTATCACAATAGAGTGGAGTGGCATTGAGTGGAGCAGAGTGGTGTGGGGTACCGTGCTGTTGAGTAGAGTGCCACAGAGTGGAATGGAATAGAGTAGAGTGACACAGAGTGGCGTGGAGTGGCACAGAGTGGTTTGGCATAGAGTGGCATGGCGTAGAAGGAGTAGAGTGGTGTGGAGCAGCATAAAGTAGAGTGGTGTCGTGTAAAGTGGTTGTAAAGTGGAGTGCCACAGAATGGCATAAAGTAGAGTGGCATGTGGAGTACAGTGAAGTACAGTGGCATAGAGTAGAATGGCATGGAGTGGGATGGAGTGGCATGAAGTAAACTGGCGCAGAATAGAGTGGCATAGAGTAGAGTGGCATAGACTGTAATGCGTAGATTTAAGTGGCATACAGTGGAGCGGTGTAAAGTAGAGTGGCACAGAGTAGAGTGGCATAAAGTAGAGTGGAATGGAGTCGGGTGGAGTGGCATAGAGTGTAATGCGTAGAGTGAAGTGGCATACAGAAGAGTGGCATACAGTAGAGTGGCATAGAGTAGGGTGGCATAAAGTAGAGTGGAATAGAGTTGGGTGGAGTGGAATAGAGTGGTTTGGAGTAGAGTAACACAGAGTAGAGTGGCTTAGAGTAAGGTGACATAGAGTGGAGTAGTGTAGAGTGCTGTTGAGTGTCATTGTGTGGAGTGGCTTGGAGTGACGTAGAGTGGAATGCCATAGAGTGCAAGGGCCTATAGTGAAGTGGAGTGGCACATAGTGACACAGTGCAGAGTGACATGGAGTGGAGTGGTGTAGAGTAGAGTGGCATGGAGTAAAGTGGCATAGAGTGGGGTGGAGTTAAGTAGAGTAGTGTGGAGTATGGTGAAGTGGCTTATAGTGTTGTAGAGTGGCGTGGACTGGAGTGGCTTAGCGTAGAGTGGAGTGGAGTAGAGTGGAGTGGAGTAGAGTGGCATAGAGTGGAGTAGTGTAAAGTGGTGTAGAGTGTATTAGACTGGTCTAGAGTGGGGTAGACTGGAACAGAGTGGAGTAGAGGAGAGCATCATAGAGTGGAGTGGTGTAGAGAGGAGAGATGCAGAGTGGCATAGAGCAGAGTGGCGTGGAGTGGGGTTGAATTGAGTAGAGTGTTGTAGAGTGGAGCTGAGTATAGTGGCATAGAGTAAAGGGGTGTGTGGCACAGGGTGGAGTGGTGAAGAGTGCCCTGCAGTGACACTGTGTTGAGTGGAGTGGTATAGAGTAGAGTGGAATGGGGTGGAAGACAGTGGTGCAGAGTGATGTGGAGCAGTGTAGAGTGGAGTGTAAGAGAGTGGAGTGGCAGAGTACAGTGGAGTGGAGTTGTGTAGAGTAGAGTGGCATAGAGTAGAGTGTAATACCACAGAGTAGAGTCATGTTGTGTAGGGTGGCATAGAGTGGAGTGGGGTACAGTAGAGTGGAGTGGTGTGGAGAGGCGCAGAGTAGAGTAGCCTAGAATAGAATAAAGCGGCATACAGAAGTACAGTTGTGGGTGGGTGTAACTAAATTATTACAGCAAGAGAGGGCAGATAGGGAAAAAGCAACATAAATAAGAAGCCGTTTGTCTGTGTTAGAATTAGAAAAGCATATTGCACGTCCAGGAATGGTATGCTGTGGGTGGGCTGTAAGCCCACTGAATTGTAAACAATAGGTCTTGCAGCACAGCACATGGCCTAAAAATGGCATGGGGCAGGAGTGCATGCTCTCCAGAGCATACAGGGGCCTTTGCTTCCCAACAACCATAAACAAGAACACACATGTATGGAGACAAAAAAGGTTCCCCAGTATTCATCACATTTGTTGAAATAAGACCCCAGAGTATGCCTAGAGTGCTGCATTGCTCTTACTATCAAAGAGGTGCACACCGCAACAACACACGAGGAACGCAAAGACCCCGCTGTTATACACAACACATGGTGCACTAAAATAGCAATTTTCCCTACGCTCGATGTGTGACGTAAAGACGCCCTTCATTTCCAGCACTTCGAAACACCAAGAATGTGGTATGAAGCATTTTAAAAGCACACATTATTATTACCATGACACATGTAAGTCTGTGATAACTTTATAAAACCTGTCTCTATTTTTCTTATAGCAGTTTAGTTGTGACAATATTAAAAAGAAAATTACATCATATTCTCCTGTAATACGTTATTATAGGTTAGTTGTGTTCTCACAATGCCTGCTGCCAGACGATTTGAAAGGCAGGTCGATTAACAGAATTGCAACTGTTGTTTAAACAAGGATATGGATAAATAGCTCTTCAAGTCTGGATTCTGCGTTATATTCCTTTGATAAGCCACAGTAATTAGCTGATAAGGAGACATTTATTGCCGCATGTTTATTGCACTGCGGGAGTTCGTGGTAAGAGATCAGGAATCTATCTGCTTATTATCACACATTCCGAGCTGCCTAAGTGACTACAGATATTCATATAGCTGGACATTACCTCTAGTAGGGCTTTGCAGCTGGTTTGAGGACCTTCACGCCCTTGTCAGGGATTCCATTGCTGACTGGAATCTGTTTTTATCATGGGTGAATCAACTCTGGAGGGGCGTAAGGCAAACATCAGTGCTTTAAATGGGCCGGTACTGTCCGGTACTGAGTACCGGCACTTTTTTATTTTGAGAGGGAGAGTACCTGCACATCTCAAGAAAAACGGAATACTTTTAACTGGAGAGTACCGGCACTTCTCGGAAACAAGCAGGTACTCTGGCACAGAGTACCTGCACTTTAATTTTTCCATTTCAAGCACTGCTTAGGCTCAATGTGTGGGGGCAGTCCTTCAGGGCCCCCCTTCTGCTCCAAGGCTATTGAATATCTGTGAGATATGGGAGACTCGGGGGGCCCACTTCACGTTCTGCAGGGGCGACTTGTCCTTTTGCGCTGCGCCACTGCAACCCTGGGGAGCATGCATTTAATATTCCTCGTACAAGTTTGGTTGTAGGAATGGCTACTGTTACTTGGGTACATGGTATCTGAAGGATCGGTATACCCTGCTTGGTGTAACTGGGTCGGTAACTTGTTGTGGGTCCAAGCATCCCTTTTAATCAGGCTAGGTGCGTCTGTGGCTGCTGGGAGGGTGTTGGTTTATCTGCTATGGTTCTTCTGCAACTGAAACCGTCGAAAATTCGCGCCCTTCGTCTTTATTCTGCGGCAACGTTCACATAGCTTTGTTAGGGGCATATTCTACTCAGGTCGGTGTCCTGCGGCCTCACTCTTTACCGTTAGCAACTTTGGAAAAAAGCCAGACACCCTTAGGCCCCGACGCTCTACTCCTCTGACCTGAAAAACAGTTCCAGAAGCATCGATCCGGGCTGGCTGTGTGGAGGCATGATGACTTTTTTCAGGCGCGTTTCTCCTTTCCCTCGGAGGCTTGCTCTTTCGTTTACATAGTCGCATGCTCCTCGGCTCACCTTTCGCCCGCTCTCCCAGGCTGTGCTTCTGAACAGAAACAGGCCATATATTTTCAGGGTGAGCGAGATGACAGCGCGAGGCATCTGCGGCTTTGTTCTGGCAGGAGGGACAGCTGTGGGCGAGGTTTCTTCCCATTGTGGCTGGCTCGAACAATGGCATGCCCGTCTTTGTCTCTTAGTGCAGCCAGTCCTCTCAGTCTGAGCTCTGGAAAGTATTTAAAAAATCTGTTTTTTTCCAGATAAGGTTCTGCATTGTTCTTTCCGTGCCTATGAATGCTTACCGTGCGGGCTTACACGGGCGAATGCTAATTGGTTATTTATTAGGACCCACAAATACTAAATCGCTCTCAACTGACAGAAATACATTTTAATTCTGAAAGAACGAAGCAGACCATAAAAGTGCTCCTTAAATGGATGCAAGTCTACTATTTTTTGGAAATCAGAAACATTGGCAGTAGTAAGCTTGGGAAGAAAATGTGCAAGACATCGGCTTCCAGGCATACTAATGGCAATCAAAACAGCCCAAAAAGGGTTGGACAGATGCAATAGTCTTACCTGAGCAATGGTGGGGTTGGCATTCTAAACCATCGTTTTCACCCACTGTGCCTCACTAGACTGAAGGCCAGATTCAGGGTTTGGCAGGCGGAGTAAAGACAGACAGGGAGTTGGAGGACTTGCGTCACCCACCCTGGCTTAACCCCACTGCCATATTTGGAGTTGTCCGCTGGCCTTGCAGACATCTCAGTTCATTGTCATGAACCACCATCATGGCAGCTGGGCCCGACTGGAAACCCAACGCAGCCCTGCTAATTTTGTCAGAACTGTTCCCAGAGTGGGGGAGGGGGGGGGGGGGGTAAAGGGGGGTGTGCAAGTGCGAACCACTGCTGCTTTTCTAACTGGGGGCCAATATTGCACCACTGCTGCAAAAGCGTCCCCCAGTAACAAAAGCGGCCCCCATTGCTGCAAAACCACCCCCACCCTTCCAGCTTCCCGGGGAAACGCCCCATGCCAGCTACAGCCAGTCCTGCCCTGCATGGCAATACCTCTCAATGTAGGAAAAGTGTTACGGGCAGTTCCACTACGATGTTCGTTACGCTTTTCCATAGATATTTATTTTTCAAAAACAAACTCCCAAAGCAGGAGTTTGTTTTTTGCAAAATAAAAAAACAGTAATGACCACCACACCATGGGATTTGTCTCCCATAGTGTGCTGGTCATTTTTATTTTTTTATTGTTCCTCACAGCCAGGATACACATGTTGGTGAAGGGCAGTAAAAAAAAGTAATCAGTCCATCAATTCTAAATAGCATAGACTGTTGGATATCTTACATACGATGACCCATACGCCTTTGGAGGAACGTTGACACTAACAAAGTAAATTTTACTCTGTCAGTGTAAAACTTACAGTCCGCCCGACTCAAAATTGGGTGGGCAGACCTTCAATTTGGCAGACAGGGTACTTAGGGTGACCACCCGTCCGTAAATTTCACGGACTGTCCGTAATTTCACCCTGCTGTCCGTTGTCCGTGATGAAAGCCCTAACTGACGGCATTTGTCCGTAATTTTAGCCTTTCACCTAAAGGGCAACGGAGGCAGGGCAAAATTATGGGCAGAGAAGTTTCCCCAGCTGGGCTGGAAGGCAGGGGGTCTCCTGTGCTCTGAGGGAGGGAGGGGCAGACAGATAAGAAAAGGCCTTCTTGCCAGCGGTTCTCCTTCCCTAAAGACATGCAAATGTGGGCAACTGGTAAATCTGCAAATACAAAGGGGCTTGAAAACCTGCATTGACTTTACTAAAAGGAGTCACTTGAAGTTTTCTGGTGGCAAAGATATTTCTTTCAGAGAGGTATTGTAATGGTGTTCCAAGGTGAGCTGTGGAGTGTGTGGTTTTAATGGAGTGTTATAATTTTTTTTATCACTAGGTATAAACTGTATATTATTCAAATCTGTATTTGAGAAGCACTTTTTTTTTTATTTATCCAAAATGTATTTGCGCATTTTGTAGCAGCCTTTTTTATGATGTAATTGTATTTTTTACAGTTCTTTCAGGTACCTCGGTACTTCATAGTACTAACAAACATTGGCAAAGCCAATAGGTCTCATTTACGAAAGAGTTATTGGCTTTGCTAATGTGTTTTAGCCATTAGCCATGTTATACACCAGAGTAGCTGCTGTTCAGCATGGCTTAAAGCTAGTGGCATAGTGGTGTGGAGTGGAGTAGAGTAGCATAGGAGCAGTGGCGTAGAGCCCAGTGGTGCAAAGTACAGTGCAGTGGGGTACAGTGCAGTTGTTTAGAGTGAGTTAGCGTAGAGTGCAGTGGTTTAGAGTGCAGTGGCATGGGACAGAGTAGAGTGGCATAGAGTGCAGTGGAGTAGAGTGGCATACAATAGAGTAGCAGAGAGAGCAGTAGTGTAGAGTGGTGCAGTGGCATAGATTGCAGAGTAGACTCACATTGCAGGGAGTGCAGTGGTGTAGTGAAGAGTGGTGCAGAGTAGGGCAAAGTGCTGTAGAGTGGAGTGATGCAGAGTAGAGTGGCATAGAGTGCAGTGGCATAGAATGCAGTAGTACATAGTACATTGGTGTATAGTACGGTGGTGGAGCGTGCAACACTGCAGAGTAGAGTGTCAGTGCAGTGATGTAGAGTGGAGTAGAGTGGCACAGAGCAGTGGCGTAGAGTACAGTGGTACAGAGTAGAGAGCAGTGGCGTACAGTGCAGTTGTTTAGAGTGCATTGGCGCAGAGTGCAGTGGCATAGAGTGGCATGGGGTAGAGTTACATAGAGTGCATTGGAGTAGAGTGGCATACAATAGAGTAGCAGAGAGTGCAGTAATGCAGAGTGGTGCAGTGTTGTGGAGTGCAGAGTAGACTCGTGTGTCATAGAGTGTAGTGGTGTAGAGTGGTCCAGAGTGGAGTATTGTAGAGTGGTGTAGGGTAGAGTATAGTGCCTAGAGTGCAGTGGCATAGAGTGGTGTAGAGTGCAGAGTTGCAGAGTAGAGTGTCAGTGCAGTGGTGTAGAGTGGTACAGAGAACAGTGGCATAGAGTACAGTAGTGCAGAGTAAAGGGCAGTGCAGTTGTGTAGAGTGCACTGGTGTAGAGTGCAGTTGCATAGAGTGGCATTGGGCAGAGTAGAGTGGCATGGAATGCAGTGGAATAGAGTATATTGGTGCAAAATGCAGTAGTATAGGGCAGAGTGGTGTAGAGTATAGTGGCGGTCAGAGCAGTGTTGCAGAGTGTCAGCTTGCAGTGGTGTAGAGTGCATTGAACTAGAGTGCAGTGGTCAGAGTGGTATAGAGTACAGAGGGGTAGAATAGATTGTTTCAGAGTAGAGTGCAGTTGCATAGAGTGGAGTGGTGCAGGGTAGAGTGCAGTGGCATAGAATGCAGTGGCACAGAGTGCAGTGGCATAAAGTAGATTATTTCACAGTAGAGTGAGGTGGCTTAGAGTGGAGAAGTGCAGGTTAGAGTTGAGTTGCATAAAGTGGCATAGAGTGTGATGGCATAGAGTAAAGTAGTGTAGAGTGCCGTGGCATAGAGTGCAGAGGTGCAGAGTAGATTAGAATGATGTACAGTGTATTGATGTAGAGTGCAGGGGCAAAGAGTTGAGTGTTACAGAGTAAAGTGCATTAGCATAGAGTGTATTAGCTTAGAGTGCAGTGGCGTACAGTGCAGCATTGCAGAGTGGCAGAGAGTTGAGGTGTGCGGATTAGATTGGTGTTGCCTAGACTGGAGTGGTATTGCGTGCAGACAAGCAGAGCGCAGTGGTGTAGAGAGGCGCAAAGTTCGGTGGCTTAGAGTAGAGTAGAGAGGCATAGTGTGAAGTAGCATAGAGAGCAGTGGCATAATGTGGAGTGGTTCCGAATGGAGAAGAGAACAGTGGCATGGAGTGGCGTAAAGTGGAGTGATACAGAGTAGGGTGCAATTCTGATATATTCTGAAGTCTATTTAAATGTTGTCATGTGATAGAAAAAACTCTTTCCTAACCCCAGTATCCAGCAAGATTGTTGCATAAATCCTCTCACTTTGAAGTTAGAGAAAGGAAAGTAAAGACTAAGGGGGTTATTACAACTTTGGAGGAGGTGTTAATACGTCCCAAAAGTGACGGTAAAGTGACGGATATACCACCAGCCGTATTACGAGTTCCATAGGATATAATGGACTTGTAATACGGCTGGTGGTGTATCCGTCACTTTACCGTCACTTTTCGGACGGATTAACACCTCCTCCAAAGTTGTAATAACCCCCTAAGTTCCCACTGAATACAGAGCCTGACATTTGACTTTGTTCTTTGAATGCACAGCAAATATGATAAGATAAGAACAAGATTTACAGGC
The DNA here is from genome assembly GCF_031143425.1 of Pleurodeles waltl. Lineage (NCBI taxonomy): Eukaryota > Metazoa > Chordata > Amphibia > Caudata > Salamandridae > Pleurodeles > Pleurodeles waltl. The sequence goes on along the minus strand of NC_090440.1, from coordinate 1,978,522,400 downwards.
CTGTTTACAGAAAGGGAGCACTCGGCAGGATACTGTAAATAAGGCTTTGGCAAGGGAAGGGACGAATTCAAGCGTTCAAGCGGCATAGCCTAAAACAAATAAAGCCAGCAAATTGAAAGCAACAAATTGTGAGTTACAAACCACAAGGTCAATGGCACGCAACGAGAAGAATGCATTCACAAGGAAGCACTATGAATTTACTTAAAGTGACAGCTGTGGGATACTTTGTGGGGAAAGTCCAGTATTTTAGTCCATATCTTGCAGAGGTTTGGCTACATCAATCACCCAGGTAGTATGACAAGAAGACCTGGAGTGGTTTCCATGTTGCAGGATAGGTCTGTACACCCATTCTATCAGTTTGCCACCATTTCCTATGGTACAGAGCTACTGGCACACCTCTTGTAGGGTTAGTGCTAGGTAGCAGACATGAAATAGGGCATTTAATGATTATTTAAGGTGGTTGTAAGTAAGGAGTTGACCGCGGTGAAGATGGTAGTCTGTCGCAAGGGTTTGGAAATTTAGTAGCTCACTGTTCAGAAACAAAGTCCCCAATTTTAAGACACCTGCAACATGCCACTGATGGAGTTGCTCTGAGCACAGCCATCCTGTGCGAGTGGGAAGGCTTAGCAAAGGTAGTGCAGGAGCATAGGGTTTCTTCGTGTCAGTGAGTTTACAGGTTCTGGCAAGGCAAGAGAAAGCCATGCATGATAACCCCGGATGGTGATCCATAGAATGGTCAGTAGGAAATGATGAGCATGGCATTAAGCCTTCCTTAAAAGTCTTTACTGGTAAACCCCATCTCATGCAGGGAGGTGGGCAGAAAGCCAGTGAGCCACCCATTGGACATCTGCAGCTGAATAAAAGCATTCTAAGTCCAGAAGATCTAATCCACCCGCAGTCACAGTTAGCTTTAGAGTGGAAAGAGCTCCCGATGGCGCCGCAGCGACCAAATCAGATGTGTGGCCTGTCTGAAGAAGGAATGAAGGACGAGCGGGGGAAGGTTTGCAAAATAATACTATCATTGTGGTAGCACACCATCTTCGCTAGTGCCACATGGCCTCTACAGAAAGCAGAAGAGAAGACCAAAAAGCAAACTGGGCATGGAGGGACCGTTCGCTCTGCTGAGATTTTCATCCTGGAAATCAGTGTAAGAATGGTAGATATTAATCACTAGGTATCAAAAGGTAACTGGTTCCCAGTTCAATCTGAGATCTAATTGTGTATGAAGGCGAAAACAGTGCCATATGTTAAAGAAACACTAATTAAAATTTAAAATGTGTAAATTTTGTTTGTGCAATTTACATCCCAAATATTTTGAAGATTCAATGTGTATTTGACACTTAAGGATAACCCAGATCTCTAGTTTGGCTTTTGCTCATTTTCAAAACCATATAAAGACATGGACTAAGCGGGCAATTGCCTTGCACAACCTTGCAAGGGGTCTGGCCCCTGCTCACCCTTCACAAGCACTAACAGCGAACCATTGCACCAGAAGAGTTTGCCAAGGTGGATGGGTGTTGATTGTTCAACCACTTGACAGTGCCCCTTCTGTTTCGCTCCTGTGTGCAGACATCTCCCCAGGTACCCAATACCTTCAAATAGTCTTGGTGGACCCATCGTGTCTGATTTTAGGAATTGTCCCACCTTGTTCTTCTCTTCTTTATTTATCCAGTTTTTAGCAACAACCCTTTGAATTACTTGCCGTGAATCTCCCATTTGATCTCGATTTCATCCTACTCTTTTATTATCTTTGATTGGTAGTCCGGGCTCCCATTTCTGAGATAAATGTAGAGTCCCAAACATACACTCTAGTGCAGTGAGACTACAGACAAGTTATGGGTACATCACATCCTGTCATTAGGTGTGAGACTGTCACCCACACCATCTGCCCTGCCTCTTTAAAAAAAAATTGGTTGAAAGTCCATGGGCAGTTGGGGTAAGCCAGATGTTTTTGTTCAATTTGTTTAAACTAGCATAAGGTTAATTACCTTAATGTTTCCCAAACTGTTTGCCAGAGGTTTTGAAATGTTCAGAAACATAATCAAAATTTTGCTGTTACTTTCTCTTCAGGAAAGATCAGGTAGATTTGGGTAGGGGTGATGGCCTTGCTGTGAAGGGCATTAATTTACTACTGAACAAGGACGTAATGTGGCACCTGAATATAGCACACCAGGAGGCAATCACAAAAGGTCCACAGTGAATAAATAGTGCTATGTTAAAAAAGAGTACATAAATGCCCTGAGAACATAGTGAGCCATGGCCTCTCTTGCGTGTGTCTGTAAAACTGACGTTTGTTCTTGAATTTTTGTCCTGAATTTTGACCCTTTGTCCTGAATTTTTGTCCTGAACTTTGACCCTTTGTCTTGAATTTTTTGCAGTCCTGTCCAGAATTTGCCTCAATGCCAGGTGGTCACCCTAAGGGTACTCCTTTTCTGTTGCAATGGAGTACCTGTCTGCCAAACTCTAAAATCAGTGCTGACTCTGCTCCACATGGAAACAGTGCATTCCAAATCTCGGACATCTCAACGATTCGCTCCATGTACCACTGCATTTATTGTTGGGAAATCTGAGCTTTATGCCCTCCAAATCTCACTGACTAAGCTACCCCCTTGCCTATTTTTTTCAAAGGTTTATCTACAGGGCATGGTAGAAAGCAGGTACGTGGGGGTGTCTGCAAGCTTCGAGACTTGCTTTGCGGATCCACAAGAAGTGATGATTTTATGGCAGTGAAGGTTTGAGTTCTTCATTGCAGTACAAATCCTTAGCACAGAGTTTCATGCCACACACGCTTCTCAGTGGAACTTCAGATTTCTAAAGTGAAAGCACAAAACACAAAGAGCTATCTTAACAGTGTGATTCACTCCACATGTGTGACTCAATATGGTGCTAATTGGGATTAAGTAAGGGAAACACTGTAACTAGCCCCCGCCCCCCAGCTACCAGATTACAGCCAGAGAACCGAAAGGGGAAGGAGCATCGGCCCAGCAGAGCTTTGGTCGTGAAGTAAGCATCACAGGACTAAAGGGGAACAGAAGTAAAGGAGGGATGGTACAGCCCTGCCTAAAAGGGATCTAACTATAGAGGACACTGTGGGAAAAGAAAACACAACAAACATGAGAGGGCGCCAGTCGGGTGCAAACTGGTCAAAAGATGCTAAAGTCCAGCAACCGCTGTTGCCAAGCACAGTACTTCATGCTTGCTGTCCTTTTAACTGCCAGTGCTTCCACATGCCTAGAAGTGAAAACAACAGCTGATCCTATTGGCCTCAGCTTCCCAGCACTAGCCTTAAATGGCCTTCCTAGTTTCCACCTACCCATTTTCTAATGTCTCCCCCAGAGACCTGACCCAAGCTTGTTACACTGTTTTCCCACAGGCCACAAGTTCCTGTACATGCCCAAATGTCCAAAACTCTCATGTAGTCTGTCCATGTGCTCCACGCCCATGAAGCTGCTTTCCAAGGGGCCCTAGGCATCTCATACTTTCTGCCCAGGTGCCCCCACCTAACATTTTACACTGATAACTATGTGCCCAAACCTCCTCAAATATTCTAGCGATTTGCCCCAAGGATTAAGGTGGTCATTACAACCCTGGCGGATGGTGTTAAAGCGGCGGTAAGACCGCCAACAGGCCGGCGGTAAAGAATTTGCATTACGACCGTGGCGGAAACCGCTAACAAAGACAGCCACTTTAACACTCCGACCGCCACGGCGGTAGATACAAACAGCGCGGCGGTCACCGCCAACAGACAGGCGGGAGACAATGTACCGCCCACACTATTATGACAGGCCAATCCGCCACCTTTTCCAGGGCGGATTCACCGCGGATAAAAACACAGCGGAAACAGGAATTTCGAAGGGAAAACGCTCACCTCTACACACCCCACGAGGAACGAGGACACCATGGACCCGGAACTCCAAATTCTACCTGCGATAGTCTTCCTGCTCCTCTACCAGGAGCATGAACGCTGGCGGCGAAGACCACGGTGAGTACTGCACCTACGACACAGGGGAGGGGGGAGGGAAAAAACAGGGACATACACACGCAACACCCCCACCCTCACCCACTACAACACACACACTAATGAATATTAATACATCACAGTTACACCCCCCAGCCCCCCTGGAAGAATGCAAAGACAATAGAAAATGAGTGTAACCATTGTAATATATTAAAAACAAGTAGGCAAAAATATATATATACACCATTTACAAAATATATACTAAGCATAGTAGTCCAGGTAGTGCTCCAATTACGTCAGTGGAACACTGGGCCCACACTGTATGGGCGAGGCCCACACAAGATCCCCGACCATGACGGAGAGAATACTGCAGGGGCATCAGAGAGCAACTAAACAGGCACCTCAGGGGGAGGGAAAGGGGGGACACCTCAGCCGCTTGAGTGCACGACGCCAAATCCACGAGGGGGCCACATGCCCACTGTTCAATCCTGGGGAGTGCAAAGCCACAGTCTCTCAAGTCTCAACAGTGGGTGGTCTGCCCACTGTTCAATCCTGGGGAGTGCAAAGCCACAGTCTCTCAAGTGGATAACTGTCTCCACTGGTTCTGGAGGGGACCTTGTGCCCAGAGTGCTTCATCCTGCTAAGGGCAGAGGTAGTGGATGGATCTCTCCACTGTTTCTGGAGGGGGCCTTGTGCCCAGAGTGCTTTATCCTGCTAAGGACAGAGGTAGCGGATGGATCTCTCCACTGGTTCTGGAGGGGGCCTTGTGCCCAGAGTGCTTCATCCGGCTAAGGACAGAGGTAGTGGATGGATCTCTCCACTGGTTCTGGAGGGGGCATGGTGCCCAGAGTGCTTCATTCTGCCCGCGACGGACTCAGTAGCGTCAGTGCCCTTGGCGCTCATGGGCCAGCGGTGCTTGAGGCGGCGGTACCCTGTTCAGCGGTGCTTGAGACGGCGGTGCCCTGTTCAGCGGTGCATGAGGCGGCGGTGCCCTGTTCAGCGGTGCATGAGGCGGCGGTGCCCTATTCAGCGGTGCATGAGGCGGCGGTGCCCTGTTCAGCGGTGCTTGAGGCGGCGGTGCCCTGTTCAGCGGTGCTTGAGGCGGCGGTGCCCTGTTCAGCGGTGCTTGAGACGGCGGTGCCCTGTTCAGCGGTGCTTGAGGCGGCGGTGCCCTGTTCAGCGGAGCTTGAGGCGGCGGTGCCCTGTTCAGCGGTGCTTGAGACGGCGGTGCCCTGTTCAGCGGTGCTTGAGACGGCGGTGCCCTGTTCAGCGGTGCTTGAGGCGGCGGTGCCCTGTTCAGCAGTGCTTGAGACGGCGGTGCCCTGTTCAGCGGTGCTTGAGGCGGCGGTGCCCTGTTCAGCGGTGCTTGAGGCGGCGGTGCCCTGTTCAGCGGTGCTTGAGGCGGCGGTGCCCTGTTCAGCGGTGCTTGAGGCGGCGGTGCCCTGTTCAGCGGTGCTTGAGGCGGCGGTGCCCTGTTCAGCGGTGCTTGGGGGTCGGTGTCCTGTTCAGCGGTGCCTGAGACGGCGGTCTCCATTGCACTTTATGGCCCAGCGGGGCTTGGGGTGGCGGTCCTTCATGGCCCAGCGGGGCTTTTGCTGGTGGTCCTTCATGGCCCAGCGGGACTTTTGCTGGCGGTGGCCTCGTGGGCAGCTGGGCTTGTGCTGGCGGTGGCCTCCTGGGCAGCTGGGCTTGTGCTGGTGGTGGCCTCCTGGGCAGCCGGGATGATGCTGGCGGTGGCCTCCTGGGCAGCGGGGATGATGGCGGTCTTCTCCGCCGTGCTGCTCTTCCCAGACTTGCCGGGTTTCTTGTGGCCCTTCCCCACCTTGGAAGGTGTCACAGCTGACTCCACACTCCCACTGGGATCCCTGGGAGCGGCTTTGGTGGCTGGAGTCTTCCCCCTCTCCCGCCGGGCACTGGCCAACTTCTGAATCTTCACAGGTGGGGGACTGTCTGTGCTGTGGCTCTGTGCCACACTGGCTTCCCTGGTGGCCGGTGCACTCCAGATTCCGGTGACTACAGGCACCACTGGTCCCGGAGATGTTGTGGCTTAGGTGCTAGTTTGGGACCTAGGAGACGGACGGGGTGGGGGAGGTGTGGGAAAGAGGTCAAGGTTGGACAGGAAAAGTTTTTGGGACACACTGGGACGGGTAGCTGGAGGGGGTTTGTGAGTGGAGGAAGAGGTTGCAGGAGGTGTTCGTTTGCTGACTTTGGGTGAAGGTGCATGCACTGGAGGCTGTTGTGAGGTGGATGGCTGTTGGGTGGGTGTGTGCCTGCATTTGTGTATCTTCGGATGGGGCGTCACAAACACACTGGGAGAGGACACGGGACGTGTGAATGGTAGTGGGGGTGGTGACTGCACGTGAGCGGGGTGTGGTGGTGGGTGTACTGGAGAGGGACGTAGTGGCTGTAGAGGTAGTGCATGCAGGTGTGAGTGTAGACGAGACAGGGAGGGAGGAGGGAGACGAGGAGGAGGGGGACACAGTGGAGGCAGTGGAAGTTAGTGTGTCTGCATGTGTGTGATGCTTGCGTGAGTGCCTGTGGGATGTGTGGTGCTTATGTTTGCCTGAGCTTCCCTTGTGTGTTGACGTGTGTGCATGCTGGTCTGTAGGTGTGCTTGGGATAGGCTGAGGTACAGGGGATTGGGTCGGGGTGGAGGAAGTTGGAGGGAGGAGGCTAGACACAGGGACAATGGCTGCCATCAGTGCTGAGGCCAGAGCCTGAAAAGCTTGCTGAAGGGCCGCCTGAACAGAATGAATGCCCTCCAGAAATGCATTTGTTTGTTGCAACTGCCTTTCTACACCCTGGATGGCATTCAAAATGGTTGACTGCCCAACAGTGAGGGACCTGAGGAGGTCAATGGCCTCCTCACTGAGGGCAGCAGGGGTGACTGGGGCAGGGCCTGAGGTGCCTGGGGCGAAGGTGATGCCCACCCTCCCGGGTGACCGGGCACTGGGCGAAGGCTGAGGGGCTGCTGGGAGGGCAGTGCTGGAGGGGGGGGGGGGTGGCGGCTGTACCTGCAGATGGGGGCGCACAGATGTTGTCGCCACCACAAGGGAGCTCCCATCAGGGGACGAGTCCGTGTCACAAGTCTCAGCTCCTGTTCCTGCAGTGGAGCTCCCCTCGCCCTCCGTCCCACTGGGGAACTCCGAGTCCGTAGTGTGGGCCTCCATGGCCATGTGGGATGCAGCTCCCTCGTGCTCTGGTGCCACTGCTCCTCCGCCTGGTGATGCTAATGCACACAAGAACAGGGAGACCAGAAAAAGGGGGGGGCGACAGAAGAAAGACATGTTGAGTGCATGCATTACCGCTACCGTTGGCGGACACGACAGACGCAGAAGCCCCCTACACTAAGCCGCGCTCTTGGGCTCCACTGTTCAATTCCTGGGAAATGGCCTACAAGGCTATGGACGACATCAGCACACATAGATGACACAGGGGCATGACTAGGTGTACTTGGCACTCTACAGAGGTGGGGTGGGGTGCCTCATGGCCTGCTTTACGGAGGGACCTTGCCTACGGAACTCGCCCTGGCCTAGGGAAACCCACAGCCCACCTCCCCCACCCAGACCCCTCCACTGCACGCAAAGTCAGCAGAATGCGAGTGTACTCACCCCCTTGTGGCTGCTGTGATGCCCTCAAGCGCCCATCCAACTCCGGGTACGCCACCGCCAGGATCCTGAACATCAGAAGGGGGTCATGGTGCGACGGGCACCCCTCCCACGTTGGGAGGCCATCCCCAGCTGAGCCTCCGCCATCTTCTTGCTCCAGCGGCTAATGTCCTCCCATCTTTTCCGGCAGTGGGTGCTCCGTCTGTGGTAGACCCACAGGGTCTGGACGTCCTTGGCGATGGCACGCCAAATATATTTTTTCTGGTGGGCGCTGACCTACATGGTTTGTACAGGGGGAAGAGAAAGTTATTACCAACTGCACCGTCAAAGTGATTGGCCCCCATCCCCACCCTTGCCATGCGGCACATGCACTCACCGTCGTTTCATTCAGGCCTAAATCTACCCCCCCATCTTTCATCCACCCCACTCCACAGAGGCATAGCCCATACAGCATGCTCCCAGTGTACTTACCTGTTTGGAGGACCGTAGAGTAGCGTGTACTGGGGGAGGAGCCCATCCACGAGTTTCTCCAACTCCTCCGATGTGAAGGCAGTGGCCCTTTCCCCAGACACTCGAGCCATTGTCTCTTCCAGACCGAGGTCAATGCAGCACTTGCAGTGTAGGTCCTCTCCTGTCGAAGATCAGGTATCGAGTGATTGAACAGATAGAAAATGGCGGTCACGTCCGCAGCGGTACGTACCGTCACCACCAGCTTACATTGTCATTGGCTCCTGGGACCCATAGGGGTCCAATTTTAACCAATGCAGCATTGCGCTGCGGTCTTCGACCGCCTACCGCAACGGTGTACAACACTAGCGTAGTTACCTCACATCCCATTGTTCCACTTTAGAGGTCAGGCAGCCGCCATTTCAGGGGCCCACATGGCTTCATTTTCAACTGCGTCACACATACCTAGGCCTAGACTCAACACACATACAGGCCACTTTTTAGATTATGAATGGTGTTCTGTGTAAGCTGTGGGTACGTACCTCTGAGTTGGTTGACTCTGTGCTCACTGTTGTCCTTCATAGGCACCGTCCGCTGGGACATGTGAGGAGATGGCGGCATCCTCCAGTGTACCGACCGTTGGTGGACCTGTCGACAATGGAGGAAAGACATGTGATAATCACATACAGGCTTGACCGTGCCACAATCCAGGAACTGTGTACCCAGCTGGAGCCAGACCTTATGTCAGCTATCCGCCATCCCACAGGAATCCCCCCTCAAGTGCAGGTGCTGTCAGTGCTCCATTTCCTTGCAAGTGGGTCATTTCAAACAACAGTGGCCATAGCATCAGGGATGTCCCAGCCTATGTTTTCCAACGTGTTGTCCAGGTGCATAACCAACTGTTCTTCCCTTCTAAGACCATTGTCCATTACCCATTATGCAACACCTCCACCCACTACGCTACCCTCGCCCACCATCCAAGGTTGCCAGTGCTGGAGGGTTTATGGTGTAACTTTTTTGAACCCACTCTTCTATGGAATTAACACATTTTATTTGTCTGTTAAAACCAATCTGTTCTGCAAGGTCCATGATTACTCATATCCTATAAAATATTTACCTTTCCACTTAAAGTTCCAAAAGACCCTTGGGGTGTTTATGCACTTTATAAATAAACCTATAACATAACAATTAGAAAAGTAACAATGCTGAGTTCACTTTTTAAGGTTCTTACCTGGAAAAGGCAAACTAGCAAGTTACTTACCTTCGGTAACAATCTTTTTGGTGGATACTCTATCTAACCTCAGATTCCTCATCTCATGAAAAATGTCGAGGTGTCAGATTAGATCCTGAAGCTTTGAGAACAGTTCTCCAGTATGCCACTAGGTGGCGTTGCGCAGCTCCACGCCCATGCCACTCAGTGCCAATGCAGCTCCACTCAGGAAGTGACTGAGCCACACTTAAGTGCCAATCACTTGCTTTCCAGGCTATCTGAGCCTAACATCCATCAGAAAATGTGTGTGGGCAGTGTACAGTTCTCTAGGCCTGGGAGTTTTTAGGTGGAAAAGAGACTGGTTCACAGAACAGAGAAGTGGGAGAGTCGATTATGAATCTGCGGTTAGATAGAGAATCCTCCAGAAAAAATCATTACTGAAAGTAACTTGTTTTTCTGATGGATACTTCTAACTGCAGATTCCTTACCTTGTGAATGTATACCAAAGCAGTATCTTCCAGTGGAGCAGGTCTGTGAACTGGCTCAAACCAAAAAGTCCTGCAGGACAGAATAAACAAAATGCCCCTCTTGATGCACCTGACCTGACTGTCGAGCTAGTAGTTCTTCATAAACGTGTGTACCAAAGCCAAAAGTTGTCCATGTTCTAATGCAGTGGTAGTAGCTTTGGCCCTGGTGGAATGAGCCTCCAAGCCTTCTAAGGTCTGCCTTTCACCAGTGCAAAGCAGATCTTTAAGCATGGAACAATCCATAAGGCAATAGTGATATTTTGCACTGCCTTACCCTTCCTTGCTCTGGAAAACCCCACAAAGAGCTTATCATATACTTGGTGTTCCTTGGTAAGATCGATAAAGAAACTGAAGGTGCTTTTAGGATCCAATTGATGGAGTCTCTCTTCCTCCTTAGAAAGGTGAGTTGGAGCAAAAATGCCAGAAAGATGATGGTCTGGCTGACATGAAAGGACAGAGAGCCTGACGTTGCTCACACATCTTGTCAGTGTTGATTTATGGTGATGAATGAGACTTTCTTAAGGTTGGAAGTCTCAAGGGAGAACTGTGCAATGGCTCAAACATGGTGGACATCAAGAATGTGAGAATCACATCACAAAGGCATCACAAAGGGCTCTGGTGGAAGCAAAAGGTGAACCCTTTTCAAAAACTATTATAACTGGTGATTTAAATAATTAAGGCTGATCCTGCAACTGCAACAAGGCCAAAAGAGCCAATAAATAGGCATTAACAGTGCCCAAGGCAAGCCCTTGCCTGGCTAGGGACAGAACAAACAACAAAACTTCAAACAACTTTACCTGAAAAGGGACAATTTGACAGATGGCGCACCAATCCACAAATTTGTCCCAGCGGCTGATATACACTGATCATGTGGATTGATACCTCAACACCAAGATGACTACAGCTACTTTGGGATGCAGGTGAAAATAGGTAAACTGTGGCCACTCATTCTCCAAAGCATGGAGATGCAAAGTGTGGAGGTCCCAGTGCAACACCCTGGCCTGCTGTGACAGAAAATCCTCCCAAAGCAGCAGCTTCATCAGACGACAGATGCTAATGCCTAGGAGTTCCGGGTACTACACTCTCCAAGCCCAATCCGGTGCCACTAGGATGGTTTGGGCCCAGTTATTCCTAATCTTCTGCAGAACATTGTGGAGGAGAGGTAGTGGCTGGAAGGCATACTGAAGTCTTGAGCTCCACTTTAAATGGAAGGCATCTGATAGTAAGAGCTGCTTTGGAAACTCTAGTGTGCAGAATGCTGACATTGCACATTCTTGGCAGTGGTAAGAAGATCTAGTCATGGTTCTCCCCTTTGCCAGAAGACTACCTGTGCCATCTCCAGATGCAACTGGAATTCATGATCTGCTTAGTGTCTCACTCTGTGTGGCTTGGAGTTTAAAGATCCTGCCAGGTGGTTCACCACCAGAGAAATCCCTTGGTGGTCCAGCTTCTTCCCAAGGTGCAAGCCTTCCTGGGAGTGGGCCCAGAACCCACCCTACTCTCCTTGTTGCAGTAACACGTGGTAGGAGTATTGTCCGTGAGCACCTGTACCAGCCTTCCTTTGATAGATGGCAGGAAGGCATTCAACGCCATGAAAAAGTCCCACACCTCCAACAAGAGAATGTGGAGTTAAGTCTCTGCTGCAGACCAGAGGTCTCTTATCTCCACCATTTGCAGATGGCCTTCCCAACCCAGTAGTCATGCATCTATGAGCACCCTCAGCTCTGCGCAATAAAAGAAGGGTCTGCCACATAACTTCCTAATATTGTGCCCACTGGGATAATAGATCCCACTGAATAGCTCACATGTTCCATCTTGCATGCATCACCAGCAGAATGCAGGAAGCCAACAGTCCCAGCAGCCTCATAGTCATCTCCACTGAGATCTAGGACTGAGGCTGAAACATCAGGATTATTGCCCAAAAGCCCAAGATGCTCAATTCTGTGGGAAAGGCACAGAACAGTACCATATCTACAATGGCTGTGATGTGAGGGAGTGTCTACAAAGGAGTCAGGTGGGACTTCAGATCGTTGACAGTGAATCCCAACGTTAGGAGGTTTGTGGTGTGCCTGGAGGTGGTTGACAACTTGCCTGGAGTAAGCCTGCCTTCAACAGCTGGTTGTCGAGTTAGAGGAAGACTAATAATTATGACCTCTGTAGATATTCTGCGACCACTGCCATCACTTTCATGAACACCAGACGGGCACTGGGGAGGCCAAAGCGGAGCTCTGCGAACTGGAAGTGCTCAGGGCGTTTATGAATCATAATTAAGGATTCCTGTTTTCCAGTTTTACTGATTTTTACAGATAAATACAGACAGAAAACAATGTGTTTCTTCTCTATTTATTTTTAAAAGCAGAGAAATACTGACAATTGTGCTTTTTTTGAAAGACTCTCCATGCTGTCTTTTATGAATTCTAGACAAAAGCTGAGCAGGTACACAGATAGGGAGTTACAAATCAGGATCAGATTTCCTTAAATACATGCATATGTTAACATATATTTGTAGTATAACGCTAATATGCATGTGTATGCATGTAGTGTTTTGCTATACGTGGCTGCTTAATTTGCTAAAATGCGTCAGGCTTCCACGTATGAGTGCACGTCTAAGAGTTAAATAAATGTAGAAATATACCATTTTACAACTCCATTTATTCTCAAAACACAAAATAAATGTGGATAAATACCAATAAGATGGCCAAAAAATAAATATGGATAAATACAGACAGAACTGTTAAAAAAATAAATACCATAAAACCGGGATCCCTAATCATAATCTATGGACGTAACATACACTCATTCTAATTGTTCAAAGCTAATTAAAAGCAGCCTTCAGTTGTGTGTAGATTCCTTAGATGTCAGATGTTACCTTCTGCAACATCCTACTCTCACTTCATTTACAGTTACAGCGAACAATCTTTGACTACTTTTAGCGAGTACTGGAAACAGGTTGTCACCTGCAGCCAAAACCTTACAGGTAAAACGCCTTTGCCATAGCGACCACTTTGCTTGCAGTTACATACTTCTTGAAACATGTCTTTGTCCTTCCCTGGGACTGAATTGTGACCCCTTTGCCCATGTTTGTCACCCAAGATTTTTTTTTATAATTCAGATATGAGAATGGTTCTTAAAAATCTTACATAGTGTAATCACGGGCAGAGTAAAATTATTAATCTATGAAAAACAATCTGATTTCAGGGCTTTTCCAATCGCTCTCAAACATCTAAGAACCACAGGTATGATGGGAAACAGCTGTACCACCCAATCAGATATATAGTTTTGAATGCAAAACCGCTGCTTAAGTCAGCATTCTTAAACCATTCTTGAACTCAATTGTCAAGATATTCCCTATCATTATCTTTTGCAAGACTACCCAGAGCCTTAATTAGTACAAATATCTCAAAACCTACCTCAAAAAGTTTAATCTTTATTCCCAGTTTGGTACATTTTAATTCACTTTTTGCTGTAACAGAGAACAACATTTCCTAAGGGAATTAGGATTGAAAAACATATTTTTTACCCCATGCTTAACTTTGTCCCACATAGGAAAGGAAACACTTTCTGTGTTGCTAATAAATTTGGCGCCATTTGACGAATCCCAACAAAGTTTGCACATGTAAAGATCTGTCAAGCGGGGGCCGGGAAAAAGGGGGATTCCAAAATGCATTTTCCCCATTCATTTTTCCTCAGAAACTTTAGACAGAGCTACAGCTCAAACCGCTCAACAGATTTACACCATATTTGGCAGAAAGCTAGATCTTGCTCCAGAAAGACTGCTTTTTCCTGTTTTGGTGTAAATCCGTTCAGTAGTTTTTGAGCAATTAATGCGGATCTGACAGATGTCCTGCTGAGATCTTATTGGCTGCCACCACATCAACAAGGAAGGGGTGGCAGCCATCTTAGGACTCTGTCCTGGCTAGTAAGAAAAATGTGAAATAAGACATAAGTGGGAAGGGTAGGGATACCCTGAACCCCTAGGCCTGGTGGTGGAGTCCCAGAGGAACCCCGTCTATGGCCAAAAATAATCCCCCGGGTTGACCAGGGCGAGGGAAGGTGCAGTACTTATATAAGGGGGAGGGGGGACGTGGGCCCCCTTAATAAGCCTCCACAGACCCCCAGGTACCCCATCCCCCAGGGCTGAGAGTTCATTGAAGGAGAGGGGGGCTGCGTGGCCCTCCTCCCTGAGCCAGAAGAGGTCCCGGGGCCCCATCCCCCGGGGTAGGCTCAGTGGTGGTATCCTGGGCCCCCAACCACCGGGACACTGTCTAATTCCCTGTCCAAGAGCGCAGGCAAGGGAAAATGCTAAGTTTTCCTACCGGACAGGACCACAAAGCTGCTCTTGTTTGATGGGAGAACAAATCATTTCCCTGCCTGCGCTCACGCGTAGGGAAATGCTTTGAATTGCTCCTACGCCATGGGAGCAAAAGAAACCTTCTACAGCGTGGTTGGAGCAATGCCGGTTCCCGCTGCACCCTCAATAGGTGCAAGCAGGGGAGCCAGTGGGGCTTTAGGGTCATGGGCTTCCTCCCACAGCCCCCAATATGGGATTAGCTGTGAACATATATATATTTTCGCTGAAAAAACAAAATTAAACTTACGTTATAGTTAGGTAAAATGTTCAGTAACAATGCAATATATAAAACTCTAAAATGGCAGAAATTCACCAGTTAGTTATCTCAAATTACTGTGCACAGTTTTCTCATGAATAAGTTCATTACAGACGTTGCAGTGATATTATCAATGATGTCATAGGAGATGTCATACCTAACTATAACGTAACTTTAAGCTTTGGTTTCTCTCATTAATTTCTATTTTTGTTAAATGTAAAGTAATATTTTATTACCATATGTAAAGCCAGGTCATGCCGCGCACGGCCCTGTGGCCAACCCTCAGCATTCAGCCAATCCCACATTTCGCGTGCCCTTTGGTTGTGCGTGGTGGTGGGTTAGCCACAAGGCCTGGCCTGTGGCCAACCCCACACATGTACCCAACTCCATGCTGCGCAGGCCTTTGGCAGAGCAAGCAGGCGGCTGGCCAAGGCCAGGCCCACGAGACCAACTCACCCTAAAGGCAGCCAATCTCATGCTGTGAAGGACCTTTCAGCTATGCGTGGTAGGGGGTTAGCCACAGGGCATGGCTGCATGACCCTCTCCCCCAAACGTTATTAGACCCCGGGACCCCATCTCTTGGGGATGAGTAATTAATAAAGGGAGGGGGTACACGCCCCCCCTTTCCCTGAGAATAATTAGGCCCCGGGCACCCCATCCCAGGAGACAAAATATGAATAAGAGTGGAGGGTGGCTGCACTGCCCCCACCCCATCCCTTTAAAGGCCCCCAAGGCTGTAGCTTTTTTAAAAGAGGGGCCGTACACCTGCTGCCTGAGCCTATTTTGGTCCTAGGCACTCCATCCCCCAAGGCCATATTTTTTTAAAGAGGAGAGGGGCAGCGAGCCCCGCCTGAGCCTTATCAGTCCCTGGGGACCCCATCCCCCCCGGAACGTTATTATTTTAAAGGTGAGGCCCCTCTCCCCAAGCCTTATTAGGTCATGGGACCCCATCCCACAGGGCCATTCTTTGCATTTGTTAATGGGAGGTGGACTGTGTGACCCCCTCCCCAAGCCTCATCGGGCCCTGGGGACTCCATTCCCCAGGGCCTTATTTATTTTAAAGGGGAGGAGGGATGAGCGGGCCTCTCCCCGAGACTTATAAGGCCCAGTGGACCCCACCCCATCCCACAGGCCTTTTTGTTGTTAAAGGGGAGAGGGGCCTCATGCCCCCGAGCCTTATAAGGCCTTGGGGACCCATCTCCAGGGCCGTTTTGTTTCAATAAATAAAATGGAGGGCTGGTGGGCCCCTCCCCAAGCCTTATTAGGCCCTGGGGACCCCATTCCCCAGGTCCTGCATTACTTAAAGGTGGGTGCTCTGGTGCCCACCAAGGGCACCCAGGTACACTCGCTGTGTAGCCCCAGCCGGCTCCTCGCATGAAGCAAGAGCCAGCACTGCTCCACATGCAGGTCCCAGGGGATACATTCCATTAATGGCTCAGGGAGGGGCCGCGTGGCCCCACTCCCTTTTTCAAAGTCTTTGGAGGCTCTGGAAGGGGGGCTTTGTGGTCACTTCCCCTTTAACTTATGTTTTTGTTCCAGATGATAGGGTCCCTGAGGCCAAATTAGGCTCTGTGATGGGGGCAGAGCGAACCCCCTTATTATTTTACCTTGACCCTGGGGGATGTGCCACTCCCCTGCGCCCTGGCACACACCTGGGGGGGGGGGTGTTAATAAACAAACTTGGGAGTCTGAACTTGTGGTTTTTAAAGTTCTGCAGTGGATTTTCAGATTCTTCACAAATTTGCAGCATATTTAAAAAAAAAAAAATTGGGCTCGAGGCCTAGGGGGTTGGGGTATCCCTACCTTGCCCCTTATGTCTTTTTTTAACTTTTTTTATTGGACTAAACAGATTACACCAAATCACAAAGAGCACTCTTTCCGAACAAAGATTTAGCTTTCTGCCAAATTTGGGCCCTCATTATGAGTCTAGCGGTCCTGGGTCCGCCAGACTCGCGGTGGCGGTCTTACCAGCGCCGGTCCGGCAGTAAAGACCACCATATTACGACTTTGGTGGTTTGGCCCAAGCCAAACTGCCGAAAAGCCGTCCGTACCGCCAGGGAGGTCGGACTGCTGGGCGGGAGGCGAGCACCTCCGGCCTGGCGGTAGCCATAACACCCCCATCGGTATTACGACTCGCACGATGTTGGTGGTCATGCACCCGGCGACAGGAATCTCCATTCCTGTTGCGGGCAGACACCCTCCCACATGACCACACACCTACATTCACACGCCCCCACTCACAGACGTATTTGCTTACATACACCCCCACACACTCGCACCCAAATACGAACTCAGATACACCCATTCGCTCGCACACAAACACACCCATTCACGTGGACACTCACACTCAAACTCTTTCTAATTTTTCCATATTCACAAATAATTCACAAAAAATCACTAATTTTTACGAATATCGTGCATGGTGACACAAAATTATTTTAAACTCATAATTAGCACCTAAAACACACCTACATCATACTTCTGGGGTTAGGGTACCTTCACCCTGACCCCTCATGCCACTTTCAATTTGGACTTTTACACCCTGGGACCGTGTGCTGTGAAATAAAATGGAGGCCGCAACTTTGTTGTCAGGTTGCATTCAGCCAATTGCAACGCTTCTTTTCGCATGCGTACTCACAAAGATTCATGAATTTCGCAAATTATTTGTGGAATATTCGCGGCCCGAGATATACAAATTTATTTTCCCTTTAACATCTCAAAAACTACTGAACATATTCATACCAAACAAGCGAAAGAGTAATCTGCGTACTAACAGCTAGCTATCTGCCAAATTTTGTGTAGTTCCGTCCGGTGGTTCAGCCTGTAGTTGTGTCTAAGAATCCTATGGGAATTAACATGGGAAATGCAAAGTTTCTTTAGTCCCCTTTTTCTCAGCCCCCACTTGACGGATCACCCGAAACTTTTCCATGTGCAACAAGACTCACCACAACACTTTTTTTTTTAGAAGATTTTGTGAAGATTCATCAAATTGTGCCAAAGATCTAAGCAAGTCAAAAAAAAACTTTTCTATGGATACATGGTCCATGCTATAGCAACCTATTGGTGACCACCACTAGGTAAAAAAAAAAAAAAAAAAATATATATATATATATATATATATATATACATATATATATATACATATATACATATATATGGAAAATGTCACTTACCCAGTGTACATCTGTTCATGGCATGAGACGCTGCAGTGTACATAATGTGATTAAAAGTGTTATATTTACAAGTTTACAAATGTACAAGTTTATTTTTATCAACTTATAACGGCTACAGGCTCCCGGGGAGGCGGGAGGGCGCATGTGAATCTGCAACGTCTTATGCCACGAACAGATGTACACTGGGTAAGTGACATTTTCCGTTCGATGGCATGTGTAGCTGCAGATACACATGCTGTGCATAGACTAGTAAGCAGTTATCTCCCCAAAAGCAGTGGTTTAGCCTGTAGGAGTTGAAGTTGTTTGAAATAATGTTCGTAATACTGCCTGTCCTACTGTGGCTTGTTGTGTTGTTAACACATCCACACAGTAATGTTTAGTGAATGTATGAGGCGTAGACCATGTGGCTGCCTTACAGATTTCTGTCATTGGTATATTTCCTAGAAAGGCCATGGTGGCACCTTTCTTCCTAGTGGAGTGTGCCTTTGGTGTAATAGGCAGTTCTCTCTTTGCTTTAACATAACAGGTTTGAATACGTTTAACTATCCATCTGGCAATGCCTTGTTTGGATATTGGATTCCCTGCCTGAGTTTTTTGGAAAGCTACAAACAATTGTTTTGTTTTGCAAATTTGTTTGGTTCTATCAATGCAATACATTAGTGCTCTTTTTATGTCTAATGTATGTAATGCTCTTTCAGCTACAGAGTCTGGTTCTGGAAAGAACACTGGGAGTTCCACCGTTTGATTTAAGTGGAACAGTGATATAACTTTTGGCAAAAATGTGGGATTTGTGCGTAGAACAACTTTATGTTTGTGTATTTGTATAAAGGGTTCTTGTATGGTAAAGGCTTGTATTTCACTAACTCTTCTGAGAGATGTGATAGCTATTAGGAAGGCTACTTTCCAGGTTAAGTATTGTATCTCACAAGAGTGCATGGGTTCAAATGGTGGACCCATGAGTCGTGTTAATACAATTTTGAGGTTCCACAAAGGAACTGGTGGTGTTCTTGGTGGAATGATCCTTTTTAGACCCTCCATAAATGCTTTTATGACTGGGATTCTAAATAGTGAAGTTGAATGTGTAATTTGCAGATAGGCAGAAATTGTTGTGAGATGTATTTTAATGGATGAAAAAGCTAACTTAGACTTTTGTAAGTGTAGTAAGTAGCTTACAATGTTTTTCGCGGACGCGTGTAATGGTTGAACTTGATTATTATGACAGTAATAAACAAATCGTTTCCATTTATTTGGGTAGCAATGTCTTGTAGTAGGTTTTCTAGCCTGTTTGATGACCTCCATACATTCTTGTGTAAGGTCTAGATGTCCGAATTCTAAGACTTCAAGAGCCAGATTGCTAGATTGAGCGATGCTGGATTCGGGTGTCTGATCTGTTGTTTGTGTTGAGTTAACAGATCTGGTCTGTTTGGTAGTTTGATATGAGGCACTACTGACAGGTCTAGTAGTGTTGTGTACCAAGGTTGTCGTGCCCAAGTTGGTGCTATTAGTATTAGTTTGAGTTTGTTTTGACTCAATTTGTTTACTAGATACGGAAGGAGTGGGAGAGGGGGAAAAGTGTAAGCAAATATCCCTGACCAACTCATCCATAACGCATTGCCCTTGGAGTGAGGCTGTGGGTACCTGGATGCGAAGTTTTGGCATTTTGCGTTTTCTTTTGTTGCAAATAGGTCTGTTTGCGGTGTCCCCCAGTTTTGGAAGTAGGTTTGTAGTATCTGGGGGTGAATTTCCCATTCGTGGATCTGTTGGTGATCTCGACTGAGATTGTCGGCTAACTGGTTTTGAATTCCTGGTATGTATTGCGCTATTAGGCGAATGTGATTGTGAATCGCCCAATGCCAAATTTTCTGTACTAAGAGACACAACTGTGTTGAGTGTGTGCCTTCCTGTTTGTTTAGGTAATACATTGTTGTCATGTTGTCTGTTTTGACAAGAATGTGTTTGTGGGCTATTAGTGGTTGAAATGCTTTTAATGCTAGAAACACTGCTAATAGTTCTAGTTGATTTATATGAAGTTGTTTTTGCTGAGTGTCCCATTGTCCCTGGATGCTGTGTTGGTTGAGGTGTGCTCCCCACCCTAGCATGGAAGCATCTGTTGTGATCACGTATTGAGGCACTGGGTCTTGGAAGGGCCGCCCTTGGTTTAAATTTATAGGATTCCACCATTGAAGCGAGGTGTGTGTTTGGCAGTCTATCAACACTAGATCCTGAAGTTGACCCTGTGCTTGTGTCCATTGTGTCGCTAGGCACTGTTGTAAGGGCCGCATGTGTAATCTTGCGTTTGGGACAATGGCTATGCATGAAGACATCATGCCTAGAAGTTTCATCACTAATTTTACTTGATATTGGTGGTTTGGGTGCATGCCTTGTATTACATTTTGGAATGCTTGTACCCTTTGTGGACTTGGAGTGGCAATCCCTTTTTTTATGTTGATTGTCGCTTCTAAGTATTGTTGTATTTGACACGGTTGGAGGTGTGATTTTAGGTAGTTCATTGAGAACCCTAATTTGTGAAGGGTTTCTATGACGTATTTTGTGTGTTGAAGACACTGTTTCTGAGTGTTGGTTTTTATTAACCAATCGTCTAGATACGGGAATACGTGTATGTGCTGTCTTCTGATATGTGCCGCTACTACTGCAAGGCATTTTGTAAATACCCTTGGTGCTGTTGTTATCCCGAATGGAAACACTTTGAATTGGTAATGTACTCCTTGGATTACAAACCTTAAGTATTTCCTGTGTGAAGAATGTATGGGTATATGGAAGTACGCATCCTTTAGATCTAATGTTGACATGTAGTTTTGTTGTTTGAGCAAGGGATCACGTCTTGAAGTGTTACCATGTGAAAGTGATCTGATTTGATGTAAAGATTTAGTGTTCTGAGGTCTAAGATGGGTCTCAGAGTTTTGTCCTTTTTGAGTATTAGAAAATACAGGGAATAAACACCTGTTCCTTTCTGATGGTTGGGTATGAGGTCTATTGCCTCTTTTTGTAACAACGCTTGGACTTCTAGTTGTAATAGATCCAAGTGCTGTTTGGACATGTTGTGTGTTCTTGGAGGCACAGTTGGTGGTAATTGTAGTAATTCTATGCAATAACCATGTTGGATAATGGCTAGGACCCACAAGTCTGTAGTTATTTCTTCCCAATTTTTGTAATGATCTGTGAGTCTCCCCCCCACTGGTGTTATGTGTTGGGGATTTGTGACATTGAAGTCACTGTTTAGTTTGTGGGGTCTTTGGGCTTTGGAATTTCCCTCTGGTTTTAGGGAACTGTCCACCTCCATATTGTCCCCGAAAGCCTCCTCTTTGATACTGGCCCTGGTATGTGTGTCTGGCTTGTGAGGTTGAGGGTTCTGTGCTTTGGGCTCGAAACCCCCCTCTAAAGTGTGGCTTTCTAAAGGTGCCTCTGCTCTGTGGGGCGTAGAGCGCGCCCATGGCTTTGGCCGTGTCAGTGTCCTTCTTTAGCTTCTCTATAGCTGTATCCACCTCCGGCCCAAACAACTGTTGTCCATTAAAAGTCATATTAAGCACAGCCTGTTGGATCTCTGGCTTAAATCCGGAGGCGCGGAGCCATGTGTGTCTCCGAATAGTGACCGCTGTATTTACAGTCCTGGCGGCTGTGTCCGCTGCGTCCATTGCCGATCGTATCTGGTTGTTGGAGATACTTTGGCCCTCCTCCAGCACTTGCTGTGCACGCTTTTGAAACTCCTTGGGAAGATGGTCAATAAAATGCTGCATTTCATCCCAATGAGCCCTGTCATATCTTGCCAATAAAGCCTGTGAATTGGCAATGCTCCATTGATTGGCTGCCTGCGCTGCAACTCTTTCCCCCGCGGCATCAAACTTTCGACTTTCTTTGTCGGGTGGTGGTGCATCCCCAGAAGTCTGTGAGTTTGCCTTTTTGCGTGCTGCGCCTACTACCACTGAGTCAGGTGTTAGTTGTTGCGTGATGTACACAGGGTCCGTAGGGGGAGGCTTGTACTTTTTTTCCACCCTAGGTGTAATGGCTCTGCATTTGACAGGGTCTTGAAACACTTGTTTTGCGTGTTTTAACATCCCGGGTAACATCGGCAGACTCTGGTACTGGCTGTGTGTTGATGACAAAGTATTAAATAAAAAGTCATCCTCAATAGGTTCAGCATGCAGTGCTACATTGTGAAAAGTAGCTACTCTGGACACCACTTGCATGTAAGCAGTACTGTCTTCAGGTGGTGACAGTCTTGCCGGGTAGCAGTCTGGGCTATTGTCAGATACTGGTGCATCATATAGATCCCATGCATCTGGGTCGTCCTGAGTCATCCCTGTGTGCCTTGGAGATTGCATCATAGGGGGTGTTGCAATAGGTGATAGTTGCGGTGAGTGCTGTGGCGATGGTTGTGGCGAAAAATGTGGTGGAGTTTTTTCTTTTGCCACCTTTGCTTTTGGCTGTTTCTCTGTATCTTGGAAAGCAAGTTTCCTTTTCATTTTAATAGGCGGAAGAGTTCTTATTTTCCCTGTATCTTTTTGAATATGGAGCCTTATTTGTGTATAGGCTGGCTCCCCCATCTCTAATTCTTGTCCAAATTTATGGCCTTGTAGTTGTGCTGAAAGGCCTTGTTCTTCGGAATAAGAACTTTGTTTCGGCTCCGATGCTGGGTGTTTCGGCACCGAAACTTTTTCCACAGTCTTTTTCGGCTCCGAAGCTACCTTTTTCGGTTTCGGGGTGCCGATCTCTCGGTGCCGACTTTGCTCGGCGCCGGTATCTCGGTGTCGAGTTTGGTCGGAGCCAGTATCTCGGTGCCGAGTATACTCTGTGCCGGTATCTCGACCGGAGTCGGATGTCTTCGACACGTGTGTGCCCTTTTTCGGTACCGATGGTTGGTCACTGAGTTTACGGGTTAAGCCATGGCCTGCCGGCGGTGGCGTCCCCTGGGCCTTCATGATTTTGGCGTGAGTTTTGGCCGGGGCAGGTTTACTCACGGTTTTCGCTGGCTGCTCACTTTCGGCCTCGTCCGAGTCCAAGTCGGCAATGGAGAAAGTCTCCTCTTCTTCGACGTCGTGGTGTCCTGATGGCGTTGATGCCATTTGAAGCCTTCGAGCTCTCCGGTCCCGTAGCGTCTTCTTCGACCAAAATGCCCGGCAGGCCTCGCAAGTATCCTCTTTGTGTTCGGGGGACAAACACAAATTACAGACCAAATGCTGATCTGTGTAAGGATACTTTTTGTGGCATTCGGGGCAGAAGCGGAATGGGGTCCGTTCCATGAGCCTTGAAGACGCATGCGGTCGGGCCGACCAGGCCCCGCCGGGGGATAGAAGCCCCGAAGGGCTACTGGAGCTCTTCTTTTATTCGGTGTCGATCTGCTATAACTAACCCGATACCGAACGCAAACAATACTGTCGAATTTTCCGAGGTTTAACTAACTTTCCGAACCGAAACACGGAGCGAAGAGGAACACGTCCGAACCCGATGGCGGAAAGAAAACAATCTAAGATGGAGTCGACGCCCATGCGCAGTGGAGCCAAAAGGGGAGGAGTCCCTCGATCTCGTGACTCGAAAAGACTTCTTTGAAGAAAAACAACTTGTAACACTCCGAGCCCAACACTAGATGGTAGGATATGCACAGCATGTGTATCTGCAGCTACACATGCCATCGAACATATATATATATCTATATATATAGTCATGGATTTAGGTCTAGACTTACCTGTTGATATTTTATTTTCGATATTTTGTCCTTGATATTGTGTCCCATTGATATTCTACTGTTCAGGGTAAACACCACCTGTATGCATAGACGAAGAGGGACTGTTGCTTTGTTTTTTCCTCCTTGCCCTTATTCACCTCCAGTCTGTTGGTGTCTTGACTGCAGGTGTATAAAGAACCAACTGTGTGGAGGAACCCAGCCAGGTAGGTGGGGTACAAGCATGAAGAGAGTGCACCCCATCTTATGAGGGTTATGCTGCCAGGTGAGATGAGGTGCATTTGTAGATCTGCGTGTTACTTACTGGTGCAGGAATGACAAAGGAGCTACAATTGAGGAGCGAGGCACTCTAGAACACGTAGGTGCCTGATATATAAATCACATAGTGCAGTAGGTGTTGCAGCACAATAATAAGGTGCATTGTCATAGCTGTTGGTCTTGGTCTGGTCCTCATTAATAGAGTGGCGGGAGATGCTTACGATTAGTGTTGGAGTGCATTGAAAGAGATGTCGTGGGTCCCAGTAATGGGACTGAAAGGGTATTGCAGTTCAGGTTTTAGGAACAATCATAAACCTGTGCATGGCGCTACATAACACTGTAGGAGAGAGGAAATTAGAATTTTACAGGGACGAGGCGCGAGGACAACATATCACATTCAGGGAAGAGGTGGAGTGCAGAGGAGCAGGGAAATCAAGCAGGATAGTAGGGAGAGAGCGGTGAAGAGATTGGAAGAGCAGGGGTGCTGGTGAGAAATGCAGATGAGAGATAAAGCTGTAATAGAGAGGGGTGTGTGTTACAAGGGAGAGGATGGATCGGGAAATCTTGAGAGGCGATCATGATAAAACAAATGGCTCCCCTAGCTGCTCCAGTATGCTGCGCGAAAATATTTACGGGCCTCCACCGCCACATATTTATAGATTTGCAATGCACGAATGACCTTAGATACAAACACATTGCTGCATGTAATATCTTTAGATTTAGAAGTGCAGTTAATTTATTCAGGAGGCCGACGGCTTCCTCCGCCTTACACCGATCTGCAGCAGAAAAGGCTGGAAGACCGAAACGGAGGGCAGAGACGGACAACTGGAAGCCGCCCAAGTGCTGGGGGGAGCACATTTGTCTAAAAAAATTTCAGATATTTAACACACGCACCATTGTGGTAAGATGCGCACAGCCAAGAGAGCTCTGGCACGCTCCCTAGCAACATCTAACACCCAATGCACACTTGTGCCAGGCTGACGTCACCGTCACGGCATGTTTCTCTTGCAACATTCCATTTAGTTTCCGGAAGCCTGACTCTGCATCAACCTTTCACGAAGTTTTTACAGGGACCGTTCTAAGCATTTACAATCTCGATTGTGCAACACAACTTTTATGTCTCGTTCTGTTTTTCCGGAAGGCAGACCGAACGGATATAAATGAACTGTCCAAAGATACGTTTGACCACCTACGATTTAGGGAACAGGGGTTACATATATTGAGCTCACTGCTTTTAGGATATTGCCACCTTCTCATCCCGGCTTCGTTTGAGCTATGCTGTTTCACAATTATTATAATGTCCCGGCCTGTACAAAAAGGAGCGTAATCACCAGCAGGGGCGGCTCCTTCGCAATGGCGAAGGAGCGTCGCCCCACTGGCTGAGCCAGCAGCTGAAAAATAATACGATATTTTAATATCGTTTTATTTTTCAGCTGCTGGCTCAGCCAGCAGGTGCAGAGAAGGGCGGGGCGGGGCTAACCCATGGGAGGGGGGACGAAGTGGAATAGAGTCGTGTGCATTAAGTGCGCATGTCAGTTTGGCTGGCCGTCTTAGGCAGGCCAAACAGACATGCACACTTAGATTTCTCCAAACCGGCTGTGTTACACTGCCAGGTTAGAGAAACTGCACAAACCCCAGTGCACTGTCTGAGTTGCAGAACAAGCCACTCAGACAAATCCTGATGTGGCTCTCATGCAAGGTATAGCATGAGAGCAGCGTCAGGATTGCTGGGGAGCCTGTGCTGGTGTGCCAGGGAATGCTGGGACACCAACACAATCGTAGGAAGAGGAATGAGGTGGGCAGCGGCAGCAGCTACGTTTAAAAAAAAAAAAGGTTATTTTATTTTCCCCCACCACTCCCCTAAAGCTGGTGTATTTTTATTTAGCCCTTATCTGTATAGTATTGTACCACCGGGGCCTTCTCCAGGGCTTAGCGGTGCACAGTGGGTTCTCTGCCCACGTGGTGGGCCCACTGAACACTCATACACCCATTTAGGGACACCACACCATAGCCAGTCTGGGACTGAATACTGAGCGGTTCACCCCTTTTACTTATCCCAGCGTGGGGCAGAGGTGTTGTGTGCATACCTCACAGCCTCTACGGAAGCTGAGCTAGCTCAGTACGTCCCATCCAACCTTAGATAGCAGGAACAATGTCTATTTTGGTACACACAGAATCGAATCACAAAGCCTCTCGCTGGGCATCGGGTTGGGCCTCAGTTTATATGGGTGACTTCTCATGTTCTGCGGGATGACTGGCTCTTTGGGTTACACCACCTGAGATCTCCCTCCGCTGGTTTGTGCTGACACTCTTCCTTGGTCCCTTGGCTGGAACGTCTCTGAGCCACTAGCCGCTGGACTCTCATCTCCCGATAGGATCATGTCCTCCTCTGTGTCACGATCTTCACCTCCTTCTTCTCTATCCTGGGCCATGGACCTCCTGAACCACAAAACATTCCTCGTAGTTGTCTCTCCTCCCCTCTGTGGTGTCACAAGATCACCTTCACCTCTGTCACCATCACGCCCCCCCACGAACAACGTCCAAAATGACCACCTTGGGTGGCGATCTCTTATGAGCACTCAATCGCTGACTGCCAAGGGCTCACCACAGCTTTCTGACTCGGCTTGCTCTGTCATTGCTTCTTCTCCTTCTCAATTGGGCATCAGCTTCATTTAGTGCTGCCGGTTGCCAACCTGGGCCTGTCAGGATACTGTCCTTCACTCTGAAACATCAGATGCAAGGGGGTGCACTGTGTCGTGTAGTGCAGTGTTGTGATTCGCCCTCAGAAAACAATTTAGTTCCCACTCACTTTTAGTATTTTGGTCTGCTAACACTCATAAGGCCTTGTTCACAGCTCTCATGAATCTTTTGACAGTGCTGTTGGCTAGGGGCCACTACAGTGTTATTTTCTGATGTTGTATCCTCAACGCAGCCAGGTACTCATGGAACTCCAACCCCTGAAATGGGGGCCTAGTGTCAGTCCTACTGGTTTCTGGTAATCCATAGGCTGCAAACGTTTTCTCCAGTAGCAGCTTAATGTTAACAAAGACTGTGTGTTGGCACTAACTCCATTACCAGGTACTTGGACCGGTCATCGACCATAACCATGGTGAGCCCTCCCGTCAGGGAAGCTACCAAAGTCCATGCTGACCTTCTCCCATTGAGTCAATGGTAGTTCTTTGGTCACCACTGGTGCCAGTGCCTTGGGGCTTCCCATTAGCTGACATGTCTTGACACTGACGTACTACTTCCTCAATTTTGGAGTCTATGCCCGGGAACCAGACCTTCCCTCTTATTCTCGCCTTCGTCTTTTCTACACCTTGATGGCCTTCATGTGCAATGGGACCTATTTTTCTTCCAAGGCTGTGGAAATGACAATATGGTACCCTCACATGATTACATAGAACTTAGTTCGCAGATTACATAGAATACTAGCTAATCTCTGATTCTTCAAAGATGTGACAGTCGGGTCTTCTCCTCTGGATGCCAATGGTTTGCGTCCTGGAGAAACAACTTCTATGCCCCCTGGTGGGGCCATCCTCTGCCAGTGTGGCTAGCCAGATATCCTCAATTGTCCTCGCCGTCGCCCAAGTAGCCTGCACCACCATTCAGCCAGATTCCTCATCTTTCCAAATATCCACCATGGGACTGTCAGCCCAGTCAGTGGGGTGCTGGGATAGGAAGTCCGCTGGGTTGCCGGCACACCGGTCGATTCACTCCACCATGGGTACTCACTCACATGAGTACTCACAAACATTTTCCTAGAGGCCAAACATGTGGTTAGTGTGTGACCGAGGGCAGCATTGATGCCTGCACGGGCAGGGGTAGGTAAGGTGGGTGTAGGGAAAGTGAAGCATGTACATGGTGTGGACAGGGAGTCGTAGAATTATTTTGAAGGTGTCATTTCATAATGTCCTCTAAATTAAGGCTCTAGTCGCTATAAAAGTAATCGAGTTGATAATACGGTGTTATGCCGCGGCTGAGTCACTATCCCTCTAATGTCCCTTAGAGTAAGCCTTTTCTGCTTGCCATTGCTGATTTAGGCAAGTCAAGTGTACAAAGGACACTTTGTTTACTGAATTGGAATGAAATAGAATCGTGGGTCTCAAAATCAGCTTATGCCTTTACTTGTAAACTTTAAGAGTGCTTAGAACTCAGCTCAGTTAAAGTACCAAGTCATATAAACAATCCTTGACAAACAGTGCAATTCACTGAGGTGGGCAGACGCAAACACCTAACCTCCACCACTAGACATGGGACAGTGGAAAAGCTCCGGCCATGGCAGCAGGAGACTGGACAATTAATTCTGGCTTTACCACTTTGCCAAAATATGCTGGGTGTGAACACTATTTAAAGTCTGAGGAGGTCCACAGCACAGTTGGATTTCTTTGGTGAGAGTAGTCCCTAAGTCTCACCTACTCACCATTAGAACCACGCATTTGTTGTGTAATGAGCATGATGGAAACTATGAAACCAGAAGGCATGTTTTTTTATTAATCAATCTCCGCCACACTTTATGACAAATTGTTTGCTCTTGGGTAATCACCTTTACAATCTAGTTCCCTTCTTTTTTAACACAAAAATGATTTGGTTTTATCCAGAGGGACGAGAACACTAAACCTTAGTCCACTCACTAAAATATGGTGTAGTGGGAAAATTAAGAATCTTGAAACAAGGTGTCCTTCACTATTGTTTGATGATAGTCAAATCATATTCTATGTCAGGACGGGAGGCTCTGATTCTGCTATCTCTTTCTTTACTGAATTTTCACAGCAGCCAATCACAATACAATAAACAAAAAACTACACATCCCATGATGCCAATAACCTCGTGTCACATGGTCCAATCACCACGAATCTCCTTGTCCATAACTGGAATCTCTTGCTACGTAATATCCTCTTTCTTTGCTGCTTCCCGGCAGATAAGTACCTAAGATTTATTGCTCTTGTCAAACTGTTATATTAGATGTATTTTGACTTTATTCACTTAGCAACGCGATTTCACTCGCTGAAATGCCTTCGGGCATATTGTTTTTAGCGCCTTTGTTGTTTGTGGCTAATGTAATTGCTTCAAGTGGAGCGGAAGCACTGCGCGCCTCGCGCAAAGTCTTTTATCTATTTTTAGCACGCTTTTGACGTGCGCGCACTGTCTCACGAGCCGAATCTCGTCCCTTGATGTGCCTCAAGAGATCGGCTCGTGATTTTCTAGCGCGCGGTGTTAATTGAAGAGTGCTTGCTCTGAAAGACTTGGAAAAGTGCCTCCCTGACGCCCAGAACTGGTCTCCTGGGTTGTAAAATTATATAGGCAGTGCCTAGACTATTATACAGGCTGCTCCCTCCACTCATTATTTTATTCACTTTTATAATTCTGCCTGTGAGGGGTTTCTACACTCCCCCTTGGTAAAGACTGTCAGTATTATATTTTTGCTCGTAGTTGATTTACACCATGGCTCAATGGAGCGACCAAGATGCAGGATATTATCCTGAAGACACTGATAACCAGTTTGAGGTAAACTTGGTAGAAGCGCTGGACTCAAGGGTTCAGCAATCAGTGAATGATGCCTTGGTGAGTGCGCTTGGTCCCTTTTCAGGGCAATTGTTTGAATATGCTCACTCTCAAGGCTGGTTAGCGGACAAAACTCCATCAGGTTCAGAAGGTGCTAAGCCTAAGACCACCAAAAAATCTAAGACCAAAACTAAGAATTTGGAGAGTGCAGATGCCCCTTCTGGAGAGTTGCATGCTGACATGTTCGCAAAACTGCAAAAAAAGAGAACAGCAGAGCATAATTATAGCTCAAAGAACGATACATCTTCTTCAGACGATGATTCCTCGGAGGGGGACTCAGATGAAGGGGTTTCGCCTCTTCCCAGCAAGAAATCAAAGAGACAGGCTACAGTCCCTCAACTTTTAGATTTTGGCCCTTCAGAAATTTTGCACCCCAGATCATCTAATTGGCTTCCGTCCTCGGAGGTGGCGCAATATATTCATGCCAACCTAAGAAAAGGTTTTGATAAGGAGGTGCGTTCCCGTCTTAGAGCAGAATGCCCCAGACCTGATTTGGAGGACAAGGTTACTGACACTCCAGAGATTGACCTGACCATGGTTACTTTCCTAAAAAAGTTTGCGAAAGACCCTAAAAAAGGGCTGGATAAATCTTGGCGTCTGTGCCAGGACAAACTTCTTGATATGTCCGGGCCGTTTAACTAAGATTCTGGATTTGGCTGTGGTTTCTAAAGAATCAGGTTCGCCTGTTGACACAGATGTCTTATTGGGCTGGGCTCAGAGAGCTGTTTGTCAGTTGGGTAATGCTAACTGTGCAATTTCACCTGAACACAGGAAATCTATCCTTGTGCACATGGATCCTAAATTGATTGATTTATCTTCTTCAGAAGCAGGTCCATCAGCATAAGGACTACTTTTTGGTTCCTCATTCATAACGGAATTGGCAAAATTTGTATCTACCTTTTCCACTCTAGACAAAGCAAAGATGTCCCTTAAGAAAGTTTTTAAAAGAGGCCTTTTTACCAGGGCCGGACGTTATGGTGGACGAATGCCCGGCCGAGGTTCCTTTGCTAGTCCCCAACCGTATTATCCCAAAGGAAGGGGTTACGGATACGGAGATCAGACCGATTCCACCTTCTACCCCACTTGTTCCAGAGGAGGTAGATCCAGATTCCGCAGAGGTCCTTGCAGAGGTCAGCAAGTAGCGATTCAACAGTCCACCTACTCCGGTAAGGATTATTCCCCATTCTCAGGTTATTCTTGGAGGCGGAGTGGGTTTGTTTTTAGAAAATTGGAGAAAAATTTCGGAAGACCCATGGGTTCTTCAGACGGTTTCAGGTTTTCACCTGGAATTTATCAGTACTCCAGTCCAGCTGTCTACTTCTGCTCAAATGAGTTTTTCCCTAGCAAGTCAGACTTTTATAGATACAGAGGTTCGAGTTTTATTGGACAAAGGAGCGGTAGATTTCTCCATTCTACACCCCTCTGGATTTTGCAACCCCATATTTGTGGTA
Source organism: Pleurodeles waltl (assembly GCF_031143425.1). Classification (NCBI taxonomy): domain Eukaryota; kingdom Metazoa; phylum Chordata; class Amphibia; order Caudata; family Salamandridae; genus Pleurodeles; species Pleurodeles waltl. The sequence continues at coordinate 1,978,491,898 of NC_090440.1, read as the reverse complement.
GACAAGAAGGGCGGAGGTCATCGGTTAGTCTTAACTCTAAAAGACTTCAATTCTTGGATTGTGTACAGACACTTCAAGATGGAGGGGATTCATATGTTGAGGGACATTCTTTTAGAAGGGGACTGGATGGTTCGTCTAGACTTAAAAGATGCTTACCTGTCGATCCCGGTTTTTCCCCAACACAGGAGATTTCTCCAATTTATTTGGAAGGGCCACTGTCTGGAGTTCAAAGCCTTACCGTTCGGCCTGTCATCAGCCCCTTGGTGCTTTACAAAACTGTTGAGACCAGGTTGTGGAGTGGTTGAGGACCAAGGGAGTCTGTCTAATTATCTATCTGGACGACATTCTAGTGATGGCACAAGATACCCTGTCCCTGCGATTGCATTTGAATTGGACTATCAATCTCTTGCAGGATTTGGGGTTCTGGATCAATGTGCAGAAGTAATCATTGAATCCGACTCAAGTGATCGAATTTCTAGGTTTCAAGATCGACTCTATACAGGCGCTACTGGTTCTTCCCTCATTGAAGAGTCACAATATCAAGAGGGAATTAAGATTAGCCCTTTCCTGCCCGACCATCTCTCTGAGGAACATTGCCAGATTGGTGGGGCTCTTGGCCTCCTCCATTCAGGCAATTTTTCCAGCCCCTCTTCACTACCGAGCTTTGCAGAGATCAAAAATCAGGCATCTACGTCAGGGTCTGAGTTACTCAGAACTGATCCCCTTAAACACGGAAGTCAGGGAGGAGATTCAGTGGTGGCTCCATCATATGGAGGCTTCGAATGGCAGGGCCATCTTAGGGTCTCACCCAGAGGTGGTGATAGAATCAGACGCCAGTCAGTGGGGATGGGTAGCCTGATGTGGATCTCTAGTGACTGGGGGTCGTTGGTCAAGGACAGAACAGCTTCTCCACATCAATTTTTTAGAACTCCTGGCGGGGTTTTTTGCTATAAAGAGCTTGTCCCCTGTGAAGACCGACTGCTGCATTCTGCTGAGAATGGACAACATTTCAACAGTATGGTATATCAACAAGCTGGGAGGAACGAAGTCCAGGGTTCTGGCAGAGACAGCCAAGGAGTTTTGGCACTATTGTTTGAATCATCGATTGATTGATCCGAAAGGAAAAGGGTTGTAGAGCTAGAAACCAACGTAGAATTCTGGGATTCATGTCTTTATTACGTGAAAGCCATGTCGAAGGTGCATGGTCTGAGAGTAAAGTGAAGGTTCTTCCCAGCAAGTAATATTGGAGAGCTTCAACCCACCAATTTATACACAAACAATCCTTCTCTATAGTAGGATAATGCACCTTTCTGGGTAACAGTTTACGACTTATGTACTATACTGGGTGAAGATGCTTTTGACTTCAGGATGCAATAGGACTGTATCTAGTCCTTGATTGGAAGCGTAGGTTTGTAAGACAACCGGTTTAGAAAAGTCAGGACATCTCAGGACAGGGTTGTTGCAGAGGATGGTTTTAAGATTGTTGAAGCTGTCTTGTTGTTGACAGGATAGTTGTGTTATTATGTTGGGGGTCTTTGTTTCTGTAGAAGGTCAGTGAGAGGTGCTGCTTTATCAGCAAAGTTTGGGATGAACATCCGGTAATACCCAATTAGTCCTAAAAAGGATCAAATCTGACATTTTGTGGGTGGGTAGGGGAGTTTCTGAATGGCTGTTACATTGTCCACTTGTTTTCTTATAGTGCCTTAGGTTATATTATATCCCAGATACTGCATATCCTCACAAGCTATTCAACATGTACTGGGGTTTGCAGTCAGGCCCTCTTCCCTGAGTGTGGCTAGAATCAACTCCAGGTGTCATAGATGTGAGTCCCATGAAAGGCTAAAAATAATGATATTATCAAGAATGGCTGCGGCATGAGACCTATGGTGTCAAAGTAGAGTATCCATTAACCTCTGGAACATTGTGGGGGCTCCATGTATTCCGAAGAGTATTACTTTGTAATGATAGAGACCAGATGGAGTGAAAAAAGCATTTTTTTCTCGATCACTCAGCATTTGCCAATACCCTTTGGTCAAGTCTAATGTGGTGAGATATCAAGCCGCTTCTAATTGTTTGATCAGTTCGTCCACCTGGGGCATAGGATAAGTGTCAAACTTAGATATGGAATTTAACTGATGAAAGTCAATACAGAACCGAAGGGTACCATCTGGTTTAGGTATCAGTACAATAGGGGAACACCAGGGGCTTGTGGGGGGTTCGATAATGTCCCCTTCTAACATTTTTGTTACTTCATCCTCTACAGGTTTGAAGCGAACTTTGGATATTCTATATGGTTTTATTCATTTTTCCTGGTTCGGTTTAGATTTGGTGCTGGGTGAGTATTGTACGCCCCGGGTTTGCAGAAAAGACATCTCAGTTGTGGTATATCAAATATAGAATTGTTTTCTTTGTTCTTCTGTGAGGTTATTATTTATATCAGACAGAACTTCTTTCCCTTCCCGGCTAGTGGAGGAAAATGTATATCTAGGGATTAGCTCTTGGTGTTAAATGACACGAGGGGGGTTATACCTGGACTGGCCTCATTCTCTTCCCATTGTTTTAGTAAATTAATGTGGTATATTTTCCCTTTTGTCTGGCATGAGGTACCCCTACCTTTTAAGTGATGGGGACAGTTTTCCTATTATCGTATAGAGTCCATGCCATTTAGCGAGGAGTTTATTATCGGAGGAGGGGAGGAGTATGAGCACTTTGCTACCAATTGGGAGTTCCCGTAGTTTACAGGCCTGGTCATAATATTGTTTTTGTTTCTCTTGGGTCTTCTCCATCTGATTCCTGACCTCTGCCCATAAGAAATGTAGGTTTTCTTTAAGGGTCCGTGTATATTCAAGGAGGTTCCGACCCTCATCCTCCTCTTCTTCCCATTGTTCTGCTGCTCTATCTAATAGTGTTTTAGGCTACTGCTAGACTAGTTCGAAGGGACTGTTACCAATGGACGAATTAATATGTATATGCATGGCATATAGGACCATGGGAAGTTTTTGATCCCAGTCCCGGCCTGCATCAAAGATAGTTTTCTTCAAGAAGGACTTAATCATTCGATTATATCTCTCTACGAGCCCGTCTGTCTGGGGGTGTTATACAGATGTTTTTTAATTGTCTGATACCTAACAAGTCACATATTCGGATCAGGAGTTTTGACATGATCCAAGTGCCTTGATTTGTCACAAGTTCTTTAGGGAACCCGACTCCGGAGCCACTGTTCGGGTGGTCATACTTTTCAAGGGGATCGCTTCAGGATATCTTGTTGCGTAATCGACGAGTACCAAAATATATTGGTAACCATTAGAGGAAGTTAGCAATAGACCTACCAGGCCCATACTCACCCTGGAAAAGGGTATGTCAATGACAGGAAAAGGATATAATGAGGCTTTGGGAAGTTGGTGAGAGTTGGTAACCTGGCATTGAGGGCAAGAAACACAAAATGATCGTATATCAGAATAGACTCCTGGCCAATAGAAATGGCTGAGGAGATAACTTTCTGTCTTTTACCGGCCATAATGTCCCCCTCCCGTTTGACTGTGAGCTAAGTGTAGAACTTATGATCAATAAGGACCCAGTACTATCAACTGAGTATTTATCTTATCATAGTTAAATACATTTCTATAAAGCAAACCCCGCTTGACCGTAAAGTATATTGCGACCTTCTCTGGAACCTCGGGGATGACCTGAACCCATGTGTCTTGGAGTGATGGATCTTCTCTCTGTGGTCCCTGAAAACTTACTGAATGGTTCTCCACAGGATCTACTGTGGGAGAGATGGAAAGTACATGGGATGAATTAGGGGTGTAGTATTTCTTCTTATTTTCCCTTCTCTGCTTACGGCTCATATTCTTCTTCTCCTTACCTTTTCTATACTTTCTCTATAGTATGGGGCCTTTAATAACCACCTCTGAGTATCCTCGGTTCTGACTGCTTTTTCCAACATGAGGGAGAAGTTAACATAATCTGTTCCAAGAATTAGATCTTCTGTCAAGTGGGGAATACCTCCTACCTTAAGTGGTTCTTTATAACCCCTCCACTCAATCTCAGCCTGAGCTATTGGGTATATTCTAGTTTCCCCATGAACTTAAGTGATAGCTGTGTTTCTGCTTTCCTTCCACTGATGCGGGGATACCATCTCAGCCTTAATAACCGAGTGTCGACACCCTGAGTCAACCAGGATTGTAGCTGGTCTTGTTCACTTTAATTTCAAGACTATTTTGGGAGTTTATCCTGGCCATACAGCATACTCTCCCTCTCACTAGTCCTACTTCCATGGGTTAGGGACATTGGGCCCTATGAGGACAGTTCCGGGCTATGTGTCCCCATTCTGCCAGTTGTAACACTGGGCTTGTTGTGCTACGTCTCTTCCCAGGGATCAAGGAAGTCTAGGGACCTCTAGAGGAGCTCTAGGAGAAGGCTTTGCTGGTAGGATAGGCTTCCCTCCGTTAGGTGGAGAGTTGATTCCACAAGGGGGATACCCTCTGGTCTCGGCTGTAAGATGATAGGAACTAGCCAAATCAATGACATTGGAAACAGTTACATACAGATGTTGTTGGATCCACTGTCCAAGAACTGTTCCAGAAGTATTTTGTTTACTAGATCCTCCTTGGTGTATCCATCAGTTCTTAACCACCGAAGACCGAGATCTTGTATTCAGTAAAACAGGGCCCTTGTGTTATCGTGAGTGCCCCATTTCTCCCTTCTGAATTTCATTCGATAGTGTTCCCCATCATAACCATGCCTTTACAATATGGCTCTTTTAACATCTTCATAGGGGGTGTTACCCCCAGGGTTAGCAGCTTTATAGGCCGTTTGCAGCTCGCCGGTAAGTGAAGAGGCTATATATTGACCCCACCATTCCCTGGGCCAGGTAGCGGGCGTGGTTACTCTCACAAAATTAATAAAGAAGGCTTCAGGGTCTTCCCCTACTTGATACTTTTGGAGTACCAAGCTTGGTACATTTGGGTGAACCTTCAAGCTGGCAACGGTCTCTGTAAGTTTTTGAATTGCTGTCTCATGGACCACTTGGTTACTACAATCAAAAAGAGCACACAGTTCCTAAAAGAAAAGCGGGAAAGTATGGGCACTTCTAATTTAGAAGCTAGAACCCTTACACATCCATTGGATGTCATGCTTCATCATTGGGTCTGCTCCACGTCGGGCTGGCGCTGCAATGCCCGACGGGCCCCTACAAGGGGGCTCTATGCCAGAGTTCTTTTCTTAGAAGCGTGCCACAAGGGTCAGTAAGTGAAGAATCAGACCTACTGTGCAAAACAGAGAGAACTATAGCTAAGATTGACTTGAGGGCCGCTAAATCAAATTTATTCGGGAGTGCGGACCTCGGACAAGGTTAAAAACAAGGGGAGTACCAGGAAAATGATGTTCCTATACTCTAACTATGAGGGGTATCGAGGACAGTGGCTCCCACCTCTATTAAAAGGTCAACATGTTTCACGCCTCAGCTGTCCAAAAGGATCAAATGGCGTTTCATCAGGACCACAATAAACAGTTCTTCTCAAAAATGAAATTGTTAGTTAAACATGAGAGACTGAACTCACATAAACAGCTATGCAAAAGGAAAAAAGACCTCATTCGGCGTAAAAACCTATAAGAGAACAGATACCAATAAGCAAAAATAAATCAAATAGGAGAAAGTGCACTATCAAGTTTTAAAACAGGAGTAACCTCCTAGTCAGCCAATCAGGTCATAGTGACGGGCTACTCAGAGGTGGGGGCTGGAAACCAAGGAAGGACTTGGTAACTAGGCAACCCACCACCGCTAGAGAAGGCGGAAGTGCCGGCATCGTGCCACTCGTGATATGTGTAAAAAGTATTACTGCTCACAAATCGAGGAAAGGATTATATAATGCAGAGAGAGAGTGTACTTTTAGGACCGATCTATCCAGAATATACATGAGGTATAGGTTGCCACAAATGGATCTTAGATATTAAAGAAAGACATGGCTAGCCTAGATCACACGGCAGAACCCGTGTTTATCCTGTGGCAGGGAGAACAGGGAAAAACAGCACAAAAAGTTTTTGGGGAGACTTGAGAAAATGTATTGCAGTATTTTACCGAGAAAAGCCAAAAGTCAGAAGGACAATAGTGTCATCACCTTCCTGAATAAAAGTCGATCCAAGGAATCTCATCATTAAGGCCTCTGATGTGGGTTTTAAGTTTAAAAACCCAGCGTTGTTCCTTCTCTAATAAGATTAAGGGGTCTATCCTGAGGCCTTTGAAGGCCTCAAGGGTGACCCACCACAAATCATCAGAGGAATGTTTTTTGTCAATAAAATGGGTACTCAGTTTCGTGACAGCACGTTCACATCTAATATTACTGAGGTGTTCCCTTATGCACACCTTAACTGGTCTAGTAGTCATACCGATGTATCGTAGGTTCCAAGGACATGTGATCATATAGATACAATTCCTTGTGTTACAATTGGTATGTTTTATTAGATGCCATGTGCCAATCGGTTCTAAATCCAGCGAGTCAACCCGTCTAGTTGGTGGGCACAGCGAGCAGTTGCCACAAGGGTGATGTCCCTGGACTGGATGGAGGTGCCACAAAGTCCCTTGTTTTAGTTCCTCAGGATTTACTTTAGGTCGGGTGTGGACTACAATGTCTTTGATCTTTTTGGTGCGTCTGGATGCAAATAGAGGCTTTTGTATCTCATGGCTGCCACTTTTCAAAATGGGCCACCGTTTGCTGATAATGTTTTTGACGGTGTTTGACAGGGGAGTATAAGTAGTGACGCAGGTTAATTTAGGATCAATGACTCTGCACTCGGAAGACAATAGGGCCTCTCTATGATTATTACGGGCTCGCTTGCGAGCCGTATTGATGACTTGACGTGGATAGTGTCTGCATTGAAGTTTCCGTGCCAAGTCCTCCACTTGTGTTTCAAATCTGGACACGTCACTACAGTTACAACCTAACCGTACAAAGTGGCCAAACGGTAAATTATCCCTTAATGATTTAGGATGGAAACTCTCATAGAGAAGCAAGCTATTGCGGTCAGTCTTTTTGGAGAAGGTGCTTGTCTCCAATTTACCATGGTTAATGGTAATCTGTAAATCCAAAAATGAGACCCTGAGTGGTAGATATTGTTGAGGAGAATTTCAGATAAGGGTCAAGGCTGTTCACCCAAGTTGTGAAAGGATCCACTAGTTGCAAATCTCCCTGCCAAATAATCAAGATATAATCGATGTAGCGGCGCCACAGTCTAATGTTGTTAGAGAAAGGATTAGAACCGGTAAGAATGAATAGCTGTTCAAAGTGGAACATATATAAGCATGCCAAACTGGGAGCAAAAGTGCTTCCCATTGAAGTTCCTCATATTTGGTGATACAGCTGATCCTCAAATTGAAAATAGTTCTCAGTAAGGGCCACAGTAGCACACTGCATAATAAACTGGATTGGAGTCGAGGAGGACCAACTGGTGGAAGATAAGGTCTCTTCAACCACACGAAGGGTGGCTTCCTGAGGATTGTTGGTGTATAATGCTTCAACATCCAAAGTAATAAGAGCATCCACTGTGGAGGTTATGTTAATGGACTCAATCAAATTCAATACTTCCTTAGTATCTCTGTGGCTCTGACCAGTGGTTGCAAAAAATGATCACAGAACGTAGAAAGAGGTTCTAGTACAGATCCTATCCCTGAGACTATAGGACGTCCAGGGGGAGGTTGAATGTTCTTGTGAATTTTGGGGAGACAGTAAAAGTATGGTATGCTGGGATTGGGTGCATCCAAAAATACTGCTTCCCTACACGTAATCCATGTGTTGGAAATTGCTTGCAGAATCATGGATCGAATCTGTCTCTGTAATCTTTCAGTGGGGTCCCGTGTGATAGGCAGATAGTAGGAAGAATCACTGAGAAGGCGCAGGCACTCTTGCCTATATGATAGTGCGTCAAGGATCACGATCGCACCACCTTTGTCAGCCGGTTTGATGATAATGTTTGGATCTGTCGAGAGCTTCCCCAGGGCAATCCTCTCATCTGATGGAATGTTAACAAAAGATTGTTTAGGACGTAACTTGTTGACATCAAGGGAGACAGCCTTTTCAAAGGCAAGTACTTTGCACAGCATAGTTGCTGCTGAAGGAAGGTGGAAGGATTCCTCAAACCCGAGTCTTCCTGGGAGGGATCCATAGGTCTGTCCTTGAAGAAGAATTGAAGGCGAATTTTCCTGAAAAATTGTGACAGTTCGCAGTTCAGATGGAAAAAGTCTTCTTTTGGGGTGGGAACAAAGCCCAGACCCTTGTTAAGGGCGTGTTCCTCAACTGTCAAGAGTTCCCTAGACGACAAATTGACCACTAGGTTGCTTTCTCCTGATCCTTGCCTTGGCTCCTCGTGACCATCTGCAGTTCTTCTCTGCTCCAATGTACTTGATGACCTCTTCCTCTGCGCCTTTCTCTTCCTCTGGCCCGGCCTCTGCCTAAAAAATGCATGAATGGGATAATAGGACGAGGTAGGTAAAAAGAGAATGGTGGTTCCCACATGGGAGGTTGATGCATGGGATATTGCGGATATTGGTAATAGGGAGCTGGTGAAGCTTCATCAGTACTCGAACCGCCTGATGACGAGCTACTGCTATAGGTATGTGGATTTTTTGGAGAGGACCCAGAATCATCGGAGGACCGGGATGGAGTATCAGGTTTGTAATCATCCTTAATATATGGGTAGATCTTCTCTTTGCTGAATTTCGTTATGTACTTTGCAATTTGGATATCTTCTGTTGGGTCAAATACTTTTTGTTATCATTGAGTTCCGCGTTAATTTCTGCCAGACGATGTTTGAATGCAGACAATGACAGTGTTGTCTTAATCATATTCTCTGTAATATTAATCTCAACCAGAATGGAATCAGCTAAGCGTTTAGATGTGTTGATTATCAGGACCAACCAGTCCCGAGTACACTTATCCGAGCCCAGTCTTTCCTGAAGGCTAGATCATGAAGAAAAATCTTAGGGACATTAGTCATGATCAAGCCATTTGGGGCAATATTTGCCCGCAAGTATTCAGTCATAATGGTACCCGTGAAGGATGGTTTTAATGAGGTCTCTTTTTAAGGCGGACTGTTTGTCCCAGTCCTCCTTAAGGCTTCCAGAGGGTCCTGTACACTCATTGCCTAAGATAGAAGGGGTTTGTAAGATGGCATTAACGATGTCATAACTGAAACTCAGGCCCTGGAAATCTTCCATGGTCAGTTCAGTGTAAAACAGGGAAATAGACAAAAAAAGTCTCACAGCGAAATTGCTGAGCAAATATGTCACAAAAAAGGGGGACATGGAGAATTGTAGTCAGGTCCAGTGTGCAGTCTCCCTAAACATTAGTCTACAATCAGAAAGAGCACACAGTTCCTAAAAGAAAAGCGGGAAAGTATGGGCACTTCTAATTTAGAAGCTAGAACCCTCACACATCCATTGGATGTCATGCTTCATCATTGGGTCTGCTCCACGTCGGGCTGGCGCTGCAGTGCATGTTCCTATACTCTAACTATGAGGGGTATCGAGGACAGTGGCTCCTACCCCTACTAAAAGGTCGGCATGTTTCACACCTCAGCTGTCCAAAAGGATCAAATGGCGTTTCATCAGGACCACAATAAACAGTTCTTTCCTGGTACTCCCCTTGTTTTTAACCTTGTCCGAGGTCCGCACTCCCGAATAAATTTGATTTAGCGGCCCTCGAGTCAATTGTAGCTCTAGTTCTCTCTGTTTTGCACAGTAGGTCTGATTCTTCACTTACTGACCCTTGTGGCACGCTTCTAAGAAAAGAACTCTGGCATAGAGCCCCCTTGTAGGGGCCCGTCGGGCATTGCAGCGCCAGCCTGACGTGGAGCAGACCCAATGATGAAGCATGACATCCAATGGATGTGTGGGGGTTCTAGCTTCTAAATTAGGAGGGCCCATACTTTCCAGCTTTTCTTTTAGGAACTGTGCGCTCTTTTTGATTGTAGACTAATGTTTAGGGATACTGCACACTGGACCTGATTACAATTCTCCCTGTCCCCCTTTTTTTGTGACCACTTGGTTACTTGCCATAAGGGTCGCCTTAGAATTTAATGCATCCTGTAGCTGTTCTCTGTCTCTTTGGGTCGTTTTAACTTGATCATTGATCACCACCTGCAGATGTCTCTGTCCCTCAGCCTGTCAAGATCTGCCCTTCTCTTACCACGCTGGTCTGAGAAACCTGGAGTACCCCCGCATTTCTTGCACATTCTGGTCTGGCCATGATAAGGGCGACCCCTTCCGGTAGCCACGGTGCTGCAGACAGGTATTACGCTGAAGCAGTCCGTACCCTCCAGAAGGAGTCCCAGAGGAAAAAAAAACAATTGGGAATAAACCTCTTAATCTGGAACTCCTGAAAATAGAAACAAAAGTGAGTGTCAGGAAACAGGACTTTGGAGTCAGAAACATCAAAGGATGCATAAAAAAGAGCACAAAGTATCCATAAAAAAACTGCGAACTGGAGCGAAGATCACCAACACCAGGAAGTGTTTGCAACGCAAAGAAAGCAAGAATCTCGTGTCTTAGATACCCATAGACAGGAAGTGACATGCAGGAAGAACAGAAAACACCATCTTGGATAGGGAATATTCTGTAAGTAAAACAGGAAAAGACACCATCTTTGAAAGGGAAAAAATAAATGCATGCAGGGAAAACCTAGAATCCTGGGAAGAAGAAAGCAGGCCCCAAAGAAGAAAAGATGAAAGAAGGAAGAAATGCCTCCAACCAAACACCCAGGTAGGTGTCCGAAAATACGGGGGGGGGGCCGCAGGAACCCAGCGGCACCCGTCAGGCCGCGCACTGAATGCGGCAAGGCACGAAACCCAACCCTTGGCTATTGCACCATGCTGCGGGCGACCAAACTGGCTGCGGCCCACCAAACGGTCCGCGGAGAGCTCGGCGGCCTAAAAAGCAGATCGCTGATCCCACTGCAGCCCAGGAAATGAGACACCGCTGGGGCCCGCATTGTCACACAGCCAATTGTTTTACCATCTCGTCCATTGCTATATTGGGCTCCATAATCACGGATAGTAGGTTCTTCAGGAGCAAAATCCCACTTCTGACACCACTTTTTTCATGGGTATCCTCGTGAAAGAACTAGGAGTTAGGCTTATTGTGGTTAAAGTTGTTATTTTATTGGCACTGTTAAATATATTGGTCCTCTATTGCCTCTCGAGCCACTTGGTATATAGGGCCTCATTATGACCCTCAAAGTCACCAGACCTCGAGGGTCGTGGTCGCGGTCGGACCGCCGCCAAAGTGGTGATCCGACTGCAACATTATAACCGCGGCGGAGCCGCCACAGTCCAACCACTGACACCGCCAGGCTGGCGGATGGAGTACTCAGGGGGCCCCATTAGGAGCCGGCTGCAATGTTAAGGCCATGTTCACCTCGATGAATGTCTAATAGGGCCGGTAGGGTTCAGGCCACACCCTGAGTGTTTGATGGGCAGCCTCTTCCGCACGCCAAACTCATAATGAAGCCCATAGTCTTTAACTGAGTTCTCTTCTCAACATCTCAACAACTCTAATAATCTTCCTTGTTCGGTTTCTTGTAGGTGGGAAGGTGCTGCCGGTCTCTCGCTTCGCCCAGCCCGTCAACCTCAGACGAAAAGTGGGAGGATCCAAGTCAGGTAAGTGCATTAGATTGGTTTGAGTATCGGGGAGGGTCGGGGAAAGTGCTCATGAGGGCAGGTGAAGGGGGTTGTCAACAAGTGCTTGTACAGTGCTAGAAGTGATTTCCAGTACCTGACAGATCCCTTGTGCCTGACAATCCCACCCCAAACCTCGCTCCCACTCCCCCCCCTTTTGTAGCCCTGTCCATCTTAAAGAAAGACCTTACCTTGTGACCTTGTGACGCCACGTCTCTCCTGGGACATGGCCAGCGTGGATGGCCCGTGGATATACTCTGTCCACTCCTGGGATCCGTTGCTCCTCCCGGGTCCGTCGCTCGGGTCCGCAGCTTCTTTCTCCCACCTCCCTATGCCCTCGGCTCCCACGTCTTCCTTCTCACTGCTCGTGGCGTCCACAGGTTCTGCGCCTTCTTTTCAACAGCTCCCGGCCTCCTTGGGTCCCACGTCTTCTTTCTGACAGCTCCTGACCTCCATGGGTCACACTTCTTCCTTTTCAAACTCTTGCGCCTTCTGCTGAGCTACAACGTCATCCCAGCAACAGGTCTCCTCCTCGTCGGCTCGCTCTGCCTTTGGGCCTGGAGTTACTCGGAAGTATTCCTAACTTCCGGCAATCTGAGATTCCGATGTCCTACGGGGGGGTCGGGTGGTGTCGCTTGTTCACCCTGGGGCATGGCCCACTGCAGGGATCATCACGGCGACCCTGTGACACTATGTCCCTAGCTGCTCAACCACAGGGTGAGTCCTGATACTTTTTCGATTACATCCATCTGAATGATTTCTCCAGCTCAGCTTCGACTTGGGACAAAACACATTGCTACTTTTATTTATGTAACACGAATAGCTAAAGACGCACACATGCTGAATAAGTTACTCACCTTCAGTACTGCCTTATCAGTTAGAGACTCTATCTAGCTGCATTGTCCTTACCTCAGAATATTCACCAGGTGTCAGACGGGATCTATCTCTAGGGAGAGGAGGCATGGGCATGCTATTGCTCCCTCCAACAACAGAAAAAGAATAAGATTGTGCAGTGAGAAATACGTACATGAACTCCCACTGTTAGAGTGTATAATGGCTACATTTTATTCTGTTATTTTGAATACCCCCCTCTGACTACAACAGTGTAATTTGAATGGCTTATGACAGGATGGTTAATGAACTGAACTCTGTATGGTCTAGGCCTGTTGGCACCAATTCTGCCAGGTTAATGGAAGGGATACACAGCGCAAGGGCGAGCTGGCATTCCGAAAATATAGGGGGAATACAAACCCCTTCTGAGAGTCAAGAAGTCATTGTACTAATTGGTGATCCCGACAAATTGAGGGAGGCTTCCTTTGAAAAAAATTCCAAACTATTCTGGGAACTGGTATCTCGGATGGAGAGGGGTTTGATAAGTACAATAGAAACTTATATCGGGCTCTGCCTGGATCACTCACTTCAGTGCACTCTATAGTCTTACCTCCCCTGTCCGAGGCCAGTCCGAGAGAGTGGTTCTGTTGTAGCTTGTGCAATTAATATTCTAGCACCTGAGGTGGAACAAGCTATCCTTGAAACAAACAAGCAGAAGGCCCATATTTGGTGCCTAGTGACATATATCGGGAAGAATCGCACTTGTGGGCCATGATCCTCACTAAAGTGTTTAATGCATCCCTTGCTGGGGGTGCTGTGCCCCCTTCATGGTGCTCAGCCATTTGATAGTTGTTGACGTGAAAGCAGCATTTGAGTTAGTAGACAGAAAAAAGTTGTGGAGATCCTTGGCCGACCTAGGAATGGATGTTTCTTTAGTAATGGCCATTAGGGCTCTGTACTCCCGGAACACGTCTAAAGTAGCTGGGAGTGTACCAACCCATCCAAGTTGAAAAAGGTGTCCAGCAAGGGTGTGTGCTGGTGCCTTTGCTATTTAGCCTTTTTATAAATGATGTAGCAGATTTTCTTATGGGAGATCAGTTAGATGTTCCCATTATTGCTGGTAAGATGGTGCCAATCCTATTATATGCGGATGCCACTGTTCTGATGGCACAAACAGAAAATTCTGCCCATAGGCTATTACAACGGTTTGCGGAATATTGCTGTAAGAAGTCACTGACTATCAATGGAAGTGAAACTGAGTGTATGGCTTTGAGATCTTCTCCTAGCTTTAAGCGGAAGCCTGGGGTTGAAGTTGTACCTCTGGAAGTTGTCAAGGAGTTTGATTATCTGGGAATTCGATTCTCAGATAATCTATCATGGGGTCGCAACTTGCAGAAGGTAACATTGGTATTAAAAAAACTGGAACTGGAAGTACTGGTGTCATCCTGCAAACAGAGGGCACTGGCAGTTGCTCTTTATGTGGCAGAGCCATGTCCGTACATGAATATGCGAACACTCCAAGTAGTTGAAAACAATTTCTTGAGAGTCCTGCTTGGGCCTGTTGCTCCTTTAGTGGCTCTGTATGCAGAGCTAAATTTTAGTCCACTATCGGAAACTGCAGCCCTCAGGCCAGCCCTGTACTGGGGTTAGTCAGGAATGCCCAGGCTGTGGTTTACTTGATACACTAAAAGAAGTCACTCCCAGTGGCAGTGGTCGCAGAGACACATGGTTTTCCCATGTTTAGAAAATACTAAACGAGCTGCAGATGGTGTCCATGTGGGAAGCCCCAGCTGGAGTTAGGCAGGATGCTAGGGATTGAGTTTAAGAGCGATACTATGAACGTGTGCAGTTAAAAAAACGCAGAGAGCTGAAACCAGACACCATTGTGAGTGATTCCGTTTGTAACTTCTATGGCCCCTCCCACTCACAATACCTGGATATGCTGTACTCGGATGTGAAGCGAACACTTTACATAACATTTCAATTAGATATTCTGCCTACAAGGGACTACCTCATACAGATTCATAGGCTCAATTACAGTTTTGATCAATGTGATTGCAGTTTGGAGGGTTGAATAATTTAGCCTATTTTAGGTTGTTTTATAACAAATTTGATGCTGCGCGGAGGCGATGGCTCGTTCCCCTTTTTAAACACTTTGGGATTAGACATGTTAGTCAGCCATGGTGCTGTGTGTTAAATCTGATGATGTTTATGTGATGTGGTCAATGACGTCGCATCTTTTCTATGGGTGGCATGGCCACGCCTGAGAGGATTCCCTGCAGTGCTAGGCACTAGTCTACCCAGTTAGCATCTCTGGATCTGCACATATTTTAGGCTGTAATATGCTGCTACCTGCTGTCCCAATCGAAACCCCTTGCCTCCCTATGCACCTGCACTTTTTTATATTAAGTGGGTGGTAGAATGTCAATATGAGGATGGATTATTGCCTTTGCCTGAGAGTGCCTCCTGTAGTGCTAGGCACCAGTCTATTCAGCTAGTCACTGTAGATTTGTGCACATCTCAGGCCGTAATATGCTGCTATCTCTTTCTCAGTATGATTGGTTTGTATATTTTTACAATTTTATTGTATCAGTATTTTAATAGATGCAAAGAATTTGTGATGTTGTTTAGGCTGGGATTGTAGTGTCTCACTTATGCCACGGGGCTGAGTTTGATTAATGCTTTTTAATCAGTTTTTTAAAATCTTGTATGGCTATCAGCTGAAACAATAAATAATTAAGCATCTGAACCATCAAACACACCCATAAAACCAACAAAGAGTTGATCATCCTCCTGGAAGTCTTTGGTGCAATCAATATAAAAAGACAGTGTTGTTTTCGGGTCCAGATGGTGGAGTCCCTCGTCTTTCTTGGTAGGCTGAGGGGACATGAAAAAAGTAGTCAATGTGATACTCTGTCCAACATGAAAATGTATAACCACATTTGATAGAAAAAAAGGCACATGTCCGAATGACCTGTTTATTTGAATAAAAGGTCATGTACAAAGGATGAACTGACAGGACCTGCAACTCCCTCTCCCTCCTGTGAGATGTTGTTGCCACAAGGAAGACAGTTTTGATGGTCAGCAGTCTTAGAAAGCACCTGTACATTGGCTCAAATGTTGAACACATGAGGAAAGTGAGGACTAAATTCAGATCTCATTGGGGCATAATGAACAGTGCAGGAGGAAACATGTTACAAACCTTTAAGGAAACAAGTGACTTGAACAGAGAAGGTTTGACCAGCTACTGCAAAAAGGCAGAAATAGTAGAAAGGTCCCTTTAACTTTGGCAAAGCAAAGCCTTGCCGGGATAGGGAGAGGACAAATAAAAGAAATTCAGACAGGGGTACAGGCAGGGGATCAACAAATATGGTTGCACAACAAGCCACAAATCTGCTTCAGGCAGGCGTAAATAATTTTCATGGAGGGATGCATGGCTGCCATGATGATGTCACACACCTCAGAAGGGAGTTCAACACCCTCAACTGTTGCCGCTCAATCTCCATGCATGTAGGTGGAAGGCCTACAAGTTTGGGTGCAGGACCTTGCCCTGCTGCTGCAACAGGAGATCCTCCCAAAGGGGCAACCTCATCAGAGGACAGATGTTCATGCTCAGGAGTTTGAGACACCATACTCTCTATGCCCATTCTGGAACTTCTAAGATGACTTGGGCCCGTTCATTCTTGATCTTGTTAAAGACAGGAGTGGTATTGACAAAGAGGTGTACATGAGTCCTGAGCTCTAGTCACGACGAAATGAGTCTCAGAGTGAGAGCTGACTTGGAAGCTCCAGCATGCAAAAGTGCTCACATTGGGCATTCTATGCGGTGGCAAATAGATAAAACCAAGATTCTCTCCAGAGTCTCATCCATATTCATTGCCTTGTATTTAAGAAGATGCTTCTACAATGAAATGCTCTCTCCGCTGCTCCTTAGAGCTAGACCTGAGCTAGATCTATTCACTTATTTTTCTATTTGAGGTCAAAAAAACTTTAAAAACATTTACTATGCTTTTATTGACTGAAATCCATATTTCATGTAAAAGAAATGGATTATAGAATAGAATGCATAGATATGCTATATTACTTGTGAGTTATGTCTTTTGTAGCTACTTTTATTTATGTAACAAGAATAGCCAAACATGTACACACATGCTGAAAGGATTACTTACCTACCGTAACGCCTTATCTGTTAGAGACTCTATCCAGCTGCATTTTCCTTACTTCAGAATATTCCCCAGGTATCAGACTGGATCTGGAAGTTTTTGAGCAACCCTCTTGAACCACTTCCAGAGGGAGACACCAGTCATGATCTGCGAGGCATCAGTGGCTGAGTTTGTCTGCTCTTTTGTTCAGAAAGCCTGTCAGATGTAAAACCACCAGAAATATGCCCTGACATTCTAGCCATGTCCGTAGAAGTAGGGCTTCTTGACACAAGGTACATGACCCCACTACACCGTGCTAGTTGCAATACCATGTAGCAATGATATTGTCCATGAACACCTGAACCAGCCTTCCCTTGATGGAAGGAAGAAAGGCTTTCAATGCCAGTCAGATCGCTGTCAGCTCCAACAAGTTGATATGAAGCTGAGGCTCTGCTAAAGAGCAGAATCCTCTGATATCCACCTCTCCCAGATGACAGCCCCAGTGACACATCTGGGTGGGGAAGGGAGTGGGATTTTCCCCTGACCCAATCGCGGTCTGTGAGTCACCACTGCAGATCTTTTGCAGTTCCCTCCAATATCTGGATCAGGTCAGTGAGATTCCCCTGTTGCTGTGACCACTGAATCATCTAGTACCTCTTCAGAGTCTGCATATGCCAATGGGCATGTTTTACCAGCAAGATGCAGGAGGCAAAGAGGCCCAGCACTCTCAGAGTCAGTCTCACTGAAATCCAGGATAGAGGATGAAACATTGGAATCTTGACTTGAATATCCTGAACCTGCTGTTCAGAGGATAAGCTCAAAACTTAACAAAACAGCTCTAATGGAAGGGAGTGCCTGAGAGGGAGTCAGGTGTGACGTTGGCACGTTGACATTGAATAACAACCCAATAAGCATGCAGTGCTAACGGACCGCAGTGCCCGGTTAAAGGAAGAGAAAATTCTCTTACTGAAGGTATCCAGCCTCTTCGATTTCCTATCTGGTGGTAAGGTAGGGAATATGCTGAGATTTATCTGGGAGGTTGAGGCCTGGACCCTCTCCCATGACGTTGGTCTTGAACTCGACTGTGGACAGCTGTGGGTCTAGGACCTCAGCCACCCTCCAGACCACCATTGCAAAAGAAGCTCCTTCCTCAGCTATTGTGCGAGAGAGGATGCCAGTGTCTGGTGAGGTGTTCAGACCACTGGCATCAGCCAAGTCCTCATACCAGGTGTCATCGGTCATGGACTCTGCTAGGGGGTCAGAGTAGTCATGGTGGTCCTCAGAGCCCCTCTATTTGGGTTCCTCAGAGTGCCCTCTGGGAAGTAGGAGTCCATTACCAATTCAGGCCATGTGGGCCTGTTTGGCACCAGAACCAATGTCGCACAACACCAGTCCGGCTCCTTATCGAAGTCGGGAATCATGATGGGTTCGACAAGGTCAATGAGTGTTGGCGGACTTGGGAACAGCGTCACTGGAAGGGTCCCAGAGGAGGTCGTCCCGTGGCCAATCAGGATCCACCATCGGATCCTGAGGGGCCGCCTGGCTCAGAGGGCGGATCAACTGGTGGAGCCCCCAGTCAAAAACCCTCCTGAACCCCGGGACCCGAATGCACTCCAGATGGCTTCGGCTGTCTGAAGATGAGGCTCATGGCCTTGTAGAATTCATGCAGTTGAACGGGGGTCACTCCAGGAAACTCGGGGAAACGTGGAGGGGACTAAGCTTCAGATGCCGGCTGCACATCAAAAAAGTGGGATCAGGGGCTCAGATTTGTGGCGTCATTCTATTGCATCATCTGAAGAGTGGGAGCCACACAGAGAAGTCAAAGAACACTTCAACTTCTTAGACTTCTTCTTATGCGACTTATCAAAAGAAGTCCGGGATCATGATGAGGATAGACACGAGTGACTCTGGGAGCCATCCTAAGACCTTCCTTGTGTCGCAGATTCACATGGTGAGCAGCCAAGAGCTTCATGGCCCACTTGAAGATGGTCTTGGGGTTCATGGTCTGGCACTCTTTCAGGCCGTGGACTTGTGGTTCCTACCAAGGCACCACAGACATCCCAAGTGGGGGTCTGTCACGGACAATTGTCACTGACAAGCTCCACAAGTCATGAACTGAGTCTATTTCTTTGGGGACAGCTACAAAAAAAGACGATGGAAAAAGATTGGCACATTATTTTTTGACAAAAGGTCAAAGAAGTTCAATAAAAAAATGACTGAGGGGAGCTGGTCCAGATCTGCGCTGATGGCAAGAAAAAGAAAGAACGGAGACTAGTGAGCAGGGGTGAGGCCTATATAGGGACAACACACATCACTTCTAGCGTGAATGATGCCATGCGGAGTCAAACAATGCCACATACTGGTGCGCATGGATATTGTTAAAAACATTTCTGGATCCAGTCTGACATCTGGGAAATATTCTTAGGTAACGGATCTGTAGTTATAAGTCTCTATCAGATTTTACTCATAACCCCAGGTGAGCATTGTGGTTTTGGAGGAGTGAAGTTTAAGAGGATAGTTTTGCATCCATTACCCACTGCCAGTAGGCATTCAGTCAGTACAGATGGATTGATTGCTGGTAGTCTCTCTAATTTAAAATGAAGCATAGTTTTAAAGTGCAGGAGTTCTGGAAAAAGGTATAGGTAGATATTGAACAGGAAAGAGGAAATTGTTGAGCCCTGAGGCTCACATGCCCAACTGGTGAAAATCGGGCAATTCAACGGAGGTAGTGTTACTGCTTGAGCTCTAGCATCAAGGTGGGGTTTTATTTAGTTTAGGCCTGTGCCATTAATCTCATTGTCATAGTGTCTTTCGGCTAGTATTTGGTGATCAACTGTTTCAAATGCTGATGGTCAAACAAGAACGCGTAGAATAGTGACTCCTTGAACTGCAACATAGTTTTTGAGATGGAGTGCAGTATTGATTTAGTTTTTCTTTCAGACTAAAATCCTATCTATCTGTCTGATAGGAGTTAGTTTGTGTGAAGAAGCATGAGATATGGGAGAAAGCTGCCTTTTCTACGGGCTTACTTATGAAAGGGCCATTGGTTACTAGCCTGTAGTTTGCGGGGTTAACCTGGTTAAGTCCCCCACATCTCCAGGAACAGTTTAGTGTAAGATGCTTTCAGGTCAATTGCAAAGTCTCCAGATGACAGGGAAGAGTTGTTAATCGCTCCCGCAAAATGGCACTAGAAGATTCTAGGAAGTATGTTTGAAAGTACTCTTGGGGCAAGGATCTGCTGGTCAGTCTGCTATATTCATACCTTTGATTATATCTTCAATTTGATTTTTTATTAGTAAGATGTTAAAAACAAAAACAATATGTCGGGAAACCTAAAGTCCATTTTGCGTTTAATTGAAATTACCAAGCAGCAGTCATGGCTCGCGTGATGGTGAAGGGGTGGGGCAGCACGGGGGGGGGGGTAGGGAGGAGGGTATTAAATAAAAAAAATACAAAACACAAAACATACCTGGGCCACTGCGGCTGCCACCTGCAGACCCATGCTATTCCTCCCCTCTGCCTACAGACACAGGCTCCCAGCCTGCCCTGCGCCAATCCTGACGCTGCTCAGAGCAGCGTCAGGATTGGCTGGGAGCACCCAGCCGGGTGCTCCCAGGCAGACTGGGAGCCTGTGCAGGCTTTCTGCAGCCTAGCAGCCGTCTTGCTGGGCAGGAGAGAGCCCTGTGTGCATGTGTCTTTGGCCGGCCCGAGACGGCCAGCCAAACATACATGCGCTCTGAGGGTGAGTGCTGAGGCTACCCCTCATCGCTCGTCATCCCCGTGTCTGCCGCTCCTGGCTGGGGGATGGCGCTCCATAGCCCTTATGGAGGAGATGCCCCTGCCAAGCAGCATAGCAAAAGTTCAAAGACAATTGTTATTTTAACTGACCAGGGGCCAGATGTAGCAAAGGTTTTTCCCCATTCTGTGTCTATAGGAAAAAGTGTTCGTACATATGGCCCCAGGTCTCTCGCTAGAAAACAGTCAGCCTGAGCCAAAAACTAAAATACATAAAACTGTCACCTGATTTAGTCAATGCAGCTAAAGCACATGGCAGAAATGTGTTAACTTGAGTGAAATCCTATGTAATTAGCAGGTGGCAGGATCTTCCCCTCAAGGAAGCACAAAACAGCCTTGTGAAGGAGATAGAATTCTTATACACAATACTAGCCTTATTGTTCTCACAAGATCCCACTTCACTTGCAAGGTTTGAAAACGAGGTTACACAGTTAGAAAATGTGCAAGGTACAACCCAGAGCCCCATGGCTTCCAGGTCTACTAGAATCATGAATGTTTACAAACATATTCAATGTTACAAGAAGCTTCAAGTTAATATAAACAACATCCATAGTTGATCAAATCTTTAATACATTCAGGATTACATTTGCAGTTACTAATACTGCATTACATAGGAATATATGATTATGCTACATCCAGATTTTAGATTTGTTTTCAAGGCCCTTCTATTTTTTCTAAGAGGCAACATTTTGGCTTAGAATAGTCCAATAGTATACAGTCTGACCATTTCTTTATTGACCTCATTGTGATCACATTCCTCATTATTCCAAGAAGTAGCAAGTATAAAAGTGTTGGCAGTGCCTTTATGTTTTGCACAAGTGCTGGATAATGCACAAGATCAAACTGATAGCAATGTAGCTAACAACCACAATTATGATATTACCAGTAATGGATTCAAATGTCTTCATACACAAATGGCCCAAAGCCTCCCCTAACCATGCCTAAATGCCTTTGGGACTCAGGTCAGGGCCACTTTGTATCTTTTGACATTTCTTTACCCTCGCCTTAATGTGATCTATCTGCTATTGTACGCGAAAAGAAGTGTTGAGAAGATGAGTGCACATTTGGTCCCTTTAATTATGCAGATATCCCCTTTAGCAACTGGGAGATTATCTAAAGCCAATCTGTGTTGAATCAGCATCTTGGCATGGGAATTTAGCTTTTCTGTTACCAGTCCAAAAGGTACTGTGGTGGAATTTGCTATTTCATAAAAAATGTTTGCATTCTATCTAATTTCATTTAAGACAAGAGTCATTCTCTACATGGGAATTAGAGCTGAGAAAGTCCTGGAGGTAGTTGGAACAGTCTGCCTACCACTTTTTCTTTCTAAAGGAACATCTTCAAAGTGTCTTATGGCTGGAACAATATACCCTGGATAGCAAGTTTAAATCCAGACTAAAGGCAGCCGAGGGTAGGCTTGCTACCCACAAATGAAATATGCATGACTTCCCCCGGGCTAACGTTTGAGAAACAACAATGCATGGGGAAGCTGAAGCCCAAAGGGAGGCAACTCAAAGGAATGGTTTCAACTGTTAAATCACACTTATTGTGTCCAAAAAAGGCACTAAAGCACTAAAGATATTTGCTCCTGGTGATCCCAAATAAATCTTTGCTCATTTGTTGCGAGGTGAGCCATGCCTGGCACATTGGCCCAGGATTATAAGGATAAAGGATGAAGTATTATTGAACTTTTCAATGCCTGGGAAAGTAAACGGTATGCTGGGGCACTCTGGCACTCTGTGGCAAAAGTGGAAAAGCTAAAGGCAAGTGTAATTACAACTGATGGGCATACTAATTAAAGAAGTTCTGTCTCCTACATCAACAGGTATTCAAATGCATATCCAGTAGGAGGAAGAATTACTGGTCTGCCTGTGTTTCTCCAGCAACAAAACATAGATGTTACAAGGAAAGATTCAGCACAGATCATACTAGGAATAAGTCCCCATTCCACAGTGACAATGTACCATGCCACAAGCCAGATGCTTAAAGCAGCCAGCAAAATAGCAGCCCCAATCCACAAAGGGCTTTGATATCCAGTAGGAAGAAGTTGTTCACCACATACAAATGTAATAATGATAAGAGAATATTGGGGCCACATCACATGGATGTAAAGCAGGAAAAGGAGGTGGGCACGGAGACTTTGACTCACCAACTGAGAATGAGGCTGTGGTAGAAACAGTTTTAGAATATAATCTGGGGACAGGCACACACCTTTATGCAACAGCATCTGTTGTCTCTAGGAGAACCAACTTGTTTACAGTAAAACAGTGAATCCAAGTCGCCAAGCCTTAGAATCTGACAGCTGTGTTTGTGATGATCAGTATCAGATAGGGTCCATACCAGCAAGGCTGTAGGGCAGTCATTCTCTGATATATTCGGATATATACCCAGTCACCAGGCTGAAGGGAATAGTAGGCCTCAGTCGGACATTTTGGTAAGGGAGCGTGCTGCTGAGAACGGAAATTTCATAGTAGTTTACTGCAATCTTGAAAAACAACATTATCATTTAAATGCAGAACACAGAGGGATTTGAGTGGCGCATCAGAGATCGGCCTATGACTATTTCATATGAGCTTAATTTTGTCGTTTGGGAAGGGATTGCCCTCAAGGTCCAGAAGGCTAATTAATGAGCATTGGGTCATTTTAACTGTGTCTCTAAACATATCTTAGCCATCTTATTCTTCAAGGACCATTATCCCTTTCCACTTTACTTGCTGACTGAGAGATAAGCACAATGGAAATACTGTTCTAGTCTTAGGGGGTCATTCTGACCTCGGCGGCAAAAGGCGCTTACCGCCGGTCAGAAGACCGCCATAACACTGCCGCGGTCGCGGTAAACCGCCACGGTCATTCTGACCCGCAACTGGCAAACCGCCAAAAACCTGACATCAACAAAAGTCCGCCACACCAAAGGTCAGCGGGAAACTGGCGATGACCAAACCTCCACCGTCACGCCAACAGAAATACGCCCATACCATGCCGACCCACAAATCCCCGCAGCGGTCTTTCAACCGCGGTATTCCATTGGCGGTACACACCGCCGCGGTCAAAATACACACACCTTTACAAAACACTACCACATTGGATAATTCAAAATACACACACCTGACACACATACACACACCACTCCCACACACCCAATTAAATATAAAACACCACACCCACATCACCCACAAACCCTTACGACCACAATTGCGACTGAAGGACAGAGAGAGAGAGAGCACAGCATAGAGTAGACTATCACACAGAGGCAAATCACAACATCACCCACACAATTTCCACGCACAAAACACCATACACCACCACACTCACCACACTCTACAACACATACACCACCCCTCACCTCATCCACACCACCCCATGGCACCCCAAAGACACCCCAGGTTCTTTGACGCAGAACTCAGGGTCATGGTGGAGGAAATAGTTCGTGTAGAGCCCCAGCTCTTCGGGGCACAGGTGCAGCACACCACCATTGCCAGGAAGATGGAGCTATGGCAAAGAATAGTGGACAGGGTCAACGCTGTGGGACAGCATCCACGCAATCGGGACGACATCAGGAAGCGGTGGAACGACCTACGGGGGAAGGTGTGCTCCATGGTATCAAGGCACAACATCGCGGTGCAGAAGACTGGCGGCGGACCCCCACCTACTCCCCCAGAATTCACAGCATGGGAGGAGGAAGTCTTGCACATCCTGCATCCTGAGGGGCTCGCAGGAGTAGGCGGAGGAATGGACTCTGGTAAGTCAAATCTTCACTACTTCATTCTCCCCACCCCACCTGCATGCCAAATCATACCCCCACCCTCACCCCCAACCCCATCACACCAACTCCTTGCAAATGGCTCACCATCACATCCCACCCATCCCAAAACCTAGCCCTGCGTGCGTCCCCAAAGCATGGACACCCATCCCCAAAGCATGCCCACTGCACACACCCATCACCCCCACAAGCCACCGTCACAAAAGCCCCCACAAGGGAATGCCAGCACTGTGGTACACGGCCATCCACCCATTACACGAAATGCCACACACAGAATCAATAACCATACTCTTATACCCCTGCAGGACCCGAACGCCACCACACCACCACAGAGGGTCCAGATATGTCCATCCCACCCCCAGAAGAGGCCCCCAGTGATGACAGCAGCTCTGTCTCCCTGGACCCAGATGACCAGCCCGGCCCATCGGGGACCTCGGGACAGTCGGTTCCCCACAGACAGCCACAGGCTACACCAGACCTAACCCCCTCTGGGAACACCAGCACAGCTCCCACCCAGCGGGCCCATGCCTCTGTCTCCAGGACACGTCAATCAGCGGTGTGTCCACCACTACAGGGCACCCAGGTTGACCCACCACCCCAACAACAACAGGGACCTGGGGGCAGTGGTAGTGGGCACACCGTCCAGGGGACAGAGGCCCAGGGAAACAGGGGAACTGGGAGGGCTGCTGTGCGACAGGGGGGGACAGGCCCAGGGAACCCACTCTCCAAGAGGCCCTCTCCTCCATCATGGGAGCATACCACCGCTCCCAGGAGACGATGGCTACGGTACTGGCCAGGTTCCAGGAGATCCAGGTACTGCAGGAGGAACAGTACATGGGGTTCGGAGAGGAACTGAGGAACATTAGGACCATGTGGCACCACAAAGGGCCCCTGTCACTAGCCTGGACCAGGAACAGCCTACCACCTCCGCCGGCGCTAGTGGACAGGAGGCCCCCACACAACGACAGGCCACCAGAACCCCACCTCCTGCAGAAGAAGAACCACCCCGCAAGCGGAACCTGAGATCTCACAAGAAGACAGAGTAGGATTCCAAGACCCCCGCCAGCAAACGATACCCCCTGATGTCATCCCACTGTCCCACATTGTCACCCCGTCCAACCTTGAACTGCCCCTGCTCCATCCTTCCACAGGCATATGGACAATGCACCTGTGAGACTGAGAACTGGACTCTGCCATGGACATTACTCCACCATCACCCATCACCGTTTTACAATCATGTTCCTAAATGTAGCACTTTAATTAAATCACTTATTGCACTTAAAAAATCTGGAGTCTGCTTGTATTTTGAACAAATGTATTAGACATAACGGTGCAAAAATGTTCAGTTACATTGTGATGACAACATACCACTGTCACACAGCTGTAGTCCATGGGCAAACAAAGCAGAGGTCACGCAGTGGGGCCCACAGCTCTGAAAACGGAAGGGAAAGTCACAACTCAGTTAACAGGAACTGGGGGGGGAACTCAGACAGTAGAGAGGCAGGAGACTTTAAGTAAATGTAAAATGGCGTGGTTGATTCGTACCTGTGTGCTACTGAAAATACTGTTGTATCACTGTGTCCCTGTTGTCTGTGTCGTCCCCGTTGTCTTCCTCCTCTTCACTCTCCACAGGCTCCACAGCTGCTAAAACACCACCATCTGGACCATCCTCCTGCAGGAAAGGCACCTGGCGTCGCAAAGCCAGGTTGTGAAGCATACAGCAGGCCACTATGATATGGCACACCTTCTTTGGTGAGTACATTAGGGATCCACCTGTCATATGCAGGCACCTAAACCTGGCCTTCAGGAGGCCGAAGGTTCTTTATATAATCCTCCTAGTTCGCCCATGGGCCTCATTGTAGCGTTCCTCTGCCCTTGTCCTGGGATTCCTCACTGGGGTAAGTAGCCACGACAGGTTGGGGTAACCAGAGTCACCTATTAGCCAC
Organism: Pleurodeles waltl; assembly: GCF_031143425.1. NCBI lineage: Eukaryota > Metazoa > Chordata > Amphibia > Caudata > Salamandridae > Pleurodeles > Pleurodeles waltl. Next base: position 1,978,465,757 of record NC_090440.1, on the reverse strand, counting down.
ACACAGTGTCTCTGTAGCTGTTCCATCATATAAGGGATGCTGCTATTTCGCATGATGTACACGTCATGCACTGACCCAGGGAACTTGGCATTTACATGGGAGATGTACTGGTCAGCCAAACAGACCACCTGGACATTCATCGAATGATAACTTTTTCTGTTCCTGTACACCTGCTCACTTCCACTGGGGGGAACCAAAGCCACATGGGTCCCATCAATGGCACCAATGATGTTGGGAATATGTCCAAGGGCATAGAAATCACCCTTCACTGTAGCCAAATCGCCCACCTCAGGGAAAACAATGTAGCTCTGCATGTATTTCAGCAGGGCAGACAACACTCTGGACAAAACCTTAGAAAACATAGGCTGAGACATCCCTGATGATATGGCCACTGTTGTTTGGAATGATCCACTTGCCAAAAAATGGAGTACTGACAGAACCTGCACCAGAGGGGGAATCCCTGTGGGTTGGCGAATGGGGGACATCAGGTCTGGCTCCAGCTGGGCACACAGTTCCTGTATAATGGCTCGGTCAAGTCTGTATGTCAGTATGACATGTCGTTCTTCCATTGTCGACAGGTCCACCAGCGGTCTGTACACGGGAGGATTCCTCCATCTCCTCGCAAGTCCCAGCGGACGGTGCCTAGGAAGGACAACATGGAGCACAGAGTCAAGCAACCCACAGGTACGTCACCACAGCTTGCACAGTACACGATTCGCTATGCATTGAATGGCTTGTATGAGTGGCAATGCAAGGCCTAGGCCTGTGTGACGCAGTAGAAATTAAGCCATGTGGGCCCTTGAAATGGCGGCTGCCTGACCTGTGAAGTGTGACAATGGGATGTGAGGTCAATGCGCTGGCGTGGCACACCGTGGCGGTAGGCGGTCAAAGACCGCGGCGCAAAGCAGCATTGGTTAACATTGAACCCTATGGGTCTCAGGAGCCAATGACGATGTGCGCCGGCAGTCGCGGTACGCACCGCCGCGGGCGTGACCGCCATTTTCTAACTGCTTAATCACTCGAAACCTGATCATCCACAGGAGAGGACCTATACTGCAAGTGCTGCTGTGAACTCGGTCTGGAAGAGACAATGGCTGCTGCAACTGGGGAAAGGGCCCCTGCCTTCACATCTGAGGAATTGGAGAAACTTGTTGATGGGGTCCTCCCCCAGTATGCGATACTCTACGGTCCTCCAGACCAACAGGTAAGTACACAGGGAGCACGTAGTATGGGCTATGCCTTTGTTGAGTGGGGTGGATGTAAGATGGTGGGGAGGGGAGCGAATGAGGAGTGCAACGCACGACAGATGAGAGCATGTGCCACATGGCAAGGTTGGGGAGGGGGGCCACACACATCGACCATGCAGAAAAGTGATGATATTTATTTTTCCACCCTGTACATGTCACATAGGTCAGCGCCCATCAGAAGATCGACATTTGGCGTGCCATCGCCAAGGACGTCCGGGCCCTGGGGGTCCACAACAGACGGGGCACCCACTGCCGCAAGAGGTGGGAGGACATCCGCTGCGGGAGCAGAAAGACCGCCGAGGCTCTGCTGGGGATGGCCTCCCAACGTAGGAGGGGTGCCAGTCGTCAATTGACCCCCCTGATGTCCCGGATCCTGGCGGTGGCCTACCCCGATTTGGATGGGCGCGTGAGGACATCACAGCAGACACAAGGGGGTGAGTATCAGCACATTCTGCTATATTAGCGCACAGTGGAGGTGTCTGGGTGGGGGAGGAGGGCTGTGGCTATCTCTAGGCCAGGGCGGTTTCTGTAGGCTAGGCCCCTCCGTTAGACATGGCCCTGTGCCCCCACCCCCCACCTCTGTAGGGTGCTAAGTACAGCTATCCATGGCCCGGGCTCACCTATGTGTGCATTTGTCGTCCATAGACTTGTAGGCCAAGTCACAATAATTGAGTAGTGTACCCCGAGTGCGCGGCGTACTGCAGGGGGCTTCTGTGTCTGTCCTCTCCGCCAACGGTGCCGCCAATGCATGCACTCAACATGTCTTTCTTTCTTCTCCCCCCCCCCTTTTTTTGTTTTTCCTGTTCATGTGTGCATTAGCATTATCAGGCGGAGGAGAAGTGGCATCGGCGCACGAGGGAGCTGCATCTCACATGGCCCCGGAGGGCCCTGCAACCGACTCGGAGTTAACCAGTGAGACGGAGGGCGAGGGGAGCTCCACAACGGGGACCCGTGGAGACGTCAGCGACACGTCCTCGGAAGGGAGCTCCCTTGTGGTGGCGGCAACATCCGTGCCCACCGCAACAAAAGGTACAGCCGCCACCCAGCTCACCAGCTCCGCCCTCCCAGCAGCCCCTCAGCTTTCGCCCCGTGCCCGCTCGGCCAGGAAGCCGGCCATCTCCTTCGCTCCTGGCACCTCAGGTCCTGCCCCAGTTACCCCTGCTGCCCTCAGTGCGGAGATCATTGACCTCCTCCAGACGCTCATTGTTGGGCAGTCTACCCTTTTGAATGCCATCCAGGGGGTAGAAAGGGAGGTGCATCGGAGCAATGCATACCTGGAGGGCATTCATTCGGGTCAGGCTGCCCATCAGCGATCGTTCAACGCTCTGGCCTCAGCACTGACGGCAGCAATTGTCCCTGTCTCTAGCCTCCCCCCTCCAACTTCCTCAACCCAGTCCCACTCCCCTGTTCCTCTGCCTATCCCAGCCACACCTACAGACCAGCCTGCACACACCTCAACACCCAAGGGCAGCTCATCCAGACATAAGCACCACAGATCACACAAGCATTCACCCAAGCAACATCCACATGCAGACATGCCAACAGCCACTGCCTCCTCTGTGTCCCCCTCCTCCTCGTCTCCCTCCTCCCTCCCTGTGACGTCTCCACTCACACCTGCATGCACACCACCATCAGCCAGTACGTCCATCACCACCACACCCACCAGAACAGTCCGCACACGTGCAGTCACCTCCCCCACTGCCATTTACACGTCCCCTGTGTCCTCTCCCAGTGTGTCTGTCACTCCCTCTTCCAAACCACACAAACGCAGGCAGCCACCCACCCAACAGCCATCCACCTCACGACAGCCTCCAGCACAAGCACCTGCACCCAAAGACACCACACTTCACTCTCCTACAACCACATCCTCTTCCTCCACTCCCATACCCACTACAACTACCCGTCCCTGTCTTTCTAAATTGATTTTCCTTTCCAACCTTGACCTCTTTCCAACAACTGACCCACCCCCTCCATCTCATAAGACTCCAATCAGCACCTCAGCCACCACAAGCCCTGCACCTACTAGGACCATCGTTCAGGGCTATTGGAGTCCACCAGCTCCTAGGGCAGGAACATCGGCCAGCAGCAAGGGGACAGCCAGCCCACCCCCTGGGAAAAGAACCAAAAAAGGGAAGGGCCGCCGCGACAGGCCTGAGACGGCTGCCCCCAAGGACACCACCTTTGCACCGTCACCTGGCCCATCCACAAAGGGAGGCAAGGGCCCCAGAGATTCTGCCAAGAAGGGCAAGGGCAGCAGGGCGGACAAGTCCGGCAGCAGGCGAGCTGCCCAGGAGGGCCCCACCAGCCCCATTTGGGGTGTGACGGAGGACACCCACGGGCCCAGGACTCCAGCACAGGAGGGCCCCGCAAGCGAAAGGTCAGATGGCGACTGAGCGGGAATTATTGGCCAGATCTGGTTCCCTAGGAACACAAGACAAGCACCGCTGAACAGGGCCCGCCGTGAGAAGCACCGCTGAACAGGGCCCCGCCGTGAGAAGCACCGCTGAACAGGGCCCCGCCGTGAGAAGCACCGCTGAACAGGGCCCCGCCGTGAGAAGCACCGCTGAACAGGGCCCCGCCGTGAGAAGCACCGCTGAACAGGGCCCCGCCGTGAGAAGCACCGCTGAACAGGGCCCCGCCAAGACAAGCACCGCTGAACAGGGCCCTGCCGTGAGAAGCACCGCTGAACAGGGCCCCGCCGTGAGAAGCACCGCTGAACAGGGCCCGCCGTGAGAAGCACCGCTGAACAGGGGCCCGTCGTGAGAAGCAGCGCTGAACAGGGCCCGCCGTGAGAAGCACCGCTGAACAGGGCCCTTCATCTCAAGCACCGCTCCGCTGGGCCCTTCCTGTCAAGCACCGCTCCGCTGGGCCCTTCATCTCAAGCACCGCTCCGCTGGGCCCTTCATCTCAAGCACCGCTCCGCTGGGCCCTTCATCTCAAGCACCGCTCCGTTGGGCACCGCCGTCTCTGCACCGCTCCGCTGGGCCCTTCATCTCAAGCACCGCTCCGCTGGGCCCTTCATCTCAAGCACCGCTCTGCTGGGCCCTTCCTGTCAAGCACCGCTCCGCTGGGCCCTTCATCTCAAGCACCGCTCCGCTGGGCCCTTCATCTCAAGCACCGCTCCGCTGGGCCCTTCATCTCTAGCACCGCTCCGCTGGGCCCTTCATCTCAAGCACCGCTCCGCTGGGCACCGCCGTCTCTGCACCGCTCCGCTGGGCCCTTCCTGTCAAGCACCGCTCCGCTGGGCCCTTCATCTCAAGCACCGCTCCGCTGGGCCCTTCATCTCAAGCACCGCTCCGCTGGGCACCGCCGTCTCTGCACCGCTCCGCTGGGCACCGCTGTCTCTGCACCGCTCCGCTGGGCCCTTCCTGTCAAGCACCGCTCCGCTGGGCCCTTCCTGTCAAGCACCGCTCCGCTGGGCCCTTCATCTCAAGCACCGCTCCGCTGGGCCCTTCATCTCAAGCACCGCTCCGCTGGGCCCTTCATCTCAAGCACCGCTCCGCTGGGCACCGCCGTCTCTGCACCGCTCCGCTGGGCCCTTCCTGTCAAGCACCGCTCCGCTGGGCCCTTCATCTCACGCACCGCTCCGCTGGGCCCTTCATCTCAAGCACCGCTGGCCCATTGGCAGGGCCGGATCTGTGTCGGGCAGGGCTTCACGAAGCACTCTGGCCAACATGCCTCCTCCATAACCAGTGGAGTCTGTAATCCACCTGATGGACTGTGGCTTTGCGCTCCCCCGGATGGTACAGTGGGCAATCCACCCACTGTAGAGACTTGAGAGACTGTGGCTTTGCACTCCCCAGGATAAAGCAGTGGGCAATCCACCCACTGTAGAGACTTGAGAGACTGTGGCTTTGCACTCCCCAGGATGGTACAGTGGGCATGGAGGCCCCTCGTGGATCTGGCGTCGTGGACTCATGTGGCTGAGGTGCCCCCCCTTCCCTTCCCCCTGAGGTGCCTGTGGTTTTATTATCTGATGCCCCAGCAGTGTTCTCTCCAATGGAATCGGGTCTTGTGTGTGGGCTTTGCCCATGTGTTTATGCACATTGGCCCACGAACAATGGAATGTAGCCAATATGTGCCGGACTTTTGGACTATGTATATATTGTTCATGTTGTAATATATTTATTTTATAAATTTCATATTTCACTTAAGTTCAAATATGCTTTAATATACTTCAATTTTAATGATCATTTTATTTTATCTTTGCATTATTCCGGGGGGTTTGGGGGGTGTCACTCTGACTTGTTGCTCTGCATTGGTGTGTAGGCATTTGGGGGGGGGGGGGGTGGGGGGGGTGTCGCGTATGTGTGTGCCCGTATTCTTTTCTCCTCCCCCCTCCCCTGTGTCGTAGGTGCAGTACTCACCGCTGTCTTCTGCGCCGGCGTTCGTGCTCCTGGTAGAGGAGCAGGAAGACAATGGCTGGTAGGATGTTTAATTCGGGTTCCATGCTGTCCAGATTCCTCGTGGAGTGTGTATAGGTGAGCGTTTTCCCGTTCGTAGTCTGTTTCCGCCGTGTTTTTATCGGCGGGGCTCCCGCCCCGGAAAAGGTGGCGGATTGGTGGGTCGTGATAGTGTGGGCGGTACATTGTCTGCCGCTTGTCTGTTGGCGGTGACCGACGCGCTGTTTGTTTGTCCCGCCATGGCGGTCGGAGTGTTAAAGTGGCGGGCTGTGTTGGCGGTTCCCGCCAGGGTCAGAATTCCATTTTTATTACCGCCTGCCTGTTGGCGGGTTGGCCGCCACTTTAACACCGACCGCCAGGGTTGGAATGACCCCCTTAGTGCCTTACATAATGCCTACACTAATGTGGACATGAAATGTGTTCACCAGTCACTACTGATACAGCTTGGTACCCTGAACCTAGGGATGAGGTCTTTTGGTACTTACTTGGTTACAGTAATGCCATCCGCACAGGCACAGAGGTATGCTTCCACCCATACTGAAATAATACGCACTATGATGCGACATAGGAGTAGTTCGCACATTTCGATATTTGAGTATATTGAATCTGAATGTGATTGAAGGACCTCAGGGGTAAGGGTGAGCAGTCTTAACCCCTTTTCCAGCATTGAATGACAAACGTGGCACAGGTTTAACACTAACTTTGGGCTATGTAAGAAAAGAAGGGTACACACCAATAGGTTGCTGAAACATGTATCATCCTGCCCCTGCCAATATGGCCTGCTGCATGATACAACATGGCGAGTATGGGGAGTGGAAATTTTGGTGCAACCACATATCCAGTGCTGTCTCCACTCCTCCTCAGGGTCTCTTTTACCTTGTTGCTTGATCCAGGATTGCTTTTCATCTTTGGAGGCTTGCGTCTGAAATTGAGACAAATCTTATGTTCAAACAGAAAATAAATCAGTTTCCACAATATACATGGCAGCATCAGCAATTTTCTACAAAGCAGCATTCCTAGCAGCTGAATCAGCTAGGGCGTCCCCATTGAAACATCGTAATTAGGGTGCTGGTATGCAGTCCACTTTACCAGTGCCACCTTCTCAGGCAATTGGAAGACATTAAAAAGATTCAAAACATACTGCACATTTTATATAGGGGTACCTGCCAAGGTTAGGAGACCTCTGCATCCATATGATCCAGAAGTCATGCAGTACTTCAAACACACATTTTCAGTCCATGTACACAGTAACAGTCTTTTCTTTGGCTAAGATTCAATCCATTTGTGAGCAATGAGCTCTGCAACTTGGACTTATTTCACTGCGGACCAATTACAGCTTTCCACAACTTGATATGTAGTGCAAATGTCAAAACCAGCCGCTAGAGTACCTTCATTATTGCTAAGACAGGATCCATCCACAGAATAAGTCAATTCACATGAATTGAGCGGCAAATCAGTTAAATCAACATGTGGCTTAGTTATCTGAGCAGTGGTGGATCTCCATCCTCACTGGTGGGTATCAGAGAAACAGGGTTCAGAGCATGGCAGCAAACTAAAGCAATACAGAGGAGGGCAACAACAGTATTTCATAAAGAGACATGCATGCCATAGACAGATGCTGAGTTTTTGTAGTGAGGAGGAGCACACCCACAGAAGGGGGCTCAGCAACAGTTAGTGGAGAACTTAACACATTTTATTCAGAGGCAGAGGCACAACAGGATTTGTGGCAGCTGCCACGGACCATAAACAAGGTGCGAGTCAGGGCCAGACAGAGAAACCATAATCAGCTGTGACAAAAATGCTCAAACCAGCCATGCACCCTCCTCCCCTTGCTCTAACTCTCTCCATCTAACCACTCTCTCTCTCTGAGAACTGGCCTCAAATGGCTCTAGCCGGGTGGGAAAGTGCTTGATAGAATAAAAGGCCAGTCGGGTCCTGGTGGAAGTCCAGCTGCAACTGTATTCAAAGCTGAGTAATACTAGGTTTTGGGCTTTTCCTGATCCTTATGGCATTGAACTAACACCCCAAGTGCAAATCTGGTTTGTCCATGACACTACAGAGTAGAGATTTTAGCATAACCAGAGAGCCCTAAGGCAGGTGCAGAAATCTACATTTTCTTTATTTTTACAAATGCAATTTTGGCATCACTAAACCATTGTAAGAGTTCAAGTGCGTCTTTTTAAACAAATTCTTGGAACAGTTTGGTCATTTTGGCACACAACAAATTAACTTGTCAGCCATACCAGGCCAATCCCAAAAGGTACATACTTGGGAATTTGTTACAGAGTGGAGCAGCCTAAAAATAGGTTCAACTCTTTCAGAAGACAGATGTTGCTTACCTTTGTGGTCAAGTTATCACACTCGGGGAGGCACACCTGCAGTTTTTCCCATGGCCTTAGGCCTCTTCATAGCCAATTAATTAAGGACATGGAGTAAGTTCTCCTTGCAGTGATCTAGAGTCACAGATGCCTACAGTAAATTGTCATCATATTGGATTAGAATAGACCCCCTGGGGAAAACCAACATGTTCAAATCAATCGTTAGGGCCTTGAGAAGCTTGACGAGGACTCTGTAAATCCTTATGGGAGATGAGTTCTCGAACGTTGGGACCCTCAGAATGAGAAGAAGAAGAGATACTGACTCTCTTCATGTACAGGAAGGGAAAACAGCGGAACAAAGATAAACCATGGTGAACAGTTAGGCATATAGAAGTGCAGGAGAGAACAGTAGCAGAATTTGAGACCACAGGGAAATTGAGGATCACCACATTAGTAATTGCCCTGAGATCTTTGTCAAAACTGTACTCATTAGTATTACCCTCCTGTCATATCGGGAGAATCATCTATTAATAATAGGTACTAGTACCCCTTGTTTAATCAAATATCCTAGTACAGGATGGATGCCTTCCTCCTCCTCAGGTTTTATTGGGTATTGCGGTATTCTGGGCAACTTGGTCTAATGGTTTCAACAGGGGCATAGCTTCTGGGGGGGCGGGGGAGGTGTTTGGAGTGTTACACCCGGATAATAAATGTACTTTGTGATAATTATTTGGGTACAGGTGCTTTCTGTCAGGTTTGGTGAGGTGTCTGTCGGATTTCACCAGGATTATTTACACACACAGACAAAAACCCACACACACTCCCTTCCTTTCTCTGTTTGGAAAGACTTTAAAAATATTGGTTATTTCACAAAATAATGGGCTTTCTTATACTAAGTAGCCCTACAATATGCATTCCGCTCCCTTTCCGCTGACCCTTAAGCCCCTCTCGTCCACCCTGCATGTCATATAATGTATTTTACCATTATGTGCCAATGTGATTGTGGAGAAATCTGAAACTCATACTTCCCCCTACCTCCCCCCCCCACCTATTCTTACTGACCAAGCTACACCCTTGGGTTTCAATGAGATGATGAATCCCACATCGTTGGTGCCTGTGGACCATAATGTAGAGGGTACCTGTGAAAGTAATTCTGTTAAATCATAAGAGGTGACAACAGGGGTTGCTTCCTTTTAGCTACTCCAGCTTTCTCATAATCATGCGAGTAGTTGTACCTAAGGTATGTTCAATAATTCAACTGGATTACAAAACAGAAGACAATTTAAGTTACAGAGGCTATCCCTGCCCACTGGTTTATGGGAGAAGTGGGTTAAGCAAAAAATTATGTTTATCACTAATAGGATCTAGAAAGGTAAACGACTCTGTAATGTGATGAGGAACACCTTGATTGGAATTATCGACTGTGTCTTTGGACAAACCTGAGAGAGGTAAAGAAAGGAATTCAGACGTTTGTAGAAGGTTTATGATTTACACCTGTATCAAGGCAATTGGTGTGGCTAACACTGATGATGCAATTTACAAATGGCCCCTTTAATCTACAGACATCAAGGAATTCATAACATAGTCAGAATGTCTCAGGCTGTCCTAAAACTCAGAATAGGGATTCTGAACAATTTTGTGTTACTCAGCTTGGTCCGGGAGTTCTAGCTCACTGGAAAAGGATTGGCACAATCTTTCTTAAAATGCCCCAGCTGACCACATGAAAAGCAAGAACCTCCTAACACAAGGGCTTCTCTTTGGGCCCTTCCAATTCCTCATCCAATTTTCCCACTTCCCTGACCTCTTCGGCCTTCCCCCTTTGTGGATCTCCCTCTCCTGCTCCTTTATCCACTCATTGCATGTTTTGTAATTTCAGTGACATCAACTTCGTTTCAGCATTCTATTTTTTCTTCTGTAATGTGACACAGTGGTTCTACTAATATCTTAGTCTACCATCCAATACATATAGCGGTTAATTGATTCTTAATATTTGGTAGCAGTCTCTGCACAAAAGCAGAACAGCTTCCTGAGCCATCTCCGTATATGTTATAACTGAGTACCTTTCAAACACATCCTGAACTGTTTCTAAATAGTCAGACAGATCCTCACCCTTATTCTGCTTACAATTGGAAAGTTTAGTCCAGTCAGTTTTCACCGAACATATCTCCAGAATCACATTCAGCTGCGCGTGAATTGCTGCATTATGTCATCGTCCTTTCCAGAGTCCACTCTTGCCCATTGTCCTTCCCCATCAATCTTTCTCTCACTTCATTTGGTACTGTTAGTCACAATAAATGAGTCACATCTGTCCAATTGGGTCCATACACCTCAAGCACACACTGCAATTCTTCTAAAAAAATGAGTTGAATTTTCCTGAATATTGAGGAATTGTTTCTTTATGCTCACTAAGTCAGAGGAGGGGGTCCAAAGGACATGGGCCATAACTCAACCTCTGGCGTCTCAGTAGTCTCTTAATGGGAGAAGGGCAGGGCGAGATGGACCCTCATGATCAACATCAATTGAGTTGGTAGAAGGGGGTAGCCATGTAGGTAGCCATCCTCCAGTTTGTCTCACTCTTTCGATTGTGACCGTAGGTCCCCACACACTGGGGCAGATAGCACTCATGCTCTGGACCGATCCAGTGGAATCGGCCTCTGATCATGTTGCTTTACTGCAAGCCAATCACATTGCAGCACTCACTTGCATGCTACCTCCTTGTGCTCCAGCTGCTGCAGGTCCTGCAGGCGCTGTTTCATTTAAGGGTGCAGCTCTGCTGCACTCCAAGACCCATCAGCCAGCATTGGGAATATGTCCAATAAATCTTCCTCCATTGTATTCTCGCTGTCATTCTCCTGCGTTTCAGTGATGTGGGGGAGTAGGTTGCAGGAAGGCGGAGCACCTGGAGTCCTTACCCTGTCCCTGAGGTGGCTTATTTGGTATTCCAACTTCTCTAGAGTATCTTTCATACTCCGGACGTAGGATTCATGCTTGTGTTTGTGTGCTTCCTTATGACACTGAATTAAAACCAGCCACTATTTAATTTGTAGGGTCTTTCAGCCTCTTCTGCAAATGATATAGGGGGTTATTACAACTTTGGAGGAGGTGTTAATCCGTCCCAAATGTGACGGATATACCACCAGCCGTATTACGAGTTCCATAGGATATAATGGACTCGTAATACGGCTGGTGGTATATCCGTCACTTTACTGTCACTTTTGGGATGGATTAACACCTCCTCCAAAGTTGTAATAACCCCCATAATGTCTTTAAAGTACCATGCTTCTGAAAGGACTTCTTCCCATCCTCATTAGTGAGGGCCACTCACTCTTTTAAGTATTTGCATTCGTGTTTACCATATTGGTGGAACAAAGGATGGGCAGAAGTTCCCTTAGGCGGGGGCTTGCTATGTTTAGATTGTCCGGCCCCCATCATGGTTTTTTTTTATGCCCCACTCACACTTGGCTAAAGGGAGTAGGGCCTCCAGGCCTTGTGCACAAAGCTCATCCCATGAAGGGAAGTACAAAAGGAAACAGGAAATGATATAGGGTTTCTTTCAGTTATTATTTCTTCAAACTGATCTCGTAGAGGGTCAAAGGAAGGTGTCATACACTCACACTCAAAGATCACCTTGAGTTTGACAAATCCGCAGTCTATATGCGGAGGGGCTCATAATAGCTAAATTAGAGGACCTATTTCTCCTCTCCCACATTCATCCTTCAAGGGCTTGTATGCTGGGCCCTGGCACTCCTGCCTGTCTTCCTTGTTAAAACACTATTTCTAAAGACCTCTTGCTTTATACCATGGAATCACACGCATACTCATTTCCCTTTTTCTGAACTCCTCCCATTCCTACCTAATGAACCATTTTCTTGTTATTCTCTCTATCCTGATTATTGTGCGCACTCTTTTAAACGATACATTGGCCACAAACAATATAAGCCATGCAAACAAGTGACAAACAAATGGTAAACAGTGCTTGTTGTTGTAGCTTGTTTCTGTATGTAGGAATTGATGTGGGTGAGCACCAGCACACTTTTGAGGTCACAGTTGTTCTTTATCTATCTATCTATCTATCTATCTATCTATCTATCTATCTATCTATCTATCTGTAATTCGGTTCTAGGTCTACACAGGATTGATATTGGAATGACTATATAGGCACCGGGTTTGTTTGGTAATTTCTTTATTATTAATTGTATTTCAGGTTCTTTCTTATCTCTTTCCTGGGTTTTCTTGTATGGTTCCTAGTGAGTTCACCAGTGTGATGTGATGTTTTTACTTCCTCTACGCGTTCTGGTGGATATCTGAACCTGGTCCGTCCGATGGTGGGATAGGCTCTGGTCTTCGTCCCCGTGAAGATGGACCGGTTTCCCCAAAATAGAAAGAACGGGACAACAGGTTAGTGTAGATGTTGGTTTCAGGGTTTTTTAAGTGGTTAGTAGGGGTAGTGGGAGGGTAGGGGTGCAGGGTTGTGGATTGGAATTTATATCTGTAGTGGGTTCACCTCCCCGTGAATATTCTCTCTCTCTTTCTCTCTTTATAACTTTTTGTAGCAGTATGGTTCTTTAAACCAGCTTGTCCATGGGTTAATTGTTCTCTATTTACTCAAAACACCTCTCCTTCCTTACAGCATCTCTCCCCAGTCCTCCCTCCATCCCCACTAGACTTCCTCCCACCCTGTAACCACTCCGGTAGGAAATTTAACTTGAGGTACGATCGTACCTGAGAATGCCACGCCCCTCCTGGGACGTGGCGGCTCCCTCCGTGTTTCCCTGGCGGCTCCCTGGAGCTCTTCGGCGCTTCGTACAGCTGTTCGCCAGTCTCCAGTTTCCTCCGGTTCTCGTCGTCGGCTTCCTCTCTGGATTCTCTGTCTCTCGGCTCTCGTGGTTCTCCTGGCGTCTCCCTCTCCGCGGTCCTCGATCGCAGGACTCCATCCGGCTTCTCGGATGCCTCAGCACAACGTCCTCTTCTATTTCAACCTCTCCTCTCGGGAACTCCTCGTCTGACATCAGTTCCACTATGCCGGTCCTCTCTTGAGTACCCCGGGGGTACGGGCTTGTCGGCTCGGAAAGACGAGGCATAACCGTCGCAATAGATGCCCGGTTACACTATCTATCTATCTATCTATCTATCTTATTGAATAAAAGAGGACTAATCATAATTCTGTGAGTGCGTCATCTTTAACTTGAATGTTAAGTTGGTAGAATTATCTATCTATCTATCGATCTGTTGTTAGATGTTTACCTAAAATGTTGGTTCGAACTGTGCTCATAATTTAGTCAATTGCCAGTTCCACCACTGGGCCACTCTCCTTCTCAGTCACCCCACGACAATTTCTCCTTTATCCCAGAAGCCTGCAGTGATCATGTGGAGCTCTGTCCAATGTTCCCCACCTTCTTCTTTTGTTGAGGCAGTTCATACCAATACATGCACCATGTGTTAAAAACAAGCACTGGCAATGCCAATCGGTTGCACCGCATAGTGGAGTTAATTGGCGTGGTTAGGAGTGAAGAGTAGTGTTGTGAAGCAGCTGAAAGTGTTGTGAATTGAGTACAGTGTTGTAGAGCAGATTATAGTATTAGAACTGAGTATAATGTTGAGTGTTTTACAGAGTCATGTAATGGTGTAGACTATAGTATAGTAGTGTAGGGGATGTTGAATAGAGTGTTGTAGAGTACAGTGGCATAGAGCAGATTATATTGTTACATAGTGTAGGAATATAGTGTTCTAGAATATAGTGGAGTAAAGCAGTTAGCTATGTAACAGGGTCGATGTCATGCAAAGCGCTCGACTTCTGAAAGCGAGATCGCGCTGCTAAAAAAGAGAAAAAGTAGTCCACAAACCGGATAGAAAACAGCGAGCCTCGTATGTTTTCAGTACTCGGTCACTGCTCTCGAGGAGGGCTAACCACCAGAAAAGGCATGACGTATGCGTGCCTTTCACTAATGAAAGCAAGCAGATTTTAAAAGGCAAGCCCACAAACCAATGAAAGACACTGACGTGACATGGACGGGGCTCCAAGCCCTTTTCTAACTACTACAGCGTCTTGCAAGCGATACGCATGCGCAAGCGCCTGCTAGCACAGGCTCAACCCTAAAAAATATAGAAAGCCTCATTGACAGCATGCCTTGGCTCTACAGTCGAGATCTGTTTAACAGAGTGTTTTTGAGCCTGTAAACATTGCGCTCTGCTCGGGCAAAGTATAAGTATTTAGATGGCAATGAGTTAAGCAGCCTCCTGGGGACTGAAAGCTTTGTAAAACCAGACTGGTGTGATAGTGACTCACACCTGGGGATGAAAGCTACAGTGTACACACAAAGATATCATTGTTTGCAAAGGCAGTGTAGGGAGATTACCCGTATGATTGTATGTGTTCTTTATAAGGTGTCATGGCTGAGGGTCTAGCTGAAACACAACGAGAGTTAGAGCTATTTGCTCCACCCTGAATGGCAAGAGTTTTCCAGTGTTGAATGAGCGAGGCTGCCTGTGTCAATACTGGGGGCACCACAGAGGAGCACTGGGGTGCACACTATGCACACAGAGGCTGCTGGGGTCCCGTGGAAGTCAGGGTGTTCTGCACTAACAGGTAGCTGTGGAGGGCAGCAGCCCATCTCAAGTCCCTATGTGCCGGGCGCAGTGCGAGAGCAGCGGGCAGAGCCCTGGGCTGCAGCTTGTTCAGGAGCTGAAGGACGATTCCCAAGCAAGTTCAGTTGTGCTCAGCCCAGGACAGACAGTAAGATAAAAGACAAACTCACAAGCAGCAGTGCGCACCCCTCTCCCTTTAACCCTCATCCTGCTGGTTTTGCTGCCATTTATCTTTCATCCTGGCACAAAACCATTGAGGGAGGCCCTGCCTGAGGAGTCAGAGAAGATATTTGCATAACTGACCATTTCTGTCATGGTGGCCGAGGCAGGATTGGGCCAGGGTCCCTGGTCAATCACCAAGGGAGTAAAAGCAGAAGGTGATGCGGTGTCCATGCACCTGAGGCTGGTAAATGTGTTGGTCTGGTTGTGTTAAAAATAATATTGACATCCAACAACAAAACAGGTAGGTTAAGCGCGTTGCTTGTGAAACAAATAAATGGGTGCCCTCACGTACACAGATGATAAACACTGTAATTAAATGAAGGTAAATGCACGCACGAAGCCACTGAAGCAAAGGCACGCACAAAGCGTCTAAAAACACGGACTTGAAAATACAAACACGAACACATGTAAACAAATGAAAACAGTAAAGGGGTGCTCTCACTTACACAGATGATAAACACTGTAACAAGATAAAGGCAAAGGCACACATTAAGCCACTGAAAACAAAGGTACACATTAAGCCACTGAAAACATGAGCGCCTACAAAGTCAACAGAAAACATGGTCATATGTGTAAAAAGCTGTTCAAATATTTTTTTTAAAAAGTCCCTGAACAGTAAGTAGTACAGAAAAAACAGAAGTATAGAGGTCCTGGGGCAATACTGCAGGGGATGAACAACTTGAAAAAAAGGAGGACCAAGAAGCCAAATTACCCACTGGCAAGCCTGGATTTTTACAACACAACTGAATAGACAAATCCAAAGAGATGGGAAGAGTCAAACCCCACAAAGTACATACAACAGATCACCTGACAGTGCAATTGCTGTCTAGGCTTGACCTAATAAAACAAACCATCCTAAATTCCAACTAGGGTTTAATGCAAAATAGCAATCAGGACACAAAAGATTAAAAACCTTGTTATTTCAACTACCCAGGGCTCTCTCTTGAAAATGATCAGTTGGAGCCAAAAGCTAAAATACATAAAACTGGGAATGGAATATGTGGGAAAATTCCCTTTTTGCGTAGTCAACCCTATTTTATGCTGGGTTGTTTTGACTCTGCACAATGGGACACTGCTGTCCACTGTCCACTACTCACTGTATGTGCTCTGACCCCCAAAAATAAGTCAAATAGGTATACACCTAATTGGCATATTTAACTTGCCTATAAGTTCCTAGTATTATGGTACAAAGTGTTCCAAGGGTCTAAGAGTTAAATGTCACTAGTGGACTGCAGCACATATTGTGCCACCACTAAAGTGAAAATGCAAATCATGTTTCTGGGTCTGCCCCTACAAGCTGGGTTCGTAGTTTTAAAACTGACAATTTGGCCTTGCAAAGTAAACCTTTTGCTAGGCCTAACCCTTCCATTTTAATACTTATAAGTCACCCATAAGATAGGACCAAAATGCCCCTAGGGTACACTGGATGGTATTTAAAAATTAGGAGATGCGTAAGATGCGTACTTATGTTTTACATGTCCTAGCAGTGAAACATCTCCAAAGCCAGTTTTCACTGTAAGAAGGTTGGCTTTCCCATAGGAAAATACTGGGTTACACCTTATAATGCTAAACTTCAGTTTGAGAATAGGTAGAAAAAAATGATTCAAGGCTAGGCTAGGAAAGGAAAATTGTACTTGGCCTTTATGGACCTGAGTACTGCTTTTGAGTCTGTCAACAGGTCCAAGCTCTGGAGTTTTCTGACTGACATGGGAGTCCACCAATATATTGTAAACTTCCTGAGAGAACTTCATAATGAGGTCACTGCCAGTGTCAGATTCGGCCTTGGTGGAGAGACTACCTCAGCCTTTAACCTGGCGAGAGGCTTGTGCCAGGGTTGTGTCTTGCCACCATTTCTATTTTCATTGTATGTAAACTGCCTGGAGGAACATCTGTTGGAGCTAAGGTCTGACTGTCCTCGTATAGATGACCGCAGCGTTCCAATGCAAATTTATGCCAACAACACAGTCCTAATTGCAAGGACTGCAGTCAGCTTGCAACGCTTGCTGGGACTGTATTTGTCAGTTTGTGACCAGTTTAGATCTAAGGGTCAATCAGGCCAAGAAGCACATAACATTTTTGGCGCAAAGAAAAAGGTCAGCACTGCCTTTGTACTTATTAGCTCCAAGGTTAGCATTGTGCCCTTGTTTTCAAACCTAGGCATTCCCTTTGATACTCATTTAGCATAGGGCAACCTAAAGACCAGCAGATCCACTGCTTTTTTTTTAAGCCACAGAGGCTCTTCTCAGTTTTGCCCATAGATTAGGCCACAAGCCAATTTAGGATCTTGCAGCCATTTATAAAGCCAAATGTTGCGCCGTTGCCTCTTATGGGGCTGGGTTATGGGGCATTAAAGATCAGCAGAGCCTAGAAGATCTAGAAAATGGTTTTATTAAAAGACTACTATCTGTCCCCAGTAGCACCAGCTCATTTATTTGCCACTCTGAGCCTGGGATTGGGTATATAAATGATTTTATAAGGTTGCAACCACTTCTCCTATAGCTAAGAATTTGGTCTAGTTGTAAGACCACTTTTAAAAGAGCCGTGCTTGCTGAATGCCTGAAACTGGATTGAGGCCTGTCCATCACTTTAATAAGGTATATCCTTGACACTTGTCTAAGTTTGGGGCTTGAAGACCTATTCACTTGTCCCAGTGTCAGGACAGCTGAATCCCACACTCCCATAAAGAATACCTTTTTAGCGAGTCATATGGATGATAGAACTCGGAGGGTGGTTGATATGTTTACTGTCCATGGGTACATGCAGAGTTATGGACACACTGGTACTGCACCTTACCATACATGGATGTGCAACGAGCACCACAGATTTCTGTTAGTCAGATTTGTTCTATGTGCCTTGCATTTTCTGGCTGCTTTTCCCTGTCAGGGCTCATATTTCCGTAGTTTACCCGTCTGCCCCAGCGACGATTATTCAGCACAAAGCACGATTCACTTCATGTTTTTCTGTAGATTTTAGTAATTACTGAGAAAACACTACTTGATGCCTGTTTTAACAGACATGTATTACTGCAAAGCAACTTTTAATCACTTACAGACTCTTCCTTCTGTGAAGATTTGTTTTCTAACTGTCACTTTTATTCAACGTGGGATAATGCACCGGGCTAAGTTGATCATGTAGTTACTAATGTTTTTTTTTTAGTTGCCTGTGTCTGTTTGGGCTCTGTATATTTTATGACCATCTGTTTCCAATGGCTCCTATTGTCTTAACTAGACCTCGCGTACTGTATGATTTTATTTTGGTTTGTATTTATCTGTGTGGATGTATTGTTTTATACTGTTATGGTCTAGCTAGACCGAATGAAGTTGTTTATGAGTATGAGTCTGATTCAAGGATTCATTTTAAAATCCAACCTATTGGTCAAGTCAAATTTTAGATGACTGTTTTGGAAATTATGGCCCTCATTACAACCCTGGCGGTTGGCTGTTGGCGATAAGACCGCCAACAGGCCGGCGGTGAAAAAAATTGAATCACGACCATGGTGGAAACCGCCAACATAGACAGCCACTTTAACACCCGAACCACCACAGCGGTACAAACAAACAGCATGGCGGTCACCGCCAACAGACAGGCGGAAGACAATTTACCGCCCACACTATTATGAGAGGCCAATCCACCACCTTTTCCGGGGCGGAACCAACGCGAACAAAAACACGGTGTAAACAGGACTAGGAAGGGAAAACACCCACCTCTACACATTCCACAAGGAACCAGGACGCCATGGAGCCAGAACTCCAAATACTCCCTGCAATAGTATTCCTGCTCCTCTACCACGAGCACGAACGACGGCTGCGACGACCACGGTGAGTACTGCACCTATAACACAGGGGAGGGGGGAGGGAAAAGAGAGTGACACACACACGCAACACGCAAAACCCCCACCCCCACCCTCACCCACAACAACATACATACAAATAGATGCTGCAGCATTACATTTACCCCACCCCCAACCCCCCTGGAAGAACGCAATGACAAAAGGAAATTAGTTGAACGAGTGTAATCAATAAAAATCCATTAGTCAAAACTTGAAATACAGTTTAAACAATTATGTACACCAACTATACAAGTCCGGATAGTGCTCCATTCATAGTCCGTGGACCACTGGGCCCAAAAAGCATGGGCGAGGGCCACACTTGATACCAGACTTCAAACGGAGAGAACACTGCAGGGGCATCAGATCGAAATGAAACAGGCACCTGAGGGGCAAGGGAAGGGGGGCACCTCAGCCGGATGAGTGCACGACGCCAGCTCCATGAGGGGGCTCCATGTCCACTGCTGTATCCTGGGGAGTGCAAAGCCACAGTCTCACAAGTCTTTACAGTGGGTGGTTTTCCCACTGCTGTATCCTGGGGAGTGCAAAGCCACAGTCTCACAAGTCTTTACAGTGGTTGGTTTGCCCACTGCTGTATCCTGGGGAGTGCAAAGCCACAGTCTCACAAGTCTTTACAGTGGGTGGTTTGCCCACTGCTGTATCTTGGAGAGTGCCACAGTCTCTCAGGTGGATGCCTTTCTCCACTGGTTCTGGAGGGGGCTTTGTGCCCAGAGTGCTTCATCCTGCCAAGGACTGAGGTAATGGATGCCTTTCTCTACTGGTTCTAGAGAGGGCTTTGTGCCCAGAGTGGTTCATCCTGGCAAGGACTGAGGTAGTGGATGTATCTCTCCACTGGTTCTGGAGGGGGCTTTGTGCCCTGAGTGCTTCATCCTGCCAAGGACTGAGGTGGTGGATGCCTTTCTCCACTGGTTCTGGATGGGGCTTTGTGCCCAGAGTGCTTCATCCTGCCAAGGACTGAGGTAGTGGATGTATCTCTCCACTGGTTCTGGAGGGGGCTTTGTGCCCAGAGTGCTTCATCCTGCCAAGGACTGAGGTAGTGGATGTGACGCTCCACCACTGACGATGGTGCAACATGCAAGCTGCCCAGGCTCCTGGAACTGACCACCAGCCTCAGACGACTGACCACTGGGGATGGCAGCCATGCCTGTGGTGGTGCCACTGGCTCAGGATGTCGCGGGCCGCGGCGGTGCTGGCGGCGGTGTCAGTAGCGGCGGACTCTGTGGCATCGGTGCTTGCAGCGTACTCTGTGGCATCGGTGCTGGCGACGGGCTCTGTTGCATCGGTGCTGGCGGCGGCCTCTGTGGAATCAGTGCTGGCGGCGGTCTTTGTGGCGGCGGTGCTGGTGGCGGGCTCTTGTCTGCCGTGCAGGTTGGCGTCGACGTGGACCTGCCCTTGATCTTCTGGCCCGTCCCCACCTTGAATGGTGACGCAGCTGTCTTGCCACTATCCACTTTTGTTTTGCCTGAGCCCTTGGTGGCAGGTGTTCTCGCCTTCTCCTTCCGGGACGTGGGCAACTTTTTTACTTTTGGAGGTGGCGGAATGTCCTTGCCCTCGCTCCGTTGAACACTGGCAGTCCTGTTGCTTGGCGCACTCCAAAAGCCCGCAATTGCTGGCACCACTGTGCCCGGTGATGTAGTGGCTGAGGTGCTGGGTTGGGACCTGGAAAGGCGGGCCCTAGTGGACAGACGGGGGGGGGAGGTGTAGGGAAGAGGTCAACATTAGATAGGAAAAGCTTTTTAGACACACTGGGATGGGTAGATGGAGGGGTTTGGGAGTGGAGGAAGAGGTAGTGGATGTAGGAGGTGTACGTTTGCTGACTTTGGGTGAAGGTGCATGGGCTGGAGGCTGTTGTGAGGTGGATGGCTGTTGGGTGGGTGTGTGGCTGCGTTTGTGTACTTTGGGAGGAGGGCTCCCAGACACACTGGTAGAGGACACAGGTGATGTGTGAATGGTAGTGGGGGTGGTGAGTGCACGTGAGCGGTGTGTGGTTTATGGCGTGCTGGAAGTAGTGGCTGAAGATGGAGTGCATGCAGCTGTGAGTGGAGACAAGACAGGGAGGGAGGAGGGAGACGTGGAGGAGGGGGACACAGTGGAGGCAGTGGATGTTGGCATGTGTGCATGGGTATGATGCTTGTGTGAGTACCTGTGGGATGTGTGGTGCTTATGTTTGCCAGAGCCACCCTTGTGTGTTGAGGTGTGTGCATGCTGGTCTGATGGTGTGCTTGGGATAGGCTGAGGTACAGGGGATTGGGTCTGGGTGGAGGTAGATGGAGGCGGAGGCTGGACACAGGGGACAATGGCTGCCATCAGTGCAGAGGCCAGAGCCTGAAATGCTCTCTGTTGGGCTGCCTGGCCAGAATGAATGCCCTCCAGGTATGCATTTGTTTGTTGCAAATGCCTCTCGACACCCTGGATGGCATTCACAATGGTAGACTGCCCAACAGTGAGGGATCTCAGGAGGTCAATAGCCTCCTCACTGAGGGCAGCAGGGCTGACTGGGGCGAAGGAGATGCCCACCCTCCTGGGTGAGCGGCCACGGGACACACGCTGAGGGGCTGCTGGGAGGGTGGGGCTGGTAGTGGGGGTGGCGGCTGTACCTGTTGATGCGGGGGCAGAGAGGGGCCCGCCACCACAAGGGAGCTCCCATCAGAGGAGGAGTCGCTGTTGCTGATGTCACCTCCTGTCCCCGCCATGGAGCTCCCCTCACTCTCCGTCCCACTGGTGGCTTCAGACTCTGTTGTCTCGCCCTCCAGGGCCATGTGGGATGCAGCTCCCTCCTGCTCCGGTGGCACTGTTCCTCCGCCTGATGATGATAATGCACACAAGAACAGGGAGAGCACAAAAAGTGGGGGGGGAGACAGGAGAAAGACATGTTCAGTGCATGCAATACCGCTACCGTTGGCGGACACTACAGACACAGCAGCCCTCTGCACTACGCCATGCACTTAGAGTTCCCTAATTAATCACAGGGATATAGGGTACAAGGCCTATGCCCGATTGCTGCACACATGGAAGTCACAGGAGACTGACTAGGTGTAGTTGGCTCTTACCACTGGTGGGTTGGGGTGCCACATTGCCTGCCTCACAAAGGGACCTTGCCTACAAAAGTCGCCCTGGCATAGGGGAACCCACCTCCCCCACCCAGACACCTTGTAATGCGTGCAGAGTCAGATGGATGTGACTGTACTCACCCCCTTGTGGCTGCTGTGATGCCCTCAAGCGCCCATCCAACTCCGGATACCTCACCGCCAGGATCCGGAACATCAGGGGGGTCATGGTGCAATGGGC
Organism: Pleurodeles waltl; assembly: GCF_031143425.1. Classification (NCBI taxonomy): domain Eukaryota; kingdom Metazoa; phylum Chordata; class Amphibia; order Caudata; family Salamandridae; genus Pleurodeles; species Pleurodeles waltl. Next base: position 1,978,443,847 of record NC_090440.1, on the reverse strand, counting down.
ACTCCTCCCACATTGGGAGGCCATCCCCAGCTGGGCCTCCGCCGTCTTCTTGCTCCAGCGGTGAATGTCCTCCCATCTTTTCCAGTAGTGGGTGTTCCATCTGTGGTGGACCCCCAGGGTCCGGACGTCCTTGGCGATGGCACACCAAATATCCTTCTTCTGGTGGGCGCTGACCTACAGGAATAGTACAGGGGAAAAGGATAATCTTTAACCATCCGGACCGTCACAGTCATTGACCCACGTTCCCACCCTTGCCCTGATGCACATACACTCACCGTCCGCTCATGCAGGCCTCAGTCCCCCGTATCTTCCATCCACACCACTCCAAACAGGCATTGCCCATACAGCATGCTCACAGTGTACTCACCTGTTTGTCTGGAGAACTGTAGAGTAGCGTGTACTGGGGGAGGACCCCATCCACTAACTTCTCCAACTCCTCCGAAGTGAAGACAGGGGCCCTTTCCCCAGGCACATGAGCCGTCGTCGCTTCCAGACTGAGGTCACAGCAGCACTTGCAGTGTAGGTCCTCTCCTGTCGAAGGTCAAGTATCAAGTGAGTGAACAGACAGAAAATGGCAGTCACGTCCGCGGCGGTGCGTACCGTCACCGCCGGCGTACATCGTCATTGGCTCCTCAGAGCCATAGGGTCCAATGTTAACCAATGCAGGATTGCGCCGCAGTCTTCGCCCGCCTACTGCGACGGTGTACAATACCAGCTCAGTTACCTCATATCCCCTTGTCCCACATTACAGGTCAGGCAGCCGCCATTTCAGGGGGCCACATGACATTAATTTTAGATGCGTCACACCTATCTAGGCCTTGCATACACACAGTGACAGGCACATTGCAGATTGACAAATGTGTGCAATAAATATTTTTTTTAATACCTCAGTGTTGGCTGACTCTCTGCTCGCAGTTCTTGTCCATAGGGCACGTCCGCTGGGGCAGGTGAGGAGATGGCGGCATCCTGTTGTGTACAGACCGCTAGTGGACAATGGAAGACAGACACATCATTATCACTTACAGACTTGATCGGGCCACAATCCAGGAACTGTGTGCCCAGTTGGAGCCAGACCTGATGTCAGCTATCCGCCATCCCACAGGAATCCCCCCTCTAGTGCAGGTCCTGTCAGTACTCAATTTCTTGGCAAGTGGGTCTTTTGAAACAACAGTGGCCATTGCATCAGGGATGTCCCAGCCTATGTTCTCAAACGTGTTGTCCAGAGTGTTGTCGGCCCTGCTGAAACACATGAGCAGCTACATCGCTTTCCCTCAGGTGGAGGATTTGCAGACAGTGAAAGGTGACTTCTATGCCCTGGGACATATCCCCAACATCATTGGTGCCATTGATGGGACACATGTGGCCTTGGTACCCCCGCAGGAGTGAACAGGTGTACAGAAACTGGAAGAGCTACCATTCAATGAATGTGCAGATGGTGTGTTTGGCCGACCAGTACATCTCCAATGTGAATGCCAAGTTTCCAGGCTCAGTGCATGACGCTTACATTTTGAGGAATAGCAGCATCCCTTATGTGATGGGGCAAATCCAGAGGCACCGTGTGTGGCTAATAGGTGAGGACAAGGAACCTATGCTGTGTGAATGATTGTCTGGGTCTGGGGTTGTCCCTAAGGGTTAGTGCGTGTCTAACAGTTGTCCCTCGACATTTGCAGGTGACTCTGGGTACCCCAACCTGTCATGGCTACTGACACCAGTGAGAAATCCCAGGACAAGGGCAGAGGAACGCTACAATGAGGCACATGGGCGAACTAGGAGAGTGATAGAAAGGACCTTCGGCCTCCTGAAGGCCAGGTTCCGGTGCCTCCATATGACAGGTGGTTCTCTCTACTACTCACCAAAGAAGGTGTGCCAGATCATCGTGGCCTGCTGTATGCTGCACAACCTGGCTTTGCAATGACAGGTGCCTTTTCTGCAGGAGGATGGTCCAGAAGGAGGTCTTGTGGCAGCTGTGGAGGCTGTGGACAGTGAAGAAGAGGAGGCAGAAAAAGAGGATATTGACAACAGAAACAACGTTATCCAGCAATACTTCCAGTGAGACACAGGTAAGAAGACAACACTGCCTCCCACATCTCATACAATTGTTAGACCTATCATATGTCTGTCACTTTCACCCAGTGTATGGACCCTGACTTGTCACTTTGCCTTTCCATTCACAGATGTGGGTCCCACTGTGTGACCTCTGCTATATTACCTCATGGACTAGAGCTGTGTGACATAGGTATGTTGACAATACAATCAACATTGCTATTTTCCTTAGTTATAGCAAATACACATTTGTGAAAGCACAGACTGACTCCAGATTGTTTTGTGATTCAAGGGTGTTTATTTAAGTGCAAATTAGTGGAGGGGGTTGTAAAATGGTCAGGGGTGATGGTGGAGGAATGTCCATGGCAGAGCCCAGTCTATTTGTTTCACAGGTGCATTGTCCAAAGGGGCATAGGAAGTGGAGCTAGGGCAGTTTAAGGATGGACAGGGTGAAGATGTGGGACAGAAGGATGACATTCAGGGTGGTCTAATTTCTTGGCGGGGGTCTTGGCATTGTTCTCTGTCTTGTGCCTGGATCTCAGGGACCGTTTGCGGCATGGTTCTCCATCTGCAGGTGGTGGGGTGCTGGTGTCGTGGTCCTGTGGCAGTGCCTCCTGTCCACTAGCGCCGGCGGAGTTGGTGGGCTGTTCATCATCCAGGCTAGTGTCAGGGGCCCCTTGTTGTACCACAGTGTCCCTCCTGGTGTTCACAAGGTCCTTCAGCACCCCTACAGTGGTGACCAGGGTGGTGTTGATGGACTTGAGTTCCTCCCTGATCCCCAAATACTGTTCCTCCTGCAGCCGCTGGGTCTCCTGAAACTTGGCCAGTACCGTTGCCATCGTCTCCTGGGAATGATGGTATGCTCCCATGATGTTGGAGAGGGCCTCGTGGAGAGTGGGTTCCCTGGGCCTGTCCTCCCCCTGTCGCATAGCAGTCCTCCCAGTTCTCCGGTTTTCCTGTACCTCTGTCCCCTGAACCGTGTGCCCACTGCCACTGCCCCCAGGTCCCTGATGTTCTTGGGTTTGTGGGTTTGCCTGGGTTCTCTGTAGTGGTGGACACACTGCTGCTTGAAATGTCCTGGGGACAGAGGTATGGGCCCGCTGGGTGGGTGCTGTGCTGGTGTTTCCTATGGGGGGAGGCTCTGTGGTGGCATGTGCCGGTGTGTGGGGAACCGACTGTCCCGAGGTCCCAGATGGGCCGGGCTGGTCATCTAGATCCAGTTGGACAGTGCTGCTGTCATCATTGTGGGCCTCTTCTGTGGGAGGAGTGGACATGTCTGGAACCTCCTGTCCGGTGTCATTGGGTAGGGGTCCTGCAGGGGTGTAAAGGCATGATTATTGCATCTGTGTGTGCCATCATGTGGAATGGGTGGGTGACTCTGTACCCCAGTGCTTACATTCTTGTCTAGGACCTTGTGTGATATTTGGTTTGGGGATCTGTGTGGGTATCTGTAGTGGACATGCTTTGGTGATGGGTGTCCATGCTTTGGTGTTGCATGCAGGGCTTGGTATTGGGATGTGTGGGTTGTGATAGTGGGGCATATGTGAGGTGTTGGAGTGATGGGGGTTAGGGTGAGGGTGGGGTATGTGATAGCTTGCAGGTAGGGTGGGGGATGTAATAGTTAAGATTTGACTTACCAGAGTCCATTCCTTCTGCTACTCCTGCGAGGCCCTCAGGATGCAGTATAGCAAAGACCTGCTCCTCCCATGTTGTAAGTTGTGGGGGAGGAGGTAGGGGTCCGCCGCCAGTCCTCTGAACTGCAATCTAGTGTCTTGAGACCACGGAACGCACCTTCCTTCCCCCATAGGTCGTTCCACCTCTTCCTGATGTCATCCTTAGTTCTTGGATGCTGTCCCACTGCGTTGACCCTGTCTACGATTCTGCGCCAAAGCTCCATCTTCCTAGCTATGGAGGTGTGCTGCACCTGTGATCCGAATAGCTGTGGCTCTACCCGGATGATTTCCTCCACCATGACCCTGAGCTCCTCCTCAGAGAACCTGGGGTGTCTTTGCGGTGCCATGGTGTGGTGTGGGTGATGTGTGAGGTGGTGTGTGTTGTGATGTGTGAGGGGATGTGTTTGTGTGTGTTGTCTGAGGTGCGTGAATGTTGTGTGAGTGATGTTGTTGTGTGCCTGTGGATGCTAGTGTTGTTTCTGGTGGTGTCTCTCTCTGGGCTTCTTTCTCAATTTTTGTCGTAGGGGTTTGTGGGTGTGTGTTTTATATTGGATTGGGTGTGTGGGAGTGGTGTGTGTATGTGTATCAGGTGTGTATTTCGAATTGTCCAATGTGGTTGTGTTTTGTAACAGTGTGTGTATTTTGAGCGTGGCGGTGTGTACCGCCAATGGTTTACCGCGGTTGAAAGACCGCTGCGTGGATTCGTGGGTCGTGATAGTGTGGGCGTATTCCTGTTGGCGTGACGGTTTTGTTATCGCCAGTTTATCACTGACCTTTGGTGTGGTAGACTTGTGTGGGTGTCTGGATTTTGGCGGATTCCGGCCTGTGGGTTGTAATAGCTGTAGCAGAATTCCGCCGCCGCAGCGGTGTGTTGGCGGTCTTCTGCACGGCGGTAAGCGGGATTTACCGCCAATGTTGTAATGAGGGCCTATATTTTTAGAAAGTTTTCTTTCCCGAGCCAAATGTGCCTTTCTACCAGTGTTCTGTCACTAGACTGCTGTTGGCACCCCTGTGGTGAAATGTATATTGCTCCCAGACAGCAGACAAAGGGTCTGGGCATAGGGGTTGTTTTTATCCCTGAAAGGATGGCCATCTGTGCTGTACCCAGGGACTTAGTTAACTTCAAAGTATGTCTACCCTGTCACAGGCAAATGTATCTCACACTTGGGCCTCCCCCTCTCTATTGCTCTCCTGGACAGCCAGGCACCAGTTTCAGTGGGAGTTGGCCACCCAAAAAGCAGTTCTGGATGACCACAAGAGAGGGTTTTTCTATTATCATAGTCACACCGCTGAGTGGGGACAGGGAGCTCTACAAAGGAAGATTAAGGTTCTACCATGCTGGGTTTAGGTAGGGACTGTGGGATTTTTTACAGTAAAATGGACATGAAGTGCTGCAAACATGGGTAACATCAGATTATACCCATAAACTTGATATATGCTGTACAACACTGTGTCTGTGTTGGCTATTGTTTGCCATATGTCTGAGTAGTATACAATAAAAATAATAAACAAAGTGGGTAGAGGCACCCCTGGTAACATTTACCTCATTGGTTAGGGAGTAGCCAGGAGTTTCCCCCATCCACAGGCTGGCACTAGGCATAAATGTGACTCCCCAGTGCCCTGTTCAGGATGCTGCTGGACACATGAAAGACAGAAAAATGACTGCACCTTTTGTTGTAAACTATGAAGAAAACCCTAAGGGCTGGATCTTCTCCCTCTTGTACCCAGGACCAATAAGAGAACTCCAAGGGTCATTTGGATACAGGTACACAAAAGCTGCAAGAAGCCCACTTTCCTGAAGAGTCCAGCTACAATTAGACATGTCCTGGACCCTGCTCGTGGCTTCTACTGGAGTGAGTCCTGAACTCCAAGGTCCTGGGGCCCTTCGATAAGTGGCACAGTGTGCTCCTCCTGCTTAATCCTAAAAGTGATATTTAGAAACTTTTTCAAGGATTTTTGCCCCGAGATCTGACAGAACACCAGGACAAACCTGCCTAGTCAATCTAACGAAGATGTGTTGCCACTGGGCAAAGAGTCAGGGTGCTCTATTCTGAGGGTTTCCGCAGCAGCAAATCTAAAGGGACATCGTGGCCAAGTTATCAAGCCTCATGGAGCCCTAATCAGCTACAGTTTGCAGCTTGCAGCCTTGCGTCACTGGAGGAATCCAAGCTCCAAAAAGTGACTCAGTTCGAAGGTAGAAATCTTCACTAGGTCAGGGCGCCAAACATATTCGGCCACTTGAGGGATCTTCCTTGGGTGCAGATTTTGAATTTCTCCCACTTTGAGCTTTCTTACTAAAAGTCAAAAGCTTCACCAGGACTTCGTCTGATGGCTATCTGGCCTTGTGGAGCCCTTCTTGGCCACAGCCTGCTGCCTTGTCCCACTGTGAATTTTTGACTTCCATTTCAGAGTTCAGAAGGTGAAACATCTGATTGAGACAAACCTTATCTCCTTATCCAACCTGCACTCCATTGTGGTTGACCTTAAAGCATGCCTAAATCCCAGTCACACACCCAGGTTACCGCGGTTAGTGCTTAATGCTTTTTGCCAATATTTTTATTTAAAACTTAAAAAATTCATATCTCCCCGTCTCCTTAATGAATTTTTGTTGGTTTGATGTCATTTTGTTCATTATAGTATTCTCTATTTTTAGCAATTGGAGTGGGATATGTATTGTGTTGTGTTTCTAACTTTTTCCCACTGTTTTGGTACTTCTGACACATTTTCCTAATTTAAGCCTGTCATTGTACCATAGCTACCAGTGGTTAAGCTCAGGTTTAAGTTACTGAAACCTTTCCTGGACCTAACAAGGATACTGCCATTATTATTTGTGGTGGCCAACCATCCACCCCAACTAGTAATCCACTTTCTCACAGTATACATGCTGTTCCCTAATAGAAGGTGTTGTAGCTATAATCACTGTTACTTTCTGCTAAAACTTATCTAGCTAGCAGGTAACAGGACCTCACCTGCAAGGAAGTAAAAAACGGCCTTGAAGAGAATATAATTCATATACACAATACTAGCCATATTATTCTCAAAAATCCTGCTTCCCTTGCCAGGTTTGAAAACAAGGTTACACTGTTGAAAATGAGAAAATGTGCAGGACACAACCCTGAGCTCTTAGTCTTCCAGCCCTACTAGAGTCATGAAAGTTTGCAAACATATTGAGTGTCACTGGATGCTTCATGCCAATATAAACAACCCCTTTATTTGATGAAATGATTAATACATTCAGGATTACATATGTTATTAATAACACTGCATTACATAGGAGTTTATGACTATGTTACAGAACGATTTTTTGTCTGTTTTCACAAAGTATATTAAGCATTTTAGGCTGGCAGTGGAAGGGTGGTGTTTTGTTTTTTGGGGGATGACTCAAGCTCAGCATGACTTTGAAGCTTCACTTATCATTGTGGTTGTGAACTTTCCTACATTGTCTTTTGGTTCTGTTTTTTGGAGTTTGACCTCAAAGTAGAACCAACCTGCCTTCTATCTGTGGATCTGAAGTCATGCTGTTTTAAGAAGAACCAACCAAATCAAGCACCCCTGTTAACCATGGGTACAGCCACTCTATGGACATTATCGAAAGGATGTAAAAGGTTTTATTTGTAAGAGAGTTAAAATCGAAATGGTTCCAGGGCTTAGCAGTTATATTTGTTTTAGGACTTAGGTTGCCATGAGGAGGTTGTGGCAGTTGTTCAAGTGGCGGGATTGTTTCCTGTGACTAAGATAAGTCCCTTGGGATTGAATGTAGCATCAAGGGTGTAGCCTGCTAAGTGGTTGTGTCTTGTAACCAGTTGCTTGAAAGTCAGAGCTTCAGGGTTTGTGAGTAGGTTTGTGTTGCGCCGCCACATGCGTCTCGAGCCGAACATTCGGCTCGGGACGCGGAACGCGGCCACAAGGCGCGTCGCACCCCCAGGCTACTCTGCATTTTCCGAGGCCCCAGAATTGGCATGGGGCCTCGTTTTCCTTTTTTGCACTACGCGCACAAGCAGGTCTGAAACCCCCCCACTCACCTGTTCTGTTCTTTTCTTTTGTTTTCTTCTCTGCTTTTCCCTGGCTATCTGGTTGTGCCTTCCTTTATGTTTTTTCTCCCTTCCCATATCTTCCTTCTTTTTCCAACATTCCTTGTTCCCTGGTCTCTATGGTTCCTAGTTCATTCTATTCTATGTCTCTTTTCCCTATCTAAGACGGTGTCTTTGTACTTCCTGTCGGTCGCTTCCTGTTTGTTGGTATTTAAGGACTGCGATTCTTTCTCTCCTTGCGCTGCAACACTTTCTGTTTGGATAATGTCTTCGCTCCTGTTTCTTTGCCTTTCTGTGCTGGTTTTCGTCAACTCAGTGTTCTTCCTGTATTTTGTCTCAGTTGATTCCTGTTCTTTTGTTCCTGTTTCAGGATTCCATCTGTTTGGAGGTTTTTTCCCCTTTTTAGTTTTTTTTTCCCTCTGGCGATATTTCTGAAGGGCACGGTCTGTTCTTGGCGTTTCCATTGCCTACAGCACCGTGGCTACCAGAAAGAGTCGCCCCTATCTGGGCCAAAGCCGAACATTCAAGACCCATGCCACTCGATCTGCGGATTCCAGGTGTAAGCAGCACGTGAGTCGTGACAGCTTGAGGTCTTTCATAGTTCTGGTTTGTCAAACCAGCTGTCGAATTCAGCTAGAATCTTGTAAGATATCCCAACTAGGCGTATTCTGAAGGGGCCGGTAAGAGGAGTGATGAAAAAGGTTATGTGGTTCTATGTCACAATATCAAGCTTAATAATATCCATCAGCACATACATCAACTTCAAGATATTGCATCTAAAGAAGATTTTGTTTGCTGATCGCATAGTGGGCATGCTCAAAGCAAAGAGTGAAGAGAATCTAGAAGCTGGGGAGCATTTGAACGCTCGGTGTATGGAACCGGAGCCCGAACCTTAAACCTCAGACCTCATAGCTCAGTACTTTGGCTTACCTCACCACTATCCTCCCATCTTTCTCCACGTTTGCCTCCTTTGCCACCTCACTGTTATGAGGGGCACCAACGACAGCTGGTAGTGGACTCCCATGGGTTGGCATGCCAGAGTTGCAGAGCTGTGGAGTCATGGAGCCTACACAGCTTCAGTCGACTGCCAAACCTCGGATTTCGGATCATCTTGGACTTGATGGCCCAACTGACTGCCAGGAGAACAGGACAGGACCGTGAGTGGTTTGTCTGGCCTTGTCTTCCTGTTGCTCTCCCCATCTCCCAGGCCTCCTGCTACATTGTTTGGATTAAACTGCACTTCCCTGGGGTGAAAGCGTGGCAGGGTCGAGTTGGCAGGCACAGAAGCAGCCAGGCTAGGTCCACAGTGTGGATTGTGCCTTGCTGGGGGCACCCCCATCTACCTTGTCTACTGATACTGCCACTGTTGCAATCTGCCTGCTGGTCACTCTGTACCAACAGTACCTTCGCTCCCACACAGGGCACCAGCTAACAAGTCCACAAGTAAACATCATCCATTCAATTGTTAAGTGTGCCCCAGGTGTGGAGAGCTGTGTGTCTGTTCAAGCGGATTAGGTGAGTTGCCGCCGGCCCTTTGCTGTCCATTTGCCCTGTGTTGCCTGAATTTACCCCTCCTGTTTACTAGCCTTTACCTTTGATACATACTGCCCATAACCTCGGCACCCAGGTGACATTCCCTGACAGCCCTGCCAACTTCTTCTTCATTTATGCCCAGTGGAGGGGAACAGAAAGAAGGGACGACAAGAACTCCTAGAAAAAGCTATTTTAACAGATACAACAGCTTAGAAAAGTACAGGACAAGGAGCTAACTGTTAAACTTCACCTTTAGTGAAAATGTTTGAGAGAAGCCAAAAAATTCCATCCAAGTTTACATTTGTCAGATATCCAAGCCTGGAAATCTTTACCAAAACCGATGGCCTACCAAGTCTCCTGGACTCTTGGAGCCCACTAATAATGACCAGGGGCTGTGACCCAAACTCGGAAAAGGATACTGAAAAATCAGGTTTAGCAAGCATCAACCTCAGCATAAAACCTATGACAACAACCAGAGATAACCTCTGAATAGCCAACACAGACAGCTGACCTCTTAAAGGACAAGGTGCAAACAATCTGGGACCACTTTCGGCACAAAGAGGTTCTGAAGTGGCCCATATGCCACAAGGCCAGTACACTCCAGGGCCAGTCAAGCTCATGCAGCCACAAACTCTCCCACGACAACTCAATATAACAGCAGAGGTGCATGTACATTAGTCCCCGGGATGGGAACGGTGCAGGACGCAGGTGACCCTACCCAAACCTATTCTCTTCATCAGCAACCTGGCCCTGTTATAACCCCTGTAGCGCAGCCTCTAAAGCATATCCGAGACCAGACATATGCAAACGTGCCCCAGGACCCTGACCCCGTGCTGATGCAGTCAGACTTAAACTCCATGAGGTCTACATTGGCACATATGGCGAAGAAAATTAAAGGCATGCTAACCCCGGTAATGGGCATCATGAGCCCTGGGCGGCCTGCGGACATGAACTATCAACCTCCATATATACTATCATCAGCAGAGCCGCCATCAAAAGAAAGATTGCTGAATAAGAGCTACAATGCCAACTCAGATGTTTGGTCCCTTCTGCTAAAAACTTTTCAGTCTTCTGTGGACGCCCTCCACTACCAGTCAGATAAACTGGACTTGCAAGTGGACCTACTTAATATCCTAGCCATATACATTTCAGACATTGACTCTAAACTGTCAAAACTAAACAACTTAACCAATGAAGCTCTAACAGACACTTCTCAAAAACCTGTTTGTTCATTTTCTCACATAACAGACAAATTAGAATCCCTACCAAACATTTAGACTAAACTGCTTGAGGACAAAAGGTCCAGCTTGGTGCACCCAACCCAACCGACATTCCAACATGTAAGGTCGAGGACATAGCAGAAAGAAGCCTGGCCAATGGCCACAATTATCACCATCTTATCGTTACTGCGGGAGGCCAAAACCAAGAATGGCTAGGGACTTGTGATCAAAAGAAAGCACTGCATCCCCTACCGGTACCTCCCAAACCAGTTTAACGTCTTTGCCTTGCAATGCTCTTCTCTCAAAGCGATAGAGGAAAATATTGGGAAAACCAGGAACAGGACTGCTGAGCAGTCAACTGGCCCTACAAGCACATTATTCCCTAGAAGACCATATCCAGCCTTCACTGTAAAAGAGGAAGTAAACTCTGCCTCCTTGACCCTGATTACTGTTGAAAAAACTAAAGAGGTCCAGGAGGCACAAAACATCCACGGAAAAACAGGGGGAAGCCACATCACTGGCAACTCACCTATCATCTCTCTGAGATACCAACACACTAGGAAGACCTTGTTTGACTGCATTGGAGCTGATACATGGGGCGATTCTGCTGATGTATCCCAGGCCAGACCCCAACCATATTGTACTATGGGGAATGGCCCTGAAAGGTCAAACAACAACTACAGCAATCAAGACATCAAGTTACCCAAACAATAATAGCTACCATAAAAGCATGTGAAACCACACAGTCAGGTATGATCCCCTACCGGCATGGTGAAAAAAGGACAGTCTTCTATCCAGAATTTAAGTCCATAGGTCGCTAAGACTCCTTAATTGGGGTAACATCTTAAAACGTCTTAAAGCTCTACACCCTTGGCCTACCTTGCCTCTAAGGATATTAAGTCAGTTGAATTACTTCTGGAGGACAGGCCCTCATTAAAAGAATCCACAATGGTCACCTGGTTGTTACCATGTACATCGACCCTTGTCCTAAAAGAAAAAGCGTCCGTTCAAGAATAGGGCATAAAAAGTATGGTGGTCATTAAAACCCTGGCGGTCAGTGATAAAGTGGCGATAATACCGCCGGCCGATAGACTGGCGGTAACTACCACCAAATCATGACCATGGCAGAAAGATCTAAGATAGACAGCCACTTTACCACACGACTGCCAGGGCGGAAACAACAGCAACCACGCAGTAGCCGCCTACAGCCAGGCGGAAGTCAATGTTCCGCCCACCATATTAAGACCCTTGAAACAGCCACCTTTTCCGGGGCGGTACCAATGACAGCAAAAGAAGGGATAGGACTCACCTTGGAGACACAGGGAACAACCACGAACCCATGGAGCCCGAGCTGCAAATCTTTCCTATGATATTTTATGTCCTGCTCCATAATGAACACCAACAACAGCAGAGACGTTGAGAGTGAGTACGGCTGCCTAGTACACAGGGGAGGGGGAGAGGAAAAGAGAGTGACACACACAACACATACACCCCCTCACCCCCAACACCATACACACAATCAGATGCAATAATAAAACATATTTACCCCGTACCCCTCAGGAATAATGCAAGGGCAACACAAATAGATGAAAGTGAGTGTAATAATATAAATACAGTAAAAATACGAACATTCAGTCTAAAAGTATATGCATATGTACAGTTCAAGGGACACTGCCCAGTCCTCAATGTGCGTGGGCCACATGACAAAGTCAAAGGCCCCACTTGTCTCCTGCACCAACACGGAGAGAACACTGCAGGGGCATCATTTGGAAAATAGGCAGGCACCTCAGAGGGGTGGGGAACGGGGGGCACCTCAGCCGGCAGATGGAACAACACCACTGGTTTTGGAGGGGACAACATGCCCTGTGCTTGGTCCTGGGGAGTGCAAGGCCACAGTCTCTCAAGTGGGTGTCATATCCACTGGTTCTGGAGGGGGCATTGTGCCCTGTGCTTCAGATCCTGGGGAGAATGGGGTGAGTGGGTGTCATACCCTCTGGTTCTGGAGGGGGCATCATGCCCTGTGCTTCAGATCCTGGGGAGTGCATCGTCGCAGTCTCTCAGCTGGGTGTCATACCCACAGGATTTGCAGGTTGCAGGCCGCACAACAGCCCATGGAGGCAGGTCTACAGACCGTCTGCCGGCGGTGACGGCTGCTCAGTGGTAGTAGTGGTGCTGCTGCTGGTGGTGGTTGTGGGGGGAAGCTCCTGCCTATCCCCTTCAGCCTCGGATGGCTGCACAACCATGGTTGTTGTTGGGGGCTCCGACTGAGTCGCAGCACCAGGCCCCTTGTCCTTCTTGTCTGCTGGTGCAGGCCCATTACCCTTCCTGGCAGCAGCTGGGGATGGCTCCTTGCTCTTCTTGGCAGCACTTGGGGCAGGCTCTTTGCCCTTCCTGGCGGCAGCTGGGGTTGGCTCCTTGCTTTTTTTGGCAACACTTGGGGCAGGCTCCATGCCCTTCCTGGCAGCAGCTGGGGAGGGCTCCTTGCCCTTCTGGGCAGCATTTGGGGCATGGACCCTTTCCTTGAGGCTGGCTGGTGCCCTGGATCCTTTACCACCACGAGTGGGTGTAGATACTACTGGGCCCGTGGACTGGGTGGCTGAGGTGCTTGCCTGGGTTTTAGCCACCCTGGCCAGACGTGAAGGACAGTAGGGAGGGGTAGGGAAGAGGTCAATGTTGGAGGGGAAAAGCTGCTTATGGACATTGGGGTGGGAAGCTGGAGAAGGTTTGGGAGTGGAGGAAGAGGGAGTGGTTGTGGGAGGTGTCTTTCTGCCATGTTTGTGTGCAGGTGCATGGGCTGTATGCTGTTGTGAGGTGGATGGCTGTTGGGTGTCTGAGTGTTTGCGTTTGTGTACCTTGGGAGGAGGGGGGGACAGACACAGTGGGAGAGGACACAGGGGACGTGTGCATGGCTGTTGTGGTGGTGTCTGCCAGTAAGGTGTGTATTCTGCTAGGTGTGCTGGTGATGTCCGTAGTGGATGAGGATGTAGTGCATGCAGGTGTGAGTGTAGATGCAACTGGGAGGGAGGTGAAGGAGGAGGAGGAGGCCACAGTGGAGGCAGTGGATGTTGGTATGTCTGCATCTGGATGGTGTTTGTGTGAGTGCCTGTGGGATGATGTGTGGTGCTTGTGTTTGCCTGTGCCACTCTTGTGTGTTGTCCTGTGTGCATGTTCATCTGCCTGTGTGCTTAGGATAGGTTGAGGGGAATGGGATTGGGAAGAGGAAGTTGGAGGGTGGAAAAAGGGATAATGGCTGCCATCAAAGAGGAGGCCAGAGCCTGGATTGATCTCTGTTGGGCTGCCAAGCCAGTGTGGATGCCCTCCAGAAATGCATTTGTCTGTTGCATTTGGGCTGCCAGCCCCTGGATGGCATTCAGAATGGTTGACTGCCCAACAGAGATGGATCTAAGGAGGTCAATAGCCTCCTCACTCAGGGCAGCAGGACTCACAGGGGCAGGGCCGAGGTGCCTGGGGTGAAGGAGATGCCCACCCTCCTGGATGAGCGGGCATGGGAAACTCACTGAGGGGCTGCTGGGAGGGCGTGCTGGTACGGGGGTGGTGGCTGTACCTGTAGCTGGGGTGGTCACGGAAGTGTCTGCCACCACAAGGGAGCTTCCATCGAGGAGGTATCTGTGTCCAAACTGTCCCCTCGAGTCTTCGCTGTGGTGCTCTCCTCATCCTCCATCCCACTGGTGCTCTTACTGTCGGTGGACTCTGCCTCCTGGGTCCTGTGGGATGCAGATCCCTCCATTGCTGGTGCCTCTGCTCCTCCGCCAGATGATGCTAATGCACATAAGGACAGGATGACAAAACAAAAAAGGGGGGGGAGAGACAAAGGATACACTAGGTCAGTGGCTGCACCAACACCACCGTTGGTGTATACACCACCCTCACACAGGGAACAGGCCTACGCACTATGCAATGTACTACCAGTAACAATGCTAGCCACCAGTGCATGGGGAGGGACACATCCCGCAGACTGCAGCATACCTAGGACCCACACAGCCCTGCCCATTAGTGGCTGCCCTCAAGCTAGGCAGGAGGAATATCACATCAGAACCCTGCCCAACATGGGACCTACTTTGCAATGTCAAGCCTGGCCTATGGGCACCCACAGACACACATCCACCACTGGGATACCACCCCACCAGGCGTAAGTTGTAATGATGGGCACTGTACTCACTCCCTTGTGGCTGCTGTGATGCCCTCAAGTGCCCATTCCGCACCGGATAGGCCACTGCCAGTATGTGGGCCATCGGGGGGACAGGGTTCGACGGGCACCCCTTCCTCGTTGGGAGGTCATCCCCAGCTGGGCCTCCGCGGTCTTCCGTGAACAGCGTCTCAGGTCCTCCCACCTTTTGTGACAGTGGGTGCTCTACCTGCTGTAGACCCCCATGCCATATACCCTTCTTTTGATGAGCGCTTACCTGCAGAGAAATACACACAGGGAAAGGTATTAGTCAGACCGTCATGCCTATTACACTTATGGCCCACCATACCTCTTCACATCGCCATGTGCACACACAGGGCCCAGCACACAAGCTGCACGTCGCACAGGGGACATCCACCAACCCCCCTACACGAGGCCTTCACTCACACCACTCCATGCATTGGTAGGTTCCAGACACAGGTCACAGCAGCACATGCAGTGTAGGTCCTCTCCTGTTGGAGGTCAGGTAGCAAGTGAGGGATCAGATATAAAATGGCGGTGACGTCTGCGGCTGTGCATACTGTCACCGCCGGCGTACATCACCATTGGCCACTGTACCCCATAGGGGCCAAAATTATCCAATGAGGAGTTGCACAGTGGTTCACAACTGCCTCCTGCAACAGTGCACAACATTGGTGGAATTACCTCACTTCCACCTGTCCCTCCACATAGGACAGGTGGAAGTGAGGTAATTTATTTTCAGGGGGGAGGGGCAGGCCCTGGATTATAACTGTGTCACAGTTCACAATTGGACATATAGGCCAAATGCCACTTATACATTTCAAATTAACATCCTGCATTGTACTGTTGTGGCTACAATGTTCAGTTTGTGACCGGCTCCTCACTCTTTTGCCCCATAGATTGCTACCGCTGCGGATAAATAGGAGATGGAGACATACCCCGTGTACAGATCCCTGGTGGACTTAGCAACAAGGGAGGACAGGCACATTATCCTCACCTACAGACTTGACAGGGCCACAATCACAGAGCTGTGTGCCCAATTGGAGCCTGACCTGATATCTGCTATCCGTCACCCCACTGGGGTCCTCCCTCTTGTGCAAGTGCTATCAGTGCTCCATTTCCTTTTCTGGCAACTGGTTCTTTCCAAGTGACAGTGGGCTTGGCAGCAGGAATATCACAGCCAATGTTCTCAATATTGCTGACCAGAGTATTTTCTGCCCTGATTAAACACATGTACAGCTACATTGTTTCCCACAGGTGGAGGATTTGGCCACAGTCAAGGCTGACTTCTATGCAATGGGACATATCCCCACCATAATTGGGGCAATTGATGATACACATTCCATTTGCCCCCCCCCACCCCCTGGCAAAATTAACAGGTATTCAGAAATCAAAAGAGTTTTCATTCCATGAATGTCCAGATGGTGTGCCTGGTGGACCAGTACATCACCACACCAGAGAAATAGCAGCATCCCAAATGTGATGGGCCAACTACAGAGGCACAGGGTGTGGCTAATAGGTGAGCCCTGGTTCCCACCCAGTGGATGTTGGTGTATAGGTATGGTGTAGGCATATGGGATAGAGTGTGGCTAAATGTTGTCCCTCCATATTTGCAGGTGACTCAGGTTATCCCAACCTATCATGGCTACTGACCCCTGTGAGGAATCCCAGGACAAGGGCAGAAGAACGTTACACTGAGGCACATGGGTGTACAAGAAGGATAATAGAACGTACCTTTGGCCTCCTGAAGGCCAGGTTTCCGTGCCTCCATCTAACTGGTGGATCCCTGTGCTATTCACCCAAGAAGGTCTGCCAGATAATCGTGGCATGCTGTATGTTGCACAACCTGGCCTTGAGACCCCATGTGCCTTTTCTGCAGGAGGAAGAGGCTGGAGATGGCCGTGTGGTAGCAGTAGACCCTGTGGACAGTGAGTATGAGGAGGCAGAGGATGAGGATGAGGACAACAGAACTGCAGTGATCAGACAATACTTCCAATGACACACAGGTAGGACAGTGTTATTTCATCTCTCATTGACATTTTCTTGTTTATCTTTGTCACTGGCATGCTGTTATTTCCCACTTCTATGCCCACTCACTGTACCCTTTGGTAACTCATTTTGCAGATGTTGGTGCCCCACTGTCGCTCCTAGTGTGGTCACTGCAGCCAACTACAGGTCTTTCCAATGTGAACATTACTGTACATTTGAATTGCAATGTTTGAACCTGGTTAAACAAATACATACTTAAATCATTTGACATGCTCCATACTTGTATTTTTTCAAAGGGTGTTTATTTGAGTGCTAAGAAGTAGAGGGGCAAGTACATTGGGCTGGGGTGATGATGGAGGAAAGTCCAGGGTATAGTTCCAGTTTATTTGTAGCACAGGTGCATTGTCTAAGAGGATATAGGAAGGGGAGCAATGGCAGTTCAAGGTGGACAGGGTGACAGAGTTGGACACAAGGGTGACAATCAGGAGAGTCTCATTTCCTGGTGGGGGTCTTGGCAATAGTCTCTGGCTTCTGCCTGGATCGCAGGGAACGTTTGCGTGGTGGTTCACCTTCTGCAGGGGTAGGGGTGCTGGTGGCCTGTTGGTCCTGTGGCAGGGCCTCCTGTCCACTAGTGGCAACAGAGGTGGAAGGAAGTTCAGATTTCTGGCTCATGTCAAGGGCCCGCTGTTGTGAGACTGCCTCCCTCATAATGTTGGCTATGTCTGCCAGCACCCTTGCAATGGAGACCAGGGTGGTGTTAATGGCCTGAAAGTCCTCCCTGATGCCCTGGTACTGTCCCTCCTGCAGCTGCCTGTTCCCCTGCACGTTGTCCAGGATCTGGCCCAGAGTATCCTGGGAATGTTGGTATGCTCCAAGGATCTCAGTGAGTGCCTCTTGGAGAGTCGGTTCCATGGGCCTGTCCTCCCCTGGCGCACAGCAGTCCTCCCAGTTTCCCTGTTGTCCTGTGCCTCTGTCCCCTGAACCGTGTGCCCACTGCCACTGATCCCAGTCCCTGATTGTCTTGGGTGCGAGGTGTGCCTTGGGGTCCGTGTAATGGTAGACACACTGCTGATTGACGTGTCCTGGGGACAGAGGTATGGGTACACTGAGTGGGTGCTGTGGTGGTGTTTCCTGAGGGGGGAGGCTCTGTGGTGGTGTGTGACTGTGGCTGGGTTACCAACTGTCCAGAGGTCCCTGATAGGCCAGGTTGGTCATCCAGATCCAGATCCAGGCGTCTAGAGTCGCTGTCATCACTGTGGGCCTCTTCTGTGGGGGAACTGGATAGTGATGGCACCTCTTCTCCGCTGACATTGGCTGGGGTACCTGTGGGGATGTGAATGCAGTGTTATTGTTTCTGTGTGTGACATATTGTGCATCTGTGGGTTGCCCTCTTTGGTTGTATTCGCCCTGGCAGCTTTCACTTGTGTGAGTTGGTTTATGGTGGGCTAGCTGATTCTCTCTAGTGTACATGCTTTACTGATAGGTGTCCATGCACGGCTGTGAGTGGGGTCCATGCATTGGTGGTGCATGCAAAGCTTGGCATTGGGATGAGTGATATGTGTGTGGGAGGTGGTGGAGTCATATGAGTGAGGGTATGTAATGGCATGCAGGTAGGGGGTGATAGAAATAGTGAGTTAACTTACCAGAGTCCAGTCCTCCTGCTATTCCTGCCAGGCCCTCAGGATGCATGATTGCCAAGACTTGCTCCTCCCATTCTGTTAGTTGTGGGGGAGGAGATGGGAGTCCACCGCCAGTCGTCTGTACAGCGAGTTGGTGTCTTGGTGCAATGGAACGTACCTTCCCCCTTAGGTCGTTCCACCTCTTCCTGAAGTCGTCCCTTGTTCTTTGATGCTGTCCCACGGCGTTGACCCTGTCGACGATCCTCTGCCATAGCTCCATCTTCCTAGCAATGGATATCTGCTGCACCTGTGCTCCAAATAGCTGTGGTTCTACCCAGATTATTTCCTCCAACATGACCTTTAGCTCCTCCTCTGAGAATCAGGGGTGTCTTTGTGGTGCCATGGGTGTTGTGTGAGTAGTGTGGGTGATGGTGTGTAGGGTGATGTGTTGGGGTGTGTGGTGTAAGGTGCGTGGGTGGTGTATAGGTGATGGTGGTGTGTGGCTCTGGTCTTGTCTGTGGTCGTAGTGTCTGTCTCGTGCCAATGGTTTGTATTCATTAAGGGTTGTTGGTTCTGTGGGTGTGTATTTTATAGTGGTGTGGGTGTGGTGTGTGTATAGGTGTCAGGTGTGTGTAGTTTGAATTGTCCAATATGGTGGTGCTCTGAATGTGTGTGTATATTTTGAGCGCAGCGGTATGTACCGCCAATGGTTTACTGCCGCTGAATGTCCGCCGTGGTGATTCGTGGGTCATAATGTCGTGGGCGTTGTTCTGTTGGCGTAACGGTGTGGGTTTGGGTACCGCCAGGTTATCACTGACCTTTGGTGTGGCGTAATTGTATATGTGGCTGAATAGTGACGGATTGGTGTGTGTCATAATATGGTGAGCGGATGTCCGCTGCGGTGGCAGTAGGTTGGCGGCAGTCAGCTTGGAGGTAAGCCGGATTTTCCGCCAATGTCATAATGAAGGCCTATGTCTTATGTACCATCCCGTTACCCTGCTCTATTGGCACTACCATCACCACGTAAGAAAATTACTGATAGACCATCAACTTTCTCAGTGTTAAGGGGCGCACGCAGTAAATAATCAGCATGCAACAACACCTCAGTGAACCAACTGGAGCTAAAAAATAAAAAAAAAGCCCCATCATAGTACCAGACTGGAAATGGCTCACTGGAACCCTAAATGCAGGGAGTAGACAATGATCTTGCAAGCCCAAAAAGGGGACATGCAACACAAATCTGGATCTCTTCTCTTGGAACATTGCCAGCCTGGGAAGCAAAATAAAGAGCAAAGGAACTCTATTGTTTTGGAAACAAATTGACACTCTCGCCGTGCGCATGGGCAATCCCCACGCCCTCAATCCCAGGCTATTCATACCATCATAAGCCTGTGGAAAGAACAAAAAATGTGGTTGTCCCACTGGAGGTGTGGCTACTTACATTGCATGTGTCCCGTGCCCGCTCACCCGGGAGGGTGGGCATCTCCTTTGCCCCAGGCACCTCAGGCCCTGCCCCAGTCAGCCCTGCTGCCCTCAGTGAGGAGGCTATTGACCTCCTGAGATCCCTCACTGATGGGCAATCTACCATTGTGAATTCCATCCAGGGTGTAGAGAGGCATTTACAACAAACAAATGCATACCTGGAGGGCATTCATTCTGGGTAGGCAGCCCAACAGAGAGCATTTCAGGCTCTGGCCTCAGCACTGATGGCAGTCATTGTCCCTGTGTCCAGCCTCCCCCCTCCAACTTCCTCCACCCAGACCCAATGCCCTGTACCTCAGCCTATCCCAAGCACACCATCAGACCAGCATGCACACTCATCAACACACAAGAGTGGACATGGCAAACATAAGCACCACACATCCCACAGGCATTCACACAAGCACCATCCCTATGCAGACACAGCACCATCCACTGCCTCCACTGTGTCCCCATCCTCCACGTCCTCCTCCTCCCTCCCTGTCTCATCTCCACTCACACCTGCATGCACTACATCCTCAGCCACTACCTCCATCACCAGCACGCCAATCTCCGCCACCTGCCAAGGTGAAAAAGGTGCCCACATCCGGGAGGGAGAAGCCAAAACTACCAGCCACCAAGGGCTCAGCAAAAACAAAAGGGGATAGTGGCAAGACAATAGTGGCACCATCAAAGGTGGGGAAGGGCCAGAAGCAGAAAAGCAGGTCAGGAGAGGGCATGGTAGCACCGACTGATGGACCAGTGTCACACCTTCTGTCCATGACCACGCCAACCTGTATGGCGACGAACACCTCTAGCTGCCCCGCCACCACAACCGCCACCTGCACCGCCCCCGGCACGTCTACAGCCTCAGCAACAGTCCCCAACCTCTTCCCCAGTGGGAAGCCGTCCGAGGCTGGAGGAGACATCCTACTTTGTCCCTCAGCAGGTGCTGACCCATGCACTGCCGCCAGCACCGCTGCCACAGACACCGCCGCAAGCACTGCCACCAGCCCGCTGCGTCCTTGGACACTGACACCACCGCTGACATGGCTACCATCCCCAGTGGTCAGTCGTCTGAGGCTGGAGGAGAGTTCCTGGACCCTGGGAAGCTTCCATGAGTCATGACTTCCATCACTGTTTCCACCTGCAGGTGGAAGGCGAAGCCGCAGCAGTGTGGGATATGTCGCTGCCTCCATGGCGTATCATTCTGCCTGAACCTCGTCAATCTCGTGGCACGCACACCCAGGTGGGGGAATTGTACCAGCCACACTGCACATGGAGCACTCTGGGTACCATGCCCCCTCCAGAACCAGTGGAGTATCACATCCACTACCTCAGTCCTTGGCAGGATGAAGCACTCTGGGCACCAAGCCCCCTCCAGAACCAGTGGAGACTGTTATCCACTTGAGAGACTATGGCTTTGCACTCCCCAGGATAGAGTAGTGGGCAAACCACCCACTGGGGAGACTTGAGAGACTGTGGCTTTCACTCCCCAGGATAGAGCAGTGGGCAAACCACCCACTCGAGAGACTTGAAAGACTGTGGCTTTGCACTCCCAAGGATAGAGCAGTGGGCAAACCACCCACTGGAGAGACTTGAGAGACTGTGGCTTTGCACTCCCCAGGATAGAGCAGTTGGCAAACCACCCACTGGAGAGACTTGAGAGACTGTGGCTTTGCACTCCCCAGGATAGAGCAATGGGCAAACCACCCACTGGAGACACTTGAGAGACTGCGGCTTTGCACTCCCCAGGATATAGTAGTGGGCACGGAACCCCCTTGTGCAGCAGTGGCGTCGTGCGTTCCTCAGGCTGAGGAGCCACCCTCCCCCCTGAGGTGCCTGTGTATTTTCGATCTGATGCCCCAGAAGTGTTCTCTCCGTTTCGAGTCAGGTATCATGTGTGGGCTTCGCCCATGCATTTTGGGCCCAGTGGTCCACGGGCAATGATTGGTACACTATCCGGACTTGTGTAGTTGGTGTACATATTTGTATATACTGAATTTTGACTTTTGACTAATGGAGTTTTCATGATTACAATCGTTACAATCATTTTCTTTTGTCCTTGCGTTCTTCCAGGGGGTGGGGTGGTGTATATGTAATGTTGATGCATGTATTTGTGTGTATGTTGTTGTGGGTGAGGGTGGGGGTATTGCGTGTTGCGTGTGTGTGTCACTCTCTTTCCTCCCCCCTCCCCTGTGTTGTAGGAGCAGTACTCACCGTAGTAGCCGCCGCCGCCATTCGTAGTCCTGGTAGAAGGAGGAGGTAAACCAACATAGGTAACACCTGAAGTTCGGGTTCCATGGCGTCCTGGTTCCTCGTTGGGTGTTGAGAGGTGAGTGATTTCCCTTCTGTGTACTGTTTCCGCCGTGCTTTTGATCGCGTTGGTTCCGCCCCGGAAAAGGTGGCAGATAGGCGTCTTGAAATACGGTGGGCGGTACTTTGTCTTCCGCCTGTCTGTTGGCGGTTACCGCCGCAGTGTTTGTTTTTACTGCCATGGCGGTCGGAGTGTTAAAGTGGCTGTCTATATTGGCGGTATCCCCCACGGTCGTAATCCAATTTTTTTTTCCGCCGGCCTGTTTGCGGTATTACCGCTGCTTTAACACCGCCCGCCAGGGTTGTAATGAGGGCCTTTGTGTTGAACGTTGAAAACCTTGGGATGAGGGCACTTAATGGCTGAGACCTGATGCCTGTCTGACAATCTTTATATTCTTTGGTCCATGGTCCAAGTCCATTGTAGATTCTACATTTGTATCCCTTACTCTTTTTCCCGCTATCCGCTCCTCTGTAATCACAGAACGCTCAGATAGCGACAATCCCCCACAAACATTGGTCTTAGATATAACAAGTGAGATCACGGAGAGCAAACCGACCATGCTTGGCACACATTATACAATAAACTATAAGAAATTGAGATGGTTGGAAACTCACAAAGCCATGACCTCAGCTGAAGATTGCTCTTCCACCATGGACTTGCAGCCCTTTGCTTCCTTAAAGGGCATCAATACCCAAAGGTAAATCCTCCTTAGGCCAAGCCTCTTACGTTGCCTTCAACTTAGTTGAAGACTGTCCTCTTGAACAAGAAATTGTAACAGTAATCGAAACGGGAAGGAGATTTGGTGCTCGTGGGCATTTCATGCCAGTTACTGCTCTAAGTAATTGGTCTCTTTCTGATAGATTTTCAAATGTACCCTTACCATAGAGACACCCATCAGCATATGGAGAGGAGCTGGGAGCTGAAAAAACATGAGCAAGAATTTTTCTTGTTCTCTAATGAAATGTGCATATATTAATGTTGCTAAAAGGTTGTTGTAAGCGGGAGGTCGCGGATAAAGCAATCTAGACCGCGGTAGTCTGAACAAAAGGTCTTTTATTGAGATTAGAAGATGTAGTGGAAAACAGGTGAGTATTTGGTTGTGGGACTTGAGGGTGGGAGGGTGGGGATGTTCTTGAAGTTTGGTCTTCACTCTTCGTTTCTGTCTCCCTGGTTCACAGGTCGTTCCCGGGAAGTGCATGTGGAGAGAAGAGAAGATAGCTGTAAGTGTACATGCCACCGACCTCTGTTTAGTCTCTGTATCCTTTCCCCTTCCCTGACTCACTGGTCTTCTTATTCTATTTCAATTGGTTAGTAGGTGTTGTATCCCTTCTGTCTCGCAGTGTTTCCACTCCTGTCCTTTCTGTCTTTCTTTTAGTGCTTAAACGGACCAGGGTGTGGATTTGCGGGTCTCCGTATCGGTGACGATGCTCTATAGTGACTCGTGGTAAGTTTTGTATTCGTCCCCCCCCTCCTTTTGTACTTGACCGTTTCTCTGTTCCAACTCCTCTCCCCTCTTCCCCGTGCTTGTGCTTGTTATGTTTCCTCGTTTTGTCTTTCCCCTCCCGTCTTTCTGTGCTTTCCAACCCCCTTCACCCTCCCCCTCCCCGCTCTCTGTCTCTCACTCGCACTCTCGTTCCGGGACGTAGTCCCACGCACCTGAATGGCCACGCTTCTCCTGAAGCGTGGCGGGATGCAGCCACTCGTCTTCCCGGTTGCCTGGAGCAGGATTTTCTGGCGCTCGTCTTCCGTCTTCAGCTCCGGTGCCTGAATGAGACCGCCGTCTCTGACTCTCTGGCGATAACCGGTCCTGGGTTCTCACATTCACCTCTCTGTTGCTGGGTATTTCCTCCTCCATGAAAGGGTTCACAGCTCCTCCCTGGTCTCCGGGTTTCTCCTCCAAAGCTCTGAACGCCGTACACATATGCTGCTGCACTTTTGAACTTCCAGAGTTCCGCCACTGCCGATCCTTCCACCAATCCCGTACAGGGAGCCTCAGAGCACCAGGGGCAGAGTCAGCACAAGCAGGAGCTGCATGCGGGCGAGCAGGTTCCAGCCAGTCACAGTTGTACATGATAATTTTGTTGTTTTTTACGATAATTTATATGTTTGCAATGCATTGTCAGAAAAATATACTTAAAGGACAAACTCAAAGAATTTCACCCCCCACAGGAATCTGCAACAAGCATAGATTCTGGGATTATCTGCGGGGAAACCAATATATGTCACATGCGTTATTAGTCACCCTTGTGTAATGTACCCAATGTTCATATACACATGCAAAATTATAATAAAGAAAGTGCAATTGCTCCTTAAATGTTTTTTTATTGTCATTTTGTGCAAGTGAAAAATATTGTTCCCCAAGAATAAAGTCCTTCTCTTGTGCCCCAACCAATTTGCAGGTTGTCCTCTCCCCATTGCCACACCAATACAGATTTACTCTTGGCAAGAGTAAATCTCTGCCCAAACCTAGGTTAGAAATGCGTTATACAACGGTTTATAAATACCTACAACTCATAAATCTGTGGCTGCTCATCACCTTTTCAAGATATCTCCCTTTGAAAAGCAACAGGAGTCTGTGAGCAGATTTGACATCATGTAATTTTATACCACACTGGTCAGTTATTAATTGTGAGTAAATCTATCTCCAAATGTAAATTCAAGTTTTGTGACTACAAGACCCAATTTTAACATGTAGTTTCTGCACTGTGCAAGTTAGCAGCACAGTTTTGCAAATTATACTGTAGGTAACCCTGGCCAAAGCGCTAACCACAATGAAACACTTAAATGCAGTTAACAAGAATTGGCAAAGGCAATAGATTTTGCCTATGCAACTTATTGGGCTTTTCAAGGCATTTAAACAAGGATCTGCAGCATCCCGGATGCTGTGCAGCAAGGCTAAACAGAAGAAAAAAAGCCCACGAGGTGACTAGTTTCGTCAGTTTGTAGGCACACTCACCAAGCATGCACACAACTACAAAATGGCACAGATGCTTTTTTTATTTAAATGTCATGAATGGATCTCAGTTGAATTGGTATATTTTTTTAAAGTTGTTTTTTTTAAAAGAGTGGGCGGAGGAAGCAATACGATGAGCACCAGTGGGAGAAAGCAACAGGTAGGACGCAGCAAGGGTCGGGGAAAGCAGAATGGTCAGAAGCCACACGGAGGGCTTGGGTGGGGGATGCAACACGGAGGGCGTAGGTTGGGCACACAGTGTGGTTGTAAGCAACTCAGAGGGCAGGAGGAGAT
This sequence comes from Pleurodeles waltl, assembly GCF_031143425.1. Taxonomy (NCBI): domain Eukaryota; kingdom Metazoa; phylum Chordata; class Amphibia; order Caudata; family Salamandridae; genus Pleurodeles; species Pleurodeles waltl. The sequence goes on along the minus strand of NC_090440.1, from coordinate 1,978,418,549 downwards.
CAGTGAGGGGAGGGAGGAGAACTATATGAGCAAGAGAGAGCAATGTGGATCCGGTGGGAGAAGCACTCACATGAGAAAGAAACAAAGGGAAGGAGGAGAAGCACATGAGGGCAAATGTAGCATGGAGGGGCAAGGGAGAAGCACACAGTGAGCGAGCAACATAGAGCGTGGCAGAGGAGGGGATGAGAATGACATGATGGAGACAGATAGAAAATACATGCTCTTGCATGGAGTGCTTAGCAAAAAAGGAAAAAGTCATGTCTGAAAAGCCTGAAAAATAAGCCGCAGAAGGGCGCAAGTATTGAGCCCATACTTCAGGGGAGAGACAACACAAGAAGAGGAAAGAAAGTCCACACAACCTAATGAATAAAGAGCGAGCAAATGAGAGTGACCATAAAGCCCACCGGTGGTAAGCAATGGGCGGACTCAAATGGCTACTGTAAACTGACAATGGGTCTTTTCCCTAACAGACAGATTTCAGTGTCTGGTAGAGGAGGCCTAAAAATATGAAGAACGATGACTGCTGAGCACAGCGATAAACAATGAAGTAGTAGTTTACTGGCACGTGGCAAGCTGGTAGCCAAAAATCTTTTTAGGACACGACTTGACAGGATGTGTACCTACCACCAGGCACTTTGTGGTACATATCTACATTATATCTAGTTGATATACCATTGGACAGTCCGCGTAGTAATGAATGGTTTTAGTTATCCTCAGTCAGCGGAGTTATAGGGAATGAGAAGTGAAACTCTGGGGGTCCCCTTGAAGTGAGCAATTAAGGTAACTTTTTACCCATTAAGGGCCAGATGTGGCAAACTTTTGCGAGTTGCAAATGGCCCGATTCGCAATTTGCGACCCCCCAAAATCGGAAATGGGATGCAAAAATCCCATTTCCGAAGTGCAAATTGCGATGCAAGCCATTACCGACTCGCAAAAATAGCGACCTGATTTTGCGACCCGCAAATAGGAAGTCGCAATTTGCGAGTCGCAAACCATATGAAAAAGCCACTCTCAAATTGCGACTAGTCGCAAAAAGCCCATTTTGCACACCCAAATTACCACTAAGTCAGAGCAGGTGGTAACCAGAACCAAAGTATAAAAGGAGGCATCTGGGTTACTCAAAATGGCTGAAATATATGTCATAGCAAGGAGGAGGAGAGTCCACGCCGCACAGCAGAGGAGGAGGAGGAGCCAGAGACAGGAGAGGATATACAGAACCAGGCAGACACTTTTCCAACAAACAGAGGAGGAGATTTATGACAAATACAGACTCAGCAGTGCAGCAATATTAGAATTAATTGAACTACTCAATCTGCAGCTTCAACGCCAGACTGTGCGCAGCAGCACCATCCCCACACATGTGCAAGTGCTATGCTCACTGCACCTCTTGGCCTCGTGTAGCTATCAGGGGGTCATTGCTGTGGCAGGTGGGGTATCCCAAAGTGCACTCTCACGGTTCTTCAGATGTTTCCTGGATGCCATACTCACACACATGTCCAGATACATATACCTACCCAGGAATGAGGCAGAAATCAACAGCACCAAGTTGGAATTCTACAGAATTGCCAATTTCCCACATGTAATAGGGTGTGTAGACGGGACACATATACAAATATGCCCTCCTGCAAATCTGGAATATCTGTTCCGCAATCGGAAGTGTACCCACTCACTGAACATCCAGGTGGTATGTGACGCCCATTATGTCATCACTGACATGGTAGCCAAATTTCCAGGGAGTGCACATGACTCTTACATTTTCAGGCACAGTGGGATACACCAATGCCTAGAACGTGGGGAGTTTGGAGACGGATATCTCTTAGGTATTGCTGACTACACCCTGAAGCCATACACACAGGTCACTGTAGAAACCATCCATGCCCTGCTAACATTGTTATTTTTTGCCAAACAGGTGACAGTGCATATGCGCTACGACCATGGATACTTACCCCGTACCTAACACCCAGCAATGAGAATGAGAGGCGATATAACAGTGCACATAGGCGGACCAGAAATGTCATAGAGAGGACCTTTGGACTGTTAAAGGCAAGATTCCGATGCCTCCACTGAAGTGGAGGTGCGCTCCAGTATGCCCCAATAACAGCTTTCAAGATAGTTGGAGCATGCGCTATACTGCACAACATTGCCACCAGACGTGGGCTACATCTCACCCCTGAAGACCCAGATTCGGAGGATGACGAGCAAGAGCTACCACATCGCCCGCCTGGGGATAGAAGCATTGCAAATCAAGGCAGACAGAGACGGGACCACATTGCAAACCAATACCTTGGACGGTACGTGGTAACTGTCACCACACACACTAATGTCACACCCAAAGAGCCCAGTTGTGAAGTGGATCAAACAAAACATTTTAATAAGTGAACCTAATAACTAAAGAATTGAACTGTTGGTAAGGGGCTGCACATGTCCACGCTCAATGAGGACACATTAACTCCATGTGCCTCATGAGTCCTGCAGTGGTTGGGCCTAACACCTCCTCCTGGTACGCCCAGCATGGCTCGGGCCAGGTGGGTCAGCAGACCCCTGACGTGCACTGCCACTCCGCAGTACACGTGTGTCTGTGGCAGAAGTGCTGCTGATGGTGGACCCCTCCTCACTGTCCTGAGGTGTCTCAGCCATGCCCCTTGCCACCTGCCTGGCCTCCAGCATGTCCACAGCATGGCTAATGTGGCCCAGTCCCCGCGCCACATCCCCTGCAAAGTGGCCCAGGTCCACCTGCAGGCTCACGGTCCGTCGTGACAGCCCTGTGGTGTTTACTGCAAGATGGACAATGGATGCTGCCATGCGGTTCAATCTCTGCACTAGTTGGCGCTCACGGCGCCTTGCACTTTGTCTCTCTGCCACCAGTTCCGTCACCAGTTGGCGTATTGATAGTGCTAGGTCACTGACATTGTCATTCAGTCTTGTGAACTGTGTGTTCACTTCTGCAAGGCCGTGAGTGAAATTGTGCTCCATCCTCTGCATTGCCCCAGAAATAATCCTCAAGTGCCTTGTTTGCATGCGCTGACCTGATAGGAGGGATGCCTCAACTGCAGACATGGATGCGTCCCCTAGATCCTCCTGGGCCACTGCCTGGACCTGGACTCTGTGTCTGCGACGCCGTGGTGCTTCTGGCTCTTGCTGTCTCACAGTGTGGCTGGGACCAGGTGTTGTGTCTCTTTCTTCCATGTCCACTTCTTCATCTGGAGGGAACTGTGGTGGTGTGGTGCTGGGCCCTGTATTGGCTGCTGCAGCCTCCTGCCCTGCCTGTGGCCTGCTGTCTTCACCCTGGATGGGGTGGCTGGTGGGGGTGTCTTGTGGGAGACCTGTGGGACATAGGGAACACACTGTCAGTATGTAACATCTGTTGTTTGCCTCCTAATAAACATTTGCCTATATGCTGCCTACTGTACTACATTGCCCATAATGTGCCATTCTGGTGGTTGCTAGTCTGGAATGGAGCTAGTCTGGTTGTGCATGCTGCTGTGTACTGGGTGAGTGCGGGTATAGCATTTATAGGTGTACACGCATGTTTCATGGTACTCACTTTTTGATGTCCCTTGCGCTGACGTGTCCAGTGCTCCCATTCCTGACACTGCCTCAGGCTCCAGGGTCTGCTCAACCAATTCCTCCATGGCTGTGGGATGGTGGATGGGCCTCCTCCTGTGCCCCTCACCTCCCTGAGGCGCTCTGCCACCCTCTCCTTTGTCCTGGAGCGCAGGTCATACCACCATTTTTTTATTTCGTCGATGCTTCTGTGGGTCACCCCTATGGCATTGATCCTCTCCTGGATGTCCTGCCAGATCCTCCTCTTTTCAGTGTCTGGGACACTCAGGGTTGCCTTTCCAAAAAGCTGGTCATGGTGCTGGCAGCATTCCACTGTCAGCACCTCAAGTTCCTTCTCAGAGAATTTCAATTTCCTCTTCCTTCCTGCACTGCCTGTGTCTTCCATGGTTGCAGCTGTTCCTCCAGGTAGTTGCTCAGCAGTTTGAAAAGGGTGTGGTCCTCCATCCTCCCAGGTGTATTTGATGACTTCCTGGCTCTGATGTCATCAGCAAGAGCCAGGAAGTGTTTTTCCAACTGTTTTTCTGCACCTGCATGCAATTTGCGGCACAGTCGCAATTTGCGACACCCGACTCGCAAATTGCGAGTTTGTTTTTAGCAAGGTCGCAAAAAGCGACCTCGCTAACAGCGGACTCACAATCTGCGGTGTGACATCATTTGAGAGTCGCAAATTGATGTCGCATTTTTTTGTTGGATCCCATTTTGCGAGTCGGAAATTGCGAGTCGCAATGACTCGCAATTTACGACTCGCAAATCTTTTCCTTCCTACATCTGGCCCTAAGTCCTCATTTGTCTCTGTTTTCCACCTTGGAGTCTTCAGGTGAAACACCACACATTCATGAAGTTCCCAGATCTTGTGATCCAGATTTATCCTTTAACTCTCGTTCCCAGACAAATCAGGAATAACAGGAACCTCATAATGAGGCTGTTAAAGATTTGCCAACTACATACTATTATCCTATGACCTTGTCCTCTTATGATACGGCTGTTATGTTGCTCAGGTAGTGCATTGATGGGACGAGGGGCAGAGAGGTGGGTCTACCACAACTGCGACTACAGCCGTGCTACCTTTGGCAGGATCCCCTCTCGTACAAAGGCATATGTGACAGGATACCACAGTTAAAACAGCAATCTGAAAATGTCCAATTTATCTCTGAATTGTGGAGTGCTGCGTGGTAATCGATTGATCACTACACTTTTTTTTTTTTAATCAAATTTTTATTGCTTTCCATAAGAAACATAGATAACACAAAGAGGAAAAACTCAGCACAACCTGCACAAGTAGAGAGAGGTACTACCAATTGTGGTATGCATCCATTTGATATAGAACACATAGGGTATTGTTAGTGCTACTTAATGTAACAACAAAAGGAAAAACAATGCAGGAACACACTTCCACTGGCTCGGCTTCAAATGAGTAACCCCATCCATTGCCCCCACACCTTCCCATGTTTGCGGGGACACCCCCTTGACTTGTACACCACTTTTTCTTGTGCTGCACACCAGTCCACTCCACGCCTCCCTTTCTGGAGGGAAGGACCCCTGGCGGTACTCCATGCGGCTGAAATGTCTCTCTTTGCCACCAGCAAGGCCGTTCCAACAGATCACTACACTTTTTACCATGTGATAATAACACACACCTGGAAACAGGGACCTTAGCAAAAGTAGAAAAAATGCTGCATTTTTAAACTAATTTTAATTTACAAAATGGATCTTTTCTTTTTTAACACCTTACCCCCTCCCTCAAAATGGGACCAGTGGTCTTCAAGAAGCTGTTTTTTTTATACTTTGCTGTAATAGAAACGTGTACTTGAGCTAAGTCTAGACAGACTAGGACACGGAAGCCATCTTTTTCTGTGACATTCCATTCTATCATGAGAATACATTTGTAATTTCATGTCCGACTAGAATAAAGATCCAGTGTTCCCTGCTGAGAAAGAGAACAACTTTCACGGACTGCTCTGATCAAATTGTACTTACTCAAAGTCAAACCTAGCTATCCCAGGAAACCATGTACTACGTAACCATTTCTGTTCCATGTGTAGACACTTGATTGTGAGAAACTCAGAGTAAATTGAATTATGAAAACTCTTTTGAATGTAAGTAGATGTATTGCCTTTTATCCATATTCTAATTGGTTGAGAACCTGAGAAACATGCACGACTGTAGTATATGTATGAAATCCCTTGTTTAGAACCCTATCAAAGAGTGTGATTGCTTATTGTGGTAGAGTGCCCCTTTCCCTTGCCTTAGAAGGTGAATCTATGCTGGATTTCTGTTTCACTTATGCCCTCCATTTTACCGATCCAAACTTTACTCAATTCTTGATTGATACTGTACCTTAATTGAGCTTTGCACTCTGATGTATTTACTAATGGATTTTGACTATATTGAATTAACGTATGTATGCCTAAAATCCTTCATATAAAACATTTAATGGTGAGGCTTTATCGTCCGTCATTTCCGTAGGACCTAATGAGTTCTGCATTTCTGTCACTTGAAATTGCCATGTTTGACTTCTTAAATTTTAGATGAGTCCAGCGGAAGCACCAAAGTCCATTTAGGAACTACAGTGCTCCCGATTCATCACCGGTCCACAGAGAAGAAACATGAATGGGTTGAGAGCTCCGTCAGGCTCCTTCCTGACATCTGTTTTCCTGTCTCCCTTGAAGGATAGGCAACACTTACCTGCCAACATGGGCCTGTGAAAAAGCCTCACTATAAATAATGTAGATCAGGGGTTTCCAACCTTTTCTGTAGTAACAGCTACTTGTCATCAGTGAAAATCCTCATGAGCTACTGAAGGCTGAGAAGCTCACGCATTGTTATCCAAAGTCCCCCCACCTCCCCCCCCCCCCCCCCAATGCCTAGCTTCGTTGACTAAAGAGCCTCTGCGGAGAAAGAGCTACCCATTTAGTGTATGCAATGTGCAGTAGGAAACCCGAAAACCTGGCATTAGTCCTGGCTTCTGTCTTTAACAAACTGCATGACCCTGACCTCAGCAGTATGGTACAATCATAAGACATTAGAGGGACCTGCTGTGCTGTGCAAAGCTACCAGCATACTGAAAACCATAAACTACATGTCTGTCTCTCATATCTGGTCATCCACCACACTGCTATGTCCCGTTACACTGTGAATGGACCTTGGTGGACATTACACATTATATGGAAACTGATAGACCTGACAGCCTTAGGGCGGTCACCCCTAACATTTTGCCTGCCTTCCTCCACTTTTTGGATGCTGTTTTTGATGGTTTTAAGACTCTGCACACTTTACCACTGTTAACCAGTGCTAAAGTGCATATGCTCTCTCCCTTTAAAATGGTAACATTGGATCATGCCCAATTGGACTATTTAATTTACTTACAAGTCCCTAGTAGAGTGCATTATGTGTGCCCAGGGCCTGTAGATGAAATGCTACTAGTGGGCCTGAAGCACTGATTGTGCCACCCACTTAAGTAGCCCCTTAACCTTGTCTCAGGCCTGCCATTGCAAAGCCTTGTGTGCTGTTTCACTGCCAATTCGACTTGGCATTTACAAGTACTTGCCAAGCCTAAAAACTCCCCTTTATCTACATATAAGACACCCCTAATGTATGCCCTAGGTAACCCATAGAGCAGAGTGCTGTGTAGGCAAAAGACAGGACATGTACCTATGTAGTTTACATGTCCTTGTAGTGTAAAACTCCTAAATTCATTTTTACACTGCTGTGAGGCCTGCCCCCTTCATAGGCTAACATTGGGGCTCCCCTCATACATTGTTTGAGTGGCAGCTGCTGATCTGAAAGGAGTAGGAAGGTCATATTTAGTATGGCCAGAATGGTGATATAAAATCCTGTTGACTGGTAAAGTTGGATTTAATATTACTATTTTTGAACTGCCACTTTTAGAAAGTGAGCATTTCTCTGCACTTAAATCTTTCTGTGCCTTACAATCCACGTCTGGCTGGGTTTAGTTGTCAGCTCCTTGTGCATTCACTCAGACACACATGAAACACAGGATACTCAACCTCCCTTGCATACATCTGCATTTTGAATGGGTCTTCCTGGGTTGGGAGTGTGGAGGGCCTGATCTCACACAAAGGACTGCCACACTGCCTACTGGGACCCTGGCAGACAGGATTGAACTGAAAGGGGACCTGGTGCACTTCTAAGCCACTCTTTGAAGTCTCCCCCACTTCAAAGGCACATTTGGGTATATAAACAGGGCCTCTGCCCCTACCAACTCAGACACTTCCTGGAGAAGAAACTTGTAACGAGAACCTGCATCCTGCCAAGAAGAACTGCCTGGCTGCCCAAAGGACTCACCTGACTGCTTTCTGTGAAGGACTGCTGCCTTGCTGTTGCCCTGCTGCCTTGTTGCTCTCTGGCTGAGGTGAAGAAGTGCTCTCCAAGGGCATGGATAGAGCTTGCCTCCTGTTCCCTGAAGTCTCAGGACCAAAAACACTTCATCTCTTCAAGAAGGACTCTTTGTGCAGTGAAATTCTACGCACAGCCTGCCAGAAACGACACACAGCCTGCACCACGGTGAAAATGTCACTGCACGCCGAACCGGAACGACGCAGCCTGACTCCGCAACAAGAAGATCGATGCAGCTCCAGTGTAGCAACCGGAAATTTGATGCACAGCCCACTGGATCGACGCACAGCCGAGCCAGAATGACACAGCCCGACTCCCAGAGAGGAATCGACGCAGCGCCTGCCGTGCAGTAGAAAATTTGATGCAACGCCTACCGGATCGACGCAGCTCCTGTGACTTTGTCCTGCCAGCACAGGAAATCCACGCACTGTCCCCGGGGTGTCTGAAAACACCACAACCCGAAGAGGATCCATGACGATTGCCAGAAATTGACGCACAGCCGTCCCTGCGTGGAAACCAAACGACGCATCGCTGTGTGTGGCCTGAGAAATCGACGCACACCCCTTTGTTTCCACGCTTCTCCTCCTCTGCGGCCCTTTAAGGGGTTTTTTCACGCGAACCAGGTACTTTGTTCTTGAAAGAGACTTTGTTTGCTTTAAAAAGACTTAAGACACTTTATATCACTTTTCAGTGATATCTCTACATTTAGTTATTGCATCTTTGATCGTTTTGACCTGCATTTAACCAGATAAATATTATATATTTTTCTAAACACTGTGTGGTGTATTTTTGTGGTGCTATATGGTGTTATTGGATGATTTATTGCACAAATACTTTACACATTGCCTTCTAAGTTAAGCCTGACTGCTCAGTGCCAAGCTATCAGAGGGTTGTGTGTGACTTACCCTGACTAAAGCGAGGATCCTTGCTTGAACAGGGAGTAATCTGACTGCCAACCAAAGACCCCATTTCTAACATTGGTGATCAGCGGTGAGGATAGGACTTGTACTTGTGCAGTGACACACAGTAGCTAAGTATTACACTACCTACCCACAGCTGAAGGTCAACTTGATGTTTATCTTTTTCTGCAATTTCGTTTTTCCTGTCAAGTTTTTGACCGAAATCCTCACTGAACATGTCTCAGGCTGGGTCTCAAGCAGGAGATTTTGACCTGGCCCTATTGGAGACGTATACTGTCAAACAGCTGAAAGGGTTCTGCAAGGATATGGAAGTACCCACCCAAGGTGCCTCCAGAAAGGAGGAATTTCAAATGGCGCTGAGGGCCTGGACAGAAGCCCATTCAGAGGAGGATGCTGAGGAGGAGGAGCCAGAAGATGGCTCCCCAGAGGATTTTTTGCCATCAGTGGATGATGTTGCCACTGCAATTGTGCCCCCTGCCAAACCAGGGAGCAGTGTCTCTAATCAGGGCCTGACCGCAGAGGAAAGAAGAGTAGAGAGGGAATTTCAATTGCAAATGGCAGACTGAAAATTGAGGCTCAACAGGAGGAAAGGAGGGCAGAGAGAGAAGCAAAAGCAGCTGAGAGAGCCTTGGCTGAGCAAAAACCTTTGTTGGCTCATGAACTGCGTCTCAAGGAGCTGGAGATCAACGCGAGACAGTCTGGGTCCAGCAGTGATGGTGTCAGCATACATGCAGGACCTGTTGGGGAGAAAAAGGTTCATATACCCAAGAATGTGGTGCCAAGTTTTGTGGTGGGAGATGACATTGACAAGTGGCTGGCTGCCTATGAAGTTGCACTAAAGGCCATGGGACCTCTGAAGAGCACTGGGGGGCGGCTTTGTGATTCTATGTACCAGCAGTGAGGAGGGACACACTTCTTACACTAGCTCCACAAGATAGATATGTCTATGCACCCATGAAAGCCGCTTTACTGGCCAAGTTTGGGCTGACCCTTGAGAAATACCGTCAGATGTTTAGGGACAGCACCAAACTTTCAACACAAAGTTGGGTAGATTGTTATGATTTCTCCAATAAGGCACTGGATGGATGGGTGCGGGCAGCAAAGTAGATGATTACAAAGGGTTATATGACTTGATTCTGAGAGAGCATATGCTCAGTATTTTTTCTTTTACAGAGTTGCTCCGGCACTTAGTAGATAGCCAGCTGACTGATCCCAGGAAGCTTGCTGAGGAGGCGGACCTCTGGGTTAGCATCAAAGTGTCCAAGAAGGCATCTGGGGGGACACCCACAAAGTTAGTCAGGGTTCCCAACAGAAGGAGGAGGGGGGAGAAAAACTTAAAGATAAGGAGTTCTCAAAAGGCCCCCAAAAGAATTCCCAAGGGGGGGAGGTGGTAACCATTTCTTTTCTAGATTTGGGAAGAAGCAAGTGTACTTTGATAGAACATTAGGGAAATTCATCCCCAAATGCTTAGAGTGCTACCAGCATGGACACTCTGAGGGCAATTCCCAGTGTTCCAAAAGAGCACAGACCACCACTGGACAGATACCTGAGTTGGCTAGTGTAGCGCTCGGGGGGGAAGACAGTCCCAGTTAGCTTTGGGGGGCAGGCAGATGTTTCCCTAGTGTCCCTGGGAGGAAGAAAGATGGTGCCTAAAGCCCACATGCCAGAAAATACTTCAAAGTATAGGCAGTGGGTCACCATTGATGGGCAAAGGGTGGAGGCTCTGCGTGACACAGGAACCAGTATGACTACTGTCAAGAGTCAGCTGGTGTCAGCAGAGCAGATAGTCCCTAATACATTTCACCAGGTAATAGTCGCTGACAATCATGAGAGTCACCTATCGGTGGCTCTGGTTCCCTTTGAAGGGGGGGGGGGATCTCTGGTACTCTGAAAGTAGCTGTGAGTCCTGCCATGCCTGTAGATTGTCTGTTAGGCAATGATCTTGCGCATACTGCCTGGAAGTAGGTAGAGCTCAAATCCCACCTGGAGATGTTAGGTTTGCCTGAGTGGGTCTGCATGACAACAAGGTCCATGGCTGCCCGGGAAAGGAGTCAAGGGCGTCTGGAGCCTGGAACAATGGCCAAGACAGCTGCAAAGAGGAAGGGCAAGAGGCGCCGGAAACCCACCTCAGATGTTTGCACAGTGGTGGACGGGGCCCCTGAGAAAGAGGAGGCCCCTGAGCCAACTCGGGAGGACATAGCTGACCTGGGCAACCTACATGAACTTGTTGGCTGGCAAGTAGAGGGTGGGCCAACCAGGGCAGAATTCTGCAAGGCGCATTAGGAATGCCCCACCCTTGAGGGTCTGAGGCAACAGGCCACAGCCCAAGCAGCAGGTGACGCCTCTGGCACTCACCATATTTACTGGGAGAATGATTTCCTTTACAGTGAGCCTAAGGTTCCGGGCCCTGGGGCAGCACGTGTGCTGGTGGTCCCCCGGTGTTTCCGGGCCTTCCTACTGGGTCTGGCTCACGACATTCCCCTGGCAGGACATCTGGGCAAATGCAAGACCTTCAATAGGCTTGTCCACTTCCATTGGCCCAGAATGAGGGTAGCCTCAGATAATTTCTGAAGAGCTTGCCCCACCTGCCAGGCTAGTGGGAAGACAGGGGAAAAAACTGAAAGCTCCCCTAATCCCACTCCCGGTCATTGGCACCCCCTTTGAAAGGGTGGGCATCGAAATTATTGGTCCCTTGGACCTCAAAACTGCCTTGGGCAACAGGTTTATCCTGGTTTTGGTGGACCATGCCACCTGCTATCCAGAGGCAATCCCTCTGAGAACAGTCACTGCACCAGTGGTGACCAGAGCCCTGTTGGGAATATTTACCCGTGTGGGATTCCCTAAGGAAGTTGTGTCTGACAGGGGCACAAACTTCATGTCTGCGTACATGAAGTCCATGTGGGATGAGTGTGGGGTGACCTAACGGTTTACCACCCCTTATCATCCTCAATCCAATGGGCTTGTTTAGAGATTCAACAAGACCCTTAAAGGCATGATTAATGGCCTGACTGAAGCCATGAGGCGTAAGTGGGACGTCCTCTTACCATGCCTGCTGTTTGCTTACAGGGAGGTACCCCAGAAAGGGGTGGGGTTCAGCCCCTTTGAACTTCTCGATGGTCACCCTGTCAGGGGACCACTGAGCATAGTTAAAGAGGGCTGGGAGAAACCTCCTAAGACACCTCCCCAGGATGTGGTCAGCTACATGCTGGCCCTCCGCAACCAAACCCAACACTTCTGGAAGCAGGCCAAGAGTAACCTCGAGGCCAGTCAAGAGGTGATGAAGGAGTGGTATGACCGGAAGGCCACTCTGGTTGAGTTCTCACCTGGAGACAAGGTTTGGGTGATGGAGCCAGTAGAGCCTAGGGCTCTCCAGGACCGCTGGTCTGGCCCATTTGAGATTTAGGAGTGTAAGGGAGAGGCCACTTACCTAGTGGACATCAAGACCCTTAGGCACTCCCTAAGGGTCCTCCATCACAATCGACTCAAACCTCACTTTGAGAGGTCTGAGGTCAGTATGTTCCTGGTCACAAATGAGGGTATGGAAGAGGAGAGCAAATCTCTCCCCGACCTCCTCTCTGCCAAAGAAGGTGATGGGTCAGTGGAGGGTGTCATTCTCTCTGACTCTCTGACTCTAGAACAGAGAGGAGACTGCTATGAGTTGTTAGAGCAGTTCTCTTCCCTGTCTTCTCTTACTCCTGGACTTAACCATCTATGTGTCCATGATATTGACACAGGAGACAGTCCCCCTTTGAAGAATAAAATGTACAGTTTGTCGGATAAGTTAAAGGCCAGCATCAAGGAGGAGGTCTCCAAGATGTTGACCTTAGGGGTTATTGAGAAATCCAGTAGTCCCTGGGCCAGCCCTGTGGTGCTGGTTCCTAAGGCTGCTGCCCCCGGTGCAAAGCCAGAACTCCGGTTCTGTGTGGACTACCGGGGTCTCAACCCAGTCAGACGGACTGACGCTCACCCCATCCCCCGAGCTGATGAGCTCGTTGACAGGCTAGGTGCTGCCAAGTTCCTGAGTACGTTTGATCTTACATCAGGGTACTGGCAGATCACCCTGACTGAGGGGGCCAAAGTGAGATCTGCATTTTCCACACCTGATGGCCATTACCAGTTCCGGGTGAAGCCCTTTGGGTTGAAAAATGCCCCCACTACCTTCCTACGTTTGGTTAACGGGGTCTTAGCTGGCAAGAATGCCTACTGCGCAGCCTACCTAGATGACATAGCTGTCTATAGTTCCAGCTGGGAGGAACACCTGCTCCACATCAAGGAGGTGCTTCAGGCCCTGCAACAGGCAGGCCTGACCATCAAGGCTAGTAAGTGCCAGATTGGGCAGGGTTCCGTGGTGTACTTGGGACACCTAGTAGGTGGTGGCAAGGTGCAGCCACTCCAGGCCAAGATTGAGACTATCAAGGCCTGGCAACCACCTAGAACACAGACTGAAGTGACAGCCCTTTTAGGCCTCACTGGATACTACCGCAGATTTGTCAAGGGCTATGGTACCATTGTGTCACCCTTGACAGAACTTACTTCCAAAAAGCAACCTATGTTGGTGAATTGGACAGAGGCTTGTCAGAAAGCCTTTGATTCTCTGAAGGAAGCCATGTGCATGGCCCGGTGCTCAAGGCCCCTTACTACTCCCAGGAATTTATTGTGCAGAAAGACGCTTCAGAGCATGGCATAGGGGCTGTTCTAGCACAGCTAAAGGAGGAGGGCTCAGACTAACCAATAGCCTTAATTAGCAGAAGACTATTACCACGGGAACAGAGGTGGAGTGCTATTGAAAGAGAAGCTTACTGTGGTCTGGGCACTGAAAAAACTGAGACCATACCTGTTTGGGACTCACTTCGGGGTTCAGACAGACCACAGAACCCTCAGATGGCTCATGCAGATGAGGGGTGAGAATCCTAAACTCTTGAGGTGGTCCATTTTCTACAGGGGATGGACTTTACGGTGGATCATCGCCCGGAGATTGACCACGCCAACGCTGATGGTCTCTCCATATACTTCCGCCTTAGCGATGAGAGCGCCCAGGAGGTTGGGTAGCTCCATCCACTTTCAGCTGGGGGACACACATGTTAGACCTGACAGCCTTAGGGTGGTCACCCCTAACTTTTTGCCTGCCTCCCTCCACTTTTTGGACACCGTTTTTGCTGGTTTTAAGACTCCGCGCACCTTAATATTGTTAACCAGTGCTAAAGTGCATATACTCTCTCCCTTGAAACATGGAAACATTGGATCATACCCAATTGGACTATTTAATTTACTTATAAGTCCCTAGTAGAGTGCACTATGTCTGCCCAGTGCCTGTAGGTTAAATGCTACTAGTGGGCCTGCAGCACTGATTGTGCCACCCACTTAAGTAGCCCCTTAACCTTGTCTCAGGTCTGCCATTGCAAGGTCTGTGTGTGCAGTTTCACTGCCAATTCGACTTGGTATTTAAAAGTACTTGCCAAGCCTAAAAACTCCCCTTTTTCTACATATAAGACACCCCTAAGGTATGCCCTAGGTAACCCATAGGGCAGGGTGCTGTGTAGGCAAAAGGCAGGACATGCACCTATGTAGTTTACATGTCCTGGTAGTGTAAAACTCCTAAATTCGTTTTTACACTGCTATGAGGCCTGCTCCCTTCATAGGCTAACATTGGGGCAGCCCTCATACATTGTTTGAGTGGCAGCTGCTGATCTGAAAGGAGTAGGAAGGTCATATTTAGTATGGCCAGAATGTTGATATAAAATCCTGCTGACTGGTGAAGTTGGATTTAATATTACTATTTTAGAATTGCCACTTTTAGAAAGTGAGCATTTCTCTGCACTTAAATCTTTCTGTGCCTTACAATCCAGGTCTGGCTGGGTTTAGTTGACAGCTCCTTGTGCATTACTCAAACACACCCCAAACACAGGATACTCAGCCTCCCTTGCATACATCTGCATTTTGAATGGGTCTTCCTGGGCTGGGAGGGTGGAGGGCTTGCTCTCACACAAAGGACTGCCACACCCACTACTGGGACCCTGGCAGACAGGATTGAACTGAAAGGGGATCTGGTGCACTTCTAAGCCATTCTTTGAAGTCTTCTCTACTTCAAAGGCACATTTGGGTATGTAAACAGGGCCTCTGCCCCTACCAACTCAGACACTTCCTGGAAAAGAAACTTGTAATGAAAACCTGCATCCTGCCAAGAAGAACTGCTTGGCTGCCCAAAGGACTCACCTGACTGCTTTCTGTGAAGGACTGCTGCCTTGCTGTTGCCCTGCTGCCTTGCTGCTCTCTGGCTGAGTTGAAGAAGTGCTCTCCAAGGGCTTGGATAGAGATTGCCTCCTGTTCCCTGTAGTCTTAGGACCAAAAAGACTTCATCTCTTCAAGGAGGACTCCTTGTGCGGTGAAATTCGCTGCACAGCCTGCCAGAAACGACGCACAGCCTGCACAGCGGTGAAAGTTTCACTGCACGCCGAACCGGAACTACACAGCCCAACTTGGCAATGAGAAGATCGACGAAGCGCCAGCATAGCGACCGGAAATTCGACGCATGGGCCACTGGATCGATGCACAGCCGAGCCGGAATGACTCAGCCCGACTTCCAGAGAGGAATCAATGCAGCGCATGCTGTGCAGTAGAAAATTTGACGCAACGCTCACCAGATGGATGCAGCTCCTGTGACTTCGTCCTGCCAGCACAGGACATCCACGCACCATCCCTGGGGTGTCTGAAAACCCCGCAACCCGAAGAGGATCCACGACCGAGCACCAGAAATTGACGCACAGCCGTCCCTGCATGGAAACTAGACGACGCATCGCTGTGTGCGGCCCGAGAAATCGACACACAGCCCTTTGTTTCCACGCGCCTCCTCCTCTGCGACCCTTTGCGGAGATTTTTCACGCGAACCAGGTAATTTGTGCTTGAAAGAGACTTTGTTTGCTTTAAAAAAGACTTGAGACACTTTATCTCACTTTTCAGTGATATCTCTACATTTACTTATTGCATCTTTGATCATTTTGACCTGCATTTAACCAGATAAATATTATATGTTTTTCTAAACACTGCGTGGTGTATTTTTGTGGTGCTATATGGTGTTATTGTATGGTTTATTGCACAAATACTTTACACATTGCCTTCTGAGTTAAGCCTGACTGCTCAGTGCCAAGCTACCAGAGGGTGGGCACAGGATAATTTGGATTGTGTGTGACTTACCCTGACTAAAGTAAGGGTCCTTGCTTGGACAAGGGGTAACCTATCTGCCAACCAAAGACCCCATTTCTAACAGAAACACTTCCCACATAGTCTCACAAAACAATGACAACACAATTCCAGCAACACAGCCTACATGGTGTAGCTTACTGACCACATCGGTAATTGCTTCAGTGCTCACCAAAGGGGTACAAAACGCTAAGTAAATGCTGCAATACAATTATTTTATTACATCATCCTTTCTTTTTCTTATCACACATGATGGCACCTTGAAATGCTTGAGTTCAGGATGTGCGCTGTGCACTGTACAAACATCTCCCATGACAGAATATAAAGCTGCTCCATGTAGTAATAACCTATGCCACATGTAGGTACACATGACTTGCCTCTTAGCTCATTAATATAGCATTGTCATAAGGGACGGTGAGAGTCCATGACACTTTCATGTTTAAAAACTATCACTTCTAAAAATACCTCTCAATGTGGTGATATTATTTGATGTTCTGATGAAATGCTGTTGGAGAAATAAAAGTTTTTTTTTTTTAAAGATACAATTTTTGTGTCACTTTTGTGTCACTATTTGCAATATTTTGGCACTAACCCTGAACAGTACATCAATAGTATCACAACTTCTGATACTATTGCCCCCTACCCTACACCATGGTGCTCCGTATTTTAAATACCCTGCACCATGGTGCTCAGTGTTTTAAATACGGTGCACACATGGTGGCGGTAGGGGGTGCTGAGGGAGGTAAGGAAAGTGCAGCGCCACTTTTCTTAAATCTGCCCCAAAGTATCTCTCACATTTTGATGCCTCGAACAAAGCATTTCACAGGCATCTTTAATTTAAAAAAAGTTTCTTTCTGCCACAAACTGTATGCTGGCAGTCTGGATGTGCCTAAGGTGCAGAGCTTTTCACCTCCTGTGCTTTGTAGAGACAACAGGACCAAAGCTCAGTGCCAGGCAGTTGAAGGCAGGTGTTGCTGTTCCTCGAAAGAAGTCTAACACTGCTCATGCCGGGACAACGTCGCCAGCTTCGCCCGCCCCTCCCCAGCTACGCTTAATGCCCAACGAGAGCAGTTAGTTTGTGTGATAGAGGGCAAAAACAGATAAGAGGCCAAAAAGGCATAAAAGTAAACAACATTACAGTGACGGAGTACAAAAGTGGGCATCGGGCCACAAGCTACTGACAGGTTGTCGGCGAGCTACCTGTTGCTTGCGATTGACCGGTTGGAGACCCTGGGTCTAAAGAGATATACAGGGCATTCACCTGGGCATTGGAAAGAGGTTTTTCTGCCAAAACCGATTTGGCAATACACTTCCTGGCTGTTATTGTTTATCAAGATGTGACTGGAATTCCCAGTAGAGGTCTTATATAGCATGGAAGAAAGCACTGGTTTTAGAGAAAGGGCAGCCGTGGGTGAAGGGGAGGCACACACAAGCCTATTACCTGTAAATACCAATTCTACAGTTTGTGCCAGTATGCCTCACTTTTGTAACGCAAACCCAATGCAAAGTGTTACTAAATCTGGCCCAAAAATTAGCCCTACAGTACTTTGCATCAAGAGGACGTAACATGGAAGCTACATGGGTGTTCGCATGCACCTATTAATGGTTTTTAACACACAGCCCTGTCCACTAAAAAGGAAGCTAAAGCTTTGAACCAAAAATGTAACTCTTTCGGGGCAGGCATAACATTAGAGAACATTTTTCTTTTCTCCAATGTTTTCCAACTATGCATGTGTGCTGTACTGTACAGGACTCATACAAAATTAGAAACATTTTAAAGCATGTCTAGGATAGCATTTTGTACTGGAAGGTTACCCTTCCTGTAAAAAAAAAAAAACCTATGCTAGCCATCACGCACACATAAAGGGCCTAATTAAAAGTTTGGCAGGAGGGAAGGCCCGTCCCCCAAACTCCCGACAGGGTGGCCGCTGCCTTAGGCAGGAAAAAACCTCAGTTTCCGCCCGCTGGCCTAGCGGGAAGCAGGCTACAGCATTGTCTCCATCTCATAATCAAGCAGGCGGCAATGCTGGAGCCCTCAGAGTGCACCAGCACCCTTGGAATGTTCACTGTCCGCAAAGCAGACATTCAACATTGCAACGGTGCTGGGCAGGGGGCTCCGTGCACTGCCCATGCCAAGTGCTTGGGAAGTGCATGCCTCCCCCCCCCAACGGCCCCCTGCACCTGTTCTCTGCCAGCCTTCTCAAGGCAGTGTTACTGCCATTAAAAGGCAGGCGAAGAACAAAGACGTAATCCGCAGAGCAGCCCTGCATGGAGTGCAACCCTGGCAGATTACAATCTCAGCCACTGCCAGGCCTCTGGGATCATGGATCCTGGCGGTCTCACTGCCAGGGTTTTAATTTGGCGGTCGGACCGCCGCAACAGCCCAGGTCCTGACCCCCATTGCGAGTGCCGCAGTCTGACGACCACCACACTTGTAATGAGACCCAAAGTCTTGCACTGTGGTGGAAGGGAGCATGAGTGGGTCAAGGCTTTCCCACTTCGACCAGCACAGCTTCGCAGCAGTGGTTGCTGTGTTGCGTCAAATGTTGGTAAATCTGTCCCATAGAGGCACAGCTTTCAAAACGGCCTCGGTAACGGTTTGCACGGATTTCAAATTATTCACAATCTTGTTTTGTTCACAAAAACAACACAAGGGAGTAATCAAAGCAATCCTATTTTTTTCCGCCATCAGTATCTGCAGTGCTCATCCTTGGGAGGCCACCAAAGCTTCTCGGATTAGCGCGGAGGGATGTGTTGTCCGCCTTGACAATTTCTTTACCCTCTGACGGAGAACGTTCCTGAAATGCTTTGGGGCCTGACAATAATCATATTTCAATAACCAGGTGCTGAACTAATAATAATAGTTATAAATGATGTTTCTTACCTTAGCAGTACAAAAGGCTCAGTATGCTGGAAGAAACGGACGATGCATTATGAAACGCAGAGCACTGTAAGTATTTGATTGAAAGGGTATTGCTTAATTCTCAATAATTGAACCTCATGGATGATAGTTTCAAATGGCAGCCATGTCATTCGTAGGGCTGTAGCGACACCAAGTGGACACCTTAAGAAAGTGCACTGATTAACTAATTGAGTTAGATATCAAGAGAAAAGTGAATACATCATGTAATATACGTAGAACAAAGAGACAACAGAATTACCAACGAATAAAGAACTAAATGGGGTGATAACTGAAAGTACAAGCAAGGGGAGGGCATGGAATTCTTGAGTACATTATGTTATTCCTGCATTTGAAGGGGTGCTGAAGAGATGCGAATCATGAGATAATGTTTACCACATTCTAGTCGGGTGCATTTAGAATATTGTGCATAATGTTGGGCACCGTGCATGAAAAGTGCAATGAGTGAAATGGAAAATATTCAGAGATATGTTCTAATACTAGTTACAGGGATATAAAATTTAGGACCTCATCACGAGTCCGTGGAACTGGGGTCTCCCAACCCGACCCGTTACAAGATTTCCACGGGGCTGACCAGAAGAAACCAAGTTTTCCGCCGGACAGCCCAGTAGAAACTGTGTGGTGGTATAGGACTCGGCTTCCCAGGGAGCAGAGTCCAATGCCATCGCACAGGGGTCCATCCAGCACTCTCGGAATGCGCACTGTCTCCTTGGAATGCGCACTGTTGGCAAAATAGACAGTGCGCATTCTGATGGTGCTGGGCAGGGGGGCCCTGCACTCCCTAGGCATGGGCACTGGCCCCCAGAACACCCATACTGCCAGCCTTTCCATGGTGGGGTGACCACCATGGAAATGCTGGCGGTACGGTGAGTTCTAATCATCCAGTCAGAGCGGAGTTCAGCGCTGCCCTGGCTGAGTACAGTTCAGATCGATCGCCATCACCCCATTGCAAACAATGTACCTGGCAAGAACGATGGAGCCCTGGCAGTCCGACAACCACTGTTGTAATGTGGCAGTCGGACCGCCACAGTTGTGAGAGTCTGGCCATCACCGCGAGTGTGGCTGTCCTTTGAAAGTTTACAGTGGCGGCTAGTGACATCATAATACAGTGAGACGAGGCTCTACATACATTAAAACAAACATACATTAAACAACTACAAGAAAACACATTAATATAAACACCTATAATATAAAAAAATAAAAGTAAATTACTTATCCTGCAGCATGTCCTCAATGCTCTCTAGTCCCTGGCTCTAGACTCCTCCGAGCGGGAGGTGACATCACACAGCCAGTTGCCTTATCCAATCCAGATACTGCTCTCATGCTGTGACGCACTGAATTGAATGGAGCAGGCTGTCTCAGCACTCCAAGAGGCACTGGAGGCCTGTGCCTGCTCTTCAACCCAACTGTCTAAGACTGCTTGGTTGAGAGGTTTGAATTTCGCATGTCGGTTTGGTCGTAGCAAGGTAGCTGGCCAAACTACCGTGCGTACAAAGGGGCCACTAAGCAGCAATGACGCACTGGCTCCGCCCTGCCCTCACACTCCATTCAGCAGAGAGTAAAAAATAAAATGGTAACAAAATAATTTAATACCATTTTATTCTTCACTCGTTCTACAGCAGTATGTGGGGGGGGTAGTGCTTCTCCCCTCCTATGAAGGAACCGCCGCTGCCGGCTCTATGGATGTTTACTAATACCCAATGAGTGCTTCAAACTACATCCTGAAACAGAAACAATCAACCAGGCCACCATTATCCCTACTCTACACAACACTCCCCAAATGTGACAGAAATAAGCATAAGAGAGGTATTGCAGGATATAAGTGAGACAAGCACTAGCTTCCAGAATCCCACACCCAAAATCCTAAAAGATGTTTTGCCAAATGTCTCCGAAAACACTTCACAGGCCAATTACCACTTATGCCCACTTCCATACGTTTAATTGCATGAACTAAAAAGTCCCCAGCCATATTCCTCCTGCCTAGACATAGAAATACCTGAACACGAAACAATGCACATAATGAGAAATCTTTCCTTTCATATGACAACCTAAGCAATGATAAAGAAATCCTAATATTCTCTACAGCAAATATCTAACGAAAACGAAGCATTTTTCAAAACCTTTTCCTAAACCATTCACTCAGATATACACCATACATAGTGAATATCAAAATACAAATATCTATGTTATATATGCCCTACTACCAAATAAACAAATCATCACTTATTGTGAGCTCTGAAATCACATTTCACATAAACAAATAACTACTAGCCAAAAAATATAATCATAGACTTTGAACAAATCACGATTCAAACCATTTTAAAAGTGTACCCCATACAGCCATACAAGGCTGTTACTATTATTTCAATCAAAGCATACAGAGACACGTCCAACAATCTACACTAAGTGCAGAATAAGAGACAAACAGCCACATTTCCTTTGAAATAAAAAAATTATAGCACTAGCCTCTGTCACTGTCACAGAGGTATCTAACCACTACAATGTATTAATATAAAGCCCATTCTATCAACAAAATGAAGGCAGACTAAGGGGCACATTACAAGTTTGGCGGTCCGACTGCCAACAGGCTGGTGGAGAAGACTGCCAAATTATGACATTGGCGGTGGTGCACACAGAATCCCGCCAAAGCATTGCCAGTGTGGTCAGGCCACTATCGGTCGATTGGAGCCACCACCAGTCTGGCAGAGACCATGTTTCTGCCATACTCATTTCGAGGTTGCACACCGCCAAGATTTCTGCTGCGGTCGGACCACCACAGAACACCATGCGGAAACAAACAGTATAAAAGGAGACACTCACCTCTAGGAAACCATACTTGTCCAGAGCCGCCATGGAACCACAACTGGACGTCATCCTGCGGCTCCTGCTCGCAGAAAGACAAAGGAATCATTACAAGGAAGACAACAACCATAAGTACACACACTCACCTGTTACAGTTGTAAAATGTGTTAATTGGAACTCTTTAATAACATACCATAGGGAGGTGGGTGCAAGGGCTATACTCACATGTAATAGTACAGTAACACACTCACATACAGCAACAAATACACCCACACATATACAGCATGCACACTGTAGCCAGCACACACACCAGACGTCAATAACACACACTTATGCATGGCAACACAGCACAGGCCGGATGTATGATTGAACAACGCATGCGTATATCACGCATGCCTTTACAATGTGGTCTCTACAACAACCGTGTCTAAACCCCAAAACTTACCCTGACCTGTCGTAAAAACTACGCCGATCCCTGCCCCCACCCTGAACCATAAAAGCTACCATGCCCTGTCCTAAAAACTACCCCGACCCTCGCCTTTGCCATTAACCCTAAAGGTTACCCTTCCCTGACCTAAAACACATGCAACACAATATACAACAATCTGTGATGAAACACACACAATTACACCATCATACAATCTTGGAATTGACATACACATCTCACACACACACAATACACCAAACCTATTATGCCATGCACAATACAAGCAGACTCCAACAGTCCAAACACACAAAGCCACACAGAACAACAACAAGCACATATCAACACTAACACAACACATCAACATGACAACAACATTTCAGCTACACACTCTATCCCTGGGGGAAAAAAGCACTTCACACAACCTCACAGTCTGCTCAGAGAATACCAGAAGCATCAAGCAGCACACACACACACACACACAAATACTGCCACACAACCAATGTCAGCCAGGAACAACTCAAACCTAGGAAACAAAATGCAGGACAAAGATGTAACCAGAAAACCAACAACTAGTTGGTTATAGGTATTATAACAATTTAAAAAAGAGAAAAAAAAGAAGTCCAAGGCCATTGGCCAGTCCATATATACTTTATGTTGCAACAAATGCACAAAATGGTGCCCCAACTTGATTCCTGATTGCCATGTAACCTCCACAGGTAGGGGCATCAAGGGGGCAGTCACCTCAGCGATCCTTGGTGGTGGTAGGGGAGGTGGGGTTTGGACTTAGGCTTGGGAGGTGGGGGTTCAGGTTTTGGCTTGGGAGGGTTTGGACTTTTTTAGTGTGGGAGGGGCATGGATGCTGGCAGAGGGGGTTAGGGGAGACCGTGGAGGTGGATGGAATGGCCTTGGGAGGGAAACCGATCTCTTAGGGGTGTCACAGGGGGTGGGGAGGAGTTGACAAAAGGTCAAACCTGGAAAGGAAACATTTAGTAGACACACGGGGATGGTCATCAGAAGAGGGTTTGGGTGTGGAGGATGAGGGAGTGGTTGTATGACATGTAAGAGCGGATGTCTTGGGTGCGTGTTTGTGGGTGGTGTGCTTGTGGGTGGTGGGTGTCTGTTGGGTGGGTGAGTGATGGCGTTTATGTGTCTATGGCTGAGGTGGGGTGGAGGTACTGAGGGATGCTGTGGTGGGTGGCTATGTGTTGGGATGGTGACTTCAGGTATAGTGGATGTGCTGCATATAGGCATGTCAGTGGTTGGGGTGTATGTGCGTGTGGTGACTGGGGTGAATGTCTGAGGGTCTGCTGGGGTGCTGTCTGCAGGTAGGATAGGTGTGGTGGCTGGATCAGTGAATGTTGGTGTGGTGTCTGCAGGTGTGTCAGATGTTGCTTCTGTGATGCTGAGGGTGTCAGGGCAGGTTGTGACTGTTGCTATTTTTGCAGCTGGATGTTGTCTGTGTGCGTGCCAGTGGTGTGTCTTGTGGTGCTTATCTTTGTCTGCGCTACCCTTGGATGTTGAGGTAGATGTCTGTCTGTGCGCTTTTTGCTGTGTCTGGAAAGGGGGGATTCGGACTGGGAAGACGAAGGCGGAGGGGGGACGGTAGACAAGGGGCGACTGGCTGCCTTCAGTGTGGAGGCCAGAGCCTGAAATGATCTCTGTAGGCCAGCCAGTGCACCATGAAGGCCCTCCAGGCATGCTTTGCTCTGTTGGATTCGAGTTACCAGTCCCTGGATGGCCTTCACGATGGTTGACTGACCCACAGAGATCGACCTCAGGAGGTCAATAGACTCCTCACTGCGGGCAGCAGGGCTAACAGGGGCAGGGGTGGAGATGCCTGCGGTGAAGGAGACGCCCACCCTCTTGGATGGGCAGGAACGGCCAACTGGGTGGGGAGCTACAGGGAGGGCAGTAATAGAATTGGGGGGTGGACAGCGATGGTACTTGGGTGGTCCCAGATGTGTCTGCCACCACTAGGGAGTGGCCACTGGAGGAGAATTACGAAGAAGATGTACTGGATCCGGTCTCTCCTGTGGCACTTCCCTTGCCCTCCGGGCTACTGGGTCCATCGTTGTTGGTGTTCTCATGACTAGAGTTCCTGTGGCCAGAAGCTTCCCCACTCAGCTGTGCCCTGTCTCCTTCGCCTTTACTGGCACTACCTGGGGGCCCATCGTTGTTGTTGTTCTCATGACTGGAGTTCCTGTGGCCAGAAGCTTCCCCACCCGGCTGTGCCCTGTCTCCTTCGCCTTTACTGGCACTACCTGGGGGCCCATCGTTGTTGTTGTTCTCATGACTGGAGTTCTTGTGGCCAGAAGCTTCCCCACCCGGCTGTGCCCTGTCTCCTTCGCCTGCCAGTGCTGATGCTGAAAAACAGAAAGTCAGGTATGGTCATCACATACACAAGATAACACTTCCTTCATGCAGTACACATAGGACTCATTACATCCTGTTCACCAACACCCCCAGGTAGAGCCAGTAAAGTGCCAACATCATGTCACAATAAAATATTATGTATGTCCCTCAATACCAACATTGTTAAATGCCAGCTAAGCTACCTAACTGACACCTACAATACCATGAATGAAGGTGATCAATCACACTGGCCATACCATGATAAGGTGACTTTTCCATCCACATGATACAGGTTCCTTATCCACAACAACATAGTCAAGCACCAATCAAGCAATAGTTTAGGAATGTGAAATTGCTTATCATTAATCAAAAACACACACTCTACACATACAAATAGTTTACTCTAATGTCATGTACCAGGCTATGACACATCTTGTAAAGTAAAGATAAGCAAGCCTAGTGTAGACAAGCCATACCTTCTTCATGTCACATACTTACTAGCATACACAATGGACATATGCAAACCTGTAACAACTCAAATTGTCATACATTCCAATTTAAGTTTAAGGAGTCAGAACACATGTCACATACACATGCACCAATAGTGATGTATCAAGGAATGAAAATACAATGTGGGTCAAGTCATCTAGGTCAATGACCTCCTGAAAACAAACTTTATCATTGAAGTAAGGGCCAAGTAAGCTCAGACCCATATCCCACACACAACCACATGATGTCAAAAAGAGTGTACCTTACATATGGACTAACATACTGTGCAGAAAGATGACAATCAGACCCACATATTCATGAAATTAGTACATCAATGGGCCACTGACTGAGTGTGTACATCACTACACACAAATCAGACATGTCAAGCCTTACATTTGTCTGTGGGGGATTCTCAGGGCCAAAGCACGTGGTGCTAACATGACAAGTACACCTACCTTGATGCAGGCTATACACCTAAATATACTTACATTACTACTCACATGTGTATGTGAACTACAACACCTGCACCACATAGATGTCATTGCCAACATTAGGTTCCTAAACAACCAGGACCCATTTGCCATATCCTTCATAGCAACAGCAAGTAGACATAACTATTTCCAATGTTGATACATTACTGAACCTTATAAATGGTACATGATGTTCATACATATCTGTCAAGAATGTAACTGTGAATAGGCTACCATTGCCTGTGTGTCATGGCTACAACAGTATGCCCAGCGACAATGCTGTGTGGCCACTTTTCACTAATATAACATTAGCAAGGTAGTAACATTCCTAGCCTCTGATACCAATATATGTGTGCCCCTTGAAATGTTGCAACACCTCAATGGTATCCAACATGCATATTGCCTACTCTGATAAGACTTCACAATTGACCATGTACATCCTTCACTTACCAAGGGGGATTACCTTGTAATAGGTGTGAAGTTGTTAACCTTGTGTGTAATGTGACATGTCAGATGGACATCACAGCCTCACATGCTGCTGTCACTTATTAGATAGCATTAGACAACTAGAGATGACTTGAATATGTCTGACTCTGTGTTGCACATAGACAGGAATCTTGAGCCATTGCAGAGGACAGAGATCAAGGACCTCAATTACCAGAGTTGAAAATGCTATATATCGGTGCACATATGACACAGTCATATGTGCACCATAATATGCTATTGTACCAAGAGGACATCATAGTTGATTAACATACCTCTAAATACATTTGTATGTGCACACATATGGCTACAGTACATCAATGTGTACACAGGAGATCTGTGAAGGCAGGGGGCCTATCATCTGTCAGATATGGCATGATTGCTCCCAGAGGCATTACACAATAGCTCAAGTTGTGGAGGTGTTGCTGGCAGCAGTGTCAGGAGTCAAGTGATAGATGAAGTATGAAATGGTGGTCACATCCGCCTCGTAAGAGACTGTCACCGCCGGTGGTCATCGCCATTTTCCCAAGACCGTCAAAGGTAGCTATATGTTCCAGTGGCAACATCCATTGCGGTAGTATGTGCTTACTGCCGTGACGACTTCCGCAGGGGACGTAGGTCATTTCCTGATGTCCAGTACAGTAGGTCAGGCAGCTGCCATTTTAAGACCCTTAGATGGTCTGGAAAGTTAAATTAAAGATATGTCACGGGGTCAGAAACATATCTATGCCATAGTTTACAGTGCTGGCTATGAGCAACAATGTTTTTAAAATCCGATTTAAATTCATGTTGTAATATTCATGGTTTGTGAGTAATATATCTTTAGTGGCATAGTCTACACCCACAGGACAATTAGGTAGATGGTATTTGTGTCTATTATATGTGAAAAATGTTAAGAATGTCATTATCACTGAGACTTTCAGTGATATGCTTATCCATTTCCAAGTCACAATTGAGGTAAGGGGGATGACACTGCAGCAATAAACCACAGTGACTGATAGACATACCTTCTTATTTTCCTTCATCTAGTTACCCTGTAATGAAAAGGGTCAGACAACCTCTAGTGTACCGTCCACTAGCAGACTTGCAGACCATGGAGGATTGACATGTCATCCAGATCTACCACCTGGATAGGCAGACAATCATGGATCTCTGTCGTCAGTTGGAGCCAGATCTGATGCCTGCCATGCGTCATCCCAATAACATTTCACCCATTGTACAACTCATGTCAGTGCTGCACTTCCTGGCCCCAAGCTCCTTTCAAAATACTGTATCCCTAACTTCAGGGTTGTCACAGCCTGTGTTCAGTTGGGTCTTGGAGGATATCCTCTCAGCCCTGTTGAAACACCTGGCAGCTACATCCGATTTTCAAGTAATGTAAAGGCTGATTTTTATGCTTTGGCACGCATCCCACATGTGATGGAAGCCATTGATGGTACCCATGTAGCCTTGGTTCCCCAAATGGCAATGAACAGGTATATGAGAACAGGAAGAACTTCCACTCCATAAATGTCCAAGTAGTCTGTTTGGCGGACCTCTACATTTCCCAAGTATGTGCAAATTACCCGGGTTCAGTTCATAATGCCTTTATCATGTGGAATAGCAATATCCAACAGATGATGACACAACAGTACACAGAGAGGACCTGGCTGGTTGGTAAGTCCTATAGGTGATAAATGTCAGTATCTTATGTCTGCTGCCAAATGTAATGATGTCCAGTAGTTATGTTTGCACACATGTCATGATTCCTTACAGGGAATTCTGGCTACCCAAACCATCCCTGGTTATTGACACCAGCGAGGTACCCACTTGCGCCAGGGGAAGTTCGCTTCAATGAGGCCCATGGAAGGACAAGGCATGTCGTGGAGCAGACTTTAAGGCTCCTAGAGGCTAGATTTCACTGCATTGATAAGTCTGGCACCCGTCAAAGTGTGCCAAAAGATTCTTGCCAGCTGAATGTTCCACAACCTTGCCCTTAGACAACAGATCCCATATATACCAGATGAGAGAGAGCCAGCAGTTCCAGTGGGTGAAAATGCAGAATTGCCAGGTGAGGATGACAGTGATGAGGATGAAGGTGGAGACAGCCGTGCAGATCTCATAAATCAGTACTTCAACTGACTGTAGGTATGTGTTGGTCTGTAAAATACTTGACTCAGTGGGTATTTGGGGGGCTAAGAGATGTTTGGGAAGGGTCTTTGTACGACCATCAGACAGCTCATTAGTTGCTTAGCAGTACATAGCTCCGGTGGTCATGCAAAATTGTACATGGATTTGTGACTATCGTGATGATCTCCTTTGTTAATGTTCATCACACTGCACTATCAGTGTAACTATTGTATTTAGGACATATCTTTATAGGTCTTCATTACCATTACCTGCCTATACCGTTTGAATTACATTTTAACTGTGCAGATTTCTTCACATGGTCCTCCTCATGTGGTCAATTCTGAATTGTGTCACAGGCAGGTGGGATTTGCAGGTCTGACATGTGAGGTGAACATGGATAGATCTAGGTACTGTATGGCATCATATTGGTGGTGTATGGGTTCCATGCCCAGACTGTCAGGACAGTGGGATGGTAGTGTACTGTTCCACACAATCGAGCAATGGACCTGTGTGCCATGTTCTCTGGGTCCAGTTGTGTCATATGTGTGGTCTTGTGTGTCTGACACCTGTCATCCTGTGAACTCCAACACCTGAACCTTCTCATTGGTTTGGTAATGAAACTATCTAACTTGTATGTAACTGTCAATGTGTGTCAAGACTGACATAGGTGAGTAGAATGCCTACAGATACCTGACCATGGTAAGTGGAAGGTTCCATGACTGGGGGCAGTTGTACCCTCTGTAAGTAATATGGGGTATGGTCATTTGGGAGGTGTGGTATGGGTATGTGTTAAGGCTTTAGCTGATGACACATCGAACCAATCTGTTTACCTATCTGGGAAGACAAGCACTGAAATACCCCTAACTTCAGTAGTCTGTGTAGTGCTTGTTATTCATATCTATGCTGAAGCAATAAGTTGTAAAGCTGTACTGCACTGTGTGAAAATTTGCATGTTGTCAGCCTATGTGCTGGAAAGTGCACTAAATGGGAATAGGAATGTGTCCATTTGTTTAATTGTACATATATCTGACCCTGATTTAAAAGTACATGTGAGATGGGACTTAATAGATTTGGAACATGTGAATATCATGTGTATGCAACATTTTTCACAGTTGACTTTTCAATATAGCAGAAAAATGTCTCTAAAACATGATATGTGATTTAGTTGTGTTTATTTACAAGTGCACAGGTAAATTAAAGGAATGGGATCAAATCAAAGTGCAAATAGTGAAAGGTTCAGTCATGGTGAATGTAATCATCAGAGGTGCTGCTACAACATTTGGGCCTATATTTATACTTTTTGACTCAAAACTGAGCAAACACAGTTTTACGTCAAAAAGCTTAGCGCTGGCGAGCACCATTTTTTAGCGCCATCTGGCCATCATATATACCATGACGCAAGACGGCGCTAAAAACTGGTTAGAGTCACATTTTTTTACGTTAACCATTGCACCTTGACGTAAGGCAAAATGACGTTAACGCTGCAAAAATTACGCTAACCTGTTTTACGGCACGTAAATTTGGCGCAAAACGGATATGCACCATTTTTAATCGCAATAGCGTCAACTTTAGACGCTAATGCAGAAAACAGTTCAAAGGAAAGGAAAATGGACCCAGAAAGCCAGGAGAGACCCCAGGGTGACCCCATTCAACCAGGAACCAGCCAGGAGGACACACTCAAGTCCCATGGGAGGGGGAAGAAAAAGAGAAAGTGCTGTTTTAGTGCAGAGGAGAATGAAATACTTGTGAGAGCTGTGACGGAGCACCAGCAACAACTCTTTGTCACCTCCAAATTGCCAATTGGCAGGGGAGAGGCAATATAGCAGCAGATAGTTGACAAGATTAACAGTGTAGCAGAGGTGAGAAAAAACGTAACTGAGTGCAAGAAACGCTGGCATGATTGCAAGCGAAGGACAAAGGAGAAAATGTCAAGGAACAGGAAGGCAGCACTGCAAACTGGAGGTGGTAGTCCAGCACCACAAGAGGACCTCGACGAGATGGAGGAGATGGCTGCAGCGGTCATCCCGGAGGAATTGGTCACTGGAATCACAGGACAAGACAGCGCAGATTACCAGGAAACACCACAAATGCAGGGTAAGTTGCATGTGGGAAATTAATGCTACATTGTCAAGTGCAAGAAGGGGGAGGCACATAGGACCTACTCAATGCATATCAAAAGAGCGCTGAGGGACACATTGCACATGAAGCAAGTTGCACCATTCAGACATAAGCTACACATGTACCTACGCCTTGGTAGTGCCAGGCAGCACAACACATACACCACCTGAACATATGTCAATCACCAGGGCTAAATACCTACATGTACATATGCAGCACATAGGATGGAAGGCATGTCTAATGACTGTGCCTATGGTTGTGTCATCACAACATCTCTTGCATATAGACAAACAAACCCTCCCAATACGACCAAGACATCAGAGACTAGGAAGTCAGTCAATTCCATTCCTGTGGTTACGTCATGGTGGTGGCTCTTGCAGAAACACCTTGCAACTGCCTTGCCTCATTGCCAAAACATGTGTGCTGCATCTTACAGCACACGATTCATTGCAACCTTTCTCAACAGTGCCTAGACATGTGCCACCGGTAGCACCACCAACCCGCACATTAACAACACATCCACATAAGTCAGCCACCACTTCATCATGCAGTAAGGATGCCCCCTGGGTGCAGGGAAAACTAGTCTGGGCAGGTGCTGGGGGAATAGCAAGGTGGTCCTGTATCACTGGAAACATGCCACTACCCAGAGCAACTAAACTGGTGTAGTGTGGAGCCACACATTTTGACGCTGATCAAAACTGTGTCACTACAGAAAATATGTACTACAGATTAAAAACTGTAGGCCACAACAAATACTGGCTGAGCCCACAACTACTCTGGCACAACCATGTGAGACACATAGGAATGGGGAAATAACCACACACATACAACGCATGGAGTCTGACTGTGTACATAATGGTGTACAATTTCACATTGACGGGCGGGGGATGGTGCATGGGCAAGTCTGGTGTTGGTAAGACTGCCAGTGCAGTGTACCCTTTGTGGTTGGCAGTATGAGTCACACGTTGGGATGGCGGGTGGAAATCGGTCTGCTCATGGTAGCTCTGTGGGGCACTTAACACAACATTGTTGTTGGATCAAATAGAGTTAGTGCCAGTCTTGGGGTGCATTGGATGTGACAGGACACGCTGCTCTTAGCCCTGCAAATCAGGTAGTGGGAAGGGGAATAGCAAGGTGGTCCTGTATCACTGAAAACATGCCACTACCCAGAGCAACTAAACTGGTGTAGTGTGGAGCCACACATTTTGACACTGATCAAAACTGGGTCACTACAGAAAATATGTACTACAGATTAAAAACTGTAGGTCACAACAAATACTGGCTGAGCCCACAACTACTCTGGCACAACCATGTGAGACACATAGGAATGGGGAAATAACCACACACATACAACGCATGGAGTCTGACTGTGTACATAATGGTGTACAATTTCACATTGACGGGCGGGGGATGGTGCATGGGCAAGTCTGGTGTTGGTAAGACTGCCAGTGCAGTGTACCCTTTGTGGTTGGTAATATGAGTCACACGTTGGGATGGCAGGTGGAAATCTGTCTGCTCATGGTAGCTCTGTGGGGCACTTAGCACAACATTGTTGATGGATCAAATAGAGTAAGTGCCAGTCTTTGGGTGCATTGGATGTGACAGGACACACTGCTTTTAGCCCTGCAAATCAGGTAGTGGAAAGGGCAAATGGGCACGGCATGGGTGCGTCTGTACTGCCCATGCCAGGTGCATGGGCTGTGCAGGGGCACCCATGGGCACACCACACCACATCATCACCAACCTTTGCATGGGGGTTTTACCCCCATGCAAAGGCTGGTGGAAAAGCAGAAACATACCTGGAGGGTAGCGCTGATAGTAATACTGGTCTGGTGGTGTTGTGTAGCCGTTTTAGCTATTGTTTTAGATACGTTATTTGAGCAACCTAGGCCTGCTGCTGTGTACTTTAACCCAGATATGTTTCATTCTAGCTTTGTTATATTTTAACAATAGCCACATTCGCGGTCTTGTTTTATTTCTCTATCTAACTGTTTTTAGCCCAGGTCAGCACTGCGTTCTTAAGCAAGACATTTCTTTCACTCTGCTTTTCTCAAGGCTGTAGTAAGATAGGTTGCCGGCAAAAGTGGTACTCTTTGCCTCTAATGTTCACAGAAACATACACACTCCTACGTGGGGATCCTTTCTTGGAACATCAACTGTTTTATTATAAAAACGCTACTTTCACCCATGTACGTTGGAGGGAGATTTGAGCTAGATGACCACGACTGTATGCCGAATGCTTCCCGCTTCGCTGCAGCTACTTATGGGGACTACAGGCCTCTTGCTCAGGTATGAGGGATGATGTCTTCCCAGGGGAACCTGAAGGGCAGAATTAGAGCTTAACTTGCTGACCTCTAACTTAGCGTAGATAGGAACTATTCTTAAAAACCGTAGTGACAATATGGTAGCGTTATCTTTGTGTTTTACTCTCCTTGTCACAATTTTAATCCTGTCATGCTTCATCGTCCTAGTTATTGCAATACATGCTTTATTATCTAAG
The DNA here is from genome assembly GCF_031143425.1 of Pleurodeles waltl. Lineage (NCBI taxonomy): Eukaryota > Metazoa > Chordata > Amphibia > Caudata > Salamandridae > Pleurodeles > Pleurodeles waltl. The sequence goes on along the minus strand of NC_090440.1, from coordinate 1,978,385,842 downwards.
ATGCAGTTGCTTCAATAAAACCTTATTGAACCTTACTCTGCCTCTGATTGTCCTTGTATACGTGAGACTAATGTAACTGAGAGAAACCGATGAGATCTGAGTGACCACGATTTCCCTGAGGAGTCATTTATGTCATGCGCTCGGTTGCCCAACCATCCCTGGTCTTGGGTGGAGATGAGGCACTGCTAGTTAGCCAGAACAAAACCCAGATTAGGCCAACAGGTGTCACCTGGTGTGGGATTAGACTCAGTCCCCCGCAATACAAGTGATTCTGTCGCCCGAATACAGTAGTCTCATTAGGCTAATGAGAACCTACGTCACATTGTCACAAGACAGGTGGCATTGCCAGTCTATACGCTGTCGGCAACCTGCCAGTGCCAGGCCATTGGCCAATGGGGCATTCCCCATAGACAACATGTGCCACTACCACCTGCACTGTTGGGGGTGATCATATAGACAATGGCAATCAGGTGGTCATAGGACTGCCAGACTTGTAATGAGGGTCCATGTATGCACCAGTATGACTACCTGCAAAATCACCATCAACCTACCTGGGATGGCCTGACCTAAATTCAACTCCAGTTAAGTGGATATGTCCATAAACTAATTTACCATCAGGCACTGTCATGTACAAAATGATATACACAGCAATAAATGATACACATGCAGGCCATCCTTGGGTCCACCTCTGTGCCTGTTTCACCTTAGCTGCACTGACATTATGCTGCATCTCTTGCATCATAGCGCAAGGATGGCTGCATTGACGGGGAGATCATAGTTGTGTAGGAAGGAACACCTTCCAGCACAGACAGAAAATGACATGGAAATTTGCTAGGTCCATGTGTGATGTGCAGTGTAGCACACATACACATACATCAACATGAGGAGCTGTTAAAGAAAACAACAGCATAGTGCCTTTGTAATGCCACCCCTAGGGTTGTTTAAGGTTTCAGTACTGCCTGGGTGTATATGAAACATGTAAGACGGGGACAGGGGCATATTGCAATGTGTGTTGCTGTGGCTTGACCACTGCAACACCCATTGCAAGGCCCTACCAGGCAAATAGATGCATAGGGAGGGTCGAAAATAACAAGATCGTGTCAAGCCACCAAAAGGATTTACATCACACCGAGTAGGCGCCGCCAATTGCACCACCTGAGCTTCCCCTCATGTGACACTCCGGTGGGGCAAAGGGCTGATAGACTGCAACAATGATGTACAGGAACAATGTTTGGGAAGTAAGATGACAATGAGCCCCCAATAGCAAGTCAGTGACGTGACATGTCATCTGCCACAACACAGAGAGATTGATTTTACATCACCTCATTGCAGAGGATGATGGCTCTCCTGCTGATCTGCCTGTCCTGGAGTACCCCCATCACCTGGACGACCAGCTGACAACCATCAGCCAAGAGACCCTCCAAGAAGTCCTGATATCCCTCCAGACACCCCCTCCAGTCGCAAGGAGGTCACATAGGTCCTCAATATGACATTGGTGGTAAATCCCACTTACCGCCACAGTGACAGCCGCCAACATACTGCCGCGGTGCCGGATACCCGGTTGCCATATTGTGAGACACACACACCAAACGAGAGAATACAGCCACATACACAAACCCGCCAGCCCAAAGGTCAGTGGTAAAATGTCAGTACCAACACTCATACCGTAACGCCAACAAAACAACTCCCACCACATTATGACTCATGAATCACCACGGCGGACATTCAACGGCGGTAAACCATTGGCGGTATACACCACTGCACTCAGAATGGACACCCAAATAAGGCGTCATGCACCGACCCAGAATACTTGGCAGTGACATGGGAGATGCACTGGTCCTCCAGGCACACCATTTGCACATTCAATGAGTGGAAACTCTTCCAATTTCTGAACACCTGTTCATTCTGGCAGGGGGGACAAACACAACATGTGTTCCGTCAATCGCCCCAATAATATTGGGGATCTGCCCCATTGCATAGAATCCTGCCTTCACAGTGGCCAAATCTCCCATCTGGGGTAAAGCAATGTAGCTGCACATGTGTTTCACCAGGGCAGACAAGACCCTTTCCATCACAATTGAAATCATTGGCTGTGACATTCCAGCTGCCAAGCCCACTGTCACTTGGAAAGAACCAGTTGCCATGAAATGGAGCACTGATAGCCCTTGCACAAGAGGGGGGGATCCCAGTGGGATGATTGATAGCTGATATCAGGTCAGGCTCCAATTGGGCACATAGCTCTGTGAATGTGGCCCTGTCCAGTCTATAAGTCAGTTTATTGTGCCTGTCGTCCAGTGTAGCCAAGTCCACAAGGGGTCTGTACACGGGGGTTCATCTTCTCCTCCCATTCATCCGCAGCGGTAGTGAGTAGGCTGTCACAATTTAAACAATGGAACCACCACCTCAGTGTACATAGTGCATTTATGTGACGGGACAGTGGGAATGTCAAGATATGTGGAAATCTAGGCAGTGACGCAGTTAAGGTTAATCTGATCGTTGTCGACCGCCTGTCCTGTTTGTAGGGACAGGTGGAAGTGAGGTAACTCCGCCGACATTGGGCGTCATGGCGGAAGGCGGTCTTGCACTGCCATGCATTTCCTCTTTGGATAATATGGAGCTCTGTGGTGTACAGTGGCCAATGGATATCTGCGCCGACGGTGACGGTGTACACTTCTGTGGACGTGACCGCCATCTTCTATCTGATTCCTACCTTGTTTCCTGACCTTCAACAAGAAAACACCTACACTGCTTGTGCTTCTGTGACCTGTGTCTGGAACCTACCATGGCCCGTGTGACCGGGGAAAGGGCCCCTGCCTTCACTGCAGAGGAGTTGGAGCGATTGGTGGATGGGGTCCTATCCCAGAATGGACTGCCCTCTGGGCCTCCAGACCAACAGGTGAGTACACCTTGGGCATGATGCATGTGGGAAGGATGCATAGAGATGCGTGTGAAAGAATTGTGTCATCGGGGGGCAATGTCTTGTGATGGTCTACATGGTGTGCGCCTGGTGATGTGTGTGCCAATGGTGATGGAAACGGGATTGGTGGGCCATATGTGTGACAGGCTAGATTGTTTGTGCAATGGTGTCCTCCCATCTGTATCCCCACTGCAGGTCAGCGCCCATCAAAAAAAGGGATTATGGCGTGCCATCGCCAAGGACGTGGGGACCCTGGGGACTGTGGCAGGCAGAGCACCCACTGTCGGAAATGTGGGAGGACCTAAGACACTAGGCACAGAAGACCGCAGAGGCCCAGCTGGGGATGGCCTCCCAACGAGGAAGGGGTGCCAGTTGGAACCTGACCCCCCTGATGGCTTGATAACCACATACTGGCGGTGGCCAACAGAGTGCTGGATGGGTGCTTGAGGGCATCTCAGCAGCCACAAGGGGGTGAGTACAGTGGGCGTTACAACAAAAATCTGTAGGTGGCAATGGATTTGGGTGGTGGGTGTCAGTGGGTGGCCTTTAATGCCAGGCAGAACAGTGCAGCGTGATCCAGCTTAAGGGTAATGGTTGAAAGGGAAAACAAGGTAACCTAGTTAGGTTGCATTCTATGTCAGATAGAGCTTAGTGGGACCCAGGAGGGGTGCAGTTGGCGGTGGTTGGCCCTCATCTTGCTGTGGCATATAGCCAATTGTTTGGCAATGCAATGCATAGTGCTCAATCCTGATTACCGTGTGTGACGATACTGTGAATGCCTTCTTTGGTGATGGTCCAGTAATTGACCTAGTGCTCTCTTTCTCTCTCTCCCTCTTTTTTCTTCTATCATCCTGTCCATGTGTGCATTAGCATCAGGAGCAGGGGAACCGGCAACAGAGGGAGCTGCATCCTACAGGACCTAGGAGGCAGAGTCCACCCACGCCGAGGGAACCAGTGGGACAGAGGGCGAGGGGAGCACCACGGCGGAGACAGGAGGTGACAACACTGACTCAGATACCTGGGAGACTGTGACCTTGCACTCTCCAGCACAGAGAAATGGGCATGGAGCCCCCTCCAGAACCAGTGGGCAAGTTCCTGACTTCGGCTGGGCTGCCCCCAACTCCCCGTCTCTCTTTGGTGCCTGCCCACTTGCAAAATGATGACCCTGCAGAGTTCTGTGCGGATGATGTCACGGAACAAGATGGGCCTTGAACTGTGCCCTGTGGCCATGTGGGTCCTTAGTACTTTGGACTGGGCATTGGCCCTTTGTGGGCATTTCTACATATATATTTTTTTTCCAATTGGTTCATTTGGTGGCTCTTCCCATTCAATACATTCTCATGACTGCCTTCTTGATGTCCTTGCGTTATTTTGCTGTGTGTCGTGTACCATTGTTTTTCATCTGCAGCTGGTTGTGTGTATGTGAATGGTGTGTGTTGTGCGTGTGTGTCACTCTCCTTTTCATCCCTCCCTCCCTTGTGTGCTAGGTGGCTGTACTCACCGTCGTCTTCGCCGGCGTTCCAGGTGGAGCATGGGGTGAAGAGCATCGGGAAGACTTGCAGTTCCTGTTCCATGGCGACTTTGTCCTTCTCTGTGTTTCTGATGGTGAGTCTTTCATCTTATGTGCAGTGTTTCTGCCAGGCTTTTGATGCAGTTGATTCTGTCCTGGAAATCGTAGCAGTGTACTGTGTTGTGGCATGGTGGGTGATACTTTGTCTCCCGCCTGGCTGTTGATGGCGACCACCGTTGTGCGTGGTGTTAATGGCCTGTCGGATGGTGTGGTACATTGGCAGTCTATGGGAGTTCTCACCGCCATGGTCATAATTTGGCGATAATTACCGCCGGCCTGTTGGCGGTATTTCAGCCACTTTATCACTCACCGCCAATGTCATGATGACCACCATAATGTAGCAGCCATCCCAGATGCCCCACCCAACACCCCAATAGTACGACCTGCAAGCACTGACACAGCTGAAGTACACTGATGACCCAGTGACCAGCTTTGAGACAGTGGTAGGAGTCCAGCGGGAGCTGACCAAGCAGGTGCGGGTGGAGATAGAGACTGTGGCATCCAGCCTAGAGGGTATGCGCATGTGCCTTGTTACGGCCAATGAACATACCGCAGCCAAATGAGACACACACTCCACAATGCATAGAGTCCAGCAGTGTCTGAGGGACATAGCTGCTGCCATGAGGGAGAGGCCACAACAACTGCTCTCCCAAACTGGCAGCGGTGTGATTGAGAACAAGCTGGACTCAATGCACTGGGAAGTGGCCTCCCTCAGGGCAGACATGGCTGCCTACCACCGGGATGTTGCTGCTATCATGAACAATCAGCAGCTCCTCCTTGCTGCAGTGATGCCATATGTTGTTCCACAAATAGCATCTGCGGGGAATTGGGATTCCACATCTCCAACCACTGAAGTGTGTGTAGCCCCCTCTACCTCCCCACCAAGGGCAGAGGACACACCACACACATATGAGGATGAAGATGTGGAACAGTTCATCTTCACCCTAAGAGCTCCCGGTAGCACCAGCCCATGCCACATGGGCAGTGTTCTCCTTTGCCCTATTCTTGAGATCATGCCAGTGTCAGCACAGTTGGATATGTGCACTCTTCACCTACACACTGTTGACCTGTCTGCTATGGACTGTCATTGTCTCTCACTTACTAATTTGCAATTCTTGTTCCTCCGCACATAACAACACTTCACCCAAGCATGTCCCATGACATGTCCCTCAACCCTGGACTTGTGTTGTGTCACTATTGTATGGATTTCACAAATGGGGTCACTGACCCGGACATTGTAAATTTCACACTACAACACTTGTAAATAAACACCTGCAACACAAACAATATGTCTTTGTGTATTTTGATCCATCTACTATGCTAAGTAATTGTGATGTGTGTAACCATGCCATTAGTCACAGAATGTCAGTACAAGAGTGCAGGACTGGGGTCACATACCCACACAGAAGGTCCGTAACATGACAAATGTTAATGCTCGTCTCATCCTCTATAATCAATTCACTGAGTATGTCACAAATGAAGAACACATGTATGCTTCACTCACTACATACGGCAGGAATGGCTGTAAAACAGTTCTAGGGCAATATCGTCAGCTGAGAGTACCAGTAGAACACATTGGTGTGATACAGGGGTACTTAATCTCATTGGTGATTGCAACCGGTCAGTTTTGCAGGATAGAGTTCAAATTTAGGCTGTTGTCAAATGTGCCACAGTTCCCAACATTCCTACACAGGACCCCAACACTGACTGCTGAAGTACCACACCTACCTGTCCAATACAAAGTAAACATAGTCACCTTGAGTGGTGGGTACACTAGATGGCAGATACATGGACAAGTAGATGTGTTGATGCTACCAATGTGACAGTTCAGTTGTCAATAGGTGATGCACATGTCAAGAAAGTTATTCGGAGGCAGGATGGAATCCCTGGGCCAACACAAAATTTGTACTTTGCACTCATGGGAAGACCCTGAGACACAAGCATATAACACGAAATGTATATGAGTACGCAAAAATGTTTATTAAAATGTTAACTAAACTAAAAACATTAATACAACCTACCCTATTTTAAACCAACCTATACTAACTATACTTATCCAACATAGGTGTGCTTTCTTGCCTTTATTGAAGGTAGGTAGTAGGTGTGCCTGATTTCCAGATCTTTACACATGCTCCTATGATTGTATGCTCGCTCGGAGTGGTCCCATTTGGGAGGAGTGAGGATGTGTACCCCTAGGCTGTTTTCTTATTTTGGTCGTGTTCTGTGCTGTTGTGACTAGTTAGGCTTCTGGCGTATGCAGTTTAAGTGTTGTATAGTGTTGTATAGTCCCCTTCATGGAGGTTTGTCGTAATTTTTTGCTTCAAGTTTAGATACCATTGTTCCCCAGGCGTCGCACCCAGTGTGTGTCTGACCTTCTCGTTTCAGTTTTATAAGGACCTGATGTTCTGTGCGGGCCCACCGCAATGTGAGGGAGTGCCAGGATTTCTGGTCTGGGGCGTTTGGTGCTTTCCAGTGCATTGCTATAAGCCTTTTATACATCACGAAGGCTAAGTCTATAAATTTGTGTAAGTGTCTGTGCTTTTTTGTTCTTGTCCTCACTCCCAATAAACAAGATCTAGGGTTCGCTTCCAGTTCTAGTCCCGACCAGTCTGATAGCTCCTTCACTATCCTGTTCCATTCTAATTGCACCCGTGGGCATTCCCAGACCATATTATAAAAGTGGGCAGCTGCTTCCATGCATCTAGGGCATGTCGGTGCTGTGTCGGGGAACATGCGTTTCAGCCTGGCCGGTGAGAGATAGGTCTGATGTATAAAGTTGAACTGGGTGTAACGGAATCTGGGGTTCCTTGATACCCCCCGAGCGTGTAACAATGCTTTCGACCAGTCTTCTTGGAGGATCGAGATAGCAGGACCTTGTTCCATCTCTCCCTAGCTCTCTCTAAGTGAGGTTCTGAGGGCTTGGCAAGTATTTTATATAGGTTAGAGATTGCTTAAGTTTGGGCGTCGTCCTGTAACATATGGTGTATTGTGAGGGACGTCTCTGGCTCTTGGGCCCCCGTTAATCATGCTTTCTTGATTGCATGGCATATAGCGTGATACAATAGGAATTGACCCAGGCTCACATCTGTGAGGGCCTGTATGGCCTCAAATGGCATTAGTTTACCATCTTCAAAACAGTCACCCACCAGACGTATTCCCGCCTCCGACCACACCAATGCAGTGTGCGGTGCGATCCTCTGTTGCTCAAGGAGACACTCCAGCGGGATGTACGGGGTATAAGGAAGTGTTCCATGTCCCTTCTGGACATACCTCCCCCAGCATGCATATGCCACTGCTAGTAATGCATTGGTGGGTTAACTTTTGGGGTGTTTGTTTGACAGCCATGTTAACAGGTGGACTCCTTTTAACTGAGTCTGCATCCATGCTGCCTCGGCTGAGAGTGGTCTATTGAGCCATAGTTGCAGCCATTGCAATTGTGCCGCCGCATAATAAAGCTCAAAGTTAGGTGCTCCTAGTCCACCTGAGTCCACCGGTCGCTGCAGTGTGGGTAGTGCCACCCGTGCTCTGCCTCCCCCCCATATGAGCTGTGTCAGCATTGTGTTCAGATTATCAAAAAAGCTACGTGGGAGGACAATTGGCAGTGCCGTGAAGTAATATAGTAGTCTGGGCAAGATCAGCATGTTTGCGATCGCTACCCTGCCCGGTGGGGAGAGCGGTAATTTATTCCAGAAGCGTAGAGAGCCCTTTATGGAGGTTAATGCTCTCCCCAGATTACCGTCTCTGAGGTCATCTGTGCTGTGGTATATGTGAACCCCCAGGTATTTAAATGTTTCAAAGCACCATTTCAGGCGCCCATGTGGTGCCACCTCCTGTCTTCCTGGTGGCTATCTGGTCAGTGGGAACACACACGATTTGTCCCAGTTTACTGCTAGGCCAGATATCCTACCAAACTCCGCTAGGAGTGTCATTATGGAGGGTATCGTCTCCGCGCCTTTCCGAGTGTATATAAGAGCGTCATCTGCATATAGCGAGATTACGTGGTGTGTTTTATTCCTAATTAATCCCCATTCGTCCGCCATGGAGCACACTTTAGTTGCCAGTGGCTCCATTGCAATCGCAAACAATAGTGGGGAGAGGGGGCATCCCTGCCTCGTACCCCTTGTTATAGGGAAACTGTCAGAGATCACTGCCCCCGTCTTCACTCTGGCTTGTGGTTTTGAGTATAGTGTGCGGATCCAGCGCACATAGTTAGGACCTATTCCCATCTGTCTCATTGTAGTCAGGCGGTAATCCCATTCCAGGGTATCAAACGCCTTTTCTATATCTAGTGACAGCACCATTTCTTCATGTGCATCAGAGAGGGTATCCCCCATTACACTCAGAAACCTGCGGATATTTAAAAAGGTGTTCCTCTTTGGGATGAAGCCGTTTTGGTCTTCGTGTATTAGAGTATGCATGATGGGAGCGAGTCTATTAGCCAATATTTTACCCAATATCTTACAGTCTAAGTTCAGGAGTGAGAGTGGTCTATAGGATTTTACGTCCGTGGGGTCGCGACCCGGTTTGCGGAGTACTACTATCATGGCCTCTGTCTGGGACGGGGGTAACTGTTCGGTGGTCCAAGCTTCCTCAAACACCTTCAGTAGTTGGCGGTTTCAGGCGGGACGAGAATGTAGAGTAATACTCTATTGGGAGGCCATCTGTTCCCGGCGATTTAATCCTGGGTATCTGCGTTAAAGGTAGATCTATTTCACCCGTTGTGAAAGGGGCTTCTAGGGTGTCCCTGTGTGCTTGAGATATTTGCGGCAGGGGGGTGCCCCCCAGGAAAGACTCAAATTGTGTAGCCGTGCACGAGGTGCTCTTCGTATATAAGTTCTTGTAATAGGCTCTAAACTTTTCATTTATCTCTACCTGTGTGGTAACCGTGGTGTGTGCATCAACCCGAATGGCACCTATGGGAGAGTGTTGTTTGTCCTCTCGCAGTAACCTACCCGACCTGTCGCCCTCAGTTTGCAAACGCGTTAAGTAGTAATTATAGTCGTGGCAGCGGAGTCTACTGTCTACTTTGTTATATTTTATGCGGGCTGCTTGTAGTGTTGAGTAAGGGGATTCTCCCCGTGCGGCTGCTATTTCCGCTTTTCTTAGTTCCTTTTCCAATTTAACAATTTCGGTATGTAATGTGCGCCTTACTCCCCAACTTGTAGTGATACACTGCCCTCTAACCACCGCATTGTGGGCATCCCATTCCACGGCGCGTGAGTTTGCAGTTAGGTCATTTATTTCCCAGAACTGTCGTATTGTGGTATTTAATGCGTCTAAAAGTGCCTGGTCCTGCAGCGCATCTACTTGTAAGCGCCAAGTTGGGATCACCCGTCGGCTCCTGCCCCAGTCCAGTGACACCCTCAGCGGCGAGTGATCCGAAATTGTCTTCGCTAGGTATTCCGTTCCGACTACCAGTGCGGCTATGTCCTGAGTGCCCCAGATTGTATCTATTCTAGTGTGTATTCTATGTGGGGGTGAGTAAAATGAGTATTCCCTCTGAAGGGGATTTTTTGTGCGCCATATATCATAAAGCCTCAGATCACCGGCCCAATGTTGCAGTGGGGTTGTGATGTTCTTCCTCGCTACTGCGTTCGTTGGGGCGCTGGATCTATCCAAAATGATGTCTGGTATGCTATTGAAATCCCCGCCCCAAATGGCCGGGGCTGATGGGTTTGCTAGCAGTGCCGGTGTGAGAGTGCCCAAGAATCCAGCTGTGCCTCCATTTGGGGCATATATACCGACTATCGAAAGTTGTCTACCATCTAGTTGACCTTCCAACACCACGAATCTACCACCTGGGTCTATTCTGTGTGCTGTTTGGTTGAATGGGACTCCTCCTGCAATCCATATCAGAACCCCCCGTGCGAACGCAGAGTATGTTGTGCCTATCAGTTGTCCGCCCCACTTCGCGCGTATTTCCTGCAGATCTGGTTCAAGTAAGTGTGTCTCTTGGAGGATAGCGATGTGTGTTCCCAGTCGCTTGAGGCGTGCGTGAATACGAGATCTTTAATTTGATGTGCCCATTCCCCTCACATTCCATGTCATTATATCGTATTGATTACTATTGCGATTAGTTTGTGGTGCCTTGGGAAAGTGTGGGGTGATTCCGTTCGTCTGCCTCAGTCTTGCTCACTGGTCTTCCAATTTGCTGCCCCTCTGAAAGCGCTGTTAAGTGTGACTGCTTCTTCCAGTAGTGATTGCATGTTTGCGGTGGCTCTATAGTGTGTGTTTTTGTTGGTTTACTACTGCCCACTCCCCCAACTATACCCCACTCACTTGTGTCTACTAATATAAAACTACTTAACTCGTGAATATAAAAAGAAAAAAACCTGTATCCATTTGGATTTCCATGGCGGTGGTAACATAGCGGTCTCATGTGGCACATTTGCGGAGCTCACACCAGGCCGCAGACTACGTTTGTAATTGTTGGTGGACGCCCCCGCCACCCCAAGAAGAAACGCCCCGCCTGCGCTCGCATCGCAACCCCGCCATTTGAAAACAAGATTATGCAAAAGATACACATTTTGGAGGTTGCTCCTTCTCCATGTGCCCACGGCGCACCAGGGGGTCTCGGGGACGTTCAGCCCACTCATCCCCTAGCATCAGAACCTTGAGCAGCTCCGCTGGATGTAGTCAGAGATCGTCAGCTGTTCTGGGGGTGATCCTCGGGCCTTTTGCATCGTCCAGTATAGTAGAGACCGAGCTGATCGTATCCGAGTCTGGATTGATCTCAGGTCGCTCCCTGATTGCTTCGAAAGTGTTTTGTGTTAGCAGAGGAGTTTCTTTCAGAACTTTTGCTCTCTCTTCTGCTACTTGTTGGGCGGACGGTTGGACCCTTGTGCGTCTTTTTGAGCGTTTCCTTGACGTCGAGGTCGACCACTCTTCTTCTCTCTCCGCTTCGTCGGCCATGCGCGCGAGGCCTTTAGCGTGTAGCCATGTCCAGGCATCTTCCGGGGAGTTGAATATGTGGGTGTGATCATCTGAGATCACTCTCAGCTTAGCTGGAAAGAGTAATGCATATTTAATGTTGAGTTCTCGCAGGCGTTGCTTAACCCTGACATATGAGTTGCGTTTTCTTTGCACCTCTTGAGTGAAGTCTGGGTATGCGTTAATGATTGATTCCTCATAGTTAAATGGGCATTTGTTACGGAACTGTTGTAGGATTGCATCGCGATCCCGGAAGTTTAGGAATCTGGCGATCAATGGTCTGGGTGGTTGACCAGGGAGCGGAGGCCTACCCGGGATTCTGTGCGCCCTTTCCACAGTAAATAGCTTGGATGGGGCTCCGCCTAGCACCTCTTTGATTAGCCATTGTTTTAGAAATAATTCTGTGCTTTGTTGTTGCATATTTTCAGGAAACCCCAAGAATCGGATATTGTTCCGGCGCGATCTGCACTCAGCCTCTTCCACCCGTTTCCATAGTGCCTTCAATTCCGCGTCCATGCACTGGATCTGTTTTTGTTTATCCTGAACCGTGGGGCATAACTCTTCACTCCACTGTTTTAACTCTTTCCGCTAGCTTGCGGTGGTCTACTCGGAGTAGGTTCAGGTCCTGCGATACTGCGTCGATTCTGCTCTCCAGGGAAGTTTTAGTATCCATTATTGCTTGTAGAACCCTCTCTAGTTGCGCAGATTGCGATGCAAGAGTGCTCTCCAGTGATTGTAGTGACGGGCTTGTCGGTTGGTCGGTGGGTGGCGGGCCTTGCATGGTTCGGTCTTGGTTCTTGGCTGATTTCAGCCTACCCGCCATTGTGTTCGTTTAGTGGGGAGTCTTGTGGGTTGCGATGGTGCACTACCGAGTGTAGTGATCAGCTGGTCCCGGTGCGCAGCTCTGGTATCCTAGGTCTTGCCTCTGCTTGCTTTCAGGGTGTTGCGGGGGCGTCGGAGCCCGGTAGTCCCCTTTACTGGGAAAGATTATCTGGAGCAGGTTGGTTGGGGACTAGTTGTGCCGGCCTTTGTTCCCTCTGACTCCCAGTCCATACACTCGGGCCCTCAGTTCAAGCCCCTGTCCACGACGAGTCCAGCGCCGGGGGGGGGGGCGCTCCGCCGGTTGAGCACGGCTGCGAGGGCACGGAGTGGGGGGAAGAGGGGGAGCGCAGATCCGGCCGCGCCGGCCCTTCCGTAGTTAGTGGGCCTCTGCAGTTATTCCGGGATTCCTCCCACCACAGCACTCCGTTACGCGGTGTTCTCTTGCAGCATGTAGGGGAGCAAATCCCTAGGCAGTTGTCCCTGTTCTTGTTGGTCTGGTCTGCGTGTTCTGTATCAGCGCTTCTCTAGTGCTGTGGGGGCCAGAAGATGGTTGCCCCCACCTGTTTTTACTGTGCCCAGGGCTTCCAGACTCCAGCGCTGGCCGTATCCCTTCAGGCAATCACACGGCGGGACCCCGGTCCCTGGGGTTCTCCACGCGGGGCGCTTAGGGTGGCCTGCGGCGTTCTCTTGGCTCACGGGCCGGTCCCGCGCGCCGCGCCTGCCTACTGCTGGTTTGTTTTGGCTTGGTGCGCACGCCACGCACCAAACCTCGCTCCGTGTAGTAGGCTCGGGGTGGTGGCCCGCGCCCAATCAGATGCGCGCGGCGGGGAGCACCTCGCGGCCCCTCTCCACCGCGTTCTTCAGGGCCTGACAGGCCCGGGATGCCCCGCCGGGGCCACAGGTCCGCGGACCAAGCACCAGAGTCCCGGGGTCCTGGGCAGCGCCTCCAGCCTCTCCGGCCTCAAGATGGCGGGCGTTGCGCGTCCCGGACTCCGGAACGGAGGAAAGTCACGAATCAGAGGCCCCCACCTCGGTGGTAGCGGGCACCTCTTGCGTAGCCTATTGATCGGAGGTCGCTTCCGCCTCCCTGTCACCACGGGGGCGTCCTTCAGGATAGTTGTAGCAGGGCCGGGATGGAGCGCTCGCACTAGCAGTCCATCCCGGTCGCCATCTTGGCTCCTCCTCCACCCTATGCTAAACTTAATTAACACATTTAACACCACATTCTGAACATTGTCCCCCCCACCACCACCCTTAAGTTACAAGACACACGCAGGACAACATATATTAAAACTACACAAATACTAACTAATTCTAAACAAATATTATTTTTTTGGAATTTTGTAGTTTTTTAAATAATGTTTTACAGATTTTATTATAGAAAACACATAGATACCCCAACATGACCGTCCACGACCTACCAATTAATAAGTAAAAAACCCACCCCCCAAATCCACTTATTCTATCTAATCTACATACCTACACTAACCTAACACTAACCTACTAAAACAATAAAACATAATTGACAATCAGAAGGGAGGGGGCAGAACTTGGAGGTGGCAGTTCACATATGACTCAGAGTTTGGCCTTTTTAGTTTTTTTAATGTATTTTAACATCTTGGTGTTAGCTGCCACCTCTTCCTCCTAGCTGTCCAAACATTTTAGTACGAGGGATATGTCCATCTTCAGATCCTGCAGCAATTGTATGTCCATGGCAGCAGGTGGTGTGGGCTGTTGCACTGATGTTGATGCAGTTGCAGCGGATTTTGTGGGTGTGGTGCCAGCTGTGTCCCCCTGCACTGCTGAGAAGTTAGGTGTCTGCTGAGCCTTCTTAGGCAGTGTGAGGACCTCTTGTGGGAATGCCCGTCATTCCCCTGTTGCCTTCTCTGCATGGTAGCGGCGAGCCATTCGTCTGAACCCAGACTCCACTGCCAGGATATGGTGGTACCTCATTGCCCTCTTCTGAAACGCACGCTGCTCATCATTGGTCATGTTGACAGCTGTTCAATGGAGACAGGCAACCATAAGTGTCAGCATTGTGTGGAGTCTGTACAGATTAGTAGTTTACACTACAAAATTTAATTATACATGCACTCCAACTCACATTCCAGAGAAGACAATGGCCCTGATAGATGTAACGACAATGTTGCCCTAGCATCATATTTTTGATGCTAAAGCGACACAAACCGAGAAAATGAACCAAACGTTTGGAAGTGTGCATCGATTTTGCGTGAAAATGAATCATGCAAAGGCAGCACTAACTTTACATAGATCATTCCCAAACTTCCTCATCATCTATGTCTATTTCCAACCATACATCACCAGTAACTTGGACATGTCATTGGGAGGATGGGATGCTGTTGGTAACCATAAGGGTCAGAGTTGATAGGTACACATGCAAGCCTGATCAATATGACTGTCACCTACACTGTGAGCTTCACATCTACCTACAAATTTGGTATTCTTCTCCCCCTGAGACTAAGGGGGGATGGCCATGCAATCCATCATCTCACCTGTCCTGGTCATCCACCAAGGCCTGTTCACTCATACATGGAATCAAGGAGAGGGCCATATGTTAGGAGGGCTGACAACTAGGAAGCTGGTTTCCATAGGTCTATCAAATCTGCATTCATGTGTCCAGTTGTAGACAGCCATCAATACCAGATCTGCCACTACTATTCCTTTCACACCCATTTCCATGCCAGCATACGTTTGGCCTTGACCTGCATGCAAGCCAATAACATTCCACATAAGTGTAACATACATGCAGTGCAAAAGATGGAACACCATGCTGGGGCACAATTGCCAGCCCAGTCCTCCATCTTCATGACAATACAGGGATGCACCAAATTGGGTTCAGCATCCCTGTGTTGTGAGAATGATGGAGTGCGCCACTGCCAATATTCTCACAGCATTGCACTCTGTCATTCTTAGTCACATATGACCCTACATGTGGCTTGTCACCACCTTGTGTACATGATGCTGGCAATTGTGCACCATGAGTCTCGAAAGATGTGACCCTCTGGTGGTGCATGGGGAGCCTTTAACCTTTAAATGGGCCATATTGTCACCATCCAGTCTACTTTGATATCTGATCATTAGACAGCTTATCACATCTGGCATTGTATTCAACACACATGACTCACTCACACCAAACCCTGGATTACTTCACAGGACACACATTATCACACTTAGTGGCTACATCTGGTCTTCAAATCGCGCCACTTCGCCAATGATGTAGGGGGCTGGTCCACCTTTCGGACATGAATCGCAAACCATGCTTAGTGTCAAATCATGGTCACAGCAAGACAACAAATTTCCTGTGTGAACTAGTTGAGAGGAGTGAGCTAGTTATCCTAGTAGAAAATAGTGCAACAGACACACCACCACAATCACGTAGTGCTACACCCTGCAACATCCATATGTGGCATTGTCATTTCAGCTGTCTGTGAGCACGACACATCCATTGCCAAATGAGACTGTTTGATCTTGTATTTTCCATCTGAGGGCCATGCTATGGTTGTAGCAGTGGCAGGACCATTGTCAAACCCATGGCATTTCTGCCTAACACAGATGTAGTTAAGAACTATGTAATCATCATAGCTCACACACACACTACTACCCTGGGATTGTGCGGGTATTGCAAGCTGTTTGGAATTTGCATTACACACCCTACAATGAACAGAGTTAAATGTGTGTACCATCACAAGACAAACACTCTTAAGGAACTGCCATGGCTGTGGACTCATGTGCAGTTGCTTTGTCTACCTGAACATTGACTGCATTGTGACATTTATTTATTACAAATACCGGTTGGCCTGCAACTGTTGCCATTGTACACTATTGTCAATCCAGTGAGGGAGAAGTACGTGGGCATAGACAAAGCGTTCAACACAGACACACTTGCTCTGTGGTCAAAGGATGCATCTGGAGTTGCAGGTTAGTGAGGGATGTGGCAGAGATGGAGCTGATGCACTGCAGCCTCATACTCTCAGTGAGGAGCTGTAGGCTAGTGGAACAGATTCTGCACGTGTGTGCGGTATGGGGGCGGTAGAGGGAGTCTGTGACAGAGCATGAACTGGAACATGGAACTGCCAGTAGTCTCTTCCCAATTCATGTTCAATCTCCCTTACATGGCCTTGCCCAATGACACAAAGGGGCCAATAGGACAACAGTGGGGCAGCACCTGGTACATGAATAATGAAAAGTGAGTGCCACCTTAGCATCATTTACCAACGCAGATGCAACGCTAATTTACAAATTATGTGTTTGAGGTTTCATTTGTGCTGGTAATGCGTCACACAGTGATGCACGGGTGGCATTACCCTCTCATAATTCCTGCCCCTAGTGCTGCCCCACATAATGTGTGCCCCTTAGCACACCCCTGACAAAACAATGTGTGGGCCATCTATAGAAGACGGAACAACAGGGTATAAGGGGGAGTTGTGTAAAAAAAACATGACACTACCTTGGTGCTTTGCAAGACTTATAACTCAGGTACTCAAGCTCGTCCTGCAAGGCACCCAGAGGTGCTTTGTGATAGAAATGCAGATCAATTTTCAATCTGCAATGATCATGCATTGATTAATCCATGACTGATGTGGCAAAGTTGTCTAATGGTATCAAATGCCCCATATTCATTGCCCCCTAAGGCGGATAAATCCCCTTTGCTAACAGAATAGCTGGGGCGGGGTCATGTGTGTTAAATGTTGACAGAGTTGTCCTATGCATGCATTGCGCCACTTTGTTGACACAATCCAAAAAAATATGGTAGGCTGGTGGTACCTTGGCATTTCATACATGACACTATGCCGGGGCACAGGTGACGCTATGGGCTCTAAAAATGTGTGCCTTTGTGATGGTTGTGCAGGACTCAACAGACATCTGACCTACATTGGTATCATTGTTGGACATGTGAACTCCAGGCCTAGACTGGTGCAGATACACTTCATTCTGGCTATATGCAACCTGTCCACAAGCATTGCATGCAGCACTCCAACTCATCTGCTACTGTTATTCAAGAGCAGTGAACAGTCAATAGTATGCCAATGGGAGACTCACCAACAGGTCTGCCGATTTCAATCCCAAGGTGGTCGAGCAGATCCTGCTCCCTGACCACCAGATCTGCCCAGTGATGCTTTAGCTGGTGCTCACTCCTGCCGGTCCTGTAAATTTGCTTCAGGTGGTGGTGCACCTTGCCCCACCACAGCCGCCTGGCCTTGGTCCGGTATCAGAGGATGATCCACCCACCCATCTCAAGCATCATTGGGGGGTAGTGGAATGCCAGCCACAAAAATCCACCAAGCTCTTCTTCTGACATTCTGGTCATTCCCCTCCCTTCCAGACATGTCGAATTATGGTCAGAGTTGATCTCAAATACTAAGAATGAAAAAATAAACGGAAACTTAACCCCACTAACTTATCCCAACTATCCCAAATTACTAACAACCCCGGACAGACAACCCACAGTGAAATAAAAATCTAGAAAAAAAATACATAAAACCACAACTACTGGGACAAAGTGCACACACAATACAACAGGACACGATAGAAGGGACATCACAAACTTCAAAACACAACCAAGACTCAACCACCAGCTCAAAAACACAACCACATAGTCACAAAGGCACAGACTGTAAAAAGAAAGTGAAACTACACCAACGGTGCCATGCTTGTAAGCATGATTTCTTATTACATCACTTCCTGTCCCCGTGCATCACTTTTTTCAGTTATGTGTGTTTTAATTTGATGCATTTGACATTTGCCTAGGTTTTTAAGACGCATAACGCACGTGCGTTGTTTACATTGACGCATGATGGGTATGCGTCGATTTCACAGAAGGCTGCATTAAGAGGAGTGTGAAGGTAGAATTCATGATAAGGGTCCATGTGCCTTTTGTTTTGCATTTGTGGATGTTTTAGATACATTTGCGTAATATTTTTTTACTTATTTCCTGATTGTGTGTTTTTTTGCATTGATCGTAGATGCACCCTGAATCAACATACATATGACATGGGCTGTGCTGCAGTGTGGAATATTGGGATGTCCACATGTGGGAGTCCATGCAACAATGTGGTAAGGATGTGATTGGTCTGTTCCACCAATGTGTGTGTTACAGGGTCAACAGCATGCCAATTTTTCCATGTCCGGCATATATATGCATGTGTGACAACAGTGTATCCACAAATGTTTGGCATTCAGTACAATGTAATACTTCTTATATTTGATTGTGTATTGGTATGTGATGTGTGAGGTTGTCATACAGAGCATACTATTTAAAGCTGCATACGCAGGTCAGGCATTGTTGATGATGGGTGAACTATTGCTACCTAGGAAATGTGACCCACCATCTGTCTCTGTATTTGGAGTAGAGTTTATGAAGAGCTGGGTGGACAGCATATTTGCCTGACATGTGTACATCTTTGGTACGTAGTGCGTGTGACACACTCTGCCTACATTCCACCCAAAATATGGTAGGATCACATATTTTGGATTTCACTCATTGCATTTACCAATGGTTGTTGCTTTTTGTATGGTAGACCTGCAGCCGTAGCTGCATATGTTCTCATCTATACTAATATGCATGCCACAGATGTGTCCGTGCAATGAGTGAGGTTATGTTTACCCTGTGTCAAGGTTGTGCTCCATGGCAGTGGCTAGTCAGAGTACCATGGATAGACTGTGCAGGCTCAACTCCTTCCATTGTTTAATATCCCTGGGCAAGTCATGATGACCATAGTTACCAATGATGTCCCCCCCTAGTCACACATGTTCCATGTAGCCATTGCCACTCTCACATTGAGTTGCGACAGTATTCAGTTCCAACATGACCTAAGTTTTCAACATCTCCAACCTCATGTGTAGGCCCCTGGCATACATCATGATGTAGTTGGGTGTGATGAGCTATTGATTAGCAAGTTGGCAATGTGAATGTACAATATGTGTTGTGTGTCCTTTCTTTGTCACATACCAATGATCAGGCTGTAAGTGATGTGTGTGATGGTGGCAGTACAATGTTACACCTCACATATGATGTCACAACATCACTTGTCAGATTAGTAACTGTTACAGACTCACATTCCTATGGTATATGTAGTGAAGATTGAATAGACCAAATCAGGATTGGTTGTATATGCGAAGTGTTTATTTACATATATAACATGGTGATTTCAGTGATTCTTATGTGAAAAAGTTCTCAACAATTTGCTGTCTACGGCTTACCCCAGCAGCTGTGTTGTGCTGTTCCCCCTCCATATTGTCAGCACCATCCTCCTCCTCCGCCTCCTCAGGCAGGTCAGTAACCTGGTCATACATTGGAACATTCATTTGCACACATATGCTGTGCAGGATAACTCATGTCAGAATGATTTTACACACAATGTGGGATACCTGAATCTTGATTTCAGTATGCCAAATGTCCTTTCCATGATATTGCGTGTCTGACGGTGTCCCTCATTGTATGCACGCTCTGCTGTTGTGTTTGCGTTTGCAAATGGGGTCATCACCCACGGCTTTATGCCATAACCCTGATCCGCTGCAAAAGATAAAAGATGTAAGCTGTTGTTAAGGCTTGCAACAGGTTTGTTATGTAGCATGGCAGTTGTTATTTTGAGTTGGTTGCGACTCATACATGTTTGTGGTATGGTGTGAGTTCCTGGCCTTATGCTAAGTTTTACTAGCACTGTATTGTTGGACATGACAATCTTGGGTATTGGCTCAAGGACCTGGGACATATAATTAGTATTCCTAACTGATGCTCAGTATGTATGTACCATGTGTTGTGTAGTGCAGCTTTGTATCAGTGTGCTATCACTAGAGGCGACATGTCACATCCTCGCAACACAATAGGGTCAGATGTGGTGACAACATGGTAGCCTTACAGAGCCTGGACATTCCAGCCATTTCGACATGTGTCATTACAGATGAAGTGCAACACTCAGGCCCATTTTAATGAGTGACAGTGCACAACACAGCTCCAACATTGGCAGCGCTGTGCTGCATCATTTTCACTATGCAGCAATGTACCATGTGTGATATGTTACTAGGCAACCTTTGTTGTCCCCTGCACCGGTGCCTGATATGCAGCCATGCACCAACACTGCCAACCTCACACCAGGATGCTTGGCTAGCTGTCCTGTGGAGGTTGGTGTATCTGTGCAGGAAGGGACACCTTCCTATACATATACTGTTTTCATGGTCGATTGGATCTTTCTGTGTGTGCAGCAGTATGCAGCATGCATAGGTGGAACATTCATATAAGGTCAAATCACAGACTCTTTCCTTATTGCAACCTGCAAACGGCACCCCTGGGGTGGTGTTTGATGTTGGCACTGCCTCAGGTTTTAGGTGACACCTACATCTGAGTCAATGTCACCATGCTATATATCTTGTGGTGACACACCTACGGCAACACACATTGCACGCCCCTTCCACGCAAAGTGCAGTGTAGGAGGGGGCCCCATTTCCAATGTGGCTTCAAGTCACAAAAGAGCGGTCATCTGCCAACTTGTACATATAGAGCAGGCCATGTGAATGGCACTAGGGGCTCTTACATATGTTCCTTAGTGATTTTGAGTGGCATCTGATGTTTGCGGCAGCCATCAGATGTCCAAGGGGTGTGTTACCCATTGTTTCTGGAGAATCTACATTACTACCAGTGTTTCTCCTATCTTCCAATACACAAATCATCATTTATACTGTTAACACATGCACAGTACAGGCTATGGGATGGGTCTCAGCTACTTTGCAAATGTGTCCCTTAGCACAGTGCATGAAAGGTCAGTGATGTCTTGAATACTCCTACCGGGTCCCACTATAGCATCCATGATCTGCACTGTCTGACAGTGACTCTGCCCCATGGTGGGCCATTTATTGTTTACGGTACAGAAATGATGGTGTTGTGGGTCAGTAAGTGATGCATTTGAGCTGGCACTACGGTTGGTGTGGTGCCACTTCTAATAAATCTGGCACATGCTATATGATGGCCATTTTATTGCATTCCTATGTGTGTGACCCAATACATCAGGCAGACGTATATGTGCACTACAAGTTAGTCAGGTACGTGTTGATGAAATGTAGTTGGTATTGGCACAGTTGTCTGGCATTGGATGTTTGTTGTGGCAGAGACTTGCGAGGCATGAATTAAGGGGCTGCGCCTATGTGTGACTTTCGTTACATGAGCATGGTGTATGTTGTTGACATTGCTGTGCTATTCTTTGTTTGGTGTAATGTGTGTGTGAAGTTTATGTAGTGGCCAACCTGTGAGCACTTGCAGTGGTTTGTGGACCTCTTCTGTTAGCAAAGGGTTCATATCTCCACCTGTCCTTCACGTGTTGTGCCTGTCAAGTTGTGGGTGTGTTACGTACATGTGGATGTATGTGTTTGTGCTGTGCACTGATTGTGCTGTACTGCTGCATATGTATTGTTACCTGCACATATCTGTAACCCTAGCCATTTGTTTTTAGAGTGGTGTATGTCTTGTGTGTCCTACAGGGTTGGGGTGTTGTGTGTATATTGCTAGGTATGTTGACTTACCCACATTGGCCATCTTGGAAGTGTTCGTTGACCCTGCTGTGTGAATATGTAGGCATCATGGACGCTACCAGGATACTTTGCTAAAATGTTTGTAAATAGTCCACGGTGGTCCATTATGGCGCGCACATTTATGGAATGCGTATGCTTCCTATTTCTGTATAAATGTTCTGTTGCTACAGGTGGGACAGGTCAGACATGGGTGCAGTCCATTGCACCCAGCACATGTGGGAAGCCAACAAATTGGTAAAATCCCTGTTTTATCTCCTACTGCATTTGCTGTTGGTGAAGCAGATGTGGTGGGATGTCAGAGAGATGATTGCGTCTAACACCTTTGGCAGGAAGACTGAGAAAGACGGCTGTGACACAGGAGCAACCAGTGCACCCGTTGTCTGGAAAGAGCCACTTGCCAGCATATGCAGGATAGCTAGCAGCTTTGTGACAGGTGGTATATTGTGTGGTGTCTGCAGGCTGGCTGTGATCTGTGGCTCAATATGGTGCAGCAAGCGTAATACGGCTTGCCGGTTGAGTCGGTATGTCCTAATGAGGTCTTGTTCCCTGAGGCCAAGGTGGGTGGTCCTGTTCCTGAATATCCTCTCCTGCCTTCTGCGTTGCCTTTGTGGGTGCATTTGTGGTGGTTGTGGTTGCTGCGGTAGTGGTGGTGGTTGTTGTTGTGGCTGTTATCCTCTGCGTCCTCTCCCGAGCTGGAGCAATAGCACTTCCATCTTGTCTTGTGGGTTGCCAATGTTGCTTCTGTGTGTTCTCCTTAAGTAGTGATGTGTAGGCCTCATTTTAATGCCTGGTCTGACCCAGGCGTTAAAAATTGACGTAAATCGGGGTTAACGTAATTTTTTGGGTCCGCCTCCCACCTGTGCATCATTTTTGTACGGGTGGATAAATATGGCACATGAGGTTTAGAGTAATTTTTTGGACAGGAACGTCTCCCTTGCATCTCATTGCAGCAATGTGGTTTCACGCATCAAAAAAATTACGTTAACTCCAATATCTAGACGGGTCTAGCATCAAAATATAAATATGGCGTTAACTTTGAGCTGAATTAGCGTTAAAAAAAATACGCTATTGCAGTGCAAACTGAATTTAAATATAGGCCTTGAAGTCTCAAGTCCAGTGCCACTGGAAAATGGAGTGGTTGTAAAACAGTCAACAGGGTGTATCAGTGACACACAAGCGGAACCAATGAGTAGAGGATCACCTCTTGGCAGTGGTTGAAGTCTTGGCATCTGGTCCTCCAAAATGTTTTGGTGGTCGTCCACGGTTGCGGGGGGTTGGGGGTTTCTTCAGCTACAGAGGCAGGGGTGTCTGAGGCATGTATTTCCCATTGCAGAACCTCCATTCCACTGGGTGCCGTAGATGTAGAAGGGCCTGATGTTACATTGCCAATTGAAGGGTTCTGCAGTTGTGGACATAACCTACTCAGGGTAGTGTTGATGTCTCTCAGCACCCCTGTTAGGGAGTCTATGTTGACATTGTGGGCCTCCCACTTTTGCATGACTTCCTGGTGGTTGTCCCTCTGCAGCTGCCTTATCTCCCCCATCACAGCAAGTACCAGGCCCATCACACCTTAGGACTGTTGGTAGACTCCCAAGACTTGGGAGATGGTGTCCTGGACAGTTGTATCCCTAGCAGCCTCAATCTGCTGGCCCACACCATCCCTCCCATGCACCATACCTCTGCGTGTCTGTGCCCCTGGCACAGTTTGCCTACTCCAACTGGTGCCAGATACTTCATTGTCTGGGTTCTCTAGTGGTGACTCCAGTACCTGTACATGATGGTATTAACTGTCCTTGGTACACAGGTTTGGGGGTGAATGGTTGCCTGGCATGTAGAAGCGACAGGGCTGGGAGAAGTCGATGTGGGCAGGGTGAGGCTGACAGTTGTAGACTGACGAGGTATCCCAGACGAGTCTTCCTCATTTACCTCACATCCAGGGGTGTTGCCCTCACTGAGGGATTCATCTGGGGGGTAAGAGGCTGTCTCAGGTGTCCTATACTTGGTCACAATGGGTAGGTGACCTGATGAAGAAGTGAAACAGACTGTTACAGATTGTAATGCAACATGTGGTATCAAACTTTGACAGGTAGATATGCTTTGAGCCATGTACAGAAAGGCTTTGCTTGATCCCCTGATATGACAGTGACTTTCATATCTGGGGTACAGCAATATGGGATACAGGGAATTCCTATATCACACCCCTTGCTACATGATATCAGATTAGCTTGGCAGTTTGAGGTCTGTTGATAGACTCATATCATGTCTGCTGTGTAGCTTTATATTGTTCATGTTGCCTCCCATTTAGCAGTAGTTCAATATTGAGTCACCAGACAGCTGCAGAATGTAGAGTGGACACTGACCTGTCTAACAGCTTAGGAGTAACCATTCTACCCGGCCATATATATCAGGTTACACCTATTACACCACACTGCAGATATGTCTGTTCCTCCCAGGTGATGATCTTTCAATGGGTGATGGGAGGTAAAAGGGCCATTCTAGCAGAGGGCACAGTAGTAGCATTGTGTTGGTGGTATTGTACTTGCAGATGCTCATAGCATTGCAGGAACTTCCCTGGGTTGTAAAATTGTGGGTCATTCAGGTGGGTTGAGTTGATTGTGTAGTTGACCTGCAAGGATATTTTCATTATGGTACACTATCCTGGTTTTCTTAATGGTAGAAGAGTGCCTGCTGGGAGTTGTAGCGCTTTCAGTCCTTGTACTACCCACACCAAACACAGACACTCTGCCCCCAGGTGAGTTTGGTTGACATGTGGTATGCCAGAGAGGGTTATTTGAACAGTTAGACACAGGGGTGGCGAGTGTATTGGCTGTTAAGATGTCGGAAGGTGATGAGTGAGCATGCAAAACAGAACTTTAGAGTGACATTTTCAGTGTTGTGACTTGCCAGACTCCACTTCCCCACGTATTCCTGTCAAGCCCTCAGGATGCAGGATGTCCAAGACCTTCTCTTCCCATGATGTGAACGTTGGGGGGGGGGGGGTGGTGGGGACCTGCCACCAATCTTGAGGATCACCAGCTGGTGCCTGGCAACCAATGAACATACCTTCCCTCTGAGGTGGTCCCACCTCTTCCTGATGTCCTTCCTTGTGCGTGGAGCTGCTTACAGAATTTACCCTGTTGACTATTTTTTGCCACATCTCCATTTTCCTGGCAATAGAGGCTTGTTGGACTTGGGCTTTAAATAGGTGTGGCTCTAATCCGATGATTTCATCCACTATGACCCTCAACTCATCATCCGTGAAGCGGGATGTTTTTGTGGGGACGTGGTAGTGGTGGACGACACATAAGGTGAAGAAACGGGTGATAAGGTGTGGGTGCTGTGTTGTGAGTGGGTGCAGGGTGTTGTCTCTTATGTGGCAAAAAACTAGTGTGATTTGTGTTATGTGCAGGTGTGGGAATAGTGGTATTTGGAGTGGTGAGGGGTGCCTAATCTATGGTTCCTAAATTCAGTGTGCGGCCTCTATCTGGCTGTGTATGTCGTTTTTGATGCAGATAATTGTGGGGTGAGAAGGTGTGTGTTTTACAGTACTGTTTATAGGTGTGTCAGGTGTGTGGATGTGTATCAGGTGTGTGGAATTCAAACTGTCCAATGTGGTGTAGTGTATTACTGTGTGGACCGCCGACCACTGCGGTTCGCACTGCCATTGGTTTGATTTGTGGGTTGTAATTGGTTTGGAGAATTTTTGACGGGCTGGTGGTGCTCGTGGTGGAACCACCTCTTTTCCGCCCTCCACACTCCTGGCGATGTCGGAATTTTGGCTGGGTTTTGGCTGTCCTATCTGTGGAACTTGTAATACGGCGGTCTGTAGGACCACCAACATGGCGGTCTTTTGGCTGGCCAATATCACGGCGGTCTTACAGTCAAACTACCAAACTTGTAATGAGGCCCAAGACTTCTAATGGATTATTTCAAAGACACTTGGGTTGGCAGACCATTGCTCTGGACACAGGCGCCAACCCAAATTCCAAATACCATGGTGGAATGTCTATAACAGCACCTTGGCCCAGGAAGCCAAAACAAACAACCCAGTGGAAGGAAGGCGCAATGTGTTCCAACCCACACTAGACAGAACCCTAACTACATTCTATAAATTTATATAAGCATTACAAAAAGAGCAAAGCTACCAACATCTATGAATTGAGCAATCTGTAACCTCAATTGCACCTAAACTAAGCAAACAAACCAAAAGAAAGCGTGACATACTGCATTGTAAAGTCACAATCTTTAATAATAATAAAGGAGTATATTACTTAGAAATAATAGCCAAAAGCATTATAAAATATATGATAACCTACAAACGTCCCCCAAAACTATTACAAAATCCAAATCAATGTGACATATCATTTTTTATATAAATAATAAACATAATATTTCATGAAATCAGTCTAAACATTAACTAAAACTCAAATTAGGATGGAGAAAAAGAATTGATGGATTAAACCCAGATCTGTGACTGGTGGTGAATGTTTGATTGGTTCCACATTCCATCCATCATTAGGATTGGCCGGAGCACCCTGACCTGGCGCTCCCAGGCAGACTGGAAGCCTGGGCCTGCTATCTCCAGCCTGGCAACACACTGCCAGATTGGAGAGAGCTCAGTGTGCATGTGTATTTGGCTGGCCAGAGAAGGTGGCCAAACACACATGCGTACTGAGGGGAGTGCACAGCACTCCCCCTCCATCCCTGTCATCCCCCTTGGCCCGCCCCTTTAAACATAAATCAATAATAAATATTGATTATTATCGCTTTATTTTTAAAGGTTTGCAGCTGCTGCTACTGGTGGGGGGGTGATGCTCCTCTGCCACAGCTAAGGAGCAGTTACTGATTTTGATACCTTAGCCCCACTTGCTTTAAACTCTGAAGAGGAAATGTAAGAACGTCTAAGTTAATTGTATGTGTGGTAATATGCATTGTTTTGCTTCTTTTTTTGACTTCTTACGTGATTTTTTAACCCAACTTTTAATATTTTTTAATTTCTGTGTTTTCACTTAGGTTCTTTACTTGTCCTAAGACGAGTATGCTCAACTAAGCATATAATTAAAAAAATGTGCAATTTGATTGTTGTTTACTTCAGTGTAATTAGTTGCCCATGTGGGCTTGAATGTGTGTATTCTTATTTACCCATCAATGACTTACAATCGGGGAGCCTCAACTTATTAACATTACATTGCAGGACCTAGGATCTGGATTTGAGAATCGACATGGGATTAGTGTAACAGAGAATTTATCTAACATGTATTAGTGGTTATACTATTGTCCAGGATCTAGTAGGACGTCATTAATTATTTTGTAATCAGGTTACAATATGTGTCTTTAGGCTGAGACATTGTTTTTGGGTGCTGAAAAGAGTATTAGCCAGATTATTTCTCAATGTGATAATTATAAATTGCGGTATTCCAGCAGGATGGAATATTTTCATTTATGATGTCACTTCAATGTTTTATTTAAATCTGTTATTTTCCTTTTGATATATGTGCATAAATGAGCAGCAACAATACAATGGAACATAGGGGCATATGTATACTCTGTTTGTGCCATTTGTGCATCATGTTTTTTAACGTAAAAACAGTGCAAAGTTAACTCCATATTTATATTTTGATGCTAGACCCCGTCTAGTGTCAAAATATTGGAGCTATCGTCATTTCTTAGATGCGTGAACCCGCCTTGCGTTAATGAGATGCAAGGTAGGCGGTCCAATCCAAAAAATTACGCTATCCCCATAGCGTCATATTTATCCTCCCGCAAAGGGTGGGAGGTGGACCCAAATAATGGCATTAAGCTTGCTTAGCACCATTATTTAACACCTGGGTCAGACCAGGGGTTAGGGGGTCCCGTGGACCCATTTCCTTGGCTAACCGCATTGGAAGGGGCCAACAGGTGCCCACCCCAAGCCCCAGGAACACCCATACGCAGACCAGAGAGACACCAGAGGATGGTAATCCCCATCCCAGGTAAGTGGGAGGCATGACTCCTGTCTTTCATAAGACAGGAGTCATGTGTTATGAATGGTTGTGCATCAGGAAATGGCCGTAGGCTGGTTGGCGGCATTTGTTTGCCTCTAACCGCGAAGGGTCATTGTTGGACGCTCAACCTCCATCTCCTCTACCACCACCCCCACCCGGCTAGCATCTTTTATTTTGACGCTAGCCCAAGCTTAGCGCCGGCTTGCGCCATTCCTTAAATATGGCGTCCGGCTGGCGCTGTAGAATAGCACAAGCCGGGGCTAAAGCTTTTGATGCAAAACTGCGTTATCGCAGTTTTGCATCAAAAAGTATAAATATCCCCCATAGTGTTATACATTTCAAGAAGTCACCTGTTCTGGTGAGACATTGCGTTGTAACTTGTGGGTGTTGTCCATTTTTACTGTTCATGAGATTCACTATTTACTGTGAGTTGGGTTTTACCATGACAAAGGCTACAGCCGAAATGCATCAGGAAAAGACAAATTCAGTATACAGATAACTTGTAGCAACTAGGAATGTCGAAGCGAGTCTTTTTAACAAGGTCTAGTTGAAGAATGTTTAAATGAAATAATAGTATAAAAAATATACAATTATTAAATGTATACTGAAAAAGTGTATGTTAAAATGATGTTGAAAATATGTATATAAAACATTTGAATAAATGTATAAAAAATATTGTAAAACAACAAAAAAATGGACAATGTACAACATACAATACTATTTAAATATGATTTACATCTTTTATGTAATAATAAAATGTATTAAAAATGTTTCATTTATTTATAAATTAATGTTAATTTGTAGGTTGAGCTATATATTTATATATATTTATTAAGGTAAACATATATATTAAATAAACTTTGAAACATAAATACAAATAGAAAAGTGTGTTACATATCATTATTCTATAAAAATCTATAATTAACTTTATAATTTATTACAAACAGCTATTTTTTATTAATTTTCTAAACACCTGTACTCACACTTTAATAATAACTTTTTTGATTGCTAAGTATTAATGATACTGTAATGTGCTTCCATTTTTGATTCTCAAGTTAACTTAGTATGACTCTGGGCTTTAGTTGAGTATTTCACATTTTATTTTGCCCGTGTTACGTTTCTCTTTCCTATGCCGGTGTTTTATTAGTTTCCTTGTTAGCTAGAGGACGGTTTATTGTTATGTATTAGACTGATAGTGAGGCCTGGGATGCAAAACCTGGCATCAGATGTGAAAAGATTTCTGTGGAAGGAGCTTCAAGTACCCAGCGTGCTAGGAAGATGCAACTCTAAAAAACAAGCAGATGTGTAGCTAATTGTGTGACAGTGGGAATTTGGAGAATCTACTGGTTCTCTGCAAATGCAGCCATAGGGTTGGTCTGGAGATGTGCGAGCGAGATATGGACAGTATGGAACCTTCAATTGTGCTTTTAATTGGTGTTCCATAGGTAGTTACGGACAGTCCATGTCCTGACTTAGAAGAGAGCACATTTTTCTGTTGAGTGTCCCCCGAGTAGAAACCTAATGCTAGGCTCTCAGTTGTTTCCTCTAAACTTCTACTGAGGTTTACAAAATGCTGACACCATTTCTCTTCTTGTTTAGAAATCTCTGACTCTGTTTTATAGTTTTATAGCCCACCATAGCATGTTATACCAGCCATTAATGGCCCGCGACGGCGTTAAAGGCCAGAGCCAAAGTTGAGGGCCTTTAACAAGGGAGTGGCTATAAAGCTATTAGAACATTCCGCCCCATCAGGGCAGAATGTTCTAATTAGTAAAACAAAGGCCTCATGGAGCCCAAGGGGTTTATAATCCCCTCGGGCTCTGTAAGGTCTTTGTTCACAGCTTATGCTGTGAATGACAAACGGAATGTTGATGCTCCGGGCTTTTACCATCCCTTAGAAGCCCAGAGCTATTCCATTGCCTCCAATGGAGAGCTCAACATTCCAGTGTTATAATATTCTTTCATTTAGACAGTGTGAGTTTCTTTATGGAACATATTATTTTGACATTTTGCATTTTTTTCACAATTTGTTTGTTACTATTCTGTACATTTGAATACTTACAGTTAGAATACTTGAGCACCTGAATATTATGGCCTGTATAAATATACTTACTGAACCATTGTCAAATTTGCTGATTGATGATTGACTAAAAATATGAAAGATAAACCTTTACGGTTAGAATACCATCCTCTCTGTCGTCATTGTGAAACCTCTCAGGCTCATGCTACTTTAAATTTATTTCTAATGTTAGTGCCCTCTGAATACTTCAAATCAACAACCAAGGGTCCTTATGACTAATGGGGGATTCTTTTGATAATTTCACTAAGAGCTTGAGGTTCAAATACCCCTGCTCCATCATTCTCACCATCTCTGCAGCCTCACCTATTCCCACCTTCGCCTCTGACCTCTAATCACGAATCAAAGCATGTCTCACAGCTTTTGATCACCAGCTGGCTCTTGACCCCCTCATGAGGCACTCTGCTAAACTGAGATGATCAGTTTTTCCTCGCCAACTGCACCCACGTGATATCCAAAGCTGTGCAGTTCTCCACTCCCCATCACCTGCAGAGATTGCTTTCTTTCTCCTAATCAATATATAGGCAGGGTTTGGTAGTACCTTACCATCAGGTAATATCTTGACTAGCTCTTCCCCTGTGAACAATCTTGACTGCTGCAACAGTTTCCTCATCTGTCTTCCCCAGTACACCTTCACACATTTAACAAAGTAACTGTCTTTCCCCACTTTTTACTCTGTCCCAATCTACCCCGCCTTCCACTGTTACCACCAGGCAGCTGGTTCTCAGACTAAATGAGAATTCTGATCAAGCATTCACCCAAATCAATGCATGACCTGTCAGTTCCTAACCCTATAAAAAGAAATCAGTATCAAGAATTCATCCCACCTTTTTGCCACACTAAGCCGTTGTTTCCAGTGTCTCAGATCACAGCCTTTGTCCTCCTTGTTCCATTGCACGGAATGGTTTTTCAACTACACCTTAGACCATGTCTTGCTCTCCTGTCAAGCAAGATGGACCTCGAAGTTCACCTCATGACCCTGGAAGACCCCAAACAAAGATCCGCTGGCCTTTCAATGCACTGCTGACCCAGCAGATAACCAATACACACCGGAACTGCACTGGCTCATGACGACCCCACTCTATGCAACCACTGACTGTCTGCTACTTATGTAGGACATTGGGAATGCTCAGTTCTTGGAAAATAAATCCAAAATATAAGTAAATATCCTTCCTTGATCTGGTTTAGGCGCTATGGTTTCAAAGAGGCAACAATGGATGGATCACATGTTTTGGAAATGCACAGAATTCATTCGCCCACTGTATTTTGATGTCACCAACTACCTTACATCTGTGGCTTCAGGAATTCAAGCCTAGGCTGAAGAAATCAGTAGCAGAGGAAGTGCCTGTTGCTCTGCTTGGACAAGGGTTAAACAGCTGCGCTTCCATAAACCATCACTGGCACCAGAGCCACCATCCACCAGAGACCCTGACAGGCCAACTGGCAAATAATTAAGCTGCAACCAGCTAACTAGAATGAGCAACATGTATGCTGCTTACATGCAGGTTTGGTTCCCTGTTAGGCCATCTCTTTTGTGTTTCACAAAACCCTAGTTCACTCTAGTGCAATGTCCACCTACATCTTATTTAATAAGGTCTGTTAGATGAGACATTCAGTATATGACAAGGTGAGATGCTGGACTTTACAAAACAATTGAATAAATCAAACAAACCCTTGATTATGATTTAATAAAATTTACCAGTTTTTGATGAAATAATACATTGCCTTGCTTTTCAGCGTTTTCAACCACCAAGCCCCTAGTTACCATGTGCCATACTTTCCAGACCATTAGCAATGGGCACATGATTGAACAAGCAGACATAATGTGGTCCCCTTGCTTGGTCAAGCATGCAGTTGCCTCCAAACTCCACCTCTGTGACACACTGTCGAACCTTGAGCAGTTAGCTCAAAGATCTGGCTCAGGCTGTGAGTTTGTACTGTGTGTGCTCTTCAGTTCCTGTCTAACCATGGGGGATATTCAAAAGGTGGCAGGGGAGAGGGAGCCTGATGAATACTGGATGCTGTGCTGGTCTTCTGCCCTGTGCTACTCCCAGGACCCAACCCCCTCCTCCAGTGCTCTCTATGGTGACCACATCAACGACAGAGCTCAGTAAAAAGGCAGATAAGCAGCAATACGTATGATGTTGCATGCAGTCCCTAAATACTTGTATTGCAAGTGCCATAGATGTCTTACAAAAGAAAAGTGCCAAAGGATGCCTGTGGAAACCACTTTGAACACCCCATGATTGGCCTTTTTGCCAAAGATGTAGATCAGGTTGTTTCCAAAGACTGTGGAAGTGCATTGCAGACATTTCCGAGGCAGGGGAGAAGAGACCTAGACACTGAGGGGAGTGAAGACAATGATTTTTTGGCATTCAGTTTGGGCTTTTGTTTGGCAAGGAGCTGTCGATTAACCTTTCTGAACACCACCATTTGGGACTGTAGGGGTTAAGGTTGGGACTGCAGATATTGTTGTGCAAAGTAAAGGGAACACTTTAGGTGAGGACCAGCCTTTTATCTTTCCTTGATTTCCCTTTTAGTCAACTGACAACAGCCAGATACAGAAACCTCACACCTCTTTGTGCCTCTATTGTGCTTGGTCCACCCTGTTGTGAGAAGCATCACTGTGCAGAAAAACTGTATCTGAAAAGCAGACTGGAAAGGACACTGAAAAGCAGAACCACCAGTAACTGTTTTTGAAGATGCAAGCAGTGGAAGCACATTTCACCTGTTTTTGCTGTATAAAAATGGTATTGCATTACCTACTATTTGGTTCCAGTCTCAAATGCTCTATAACTAAGGAAGGGAGTGTTCTGCAGAATACTCAGAGGGCTGTTGCATAACCAGAGCTGGTGTCCGACTGACAGCCAGTTTCCCTGAAGTGAGTCGGCATCATTTCAGGAGGAGTGTCTTTATAGAAAGAGCAAGGAGCAGCGTGTCACAGGTGTCTCTGTAACCTCCAGATGAAGACGACCGAGGAGAGCAATCTGGGGACCCTGGTGTACCTGGCCTGCAGTTTCTCCAAGGCAGTTCCAGGTGAGAACTGTGAAGATTTGTACTGTGATCACTGATGCCCAGTTGGGACTATGATCCTGAGTTGAAAACGTACATGTGTGGCTGTGTCATCAATAGAAGATCTGCCAGTGTGTCACTACATTGCCATCAGATGGTGGGCCTCTGTGTGGTCACATTGCCATCAGAAGATTGGCCTGTGCATGACTGTATTGCTATAGAAAGAGCAGCCTTTGTGGGGTTGTATTGTCAACAAAGAATCAGCCTGCGCATGGCTGCACTGCAGCAGAAGACCAGCCTATGCTGGACACCTCAGCCCAGAGAATCAGCCCAGAGAATCAGCCCAGGCCTGGCCGCACCCAGCCTGGAGAATCAGATATTGCAGCCACAACTGTTCACACTGTGATCAAGCATTTACATGGGACTTCCACTCCTGACTGCACAACAACCACAGAAGATCACTGGGGACTGTTTTGAACCAGGACTCCCGGATCTGCGTCTGCTCTCATAGCCCCTTAGCACAGGTATTCCCCATTCTCACATTTGCTTCCCAATATGTAGCCAAGAGAATCACCACCACCGATTTCTATGGTACCACTGTCAACATCTCTAAGAGTTATTCCTTGGGTACGTTACATGTATCTAATAGCCAGAAGGTGCATTTGGAACTCCAGAAAGCTAATGCTGAGGAAGAGGAGAAGGCCAGACAGTTTTAGAGCGAAAAGCTTAGATTAGCTATTAAGAGCAGGAGGAAAGGTGGTGGAAGAGACACAAAGAATGGGCTCATGAGGTGAGAAAAAGGGAGTAAGAGAAGGAGGAAAAGGAAAGGGAGACAGGAAAGTGGAGAGACCTAATGCAGCTTTAGAAAAACAGAGGCTCAGGATGGGACTGGAGATAGCTAAATTTAAAAAAAGCAATTCATTTTCCAATTTTGAATATCTGTCACATGCATGTGGGGCGAAAAGATGTTTTGGAATAGTATGTGAGCTTTGCCATAACTTGTAGAGTACAGACTGAGTGATGTGCCCAAGGCAGCTACTTTAATGAGTTGCTTGCTCAGAGAAGTTACGGCTGTCATTGAGAGAAGGTTTGTCCCCAGGATTGAACAGTGGGCAACCCACCCACTGTAGAGACTTGAAAGACTGTGGCTTTGCACTCCCTAGGATGGTACAGTGGGCAACCCAACCGCTGTAGAGACTTGAGACTGTGGTTTTGCACTCCCCAGGATGGTACAGTGGGCAACCCACCCACTGTAGAGACTTGAGAGACTGTGGCTTTGCACTCCCCAGGATGGTACAGTGGGCAACCCACCCACTGTAGAGACTTGAAAGACTGTGGCTTTGCACTCCCCAGGATACATCGATGGGCATGGAGCCCCCTCGTGGATCTGGCGTGGTGCTGTCATCCGGCTGAGGTGCCCCCCCTTCCCTTCCCCCTGAGGTGCCTGTTGTATTTCGATCTGATGCCCCTGCAGTGTTCTCTCCGTTTTGCTCAGGTATCGTGTGTGGGCCTCGCCCATGCATTTTGGGCCCAGTGGTCCACGGACATTGAATGGTGCATACCTGCACTACTAATCATGATGTATATTTTGTTGAATGTGTATATATATCTGTATATATTTGGTTACTGTATTTTGATACATTACAATGGTTGCACTCATTTCCTTTTGTCTTTGCATTCTTCCGGGGGGTTTTGGGGTTGTTACTGTTATGTTTGGATATGCATTGGTGTGTGTGTTGTAGTGGGTGAGGGTCTGGGTGGGGGTGTTGCGTGTGTGTGTCCCTGACTTTTGATTCCCCTCTCCTCTATGTCGTAGGTGCAGTACTCACCGTTGTCTTCGGCACCGGCATTGATGATGATCGTACAGAAGCAGGAAGACTATCGCAGGGAGTATTTGGAGTTCCGGCTCCATGGTGCCCTCGTTGAGTGTGTAGAGGTGAACGTTTCCTCATTGAAATGGCTGTTTCCGCAGTGTTTTTATCCACTGTGAATCCGCCCTGGAAAAGGTGGCGGATTGGTAGGTTGTGATACTGTGGGCAGTACTTTGTCTCCCGCCTGTCTTTTGGCGGTGACTGCCGCGCTGCTTGTCTGTACCGCCGTGGCGGTCGGAGTGTTAAAGTGGCTGTCTTTGTTGGCGGTTTCCGCCACGGTCATAATTCCCTTTTTTTTCCGCCGTCCTGTTTGCGGTCTTACCGCCGCTTTAACGCCGTCCGCCAGGGTTGTAATGACCCCCTATCTCACCTGTCCCTATAATAGGGAGTACTTTGACTGTGGGTGAAGGAACCTGAGAGGGCCCTATTGCACTCATTCTAGTGACTATGGACAGTTTGGAAAGGAACGGAGATGCCTTGGAGCACATACACCTGAATATATTGGGGTTTGTGTTGAAAGCTAGTATCAAAGGGAGGAATCTTCCTGCTCTGAGAGATACAGGAACATACAGGAATATAGTTGAAAGGAAATTCCTCAGACCTGAGAAGACTCTCCTTGGTGCCAATGGCACAGCTTTGGTAGCCAATATGGAAGGCTTGGATTGGGCTATTGCTTGAGTTGAGAAATAACTCAATGGCAAGCTGATCATAGTTGATTTAGGGGTGGGAGAGAACCAAAGTGCAGAATGTCTCTGGTAATTATTTATTGCCCCTGGTTTAGTGCTAGGACGAGGAGCATTCATGGATTGGACCTTGTCAGCTGTGATGAACAGAACAAAGGCTGCATGTCAGTCTCAGTAAGAGACTGTAACTATCCCAAATTTGCCTAGACCAGGTCAGGGGATTAAGCCAATTAGGGCAGACTCTGAAAAGGAACTGTTCATGGCATCCATTTCCCCTGCTACAGATGGAAAGTAGAATGAGACACCTGAAGCAGACCAGGGGTTGGAATTTGGGTCACTGCCCGAAATGCAGGGGCTGTTAGCTGCTGGAGGCCCTATCCAGGAGGAATTTTGCAAGGCACAATTGAGTGACTAACCCTTGTGGGACTTTGGAAGAAAGGAGAGGTCAGCAAGGAAGTGGTCAAAAGGCATCATGTTGGATAGGCTAATGGACTACTTTACAGTGAGCGAGGTATCAAGAGCCAGATGCTAGCAAGAGGCTAGCGGTTAACACTAGTGACTACAAGGGTGGTAGCTAAGGGCCAGATGTAGGCAGAAACCAATTTGCGAGTTGCAAATTGCGAGTCCTTCCGACTCGCAATTTGCAACTCGCAAATTGGTATGCAGAAATGTGTCTCAGACACCTTCTGCGACTCGCTAAGGGGTCGCAAAGACCCACCTCATAAATATTTATGAGGTGGGTCGCAGTTTGCGACCCCATAGCGAGTATGGGCACTCACGGGGATGGTGGCCTGCTGGAGACAGCAGACCACCATATCCGTGACTGCTTTTCAATAAAGCAGTTTTTTTTTTCTCTTTGCAGCCCGTTTTCCTTAAAGGAAAACGAGCTGCAAATAGAAAAATTTCCGAAACCTTTCAGTTTCGTTTTTTTTCAGAGTAGGAAGTGGTCCATTTCGTGGTCACAAATCAACCCTACATCGCGGTGCGACTCGCAAATAGGTAGGGAACGCCCCTTCCTATTTGCGAGTCTGAAACACATTTTGCGAGTCGGTACCGACTCGCAATATGTGTTTCAGCATCGCGTGAGGGCATTAGCGCCTCGCAAATGGCGTTTTTCGCTGTTTGCGAGGCGCTAATGCCTTCCTACATCTGGCCCTTAGACTCTTCTATGGATCTTTTCCATGGTTGCATTTCCAAAGTCTGTGAATTCTGACCAAGGAACCACAGAGTTGCATTTCCAAAGACTGGGATTTCTGGCCAAGGAACCAACTTTATTACCTCAAATGACAGAGATATGGGACCAGACCACGCTGGTGTGAAATTCCATATTTCTACAGCTTACCACCCACAAACCAAAGTAATGGTGGAAAGGTTCAATAAGGCCTATAAAAGCATGATGGGAACTCTGCCCGAGAACCTAGGGAGGAAGTGGGATCTTCTTCTACCATGTCTCTTATTCTCTTACTCTGGAATTCCACAAGGGAGTGGGTTTCAGTCCGTTTGAACTTCTGTTAAGGCATACAATATTTGGTCCACTCATTGTGATCGGAGAAGGTCAACTCAGAAGGATGTGGTGAGTTAAATGATGGGCCTCAGGAAGTTGTAGGCACAATACATGGATCAAGCGAAGAAAAACATTCCAGTAAGCCACAAACTGACAAACGAGTATTATGATCACTAAGCAATGCTGACTCGGTAACAGGAGGGTTAGGAGGTGTTGATGCTGAAGCCCAATTGTCCCAGTATTCTGGAGGAAAATTAGTATGGGCCATAGAAGGCAAAGAGGAAGGTTTCTGACTTGATCTACTTGGTGGAGGCATGTATCACAACTTCCCGTGAACTGACTTAAACGTTACCTCTAGTGAGATTACACACTGAATGTCATAGCTATAGCAGAGTAAGTCAAGGAAGACAGTGAACCTCCTATTGACTTACTGCATAAGTACATGAAGTATGAATCTGTAGAAGGGTATGGCTTGCACTTAAAGTGATGCCTGAGCATCAGGAAGAGTGTAGAGAGATTCTGGGATCACCTTTCCATATTTTCTTGCTGACTGCAGGATTAACATTTGTCTGTGTTCATTACATTGACACAGGAGGTAGTTTGACAGTGGCAATCAAGACTAATTGCATGTCTGACAGCAACCAAGAATGCATTGAAGCATAAGTGGCCAAGATGTTGGACTTGGGTGCGATTGAGAGAGCCTGTGGACTTTTGACCAGTCCAGTGGTTTTGGTGTCCAAGCAACTTTCAGAAGATTTGTGCTTTGTGTGGACAACTGGACCCTCAACTAAGGGGCATATTTATGAGCCCTATGTGCCATGAGGAACAGGGTGGAGACTGATTTGCATATGGATGGGTCCAAACTGGGGTGGCTTGGTGGGCAAAAAAAACAATGGATTGAACCCAGATCTTTGTGAAAGGGGGTGAATGTTTGCATTGTTCAGCATTCCGTCCATCATCTGTTCTTTTTGCCCATGTGCCACCAAAGCATCACTTTTTTGAAACTCTGGCAGCACAGAGTACATAATCATATCTGTGAGGCCACACAAAGCCAGGCTATGCATAGGTGCGTAGATATGGAATAAGGCAGAGCAGCGCAAGTCGCTGTGTTGCCTTACTCTGCACCAGGGAGACTTTCCATGGGTTTTGTGGTGGGTTTTTCCCCATGCAACACCCATGGATTTTGATACGGTCCCACATTTACAAAATCACATAAACCTGGGGAAGCTCCAAAACCTTATGGCTCCTGAGGTGAGGTGTAACGAGGAGAAATATTTGTAATTCTGCTCATTTTTTCCTCTTCCCATGTGCAGCACACATGGAAAGAGGAAAACACCTCTTGGGATTGTTTTTGTGCAGGAAGTGCCCCTTCCTGCATGAAAACAATCCTGCATGCAAAGGAGGCACCCTTGCACCAAGTGCTGTTGTGAGGTTACTTTAGCCATTACACAGGCACATTATTTTAGCCTAGGCCTGCAGCTTGTGCTCTTTCACTCCAAGTCGTGCATTTTTATTTTTCTATTATTTTAACAGGATCCTTCTTTTAGCTGAGATGTTTTTAGTATTTTATCAGCTTGTTCTTTTACACAGACTTCTGTTATTCTTTTCTATGCACAGCATTTGCATTCTGTCCTCTATTCAAGGTTGTACATGATAAGTTACGAATTACTGCCAGTATAAACTGTTCATCATGTACCCAACTCTTACACATAGAAATACACGTGTTGTCACATCATGGCAGTTTTCTCAGAACACCAGATGTTTTCTTATAAAACACCTCAGTGCCACCTACACGACAGAAGGGAATTTCAACCAGTTGCCATAGTACACTGCATGTCACATTTGCAGTTTCTTCTGTGACCTGACGCAGTCGCTCCCTCCATGTGAGAGAATCTGCAGTAGACCAACAGACCTCTTCTTTCTCTACAATCAAAGGTATGTGGGACAGATTAGGGCTTACACTTCCATGCTCTTGTAGAGAACCTTAGTAGTGTAGGTAGGGATTTTAGAACCATTGTTGTGACAGCATGGTTGGACTTTTCCTATGTTTTAACTTTCTTGTCACTGCCTTGCTTTCATTAGGTTTTATCATGCTTATAATCACAATACATGCCTTTTCACATAGAATGCAGTTGATTCAATAAAATGTATTGAACCTAATCCTGCTTCTGTTTTGCCTTTGTACGTGTGAGACATATGTGACTGGGAGAAAGGGGTAAGATCTGTTCTACCACAATTTCCCTCTGGAATCCAGATGACATGCTAAGGACTACCACAAATCACCTTTTACTCATGGCTACTGGTGAGGTGTTGCTAGCTGGCGGGAAGGGTTAAGCCCACAGTTGTCACACAGCGCAGAATCAGACTCAGCCCCCCGCACTCAGTGGTGCTGCCACCCAAATCTAGCAGTCTCGTTATTATAACCAGAGTCTTTACTACATGGTGCCTCCAACGTTGGTGTGGCACTGAATTACAGATCTCCCAAGTATCTCTGTTTTACTACATGCTAAAGACACCCTAATTGCCTTATACAGAGACGTCCAAGGTATTTGGGATATCCTCCTCAGGTAAGATAGGCAATATCTATTTTGACTGTAGGTTGTTCAGGCTTGAACCTTTAAAAGGATTAAATCACCAGTTGGTGTCTCTATCTCTGAACTATACAATATTGAAATATGGCAGAATCCTAATGGGTTGTAATTGCAGCAAACATGAGGCTCCCCCTCACAAATCATCTAATAAATAACGGCCTCACAGAGGAGGGAAAAGCAGTTACATTTGTAATTGAGGCAAATGCAGCATATAGACTGACATTTTTTATTCTTGGGTCAACTTTCCAGCAGCGGACGGGAACACACATGTATTTCATCACTACACTCCTACTAATGCACCTGCACAGTATCAAGCTTATCAAGAACACCAAAATTGGCTTGACTGCAACCTACCACACATTGTGCACAACGTTAGACTAGGTACTTTAAGCCATGAAGGCTTGGAAGGCTATAACTGGCAACAAATACACCACACCCTAATCCTAACACTATGGCGGTAGCAGAAGTGCGCCACCTATATAATGATTTAGTCCAAGTATATAGAGGCTTAATACAATTTGTGATGCAAACATTAAATACTGCCCCAGCAAGGGCTGCCCCAGCGCAACCACATATGGTTACGGGGGGCATTAATCCTGCAATAGTACATTTGTTCATGGGTAAAGTATCCAGCAAACGTGAAGAAATTCAGTTTTGGTTAGCACAAAAAAATAAGCCCTTTGGAAGCAGTGTTTCCCCATATGGGACCCCAAGATAAACATAGAAGTCTCACAATGTCCTTGCTGTTCAGGATGGTTCCCTCAGTGTACAACTGTGCCACATGGGGTGCAGTATTTGTAGCACTCTACACTACTGTTCATGGTACACTGACATTTGCGAATCTTCCATAAGTGTTAAAACAAATTCAAGATGAATACAGGGCTGCCCCGGCCCTAGACTTGGGGATGCAATTAATTTGCCACAGTATCCTCAATAATGTTAAATTACAATAAAAGGGTAGCAGTAACTCTCGTAGTCCGCATGCAACTCTAGGATATTCCTGTACAGGATCAGGAGCACGAACTGCCAAAGATTATTGCTGAGACCTATTATAGTATAGGTCGGGATTGTTTGGGAGCCAGACCAAGTAAACCACAACTACAAGGTAAATTCAATAAGGATTCTACCAAGCAAGCAATGGAGGGTTCTAAAAAATGCTGGCATAAACAAAAACAAAATAAAGACAATGTAAAACAGAGAGGAGAATCCCTGCGTCTGGAGACCTCTGACAAACAATACAACTTTAGAAATAGAGATAGTTTGAAAACTCCTGATAGATATTAATATACTGATACACGCCAATCTCATTCCTTTCAGTACTCACCAGATAAATGGAGTGAGAGAGGAGGGTATTCTGAACAACGAAATGAGTATGTGAAACCAAGAAATCTTGGCTGAAACTTCCATAAAAAAGGAAGAGAAACCACCCCAAAAGAAACAACAATTTAAAAAGAAAAAGGTGGCAAGTTATTTCGGCCCAAAATGCCACACATGTTGAGAGCCTTAATAAAGAACAGGAAGTGGGCACTGATTCTGCTAGACAGCGCAGCAGTAGTCACAATAGTTCACCCGAATCTTCAAGGGGATCTGGGAGTGACAGCAACTAATGACCACATAGAAGTCGAAACTTTAGACATGTGCCTCTCTCCCCTGACAGAGTTTACAATTTGAAATTGCAACTCAAAGGAGACATTGAGTGCACAATTAAAGTGATATTCTGGGAAAAATAGACACTGTGCTATGATATCCTATTGGCAGAAACGGATCGGCCACCAGATTTTGCCTGCAACCTTCAGTTTCTCACCTCTCGGTCTTGGGGAAGTAGGGAAAACTTAAGCAGTAGCTTGGGCATTGGCGCAAGCCCGCCGCTATATCGCAATCATGTGGGGTGGGTCAGAGACTCTCCATACCACATAATACCTATCAGATCACTAACACAGCCTCAACCTCAATATCCCATTAAATATGAGGCTAAAGCAAGTGTGAGAGAAATGGTCACACAAGTTGAGTACCAGGGTGTAATTGAGCCCTGTGTCTACCCAGTGAAAAACACCTTGTTTCCTGTAGCTAAGTCGGAACATTCATAAAGAATAGTCTTAGTTTATAGACACTTAAATAGTCATACATGCACATTTGCTATCTAAAATGCATACAGCACAGCACTGATTAACAATTTAGTGCCCAAAAATACAAAACAACCGTGGACATTTACAACAGGTTTTTCTGCCAAAATATAGCACCTGAAAGCAGCGATTTAATAGCATTTAGCACTTTAGGCTCACAAAGAATATTTTGTAGTCTCCCACAGGAGTAGAAGACTGTTCTCAGCATGTGTAACATCCATTCTATACGAGATTGAGACGCATTGTGCTGGCCATTGGGGTGGTGGGCATGACTCCTGTCTTTTCTGAGACAGAAGGCATGTGGTTTGGATGGTTTTGCATCAGAAAATGACGCTAGGCTGGTTAGATGCATTTTCTTTGCCTCAAGTCAGCCTAACGTCATTTTTTGGTGCAAAACCCCCTTCTCCCATACCACCCCCCCAGCTAACGTCATTTTTATTAACGCTAGCCCACTCTTTGCACTGGCTTGCGGGATTCCATAAATTTGGCACACCCAGCTGGCACCCTGGAATCATGCGAGCCGGCGCTATACTTTTTTACGCAAAACTGCGTTTGTGCAGGTTTGCGTCAAAAAGTATAAATATGGGCCTAAGTGTGTAATTTGATTTATTGTGTCCACTCCTTTAATGAATACCTACATTACTGGCGCCAGAACAGGTTCAGAGATTCATAAGAGAACACCAAACACAGATTAGTGAGGGGGAATGTAGCGAACTGAAAGAGATGCTACCCAGTGCCAATGTAGTTCATGCAATGGGTCATCAATTTGTAGGGATACACGTTGCAGGCAATAACTTAGTTGATGAAGCAGCCAAATCAGCAGCACCTACAGCTTCTGTTGCTGCAATTACTCATTCCAGAACGAGGTTGGATGATGAAACATTAGCTGCTGTAAAAGCTGCAGCAGAAAGCAAGCTCCTACCGAAGGCATATCCCGCCAAATATTACTACCACATAAGTGCGCAGAACATTGGCTTTGTAACAATACTAGGGGTAGATGATTGTGTGATCCTCATCGAGGAGCAGAGAACAGATTTGATAAAAGCAGCGCATGAGGGAGTTGCTTATGCCCATGCAGGTGTGGCGGCTACTAGTTCCTTGTTGCAAAAAACATTACTGGTGGCCTGGTCTATATAAACAAAGCAACCAGTATGTCCTTTGTTGTGACATCTGTCAACAAATAAAATAATCTACCATAAAGCGCCCACCGAAGGCACCCCTCCTAATTTCCAACAGACTACTACAATGTGTGTACCTGGACCATTGTGGCTCTTTGACACCTGATGGTGCATACAAATACATCTTATTCGCTGTTGCTGAAGATTCCTGTGGGTATTGCCACAACGATCAGCTGACACTTGAACTGTTATTAAAGATTTGCACATCTTTATTGGGACATTTGCAGTTGCGGCATTTCACTCAGAACAGGGCCCTGCTTTTGCCTCAAGGGCATTCAGGGACACCATGGTGACATTGGGGTTCAATTGCATTATTCTTCTCCTTATCAGCCCGAGGGTAACAGTATAGTGGAGTGAAAAAAACAAGACTTAAAGCAATCCTTAACAGCGAGAGTACTAGGTATGGGTCATAGTTGGATTAGACACCTTTATGGAGTCCAGAGAGCACTCATTAATCTGCCTAGAAGGTCCCTGGGAGGGTGCACCCCACATGAGGTTCTGTTTGGCCTACCTATGTGTGTCCCGGATCTTGATGGCTCTGGTGCGGTGGTGGCAGACACACCTTTTGACATAAATGAACATGTTACTGTCTTGCAGGAATTACAGCAGTTCTGTGATGAAAACTCATCTGCATGTGCCACCACCCTGGGAATAAGGGATGCACCAATAACACTGACCGTCTGGATTCTAAAAGTTAGGAATCTGGTGCGAGAAAAAGTTGCTGTGAAAAAAGAATTCAGCCCTTCATATAGAGCAACAGTTTAATTCCTGGGAATGCACGGTACCAGAACTGTCATCTTACCACCCCTGCCTGGTTCTGAAGGAAACCACTTTGTCTCCATCAACAATGTCAAGTTACACCATGTTCCTACACAGCAGAACTAGAGGACTCCTGGGTAGTACCCAAACCCCTCTCCCTACCAACCAGGAGGTAACTCTACAAGTTCTAACCGCAACACTGACACTTCACGA
This sequence comes from Pleurodeles waltl, assembly GCF_031143425.1. Lineage (NCBI taxonomy): Eukaryota > Metazoa > Chordata > Amphibia > Caudata > Salamandridae > Pleurodeles > Pleurodeles waltl. Next base: position 1,978,342,065 of record NC_090440.1, on the reverse strand, counting down.
TCTTTCATTAGTACTAGTCACTTCTTCTGCAACAATAAACGTCCACACTTCTGACCCGGTGTTAGTCAAATGCAACACAAATGGATGGAGTATTTTACTATGAACCAGCAAGGGACATATCTGTCAGTTCTACCTTTCCGACATCGGCTTCAGCGTTGCAACAAACTGCTTCTATATATTTTGCTGACATCAATGATTCCTTCACTGATTCTTCTATGTCTTCTGCAGTACCTGTATGAGGAGCATGTAAGCTGTTCACTTAACTTAAAACTAACAACTATCTTATTTGTCCATAGAACTATCTGTGGGTCCTATTAACTGTGCTTGCCTTTCTTCTCTGGATTGGTTTTGTCATTGTTTCCTTTTTGCTGGTACATGGTCATTATCTCCCTGAACACTCTGCTGTTGAACTGGTGGATAAGGACCTAAAACCGAATTTTTCTTCACAAAAGGGGTCCAGAGAGGCTTGCTCCTAGTGAACATTTCAGCTATACCAATTCCTGATGGGATTGTTTGGGATAAAGTATCCTTTGATGTCTTTGAGCCGAGGGAGATTCTTCAAATACCATATGTGTTTATTTTGTTTTTTTTATAACCAATTGTATTGAAGTTTTACATCTGAACAGAACAGAAGGACACATAAGCTGCATTCTTCACATAATCGCTAGATAGTTACAATAAGTGAATGAACATAAGGCATACCTCATTGCGCACTCATGTTGTGTATCTGAGTCCGGTCCTCTAACTCCCCACATTGTATCTCTATGGGATCAGTCCCAACCATTTCCCTCATTCCCAGTTATGTTTCCTAGGGCAACCCCTAGCCACATAAACTGCATAATGCTGGGGGGGGGGGAGAACATGGCTCTTCCAGTGAGTTGCAATATTACATTTAGCAATAAGTAACGCTGTTCCTAAACAAGATTTTTCTGCTCTTGTGCCCTCCACACCCTCCTGGAGCCCCACCAAATCACTAAGGGAGATGGAGGAACCTCCCACCCCAATAGCTCGGTAAGTTCTACTGTAATGGCAGAGCAGTAGCTTTGAATCTGGGGCTAAACCCAGGCCATATGGTAAAATCAGCTGGAGGTAGTGCAGATAGGGCAGCTAGGTTCAGAAAGTTGGCCTGCCCGATGCAGTCTTTGTGATGTTAGACATGATTCATGTAAATAATGGGCCTGAATCAGCCGCAATCGAGAGGAGATAGTGAGGATTCTGGGTGCAATCTAGGCATCTCTCCAGTCGTCTTCAAGAGGACCCATCCAGGTTTTCCAGCGGGCTCAGAGCCTATCCAAGCTGCTTGGGGTGTTTGTGTGCAGTGTATAATTAATTTGGGATATTTTCCCCTTCCCTAGTCAACCTATAAGGAGTTTAGCTTCTAAAGAACTAAAATCTGGGAGTGGGTCAGTGTGTGGAACTTGTGCATAGAGAGAGTGCTGTAATTGTAAGTATTAATAAAATTAAGTAGATATGAGTGTATATTCATTACAAAGTTCTTGAAACAACTTTGTGTGCATTCCTGTCAATACATCCCCCAGTAGCAATAATCCTAAAAGATCCCATCTCTTGAAACCCTGTAGGTTTTTTGGATTCACTGAGCCAGGTACTATGCCAGAGGGGAGTTTGTTTTGTGATTATGTTTGCCCATTGAGTGCATCTTAGTGCGGCTCTCCAGGAGGACAGCACCAGGCTGGTAATGGAGACAGTGCCCCAAGGGATTGGAGACCCAAATAGCATGTCTAGGATTTGGGGAAATCCCATAAGTGACAATTCTAGATAGTAGGGGCGATCTGACCAACCACCGTTAAACCAATTGTGGTCTACCACTAAGTGGGAGCCTAGGTAGCAGAGGTATACATTTGTCATCCCTAGGCCCCCTTCATACGGATTGCGTTGGCAGGGCTGGAGGGCCAGGCGAGATTGGGTACCACGCCACAGAAAGGCAGTCACCATACACTCTTGAGACTGGAACCATGACTGGGGTATGAGGAGTGGAGTGTTTTGAAATGTATACAAGAACCTTGGCAGAATCATCATTTTAAAGAGAGCAACGCGGCCCATCACATTCAATGGGAGGGATTACCATTTGGCAAGATCCTGTTTTGTCTTCTTCACCAATGGTCCCAGATTAAGGTTCCAGGTGAGTTGGGGGGAGGAGCCAAGATGGCGACCGGGAAGGACGCTTAAGAAAGCGCTCCGTCTCGGGCTCGCCACTAAAATAATTGCAGGGCGCCCAGGGGACGCCAACATCCTCGCACAGAAGTGTGACCCGCTCTGAGAGCCTCTCTCCCCTCGTCGACGGCTACGGAGGCGCTTGTGCGGCTGAGAAAGGAGGCTCCTGCACCGCTTTGGGCTGCTCCCCTCCCCCCCCCTACCGCTTGATAACCCTCCCCATTGCTGGCGTGGGGCGGAGCGGCGGTGAAGTTGCGGGCGAGGACTCTTGGTGGTTCCCCCCCCCCTGGCCCGCGGACCGGCTACAAGGCGTGCCCCCCTCCCCTCGAACAAGGGGGGACACGCAGAGAAATAAGCGTAGCACATCTGGAGCGCCGGCAGATCGAGATCGGCGGGGGGGCTTGTTCTTTACGCCCCCTGAACATTACTGGTGGCTCCGGCAACTTTTTTGAACGCTCGGGGGCCACGCAGGAAGCGCTCACTGCAGTAAATTATGTACACCATCATTCCCCTGGCACGGGGATTAGAACCCTGCATGGAAGCCCAAATGAAGGAGCGCGCACATGGCGATCGACATCGTGAGAATGAGGGGCCCACACCCAGGCCCTGAATTGTCCAGGCCGACTGCAGTAACACTAGGGGTGCGCGGGCCTCGCCCCCCCCCCGCCCCACCATCCGTCGCCCTCCCGCCGGTGCCGGTAGTGGGGCCTGGAATTCACATCAAAGAACATTAGGCGGTCGGCAACCTAAAGAACTAAAAGCGTATTCCGGTGTGGATCCGAGCGGATATACGGCCCTTCATACCTGTCCAACCCGGGGACCATGGGAGTTCGCGTGGGCCTCACAAACTGAGACAAAATGGCCGGGAGATTAAAATCAGCGAGGAGTCAGGACCGGGGCACGCATGGACCAGCGCCTGGGGACCAACAACCCATACCCACTTTACAATCACTGGAATCTACACTTTTGGCCCACTCCACACAATTTGAGAAAGTACTCCAAGCAATCATGGAAACTAAAATTTAATTGGAAAATAGAATAGACACAGTATCGCAAGACCTAAGGGGGTCATTCTAAGTCTGGCGGGCGGCGGAGGCCGCCCGCCAGACTTCCCCCTCCGAAATACCGCTCCGCGGTCGAAAGACCGCGGAGGGTATTCTAAGTTTTTCCTGGGCTGGCGGGCGGTCGCCAAAAGACCGCCCGCCAGCCCAGGGAAAAACTCCCTTCCCACGAGGATGCCGGCTCGTAATCGAGCCGGCGGAGTGGGAAGGTGCGACGGGTGCTGTTGCACCCGTCGCGTATTTCACTGTCTGCCAAGCAGACAGTGAAATACTTGTAGGGGCCCTCTTACGGGGGCCCCTGCAGTGCCCATGCCCCCCCTACCGCCATCCGGTTCCGCCGGGGGGGGGTCGGAATCCCCTCGGCGGCGCAGCTAGCTGCGCCGCCTTGGAGGATTCAATAGGGCGGCGGTACACTGGCGGGAGACCGCCAGTGTTGCCGGTCTGACCGCGGCTTTACCGCCGCGGTCAGAATGCCCTGCGGGGCACCGCCGGCCTGTCGGCGGTGCTCCCGCCGACCCTGGCCCCGGCGGTCTAAGACCGCCGGGGTCAGAATGACCCCCCAAATATCTTTAGAGCGGACCACCGCAAACTATCCGACAAAGTGAAGTCAAAGGAGGTGGTGCTAAACGAAATGAGCCCCAAAGTAACGGACAACCAAAAACAAATTCTCCGCCTGGATATAGAAGTAAAAACACTGCTGAGAAGAGCAGAAGAGGCGGAGGGAAGATCACGACGCAACAACATTCGGTTTCTTGGATTTCCGGAAAAATCACTAGATCAAAACTCAGAGATTCTATTGGAACAATGGTTAGCTGAAGTGGTCCTGAATGGAGCCCCATCGAAATTCTTCTCAATTGAAAGAGCATACAGGACTCCTGGGCGCCCCCCAGTACCGGGCCAGCCCCCAAGACCGCTGATAGCCAGGTTCCTGAACGTTAGAGACCGGGATGCGATATTGCAACAATTTCGCAGTAAAGGCCCATTTCAGTATGAGGACTCAACTGTTCACGCCTATCCAGCTCAGGAAGTGCAAAGACAACGCAACTCCTTTGCTCAAATAAAACAACGTCTCCGTGAACAGGACATAAAGTATGCTCTGCTATTCCCCGCCAAATTAAGAGTACTAACAGATGAACGCACCCACGTGTTCACATCCCCGGAGGACGCTTGGACATGGCTGCATGCCAAGGGTTTTGCCCAACCCAGAGAAGCAACCGGAATCAACGAAAGCTGGTCCACAGCGTCCCCACGGAAATGCTCCAAGAGGCGACCCGGGGGTCAACCCACGGAGAAACAGGCTGCGGAAGCGAGAGCCAGGGTCCTGAAGGAAACTCCCCTTCTGACACAAAACTCTTTCAAGGCCCTCAGAACCCAACAGGAGGAGGGCTCGGAATCGGAGTCAATAAGTTCGGATTCCACACTAACGGGGTCGCTGAAGGGCCCGGAGATCACCCCCCGGTCCGCAGATATACTCTGAACGAGCGCCGCTGACCAGCAACCAGGGCGAGACCCACCGCCATAGAAGGAGAGCAGGACTGAACATTGTGTGCTTTGTTGGCAGCGGTTGGACATATCGCTTGACATTATGTATCCTTGTTTTTCTGCTCTTAGAGCCAACTCCTGTATTCAATTTGCGTGTAATTGGTGGCGGCGCGCGGCTGGGGGAGGGATGGTTTGCTGCGACCTGGGGACGCCCTACAATACTTGCAGACTGTGGCGGTCATTCTGACCGCGGCGGTCGGCGGTTGCCGCCCGCCAAGCGGTTCCCGCCGAAAGACCGCACCGCGGTCAAAAGACCGCAGCGGTCATTCCGGCTATCCCGCTGGGCCGGCGGGCGACCGCCAGAAGACCACCGGCCGGGCCAGCGGGACAGCCCCTTCCACAATGAAGCCGGCTCAGAATGGTGCCGGCGCAGTTGAAGGGGTGCGACGGGTGCAGTGGCACCCGTCGCGTTTTTCACCGTCTGCTAAGCAGACAGTGAAAATCTTTGTGGGGCCCTGTTAGGGGGCCCCTGCACTGCCCATGCCAGTCGCATGGGCAGTGCAGGGGCCCCCAGGGGCCCCACGGCACCCGTTCCCGCCATCCTGGTTCCGGCGGTGGACACCGCCAGAAACAGGCTGGCGGTAAGAGGGTCGGAATCCCCATGGCGGTGCTGCAAGCAGCGCCGCCATGGCGGGTTTCCTGGGCCAGCCGGAAACCGTCGGGAAACCGCCGGCTCCCCTTTTCCGACCGCGGCTTTACCGCCACGGTCAGAATCGCCCAGGAAGCACCGCCAGCCTGTTGGCGGTGCTTCCGCCGCACTCCGCCATGGCGATCATGGACCGCCAAGGTCAGAATGACCCCCTGTGTCTGCAGAAGGATGCGAGTCCCTATTATGAGCCGCACCTGGATAGTATTATTGCTCCCCGCAGACATCCACATGGACACAGCCCAGTTCGCACCCCAACGGGGTGCGCAGTTTCTTGTTTGTTCACAGTTGGGGATGGGATCCAGTTGGGGAGGGAGGGAGGGTAATTACTAGTTCGTGCACCGCGGGTCTGCGAATAACACAGGACAAATGGCTGGGGGCGGGAAACAGGGTCGACGAGGTGAAGGGGAGGGAGGAAACTGCTCGGATCCTACCAGGGAGCAGAATGTTAGTTGCATCACTACAAAATAAACATGGCCCAACATACAGCCTATAACGCACGCAAATATGACATAGTCACCTGGAATGTCAGGGGCCTCAGGAATCATAGCAAAAGGACCAGGGTGCACGCAAGACTCAAACGCCAGGGCATACACATTGCAATCCTACAAGAAACCCACCTGCGGGATCCAGACCTACAAGAACTGCGGAACAAATGGGGAGGACAGATCGTAGGCACATCTTATTCAACCTTCGCGAGGGGGGTCCTCATATGGATAGCAGGGAGTGTCCCATTTCTTCAAACATCATACAGGATAGATCAGGGTGGTAGGTACGTAATAGTGGAGGGTAAATTAGACGGCAAACAACTATCACTTATAGGAATATACGCCCCTAACACTGCGCTACCTGAGTTCCTGAACACGCTTACCCCAGCATTATTGGCGAACCCCGCAACATCCGCAATATGGGGTGGAGATTTTAATAATACGCCGGACCCGACATTGGATAGGTCTAGCCCCCCCACACACCTAGCGGCTAATAGACACCCCAGGCACCCACTGGCAAAATGGGCCAGCAACATGGGCCTCTATGATTTGTGGCGTATGAAGCATCCACACCACAGAGAATATTCATTTTATTCAGTACCACACAGGGTGCACACCAGGATAGATCTACTATGGGGCACCCAGGACATTTGCACAGTAACTAACGGGATTGAATACTTAGCTAAAACACTATCAGACCACTCGCCGCTTAAAATAACTCTAGACTGGGGCAGGAGGCGTCAAGCGATCCCAACCTGGAGACTACAAGTGGAAGCGCTGCAGGACCCTGCATTCACAGACGCACTGAAAACCGCGCTTAAACAGTACTGGGAATTGAACGCTGACACCACAAACTTAAGAGCAGTGGAGTGGGACGCACACAAAGTAGTGACTCGTGGGCATTGTATTTCCACTACATGGGGGGTAAGATGCACGCTCCATGCAGAAGTTAGCAAGCTGGAAAAGAAATTAAGAGCACTAGAAAATGCAGTGGCCTGCAGCGAAACACCATACACGTCATTAAAAGATGCGCGCGCAGAATACGCAGCCGCCGACGCCACACTACGCCTTCATGACTACAAATACCACTTGACCAGATTACAAGCGGAAGGCGACAGATCGGGTAGGCTGCTAGCATGGCTCCTGCGGGAGGAACGGCAATGCCCTCCAATTGGGGCAATAGGGTTAGGCGCAGGCGCACTAGCAACCACACAGGAAGAAATAAATGATGCGTTCAGGGAATACTACACACAACTATACACTACACGCACATCATGCACCCCCCAACAACTCAAGTCTTTTTTGGCGGACTCCTCCCTGCCCCAACTCACACACGCTGACAAGGAGTCATTAGAGGCCCCTATTACACTAGGCAAACTCAACAAGGCTCTAGAACAACTACCTAGAAACAAAGCTCCAGGGACAGACGGCCTGCCATCAGAATATTACTCTTCCTTTGCGACACACCTTATTGCACATCTCCCAAAAGTTATTGAAGAAGCAGAGGTTAATGGAATTCTCCCCCCCACAATGAGAGAGGCAATGATAGTGGTCCTCCCGAAACAGGGACGAGACCCCACCGACGTTCGGTCCTACAGACCTCTGTCCCTGCTAAATCTAGATTGCAAACTACTTGGCAAAATACTAGCCAACAGGCTAGCTCCACACATGCACACTTTGGTACACGAAGATCAGAATGGATTTGTTCCAAAACGAAACACCTTCCTCAACATTCGCAGGTTACTGAGCGTAATGGGCGACACCCCCCCGAGTGCATTTGAGGAAGCAGTGATTTCGCTAGAAATCGAAAAAGCATTCGACACACTGGAATGGGACTTCCTGTTTGCCACCATGCAGCGAATGGGCATAGGCCCAAAATTTATAAAATGGGTACGCATTCTGTACACTAACCCACAGGCCAGGGTGAAGACAGGGGGTGTCATATCAGAGAGCTTTCTGATTAGCAGGGGAACAAGGCAGGGGTGCCCCCTATCCCTCCTGTTGTTCGCCCTGGCGATGGAACCACTGGCCGCGCGTGTCCGTGCAAAAACGGAAGACTGGGGGGTGGTAAGGAACGGCACCTCCCATGTCATGTCATTGTACGCAGACGATACCTTGATATATATACGCAGCGCAGAGGAGGTGCTGCCACCAGTGATGTCATTGCTGTGCGAGTTTGGAGAGATCTCGGGATTGATAGTTAATTGGGGGAAATCCTGCATATTCCCGTTGGTCGGCTGGTCCCCAGCGCGACGTGAGAATACCCCATCAGGCCAATTAAAATGGTGCTTTGACACATTTAAATATTTAGGGGTCAACGTCTACCACAGTGCGGAAGACCTCAGGGATGGCAACCTGGGGAGAGCGGTGACATCTATAAAGAGCTCATTGCGTTTCTGGAATAAACTACCGCTTTCACCACTGGGAAAGGTAGCCATAGCCAACATGCTAGTACTGCCCAGGCTGCTGTATTACTTCGCTGCCCTGCCGATCATAATCCCTAAAAGCTTTTTCAACAGTTTAAATTCTGCACTGGTGCAGCTTGTGTGGGGTGATGGCAGAAGGCGGGTCGCACTCAACACACTACACCACCCGGTGGCGGCGGGTGGGCTGGGAGCCCCTAACTTTGAGCTCTATTCTGCAGCAGCACAGCTGCAGTGGATCTTAAATTGGATCCATAATCCTGGCGCAGCGGAGGCTACCTGGCTGATAACCCGACTCCGGGGAGTCCCTCTGCTTGAGTGGCTCATGAACAAGCAAACCAAAACCACACGCGTAAATCCACTGATGACAGCAGCTCATGCATACTGGAAGAAGTACATTCAAAAAGAAGCCAAAAAACTTCCCTACTCACCTCTCCTACCACTAGAACGAATCCCCGGATGGGTGACAACTGGATCTCACTCGTCCGCAACCTGGATAGATGCGGGCATAAGCACGGTGGGAGAATGCTTCGAGGAAGGAAAACTAATGTCCTTCGAAGCCATACAGGCCCTCACAGAGATCAGCTCAGGGCAATTTCTGACATACCACGCTATATTCCACACCATTAGAAGCACATGGGGGTCTGGGAACGCTGAGCCAAGCACCTCGGCTAACCTGCACCATATGCTGAGCTGCGACACTCGTGAAAAAGTAGTATCAAACACGTATAAACTTCTGAATAAGCCCCCGGAGGCTAACCTGCAAAAAGCTCGGGAGAGGTGGAATGCCGCACTGCCTGCCCCGATTTCAGAGACAGAATGGCCGAAAGCCCTGAGCCACACACGCGAGGTCTCAAGGAACCCCAGATTCCGATACACACAGTTTAATTACTTACATCAGACATATTTAGCGCCAGCCAGGATAAAATGCATGTTCCCTGGATCGGACCCAACTTGCCCCAGATGCAAAACCCCAGCAGCACAGTTTTATCATATGGTCTGGGAGTGCCCGCGGGTGCAGGGGGAATGGGCCGTGCTGACCACTGTACTGTCGGAAATGACTGGCCTGGGCCTAGACGCGAATCCCAAATCCTGTCTCCTTGGCCTTAGGACAAGAACAAAAAGAAGCAAACACATGCATAGATTCGTAGACCTGGCTTATGCAATGTACAAAAGACTAATAGCCATGAACTGAAAGGCCTCCAAGGCCCCCGACCATGGAGCCTGGCTCACTCTCACGCTTCGCTGGGCACGAGCTGAATATCAAGTACTAACGAAACTGGCGCGGGGTGGTCTGCGACACTCGGGCTGTGAAACCTGGGGCACACTGGTCTCCAAATTAGAAGCAAAGAACGACGAAAAACCCCCTTGAACCGCAGATAGCTGCGACTACACAGATAATCACGGGCTTCGCCCTGGCTGTAAAGCGGCAGTAAATCAGGAGATGCGCACACGCCTACCAACAGCGCCTCGGCACTGATATCAATACACCACACCCCTAAGCGCACACAAGACAAATAGCACACACAGACCATCATGCCCAATTAGCGGATACAGGCTCTACAGAAGCCAAGCCACCCTCCCCTGCTCCCCTCTCCCCCCCCCTCCTCCCATAGGGGGCGCCCTCATCTAGAACCCTAACCAGTAATAAAAACCCCGCACGAAAGAAAGCTTTAAATGCGCGTACCGGCATTGCCTGAATGTATAGACATAATTGCGCGGATCTAGTGGTGCACGGAAGTTATTGGTTGTTTGTTAAGTTTAATAAACAAGCGCCCAGCAAATTACTGTAACTGACAACATCCTTGTATTGCTGCTAACTGAGCGCATTGAAATGTATGACACTATTGAAAAATCGATAAAAATATGTTTAAAAAAAAAAAAAAGGTTCCAGGTGAGTTCTGGGAGCAGTCACCCATATGCCCAGGCATTTGAGGCTGACGTTACGGAGGGGTATGGTGTTTCGCCAATCGAAGCAGTCTCTTGTGAGGGCCAAGGGCACCAATACTGATGTGGAGAGGTTTCTAGCAGAGGTCCAACGCTTCCCCAAAATGTTGGAGTATTTGTAGGCATTGGGGGCCAGTAACAGCGTGCAGGAAAGTACCCTCTTTCTTGGCATTGCTACCCCCATTCTCTGCCTGTTGTCAGTGTGTTTAACTGTGTCTACTAGGATCCTGCTAACCAGGACCCTAGTAGTTTTGCTCTCTCCTGTAAATTGTACCTTTTTCTTCCCACAATTGGCATACTGGTTGTAGAGATATTTGTATTTTGACTACTGACTTTGTGTCGCACCACTTTGCACTTGGCTTAGCTGCCCACCGTCACATTAGTGGTCACCAGTTACGGACTCCATTTTGTATTCAGCTTAGCCTTAGCTTCACTGCTTCTCTACCATGTTAGAGGTGCGAGTAGGTTTCCGTACAAACATGTTATGCAATGTGTTTTCTATTTCTGCTTGTTCTCTTTCTCACCAAGAGCTAAGACATAATATGGAGGAGTTAGTCTGTCAGCACAATAAGGATGTACTAGACTGATGTTTATGGTACAGCAGGGAACGGTTTGACTTTGGGAGGGACGCCTTGGGATTTTGGCTAATTACCAACATGTTTCTTTCAAAGCTTACCTAAACTAGCCAGCGTTTATTAATACTTCTCAATGGGAGGGGTTTTCCAGAAAGCTCCTTCTCCGGGTTTTTAAGATATAAAAGATGCCCCTGATCGACAGTAGCAGATTCAGAGACCTCAGTCAGGATTAAGTCGTTGGATGCCTGATATAGATTTCCCGTAAGGGCAGAGATCTCTCTTTCTCACAGTCGAACAGGGTCATTGGCTTGCTGGCATGAGAAAGATGAAGCACCTGACAGGACCTAAGGTAATGCATTTTTATTAATTATTTGCTTTGCATTGTGTAGGAATATATGTACATATATCAATGTCAGTGCTTGTATTCTTGCATGTATATATTTACTGTTTATAGATTGAAGATTCTTTATACATGGTCTGACTTCATTGTTTCACATTTTTAAAGTACACTTTTTGCTATTCAAGCCTTCCTTCACAAACCTTGCAAAAGGCTATGATAAATGTCTTCTTCAGATTAAGAAGTGCATTCCAGAGAATCTTTTTGACTCCTTTCAGTTTGTATATTTTGGCTCAGTCAAAAGTAAAGCAAAGCACTGGTCCCCCCATGTGAGTCCCTAGTATATGGTACATTAGTACCCAGGGCATTTGAGTTCCAGGGGATCCCTATGGGCTGCAGCAGTTATTCTGTGACCGATAGGGAAACCATGCAAAGAGTTCTGCAGGCCTGCCATTGCAGGCTGCGTGGAACTGGTGCATGCACCCGTTTTCACTACAGGTCCCTGCACCAGGTCACTGTAAGTCACCCCTATGATAGGCCCTCTCAGCCCAGAGGGCAGGGTGCAGGTACCTTTGTGCGAGGGCATCCCTGCACTAGCAGAGGTAACCCCACAAACTCCAGATCCATTTTCCTGGACTTTGTGAGTGCGGGGTCACCATTTTATGCGTGTACTGGACATAGGTGGCTACCTATGTCCATCTACATAATGGTAACTCCGAACCTGGACATGTTTGGTATCAATCATGTCAGAATCATACCCCAATACTGTTGCAAGTATTGGAAATAAGAGTCCATGCATCTGAGTGGCCAGTCCAGGCAGGTGACGTCAGAGCCCCCTCCTGATTGTGTTTACCTGGTTAGGTGACCACTCTCCCTTTCAGGGCTATTTAGGGTCTTCCTCTGGGGTGGGTCCTCAGATTCGGCTTGCAAGACATCAGGAGGATTCCTCTGCAACCTCCCCTTTGACTTCTGGCCACTGGAACTGCGACTGGACCCTACAGGCACGGACAATGTGGCAATCAACAAAGAGGACTGTTCTGCAACTTTGTTTCCACGACTCCTGTCAGCTTTGCAACATTTCCTCTGCTGTTCATCTTCAGAAGGCAGCAACTCTTCAGCCTGCACAAGAATAAGAAATCTCCCTTGGAGTGAAGGAGTCACTCCCCTGCAAACCAAGACACTTAAAGCAAGATACGACCAGCTGCGTCGATCTCCCCTCATCTTGAGCTGCATGGATCCTGAATCATGGGTGGTGGTCTGGAGTAGTCCTCTTGGTCCTCTCTGCCAGCTGTCCAACTTTGGTGGAGGTAAGCCTTTGTTTTCCCAAGCAGGACAGTAGCCCCATGCACCAAGTCTCTTGTAGCTGCCAAGGCTTGTTTGCATCTCCTCCAAGGGATCTTCAGGCGACGTGTTGCTCAAGACCCCAGCACTCCTTCCTGCAAAGCACAGCCTCCTGCGTGGTTCTCCGACAGCGTGGGATTCTCTTTTATGGTGCTGCATGGGCTTCTTCTGCAACTCCTGTGTTCCCGTCCTGTGGGACTCCTGTGGGTGCTGCCTCTGTTCCTGTGTACTCTCTGCGATGCTGAGGGTCCCCTGTGACTCCCCCTCCTGCGTTGAGTCCTCCTGGGCCTTGCTGGTCCCCGGCAGCACCACTTTTCCATTGACCGTGAGCTTGCCTTTGCCAAGGCTTGCTGGTGGAATTCCTGCACTGACACCCATCTGCAATCTTCCTTTCAGCATGGACATATTGTGCATCCATCAGGAACTCTTGTCCAGCTCCAGGGCTGCAGTGCTCACCTGTTCTTCATCACATCACCGTCGACCAACTCTTGCAAGTACAGCTGGGTGGGTAGTAGCTCCTACTCTTCTTGGACTCTGCTGTGACTCTTGGACTTGGTCTTATCTCTCTACAGGTCTTCTTTCGTCAGGAATCCACAGTTGGTTTTCTTGCAGTCTTCCCTGGGTGTCTTCTTTTTCTTCTTTTCTACCTTTTGGGTGGTTTAGGGAACATCCAGTGATTTACTCCTGCTTTCCTGCTTGTTGGAGGGGTGTTGTGATACTTACCTCTGTGGTTTTCTAGTACCACCAGCTCCCCTCTACACATTCCACTTACCTATGTAGGGGTCCTGTGTTTGCATCCCATTTTTTTAGTAGATGGTTTGGGCTCCCCAGGTTATTGCTAAGTGCACTTTTTTCTAACCTTTTCTATGCCTATTTCTGATTGCTAGAGTATATATTTGGTCTATTACTTACCTCCTATTGGAGAGTTGCCCTTCTATTATTTGGTGGTATTGTGTTCCAAAAATAAAGTACCTTTATTTTTGTACAATGAGTGTTTTCTTTCCTGTGTGTAAGTGCTGTGTGACTACAGTGGTATTGCATGAGCTTTGCATGTCACCTAGATAAGCCTTGACTGCTCATCCACAGCAACCTCTAGAGAGCCTGGCTTCTAGACAATGCCTACACTTCACTAAGAGGGGAAACCTGGACCTGGTATAAGGTGTAAGTACTTTGGGTACCCACCACACACCAGGCCAGCTTCCGATAGAGCAGGATTGACCAGATAGAGGAGGATATCATCTGCATATAACGTAATTCGTTCCTCTACCCCCTCACTCCAGTTCCAACCTGGATCCCATCGTCTGTTCGGATCAAATGTGCCAATGGTTCAGTTGCGATCCCGTTAATCTGCACTCTTGCTGTGGGGTTGGAATAGATGGACTGCACCAACTTACGGAACCGTGGTCCCAAGCCAGCATGTATCAAAACTGCCCTCAGGTAGCTCCAGTCCATTGAATCGAAGGCCTTCTCGAAATCAAAAAAGAGGAGGGCTAGGCCAACTTTGAGTCAGTGTCAGTGGGCCTGAACCACATGGAGGCACCGGAGACAGTGATGTGTGCTGCATGCAGGCAGCCACACTGGTCCGGATGTATTAAGATGGGGAGAACACACCGAAGCCAAGCAGCCAGAATGGTTGCCAGTATCTTAATTTCGATGTTAAGAACAGAGATAGGGAGTTAGGCTGAGCAGGAATTCGGAAGGGGTTGCAACTTTGGAATCACTGCAACCATATGTGTTTAAAGCTTCAATGAATGCTATTATCACACCAGGAGTAGTTTCTGATGATTGGGATGTAAAATCTGTTGATTCTATGCTTTTTAAGCTAGAATATTATACTGTATTTGAAAGTAAAGATGCTTAGCTGTTAATTATGGTGATATGTTCTGTTCAGTTACAATCATTATGGACAGCATTTCATACATAAAGCCAGAACTCTGAGAGATGTTTATAATTACACACAATGGGAACAGTGTCCGACCCCCACAAGTGGAGAGTTCTAAAAATTATATGGAAACATTTGCATATTTTACTGGACACGATGTAACAAATGCTGAGTCATACTTTTTCAAATAACCTCCTACGAAATTGCAAAGTATTTTGTTGACACCAGATTGATTTATTCTGATTCCTTTGTTTCCCAGTAGTCAGATATGAAAGGCTAGGCGATAGCTAAATTCATGAGGTATGGGAGCTACCTTTCTCATGCAAATGTTTCATTGGCATGAAAGTGGTCTTGAGAGTGAGTGTGAGACTTCTTTGAGCTATTCGATGATTTGTAAACAGCTGTCCTTGCATGGAGCATGTAATGCTTCAGTAGCAAATTTAGCCTGTTATCAGAAGGGAGTTTCTCTCCCTTTGATTTATCCAGCATTCCGGGTGCTCTCAAATGTGAGATACGTGGTTCTGAACAAAGAGAACTATTGTGGAATGTGAGCCAAAATTGCCTATGTCGTTTCAGTCTCCCAAATTGTCACCTGTTGAGTAATGTGCTTTTTCCTCCAACGCCACGGGCAAAAGTAGCAGAGATATGTCCTCATATTGCCACTTTAAATGTACATTTTGATAAGCCAAGCAGACTGAAAGCTTTTTTGTTTCAAAAGCATGTGGTGCTTACATCTGCCTGCTAGACTTATGCGCTCCAAGTGGCGAGGTCATCTGCAGAGATACAGTCACTTTTAAAAACTACCTATCCTAAACATTTCAGTGAAATAAATAGGTGAATATTTAATGCCTCAAACACTGCTGGGATTGTACATTTTCTTAAGGCTGTTGGTTCTCGTTTTGTCAGCACCTTTTCCTCTATATTTGGCATCATACCTTCAGCCATACACTGTATTTTTTCGAGTGTTGTTTGGGATTACCTATTACTTTTGCATTAATTGGCGGCATTTTGCTGTTGCTATTCTTTCTTCGCAATGGCTGCCTCATCTCAACAAGTAGGACTGATGGTGCTTCCACCAGCCCAACTGTGTTGTGAATGCATGATGCAGTATTTTGGAGCACAACTCTTGGAAGAACTGGAATGCCACTGGACTTTGTCAGTCAGACCGGTTTTGAACTGTGTGCAGCCTGTCATTCCCTGCTTGTAGTGCCTTTTGGAATATGCACAGAAAGTGTATCTTGCTATGCAGTGCATACCTTCTTTGAATGTTGATCTGTTGATGTTATCGCTGAGGCCTCAATACTAGACATGCACATGGAGATTGCGTTTGTTGCAGGAAGCTTCCTATGAGTCGCCCTTTGAGAACAAGTGGCTCTTGGGGCTACAACACTTGCCACTAAATAGGATGCTGCCGTCTGAGCTGGAGCTGAGGCAATGGAATGAGTGCTCTCTCGCCTTCCTGGCCAATTAATTGGTTACATTAACGTCTGCTAAAGCGAAGTCTTTCCTGGATGCTATTAAAATTGATTAAATTGGCGATTTTCTAATGAACCACTATTATTGCTGACCTATTATCACTTGGCTCAGTTTTGCCTGTTATGTTCTTTAAATTCTAAATTGAACAGTTTTAAATTGTCCTGCATTTTTGTCTGATTATTTGTCAAGATGTACATTTCATTGTGTACATTTTAGTATTGATTTTAAAATTTTAGATGTAGAAAGGGCAGTTTTGTTTCAGGGTTAATTGTGACTTCTAGACGTTGAAACGTCATTGGGGAGGGTGTTGTGAGGTTACTTTAGCTACTACACAGGCATGTTATTTTAGCCTAGGCCTGCAGCTTGTGCCCTTTCACCCAAGGCATGTATTTTTATTTTTTTATTATTTTAGCAGAAGCCTTCTTTTAGCAGAGATGTTTTTATTATTTTATCAGCTTGTCTTTTTACACATACTTCTGTTATTCTTTTCTCTGCGCAGCTTTTTCATTCTGTGCTCTATCCATGGTTGTATGTAATAAGTTATGAATTATTGCGGGTATATTACATATAACGCTATCACTAGAATTATACAAAGGACATGGAAAGCGGGTACACAAGAACCACCTGCACACAAAGGATGTAAACTCATTTGTTCAGTGGGGGAGCAAAGAGGGGTGCTCTCAGCAATTTACCAGGCATTATACAAAAGAACATACACACCTCTGAACAAGCTTAGACTAAAATGGCAGACAGAATTGGGAATTACTATAGATGAACAGAAGTAGGCTAGGATCACCACCCACATATACCCAGTATCCAGAAATGCTTGTTTTAAATTAATTAACCTCTACATATATCATAGAGCCTACTTAACTCCACAAGTAATAGCTAAGATGTTTAATACAAGTGGAGGAGGTTGTCCCAGATGCTCAGAACCAGCAGAAGGGCTAGAACACATGCTATGGAACTGCCCATGAGTTAAATCTTATTGGGAAGAGATATTTAAGAATATATCCATAAGCACGGAAAGAATACTGATACCCTCCCCTTTAATAGCGCTAGTAGGAGTCTTCCCTCGTCCCTCAGCTAATAAAACAACCAATACATGTATTGATCTGGCCCTCATCCTCGCCAAAAGGGAAATTACATCCCACCGGAAAGACGCAGGGAGCCCTCAGGTTCATAGATGGCATGACGCATTGATAAAATGGGCAGAAGTTGAGGGAAATATACTACTACAAGAAACTGTGCAAGGTAGGAAGTCAAAGGACATAGCAAGACAATGGGACAAAATTTTAGACAGTTTGAAACACCCAGATAATCCAATGCTAGAGGATACAAGCACAGCATCAGAATCCGATATGTAAGGCACCTCTATCACTTAAATATATAACTAAAAGTATATGTGAAGGAATGGATCACTATATTAGAAATGTTATGATTAATAGAAATAAGTATGGTTGGATGGGAGTGCATGTAGGGGGGAGGATTGGGGATTAGGGGTAAATTGTGATTAAGTGACGATTTTGTGTTAATTATTAAGTTGTGAAAATTAATAAAAGATATTCAAACAAAAAACATGAATTATTGCTGGTACAAATCATTCATCATGTCCCCAACACTTATACACAGATATATACATGTTATCAGGACAGGGCAGTTTTCTCAGAACACTAGATGTTATTTATAAAACAACTCACTGCCCCTGACTCGATAGAGGGGAATTCCAACCAGTTGCCATTGTATACTGTACTTCGCCTTTGCAGATTCTTATAAGACCTGACACAGTCTCTCCCCCCCATGTGGGAGAGTCTGCACTAGACCAACAGACCTATTCTTTACCTAAATCACAGGTATAAGGGATGGGGTTCACCCGGCGGGGGGGGGGGCTGGTAGGCAGGTTAGGGCTTACCCTGCTATGCTCTTATAGAGAACTTTAGTAGTGTAGGTAGGGATTTTAGAACCATTGTCGTGACAGTATGGTGGGACTTTTCCTATGTTTCACTTTTCTTGTCACTGCCTTGCTTTTATTATGTTTTATCATCCTTATAATCACAATACATGCCTTTTTGCATAGAATGCAGTTGATTCAATAACTTATTGAACCTAGTACTGCTTCTGTTTTGCCTTTGTACGTGTGAGTCATGTGAGCCCGAGAGAAAGGGGTAAGATCTGTTCCACCACGATTTTCCATAGAAATCCATATGACATGCATGTGAAGGACGGCCACAAATCACCTTTTATTCATGGGTACTGATGAGGTGCTGCTAGCTGGCAGGAAGGTTTAGGTTAACAGTTGTCAGACAATGCAGGGTCAGACTCATTCCCCCACACAAGTGGTCCCCCACTAAATGTTAGTTGCCTGCTCTCCACTGTTCAACCAGCATGTCATTATCTATCACTCGAAAAGGTGCCAGATTGCAAAGATTGATCTCCATATCAAAGGGCGTTCTACGCAACACTTTCATCACTACCGTCTCCCATATTGCTGCTGTATGTTTTACCAAAAACGGAACTGGGTTTTCAGAGCATCCTCCTCTCATCAGTAGTCGAGGAAGGGTATCCCCGTAACATTCCCTCATATAATTTCTTCTCCCAATTGGTAGAGGTTGTTTACCATGCTGTAGTGTGGCTGCATATTAATAAAAACAAATGTCTGGGGGGGCAAGCTTGCCTTCCTCCAGGTCACATTTCAATACCGGGAGCGCCGCCCTGCTTCATTTCCCCCCATACCAATGGCAGACTTTCCATCTTACAAAAAACTCCTCCCAAAGTGGGAACAACGCATTACAGACAATGTATAGGCACCTAAGCAGGAAAAACATTTTTGCCACCGCCGTCTGACCCATCACTGACAACAGGAGTCGGGACCAGAAGGCAACTGACATCTCCAAAATTGTCAGAAGTATGTAATTTTTATTGTGAGTCACCTATATCCCCGATACCGAAATCCCTCCATCTCCCACTGGAGTCCCTAGGCCGAGGCCCTTCCGATCAAGCTCCTGAGTGGGTAAATGATCGATTTGCCTGCATTAAGTCTCATACCCAATATCCTGCCAAAGGTGGATAGTAATCCCATCAGCAACAGAACCAAGCATGTTGGCAATGTAAGGTATAGCAATGCAATGCCTGCATACAATGAGACAACATGTATCGCACATCCCACCCGTATGCCAGACTGTGCAAGATCCCTGCATAGCAATATCACAAGGGGTTCAATAGCAATAGCGAAAAGCAGGGGAGACAGAGGGCACCCCATCTGGTCCCTCACCCCACCTTTCACAACACAGATAGATCACCCCCAACCCTTACCCAGACTGTGGGTTCAGTGTAGAGCAAACGCCAAATCCCATGTAGCGCAGCACCTCCATCAAGTATGGCAAGTAAACAGTGTCAAAGGCTTTCTCTACATCAAAGGAAACCAGCACCAACTTCTGATCGTTGTTGCTAATCTTGTGTATAATGTGTGCTAGTCTGTGTATATTACAAACAATGCTGCGTGGAGGCATACAGCTGCATTGATCATCATGGATCATGGCTCAGATGACTCCCGTCAAACGGGTTGCTAGGAGTTTACAGAGCACCTTTACATCCGAATTAAGCATGGTTAGGGGTCTGTATGATGAAGGATCATCCAGATCCCTTCCCAGTTTAGGCATAAGGCACACTATTCCTTCGCTCATGGTGGGGAGTAACACTCCTTTCTCCTTAGCTTCCCGGTAGACCTCCAATCATTTAAATTTTAGAGCGGCAGAGTAGGTCTGATAAAATTCTATAGGGAATCCATCCTCACCTGGCTCTTTGGATCTATTGAGCTCCTTAATTGCCTCACCTAGCTCCTCCAGTGTGACTTACCGGTCCAATTCTTGGAAAATATCGGGCTCAAGTATGGGGACCCTTATACCCCCTGATATGTTTCAATTTCTTCGACAGATCCAACATCTCTCACCCCATACACTTTCTTTCAGTTTTGTATAAAGACCACAAGTATGGCTGCCCGACTGATCACCAATGCGTCCTTAGAGTTCCCAATGCAATAACCAGGCCAGCATTCTACCTGACTTATTGCTTTCTCTATGTAGATGTTGCCGATAAGCACTCAGTGCACATTTATCTAAGATATCGCATATGCCTACTATCTCTCTATTGAGCAGGAGGCCCGCCACTCTTATTAACAAGTCAATTAGATTCGCACTCTGTAGTTACATTAGTTGTTGCTCACAATCCCTCAGGTCCTTCTCGAGTTTCCTCTTAACCTCACACACCATACCCAGACCCTGTCTAAAGTGTCTCCCAGGCCATCATCTTTGTGGTGGCAGTGTCCCAGTTAATCTTCAAGTACCCTGCCAAAGAATCTGCCAATTCAGCCCAGTACACAGCATCCATCTGGAGATCTGGGGGCACCCTCCATCAGCGATCCAGTGGAGGAACATTCACCCATTGTATGCACATCAGTATTGGTGCATGATCTGACAAATATCTCCTGAGATGTGTCACTACCTAGTTTTTCACTGTGTAGCCCAGCAACCAAGATCCTATCCAGTCTACTATAGGTATTATGAGTGAGCGATTGGCATGTGTATTGCCTACCCTCCGGATGCAGGGTTCGCCAACCGTCATAAAGCCCCAGGTTATGCATGACCGTAGTCAGTGATTTAGTCATAAGAGGTTTAATCCCAAGTCTGACGGGGTAGCAGTCCCCATCTCCACCCAAGATACAATTGTAATCCCCTGCCCCCAAGATTTGGTTTCCCACGCTATAGTCTAAAAGTTCCTGCATCCGATCAAAAAACACACCTGCCATCTATGTTGGGGGCGTATGTATTAAGAATAGTAAGCTCCCTTCCATCTATTGTGCCGTGAAGTAGAATATAACAACCCTCCACATCTGCTTCACTATATAGAAGTTGGAATGGAACCCCCGGGGTGACCCAAATAGTAACTCTTGTGGCATACGTTAAAAATGTGGCTGAGATTAGCTGATCCCTCCCTTTCCTTTCCTAGCCAGTTTAGAAGCCTCTTCCTCCACAAGGTGGATCTCGAGGAAGCAAGCTATCTGTACACCCTGACACTTAAAATAAGAGAACACTCTATGGCCCTTCATTAGGACATTGGCAGTAAATACTGAATACCACCGCGCTGACTGCTGCCAATATACTGCCGCAGAGACAGACATCCGTCTGCCAGATTATGACGCATTCATACAAAACTGATGGAAAACATCCACAACCACAAATCCGCCATACCCACTGAATGTGATAAACTGTCGGTACTACCACCCATACCATTATGCCACCAAAACAACACCCTCCAAATAATGACCCACGAATCACCACAGCAGACATTCAACGGTGGTAAACCATTGGCAGTGCACACCACCGCAGCGGTAATGGTCACCCAAATACAATACAACATTGGCCAGAACCGAAAACCCACAACTGACACAAATACATACACCCCACACACCCACCAACAGCACTATAAAACCCCCCCCAAATCACCCACAATCCTTTGTGAACACGAGAAGACCGCTACACTTTGCCACACCAATCCTAAAGAGAACTGCACACACATCACAACTACCAATTTATCCGTCACGAACTACACACCACACAACACCCATGTCCCCACAAAGTCACCCCTGTTTCACCAATGAGGAGTTGCGGGTCATGGTGGAGGCAATAGTCAGGGTAGAGACACAGCTGTTTGGAGCACAGGTCCAGCAGATTTCCAATGCTAGGAAGATGGAGCTATTGCGGATGATCGTGGACAGGGTGAATGTTGTGGGACTACATCCACGTGCAAGCACGACATAAGGAAGACCTTGAACGACCTACGGGGGAAGGTGCGTTCAATTGCAGCAAGCCACCAGCTTGCCATCAGGAGGACTGGCGGTGGATCCCCAACTCCTCCCCCACAGCTGACAGCATGGGAACAGCAGGTTTTGCCAATACTGCATCCTGAGGGACTCACTGGAGTAGCAGGAGGACTGGACACTGGGGAATCAACATTTACTATCTATCTCCCCAACCCTGCATGCCAAAACGACCACTTACTGTGACCCCCATCACCTCACTCCATCCCACACAGTGCACCACCCCAATCGCCACACCTAAATGGCAGCCCCTGTATGCCATACCCACTGCATGCACATCCTGTCCAGTCCTGCATGCACACCCACCACCAATGCATGCACAGCATGGAGAATTTACAATTCCAAAATCAATCTCCATCCACAACCAGAGGTGGCAGGACAACAGCAATAACAATGGGAAAGCTAGTAATGTGGAATAGGTCACAGACATGTAGCATAATACACCACTTACATCCTCACAGGTGCCCCAGCCAATGTCAGCGACGAGGAGATGCCACGGCTATCCAGTCCCCCAGCAGAAGATGCCCCCAATGATGACTCAAAGATGAGCTTTGGATCTGGATGAACTCCCTGGCCCATCTGGGACCACTGGTCAGTTGGCCACCCCATCCCACAGCCAGTCCACCACAGAGCCCCCCTCAGAATCCAACACCACAGCAGCCAGCCAACGCCCCCAGACCTCTGTCCCTAGGACACGTCAATCAGTAGTGTGCCCACCTGTACAGGGACCTGAGTCGACACCCCATAGGCTAGACAATGAGGGTCCTGGTGTCAGCGGGAATGGGCACACCGTTCAGGGGACACAGGCACAGGGGTCCAGGGACACTTGCGGACAGCTGTGCGCCAGGGGGAGGACAGGCCCAGGCAACCGACTACCCAGGAGGCACTTACAAATGTCCTGGGGGCATACCAACAATCACAGGACGGGATGGGTCAGGTGATCACCATCATGCAGGAGAACCAGCGGCTGCAGGGGATACACCACCAGGAGGTCATGCAGCAGTTGCAGGGCCTAAATGCCAATATGGCCTCCATTGTAGGGGTGCTGGGTGACATGGCCAACACCATGCAGGAGGACAGAGCACGCCAGCAGGCCACTACCATTAGCCACTTCTCCCAGCAGCCATCAACATCTGCTGCAGCTAATGGACAGGAAGCCCTGCCACAGGACCCACAGGCCACCAGCACCCCTACCCCTGCAGGAGGTGAACCACCCGCAAACATTCCCTGCGGCCTAGACGGACACCAGAGACAGGTGCCAAGACCACTGCCAGGAAATGAGCCCCTCCTGAATGTCCCCCTTGTGTTCCACTGTGTCACCTTGTCCACTTTGAACTGCCATTGCTCCCCTTCCGATGGCCCCTTGGACACCGGATATGTGCAACAAACAGACTGGCCCACTACACTGGGCTTTTCCCAACCATCACCCCACTTTGCATTGTATACCAGAATAATTAATAAACACCCTTGGACACAATTTGAGTTATAGTGCTTTATCTGAAGTAAATGTACAATGTGTTGAACTGTATTGAACTGTATGATCCTGTGCAAAAGTCCAGTAATATGTTGATCCAGCCTACATATGTGTCTCAGCAGTCTGTACACATCACAGCATTACACTGTTGTAACCACACCAACTGCAAAATTGGAAGGCATAGTTGACAGTCAGTTGGGATGCAAAGGTAGTGACTGGCATCATGTTACAGCCACACAGCACAACACTTAAATGGAGAAATGTTTAGTTCAACCGTCTTACCTGAGTGTCATTGGAAGTACTGCTGTATCATATGTGTCCTGTTTTCCACATCCTCCTCCTCCTCACTGTCCTCTGTGTCCACTGCTGCCACAGGTGCATTGTCACCCCCTTCTCCTGCAGATAGGGCCAATGGTGTCTGAGGGCCACATTGTGCAGCATGCAGCACACCACAACAATCTTGCAGACCTTCTCAGGGGAGTGGCATAGGGATCCACCTGTCAGACAGAGGTACCTGAACCTGGCCTTCAGGAGACATTAGCCTTGCACAGTGGAATGGGGTAAGACTCCATAAGGCATACACTGACATACATTGGGTGGCGACTCAGGCTCACCTATAAGTCACACTCTGCGTCACTGTAGTTGTGCCATCAGCTGTGGGACGCTGTTGTTCCTCAGGACAAAGGCATCATGCACAGACCCAGGATAC
Organism: Pleurodeles waltl; assembly: GCF_031143425.1. Classification (NCBI taxonomy): domain Eukaryota; kingdom Metazoa; phylum Chordata; class Amphibia; order Caudata; family Salamandridae; genus Pleurodeles; species Pleurodeles waltl. Next base: position 1,978,318,117 of record NC_090440.1, on the reverse strand, counting down.
TTGGCAGTGATGTGGGAGATGTACTGGTCAGCAAGGCACACCATCTGGACATTAAGTGAGTGGAAACTCTTCCTATTCCTGTACACCTGTTCATTGGCCGGGGGTCCTAAGGCACTATGAGTCCCATCAATGGCCCCAATAAAATGTGGTATATGTCCCATTGCATAGAATCCAGCCTTCACAGTGGGAAATTCATCCACTTGGGGGAATGCGATGTAGGTGCACATGTGTTTGAGCAAGGCTGCCAAAACCCTTGCAAGCACAAATGAGAACATTGGCTATGACATTCTTGCAGCCAAGCCCACTGTCACCTAGAAAGAGCCTGTTGCCAGGAAATGGAGCACTGATACTACCTGCACAAGAGGGGTTATTACTGTGGTGCAACGCATAGCAGGTAGCAGATCAGGCTCCAATTGTGCACACAGCTCTGTGATTGTGGCCCTGCCCAGACGATAGATGAGTATGAGGTGCCTGTCCTCCAGTGTAGCCAAGTCCACAAAGGGTCTGTACACGGGCGCTTGCCTCCTCCTCCTATTCCTTCGCAGTGGTTGGTACCTAAGGGACCCAAAAATAAGAAGGATGTGACAACAGGAACTATGGACACACTACATCAGTGTACACAGAGCATGTTGTATGTTGGACACTGGAATTGTCTAGGTGTGTACATTTCACACCAATGACACACTTTTAAATCAGTAAATGTGTTTAGCAGTAGAAAATGGCAACCGCCTGTCCTGTATGCAGGGACAGGTGGAAGTGACTTCACTCCACCGGCATTAGGCGTCATGGCGGGAGGCGGTCTGCACCACTGTGCTTTTCCTCATTGGCTAACATGGGGCTCTATGGAGTACAGGAACCAGTGATGAGCAACGCCGGTGGTGACGGTGTACACTGCCGCAGAAGTGACCGCCTTTTTCTATCGCTTCACTTGATTCTTAACTTTCCACAGGACCACATCTCCACTGCGTGTGCAGTTGTGACCGGTGTCTGGAACCTGCCATGGCCTGTGCAAGGGGGAAAGAGCCCCAGCCTTCACATCGGAGGAGTTGGAGAGGCTAGTGGATGGGGTCCCACCCCTGTATGGGCAGTTGTATGGGCCTCCAGACCAACAGGTGAATACATCATGGGTACATTGCATGCAACACAAATGCATGTAGCTGTGTGTATGTGTGCTGGCAGTGTGTCATTTGGGGGGTATGGCTGGTGGCAGTGTTAATGCAGTGGTACAGGTCATGGGAGTGCCTGATGAGGGGCAAATGCAGTATGTAGGCCATATGTGTGACAGGCTGGATTGTCTGGTTCATGGTGTCCCTCTGTCTGTTTCCTCTGTAGGTCAGCACCCATCAGAAGAAGGGGCTGTGGCGTGCCTTCGCCAAGGACGTGCGGACGCTGGAGTTCCATAGCTGGCGGAGCACCCACTGCAGGAAACGGTGGGAGGACCTGAGACGCTGGGCTCGGAAGACTGCGGAGGCCCAGCTGAGGATGGCCTCCCAACGAGGGAGGGGTGCCCATCGGAACCTGACCCCCTGATGGCCCGCATACTGGCGGTGGCCTACCCAGGGCTGGATGGGCACTTGAGGGCATCACAGCAGCCACAAGGGAGTGAGTACAGTGTGTGTGACAACCATCTTTGTTGCCTGGCCTGGGATTTGGGTTCAGGGTTCTAGTCAGTGGATGCCCCAATATGCCAGCTTAGACATTGCTGCGTGGTCCAGCTTAGGTATTTTGGGTGTAATGCATATTTTAGATAGCCAGGTAGTTGGCTTTCCATGTAAGACAGGGCTTAGTTGGTCCCATTTGGTGTACAGATGGCAGTGTTTGGCTCCTACCTGCTGTGGTACCTAGCCAATAGCATGCCAGTGTGGTCCATACTGCCCTTTCTTAGTCAATGTGTGTGATAGTGATGTGTATGCCATCTGTGCTGTTGGTGATGTGATTGACCCTGTGTTTCCTTTCTTTCTCCCCACCTCTTTTTGTCATCCTGTCCATGTTTGCAATAGCATCATCTGGTGAAGGAGCAGGGGCTTTGGCGATTGAGGGAGCTGCAGCCCACAGGACCCAGGAGGCAGAATCCACTGACGGCGAGAGGACCAGTGGGATGGAGGCCGAGGGGAGCACCACTGGGGGAACGGGAGCTGATTCAACTGACTCTGATTCCTCCTCCGATAGGAGCTCCCTGGTAGTGGCTGACCCCTCTGGGGCCACCCCAGCTACAGGTTCTACCGCCACCACCACTATCAGCACTGCCCTCCCTGTAGCTCCCCACTGAGTTGCCCGTGCCCGCTCACTCAGGAGGGTGGGTGTCTCCTTCGCCCCATGCACCTCAGGCCCTGCCCCAGTCAGTCCTGCTGCCCTCAGTGAGGAGGCTATTGACCTCCTGAGATCCATCGCCGTAGGGCAGTCAACCATAGTGAATGCCATCTAGAGGCTGGCATCCCAGATGCAGCAATGCAGCGCCTTCCTGAAGGGCATTCACGGTGGCTTGGCAGCACTACAGAGATCGTTTCAGGCTCTGGCCTCCTCTCTTCCATCCCCCCTTCAAACAACTACTTCCCTGTCCCAGACTCCTCTCCCCAAGCCCATCCCATGCACACATTCTGACAAGCATGCACCCAAAACAACAGACAGGACTTGCACAGACAAACACAGGCAGCACACTTCAGTCCACAAGCACTCACATAGACAACACACAGATGCACACATACCATCATCTACTGCCTCCACTGTCTCTCCCTCCTCCTCCCTCACAGTCATATCAGCACTCAAACCTTCACAGCATTGCCCACAGTCACCAGAACAGCAGACCCGCAGACATGCACCCCACACACCACATGTGCAGTCACCACCACCTCTTGCAGCAAAGCCACCTCACTTGCAGACACCACCACAACATCCATCCACACATCCTGTTTGACCTCCCCCACCCTGTCTGTCCCAAAGAAACACAAACACTCACAATCAGACCCTGAACAGCCATCCACTTCACACATGCATAATGTCCATGCAACTGCACCCAAATCCAGCAAACCTCCTCCTCCTACAACCACTGCCTCTACCTCCACTCCCATACCTCCTCCCACTACCCACCCCATTGGTTTTAAGAAGCTTTTCCTTTCCTGCCTTGACCTCTTCCCTCCCCCCGTTCTGCCAGTAAGAGGAGGGTCCCACCCCTTAGCCCAGTACATCCAGCACTAAGTCCAGCCCTGTTCCACCCTCAAAGACTTCAGCTGCCACTAAGGGGCACATGAGTGGAACTCCGGCCCCCTGCCCCAAGCCCACTACTCCGCCCCCAAAAAGGAAGGGTAAAGTGCCACCCCCTCCCAAACCCAAGGACCCCCTCCCACGAAGAAGCCCCTCTCACCTCCCCACCCCTGCCCCTGAGGTGCCTGCCTATTTCCAACATGATGCCCCTGCACAGTGGAGTCCTGATGAAGTCAGGAATCAAGTTGGGGCTTGGACTTTGCCCTGTGGGCATTTTCAGACGTTGAATTGGCCACTGGCCCTGCATGTATATGTGCAATTCTGTTTTTTTGGAGTTGGGCTCTTCATCCCTTGTGTGCTAGGCGGCTGTACTCAATGTCGTCGTCTTCGTCAGCATTGGTGCTCCAGGACGGCCATGGCGTGGTACAGCATCGGGAAGACTTGCAGTTCTGGTTCCATGGCGGCTGCAGACTCCTCTGTGTCCCTGGAAGTGAGTGTCTTCTTTCGTATGATGTGTTTCCGCCAGGCTTTTGGTGGCATTGCTAACAGGCTGGTGGTGTGCTATGTCATAATATGGTGGCCAGATCCTTGTTTTCCGCCTGCCTGGAGATTGCTACCGCAGTATTCAGTGGTCGTACCGCACTGTCGGTTGGGGTGGTACATTAACTGTCTATGGGAGGGATCACCACCATGGTCATAATTTAGCGGTCATTACCACCGGTCTGGCGATTGTATTACCGCCATGGCCGGCGTGGTGGTCACCTGACTGCCAAGGTCATAATGACCACCTATCTCTCTTAAAGTAGTGTTGTAGTCCCTGCACATTCCAAGTTAGAATAGTCACACAATTAGCCATGGTAGTCTCTCTGGATCCTCCTTGGTGCACCACTGTCAGGCCTCCCTGCCCAGCCACACCATCACAGCCTAAACCCAGATCCCCAACAAGGTCCTATCATGATGTGGAATCAGTGCCCCCTCTACACCCCTACCAAATAATATCATGCTGCATAGGTAAATATAAATGGTACCTAAGTACATCCTCTGCAAGCTTCTCACTTTAGGAGTGAAAGAACAAGGTAATTGACATTTGCCGTCCACCCCTCATTGCTGATTTCAGTACTACCAATAGTACTGTGTAAGTATGTCCCTCCGCACACCAACGAGACTCCAGACAAGACAGGCTGTGAGGTTCATTTAGCAGTCAGCACTTATCTATTACAGTTTCAGACTATGCATGACCCATTATGCAGTGCACCCCAATCCTCGATCCACTCTTTGTGGATCATCCCCCATTGAGGGCTGGGAAGAGACCACAGCCATAGTGCCATCATCCTGTATCTCCACTCTTAGGCATGAAGGGTCTCCATTCTGATGTCGCTAAGACTTATCCGATTGTTCTGATGTTCTCTCATTGGAACTCCGGGCACCAGCTAAGTCCCCTTTTTTTTTAATTTTACCTCGTTCTGAGCCATGCCTGGGCACCTTGTCTCATAATCCAAGTCAATGCCACACCTCTTCAGGGGTTTCAAAAAAAAATATTTTACCACCAGAGATGACCTTCAAGTGCGCCGGGTACAATAACATATAACTCACCCCGATGGAGTGCACCTTGGCTTTCACCTCCAGAAGCCCCTTCTGGCACCCTGCACTTTGTTAGTATAGTCTGGAAAAATAGATATCTTATGATTCTCAAATTGGGCATTGTTCGTCTCATGGGCTGCTCGCAGTATACTGTCCTGGTCACTGTAATTGAGTATCCAGGCTATTATGGCACGCAGAGGCGCCCCCGACCGGGGCAGGGGGACCACCGCACACTGCGCCCTTTCGATTGCCAACATATGGATCAACACCATTGGCTGAAGTACCTCTCTTATCCATTTTTCCACAAATACCTCAACTGCTGTGCCCTCTGCTCTCTCCAGAAACCCCACCAGTCTGACTGTTTTGCAGCTGGGCCTACCGTCTGCATCTTGAAAGCATGCTTCCAAGGTACCCTTTATAGATGTGATCTCCACTAGCTGTTTTCTCAGGGTTTTGACTTCAGACTGAAGCTCAGTGATGTCGTCCTTCATAACCCGAACCTTGTCAGCCACCTTCTGGAGGTCCACCCGGAGTAAATTGACCTCCAAGGCCACCATTTTTATATTTCCTTTCAGTGCTGCCCTGGATCACTGCATTGCTGAAAGCAGCTCAGTGTGAGTGGGCTCCCCCTGTGCTGCATCCAGGTCCGTCAGCTCCCGCTGCCCCACCTGCCTTGTGTGCCGCTGCAGGAGAGGCATCACTGTTGTATTGTGTTCCCCTGGGAAGGGGCAACCTGCTTGGTTTTTCCTATGTGTGACCATATGGCCCATGCTCAAATTATGCCAGTAACAGACTCACCCCCCCCACCAGTGGAGCAACACCCTCAACACACTCCCAGATATGCAGTCGAAAGTTTGCTACCTCAGTCCCACAGTTATTGCCCGCAGAGACTCATGGGAGGCACACCAATTCCATTTAATTCAATTTCCCCCTTGCAGCAGTCAACAAGGGAGGGGAAGTTCATCAGGCCCAGCAGGGGTACCCCAGACAACCAGCCCCAGCAGTCATCCAAGGAGATCCCACATGCCCTGCAGGGGACCGGTACCCTGCAGCAAGGCCCAAGTGCAGCCGGCGTCTCATTCGCGGGTCCAGGAAGAAACAACACTCTGTTAAAAAGAGCCGCCACCCACTGGAGGGGGGACTGAGTGCACACCAGAGCTTTAGGCACTCCAGAGCACACCACCAAATCCACTCACAGGTCTAGGCAACAGCCCACCATGAATTGCCCGACCAGGGGTCGTCCGGCATAGCTCAATGCCTCCACTGTGTCCTGGACCAGGCCTCAGCACCACCCCGCAGGGCTGTGTCCATCTCTCTGCGAGCTCCGGCCCATGATCTCCGTGCTGCGGGTCAAAAGGTGGGTCTCACTCCCGGCTCACACATTCCCAGCCACACCAGCCCAGCAGTTCACAGTCTGCCCCCGGGGCCGATCCAGGCCCGGCCAGGGCCACGTCCCATGCCCTATCACGAGGCCTCATAGTTGGCCCAGCGCACAGGCCAGTCTACCGCCAGCTGCCTCCTCCACTCAACGTCTTTGAGTCTCAGCAGGCAGCCGGACCGCTCACCACCGCTCACCTCCACTCTCCCCGGCCAAATCCGTGCCCACTAGAGAGCCCAGGGCCTGAACTGCTCCTCCAATCTTTCCAATCTCTCGCTTCAGGCCTGCTTCAGCAGTCACAGCCCAGGGGGTTTCTCACCATACTGTACCCCACGAGATGCACACCATTGCTGTCCATCCACAATTGTTACGGTGTTGCAGGGAAGCTGCTTAAATTGCGATATTTGGACAACTATGTAGGAGGATTATGTACGGATTCCACTGGGGCAGTGAGGAGCCGCCTAAAGGGGTGTCCACCGGCCACATTGCTTGGCCCCGCCCCTCCCGTCAACATATTTTTAAACTCCTCTCTAACATTCACTGCCACACCACAGAGTTTCAGCTTCACAGGAATCACACCTTCTCCCATCTTGATTTTATGACTGAATCCTAGCAATTTTCCCAGTCTCTCAGCAAACACCCTGGGAAACTGCTGGATCACTCAATCTTTATTCATTTCATTTGAAACAATCAATACAGGTTCATTACTGCTTGGATTAAGAATGATTCCCAATCTCCACTGATCACTCCAACCTGAAATGTTAACTCCTCTAGCAGCCACATACAATTGTATTTGAGCAATCCTGCCCTTGAATTCAATTTCCACCTCTTCGTGCCCTTCAATGTCTATTCTAGAACCATCAAAACTTTCCACAATAAGGTCTGACTCCTTCAGGGCATCCACATCTCAGCACACAATAATATTTTGTACTAGTAGTCCATGGCGAACCAGAATCTGCCCTCAATTCCAGGTCTACATTAAATATGCAAACAACACATTTAGGTAGCCCCATCGCCCCTCCTTCTACACATATCTTTCAAAATCCCCTTGTTGCTTCCACCTTTTCTCCATTGTGGTTTAGATTTTCATTCACAAATGACACTTTCTCCTTGATATTGGTGCTATTACTCCCTTTCTTGAAAGCCCTACACATTCATGCAAAACGTCCAATGCTTCCACATTTGTTACACTCCTTACCTACTGCAGGACACTGTGATGTGATGGAATGTGGTTAGTGTTTCCACACCTAAAACAATGAACATTCTTGTCACTCCTCTTGTAAGTCGGAGCACCACCACATGAATTACCAGCACTCACACTGCACACATCCTCAGAAGCCGTACTTTCCTTGCTCAAAGATTTTAGCCATCTCTCCGACTGTTCTAAAGCTTTGACAGTACTAATAACATCCTGCAAATTCAGATCACCCATAACCGTTACTGTACCTTTTTGCTCTGAACATGTACAATTATCGAGCCTCTAATCATTTCATCAGTAAAGGATCCAAAATTGCAGATTGTGGCTAATGCTCACAATCCTGTGAGAAACTCTTCAAAGGTTTCTCTTTCCTCTTGTACATGAGGGTAACATTTGAACCTGTTGAGCCTGTTAGCGCGTCAGACCTTAATAAGTATACTTACAAGGGGTTGCGAATGGGTCGATGAACCCTTTGACTCACAATTAAAAAGTTCTTGCCATAGCTCCAGTACATAATCAATAATCAATTCACAATAATCAACAATCTTTAGCAATCAATAAAATCAATAATCAATGGAGTCAGTGAATGTCACGCACCATGACCTTTCAGCCATGAATAACTACACATTTAATAAAAGGTTAGTACGTTTATTTCCCTATATCAATAATGCTAAGGTCATGTAAATTAGTCTCAATAGCAAATGAAACACATATAAAAACAACACTGGTTGTCCAAAGCGGCGGAAGAAACACAATCTAATCAAAGCCTTAACCATGACACATTCCAGAGCTACAATGCAAATCAATAGCAAAGTCAGCTGCGACAAATATATAGCATTCATGGAATTCAGCAAGGTAATTCATCAATCATTAATCCCTGTAATTATCAGTCAATTTGTGAGGGCACTTAACTAACGGCAAATTAGCATCAGCATGTTGGGCTTCATGCAAAACAATTTTGGAAACACTGATTTGGAAAACATCTAACTATGGATCTGTCAAAACACCGCAGTTGATACCTAAAAAGAAAAATAATAAAATGCATTCAGTCACGTTTGATTATATCTACCTATGCTCGGTATGGGTCAGCAAAGCAGAATCAGTCTTTGTCCTCAGGGCATTAGTCGATCAGCAATGCATCAGGCTCTCAGTCAGAGAATATGAGCCCAATGTCAGAATGAATCTTGAATCTCTCAAAATCAGGTCTCTCTAAATCTGAATCTCTTCTCTAGTCTCTAGTCTGAATAATTCTCCTCTGTTGTGTTATATCAAAGTCACCTTAACTATCCCCTAATTCCCTGTTGGTCAGTTATTTATACGTTTATACTTTACCCAATAATATTTCTATGCCAAATCTATGAATTCTAATATTTCACTCTTCATATGTAGTTGATTGGTCTACGTTACGATGTCCTCATCATCTGGCTCGTCAGGTAACAATATTGTTGCATCTTCAGCTCAAGTCAGTATCTTCATTGTTCTCGTCCTGGGAAAGTACGTCTCACGCACATTACACATAAGTTGTTACACTAGCGGGAACATCATCTCCTTGCAGTCGGTTCTCACAAAAAGCCTCTGTTAAACACTTTTAATGGACATTTCACAGTTAAATTCACTCTGTCAGCATTTTTATTAACCTCTAAGAAATACAGCTTCTGCATGAGGCCTAGCAAAATAGGCCAAGACACTTGCTAAGTTAAGGCCTACAATTAATAAAGCTCAAGCATACTTTATAACCCTTAATATGACATACTAGTGCATTAATCTAATATATTTTCAATATTTCATAAGTATTAATCATTAATTAGTACATTTCTTGAACATTGGTGGCCATTCTTCGAGGTCACATTTTCAAATGTGTGCATAATATTTTCTACGTTATCCATTTTCTACATAAACTCATTATTCAAAATACATAAACACTCATTATTAATTTCTAATAAAAACACTTGCGCTAGCAGTCCCTCCTCTGATGACTAAATGTGCCATCACATTAATTACCACCCACAAACATTTACAATTCAATTTCTTCATAATTTTGTCTTCTCCTTGAATTTTCCCAGCAATTTTTTTCCCTTTTCTTTTCGGATTATTCTTACACCCTTTCAATTTAATCCTTTTACATAATTTACATAATCCTCATATCCCCAATAGACAAACCATGACAATTTATATTCCCTGTAATATTTTCAATGGAACACCCTTCCAAATGTTGCTGAGCCAATATCCCACTGAAGCAAACCCTTTGCCAACATTTTCCCACACACCTGGTTCTTTCAATTCCTTTAAATCAGCACTTGCATTAGTTAGATTTGTAAGTAAGTTTCTCATCTCTTTACTATTGCCAGGTATATTTGAACAATAATGCCTAGAGTTAATCATTTTACAGACTCCGCCATCCTTTGCTAAAATAATGTCTAAAGCAAGACGATTTTGAAGAGTCATAGCTCTATCTGCAGCCAATTCAGTATCTATCAGGAGTATAGCCCCTGAAAAATGTGTCAGCATGTTATCCACAATGGTAGACAACTTTGAATCTTAATCAAATTCAGGATGACTCCCACTGAAAGAATCACCGCTCCAGATATATCTCCCACTATCGCAAAAGAGGACTCCCTTCTCTGTCTCTTATGATGTAATTCAGTCACTTTCTGAAACTTTTTCAAATCCTCCATCTGATAAATCTTTGGGAAAACTATCCCCATATAACATGTCCCATACCATCCTCTTGGAAGACGGTAATAAGCATTAAGTCTACAAATATAGTATATCCCTAGAATTGCAGGATCCTGCCCATTCAACATAAATATCCATTTACTCAAATAAAAACACATGCCTACATTCACTCGTTCCCACAAATAAAGTGTCAGTGCGCAATTTAGGCCTATATATACAAAGCTTCCCTACGTGTTGTGTATCTAAAGCTAACTTCCCTTGCGTTTTAATTACACATGATTTGAATAGAAATACTGAATATACTCCTGGTTATAAAATCTTGTTAGTAACAGACTACAACTTATCCCATAGGTTAGGGGCAAACTATGATAGGTGACTCCTTCTTTGACTGAGTAAGGAATCTGCATACACACAAAACAAATCTTTGCATCTATCATCTCAACATACTCATTCAATAAGCAATAGAAAACGTTAGAAGAAAATTCAACCCTACGCTTTAGTATAATCATGCAAATATTTCTCATCTAACTTATACCTCACTAATGCCGTTAGTGCAGTAGTCGTCTCAAAAGAAGTATGGTTGGCTCCTTTCTCATCAAGAACAGACATACCCACAATCAACACTACAAACAATATCCCACACATAATTGCCAAACCAATGCTCATATATTTACAGCGCCAAGCATCTCTACCCTGTTTATTAAAGACAGCCATGATCCATAAAGAATCAGCAGCAGAAGGAATTTAGAAACTTGCAGCAAAAATAAAAAATAGACCGCTTTCCTTTCAACAGTTCAGTTTCACTTCCAGAAACCCTTCTTTCTTGTCCAAATCGGATAGCAGCTTTGTCAAAATCAGGTTTCAAAAGTCAAATCATGTTATCAATGTCTCTTCTGGTTACTTTCAATAGTCTCGTTCTCAAAAATATTTTCTCTCAAATTGTTTCAACAGTTCAGTTCATTAACCTTCTTCACGTCACCTCAAAATATTGACCTGGAACTTCTTTATCAAAACAAAAAGACAAACTCTTGCTGCCATCCGTTTGAAGTTGCATATGCTCATTCAGGACCTGCGTATCTTCGACTTGCTATTCTCTTTCTCTTCAGTTTTCGATCACCATTCAGCTCTCCTTCACTTAGATCTTCTTTCCTTGTAGTATCTACTTCTTCCTCAATTGTTGGTTCGACAACCATCTCTTTCCTTTTCTCCACTTGCGATTTCGGCCACTTATCTCCTTTCAGTAGACCTTCTGTCAGTATTCTTTTCAAGATTGAACTTGAACCCTTTTCTTGCTCTGTGTTGTTTTCTCTTGACGGATCTACAACCGGTTTAGGAGGAGTCAGATCACTTTGACTTTGATCCACCTCAACTCCTTCCCTTTCTGGGTCTGGCAATTGCTCTGTTTGTCTATCAGTATCGTCTGCTTCTGGGAAAGACTTCTTCTGACCAGGCTCTCCTGCTGCTTCAGTTGAGATAGGTTCTGCAATACTCTCCTGGAGGTCTCGACTCTCACAGGAGTGACTGAACCGTCCTCAACGAGCTCAGATCCGGTCTCAGTTCCTCTTTGTTCTCCTTCTGGCTCTGAGACTTGTCACACTGTTGTTGGTACTCGCAGCAACGCTTCTTCATGATCCAGTGGGCATGCCACTTTCTTCATGTGACTTGCGTGAATCCAGTTCGGGATACCGGCACACTTCACAGCTGTGGTAGTTGTTAGGACCACTTGGTATGTTTCCTTCCAACAAGGCTCCAAACACGTCTTTCTCACGTGCTTTCGGATGACAACCCACTTCCCAGGTCTTACGTTGTGCCCTGGGTCATGGATCAGCGGCAGTGTGGTGGCCTCCACCTGCTGAGAAAAAGAGCGGACTACATCAGCCAGACCCTTGCACTAATCCAACAGCATATCATCTGTAATGTTGACAAGTGCATTTGCTGGCACCGCTGGTAACCTCATTGCTCTGCCCATGAGGATCTCAGGAGGCGACAGTCCTGTCTTCCTGTCAGGTGTGTTTCTCATAGACATCAACACTAAAGGCAATGCATCGGGCCATTTCAAATTTGTAGCTGCATACATCTTTGCAATTCTTGACTTCAAGGTACCATTCATCTGCTCCACTAGTCCTGATGCTTCAGGGCCGTAACTACAATGCAACGTCTGTTCAATGTTCAATGCTGCACACAATAATTTAATCACTTTGTTATAGAAGTGACTTCCCATATCTGATTCTGAAGAGACCGGAAACCCGAAATGCGGTGTTAGTTCCCTAAGCAGCAGTTTCACTACTGTGAGAGTATCATTTCTTCGTGAAGGCGCCTTTTCAATCCAATGACTAAAGATGCAAACAATCACCAACACCTATCTCAAACCTCCACACACAGGCATCTCAATAAAATCCATTTGAATTCTGCTGAATGGACTTCCTGTTCTTCCAATGTGGCTCAAGTTTACCACTGTCCCTTTCCCCGCATTCAACTGCTGGCACATGACACAACAATGGCAAACTGCTTCAGCAATTTGCTTAAACTTTGGGTTGAACCAATCATTCTTGAACAGACGAACCATGGCATTCCTCCTAATATCTGCCTGGCCACGATAGTACCTTGCCATTTGAGACAACAGGCTATTTGGCAAAACCAATTGACCCTCCTCAGAAACCCACAATTCATCTTGTCTTTGAACATATTTCGATTTACTCCAGGAACGTTTTTCCTCTTTGTCGACATTATTCTGCAAAGATTTTAATTCTTTCAAAGTGTCAATTACTTTCAATGCATAGCTTGTACTTGTTGTGTCTTCTTCAGGTAACAGTTCCCACTTGTCTTTGATCGACAAACAGTTTTATGTGCAAAACCTTGCGACTTGATCCGCATATCCATTACCCAATGACACATAGTCCTGCGACTTCAGATGTGCACTGCATTTCACCACGGCAATCTTTTCAGGAAATTGTATTGCATATAACAACTCTTTGATTCTCTCACCATTCCTCACTGGTGAACCAGAAGAGGTCAGGAAACCTCTCTGTGACCACAATTGAACAAAATCATGAACTATTACAAATCCGTACTGGCTATCCGTATAGATAGTAACTCTCAACTGAGCAGAAACATGGGACGCTATAGTAAGGGCGACCTGTTCTGCTACCTGGGCAGAATACACTCCTCAAAGCCAGGAAGCTTCCAAGATACCTGTAATCCTGCACACAGCAAATCCTGCTCTCAGTGTCCCTGTATTGTCTTTCAGACAAGAACCATATACTAAAATAATTTGGTCATTTTCTTCCAATCTGGTATCTCTAATGTCAGGTCTCAGTTTTGTGCACAACTCAGTTACGTCGAGACAGTCATGTTCGACATCCTCCTCCTTTTCTATTTCAACATTTTCACTTGGAAGTAAGGTTGCTGGGTTCAGCACTGTACATCTTTTCAGTGTCACGTTTGGCGACCCCAAAATACTCGTTTCATATCTAGTCAACCTAGCACCAGCCAAGTATTGGGTTTTTGTCCTTGTCAGTAAAATCTCAATAGAGTGAGGGACCGTTACAGTCAGGGGATATCCCATCACCACGCCTTTACACTGTGAAAGACTTTGACCAACTGTGGCAACTGCACACAAACAACCTGGTAAGGATCCAGCAACTGGGTCCAAAGTAGCTGAAAAATATGCTACTAGGCAATGAGCGCCTCCATGGACCTGTGTCAAGACAGACAATAAACATGCTCATGACAAAACAATGTAAAAGGCTTTGTGTAGTCAGGCATACCCAACGCTGGAGCTTTGCACAAACTCTCTCTCAACTCAGTGAACGCTCTCATTTCATCCTGGTCTAGCACTATGGGATCGGTGACTTCCTTAGGAGTCAGTTTCTGCAGTGGTCTCAAAATGACTGAAAAATGTGGGATGCATTGGCGAGAATATTCCACGATCCCCAGGAACATCCTGGCATCGATCTGTGTGGGCGGGGGACTTATCTGCAGTATCGTTGTAATCATTTCCCTGGATATTTTCCTTAACCCCTTACAATCTGGTGTCCCAAATACTTAATTACCTTCTGGCAGGACTGCAAAATCATTGGTTGCACTTTATAGCCATTCTTTTCCAAATGGTTCAACAGGGCAATCGTATCATACTTGCACTCGTCCCTTGTTTTGGACGCAATTAATAAGTCATCAATGTACTACACCAAAATCAATGGCAATTCCAATGACTCCAAATTATTTTTAAAGATCTGGTTGAAGGTGACTCCATGTACCCTTGCGGAATTCTACACCAGCAATATAGACTCGATCCAGGAATTTGAAACAAAAGAGAAATTGCCTATCCTCATGAAGAGGCACAGAAAAGAACGCTTGTGACAAATCAATGACTGTGAGCCACTCTGCATCACATGGAATCTGGAATAGTATCACAGCTGGATTGGGCACTATGGGACAACATTTTACCACAATCTCATTTATTTTTCTCAGATGCTGAACAATCCGGGCCTTCTCACAGGGCTTCTTCAACCGCATTATCGGTGAGTTACATGGACTGCTCAACACTTCCTTCAGAATTCCCTACGTCACAAAATCTAAAACAAAAACAAGGTCCATACCACAAATATTTAATATTTGTAAGTGCTTTAGAAGGTTTGACATTAATGACACTCAGTGCTGTTGCTGTTGCAGGCAACATGATGTAGTTGTCCAGGGCAAATGGAGTATTAATATTTATGTTACAAATGACTCTTTCCGAATTATCAATGCAAGAGGGCTTTTTGTTGTGTAACTCCAAATCATTTCATAATGCCAGCCAATTCCGTATTTCTCTACTTCCCATTTGAGGAAAATATATTTGGGTGTTGGGTGGAACTTGACTTTGGACTTTGAGAGGATTTGTATAGTGAGTGAACAAGAGCGATAGAACTGCCATCTACAAAAGGGCAGGTTTTCGCATCCACAGTGCTCACCTGTTCCTGGGATTTTTGTATCTCTAGCAATATTCTAGACATATTATTGATAATCCTTTGTAGTGCTCATTAGACAGATTCTCACTTCTTATTTCTCTAAAAACTGCAGGAAAGTAGTGGCTTTAAAAACCTAATGGGATTAGAGGGGATGGGACCACCGAATTCGTCTCTTTTAAGGCTAAGACGTCACCTCAAAGTCTTACAAGGAAAGGAAGCTGGTACCTTTATCTTTCTTCCTAACATTTCTTTCAAGCGATAACCTACTTTGTTGTGGAAGAAAGAAAACATTGCTTGAAGCATGTCTGACTAGGTTTCGATTTTCCCAGCTTACCATAGCACGTTACAGCTTTGGTAGAATGTAGCTTAATCTTTGTTCTTTCACTTTATTTATGTCCATTTATACTGAGACAGAGATGCTGCAGGGAGATAAGGCTTAACCCAGCAAAGAATGTATGCAGTTTCCAGTTCTCTTAGTTTTTACACCTATATATTTTGTTGAAAAAAACATATATCCTGAAGATACATATGGATTACCATCCCATGTGCACTCTCACAATGCTATGTTTGATCAAAAACTAGAGTAACATAAACCTAATATTTGGGTTAGATTTATGTTACTCTAGAAACATGCTTGTTGAGGGTTGATAAGGTTATGAACCTCATTCGATATTGCTTAAAACTATTCTAACGCAGCAGAATGCAAACTAGTGTACTCTTCTGTGTCTTGAAAGACACCACTGCTTCAAATGCCAAGTTCTGGACATTTACTCTGGGGCAGCAGGAAGAGTAGCAAGGTTATCTCAATCATTTGAACTCCCCTGCCTTGGTGTGTGTAATTCTGGCTCTCATACTCTGTTCAGGCTTCTGATGATCATAAAGTAATACATGAAAACTATGAGAAAAATTCAAAGACTTTTACACAACACATCCTTACTCATGGACTCCGTATGCTTCACCCTACTGGAGTGTATAGCATTGATTTTGGGCACGGGGGAACTTGACCCTAATTAGCACAGTTCCACTTGAACACCATTGATTTTACCTAATAGTCAAAGTAACGTTTGTGACTCTGACTACCAGTGGTGCATACCCTGGATGTTACCAATAGTGAATGAGAAATAACCAATATTTCTAAGGAGTAGTACTGGGATAGGGAACCATCAAATAAACACTAGCGTACTAGGGGACTGTGCTATTTTTTGTGAATGTTGGAGTCTTCCTTTGTATGAGCAGCAGTTTAAATAAAATACTTCTCTCCTTTATATTCTAAATAGAGAAACAAAAAGACAAAAATTAAAATGTTGAAGCAGAAAGCTTATACCAGCGTTTATAAATCTGGAATGGAGCACTCAACATTCTAATATTCTATTAGAACATTGGAATGCTGGAAGCTCCATTGAAAACAATGGAGTGCTGCGGGCTTTTACTGGCCGGTAAAAGCCCGCAGCGCCAACATTCCAATGTTCGCTTTGTTCACAGCAGCAGCTGTGAACAAAGCCTCACGGAGCCCGAGGGGATTTTAATCCTCTCGGGCTCCGTGAGCAATTAGTTTTTTTAAATAGAACATTCTGCCGTGAGTGGCAGAATGTTCTAATAGACTTAGAACCCGCCGTAGCGGGCTCTACCGGCTATTAAAGGCCCTTTCCCTTGTTAAATGCCCTCGCCTCAGGCATTTAACGCGGGGAGCAGGCCTTTAATAGCTGGTAGAGCCCGCTACGGCGGGTTCTAAGGCTATAATAAAATCTAGAACATTGCAATGTTGGGAGCTCCACTGAAGACAATGAAGTGGCTTAGGGCTAATAATGGTTGGTGTGAGCCTGTTAACGCGTCCCTCTATGATAAT
The DNA here is from genome assembly GCF_031143425.1 of Pleurodeles waltl. Lineage (NCBI taxonomy): Eukaryota > Metazoa > Chordata > Amphibia > Caudata > Salamandridae > Pleurodeles > Pleurodeles waltl. The sequence continues at coordinate 1,978,301,288 of NC_090440.1, read as the reverse complement.
TTATTACACATCAGGACTCGTTTTAGGCCAATGAATCTTTTGACCCAGTTGAGAGACACCTTAGGACGAGATAGCTAATCAATATGTCAATCAATACGTCAATAATGTCATCAATATTTATAACTACAATGCATTTCACTTTAGTCAAAGACATTAATAAATTCAGGACACCACCATGACCTTGCAGTCATGAATAACCACACCAGTTTAGTAGAATTTTATGAGGTTTATTCCCTATTGATTACAATTCTAAAAGGAAGTGTGTTAATCTCAAAACCAAAACACTCAATAACATTGTCATAATTTGGCAACTCGAATAAGACTTCATCAAAGCAAGGAACGCAATTATTAGAACATAACACAGCGTCAACATAGATCGATTTCAGCAGAGTGTCATCAACGCGTCAGTTCAACAAAGCATGGATTCAGTCATTTGTCTTTTGCGTCAGTTTAGTGAACCCCTGTCCTAACAACTGATTAGCATTAGCATGTTGGGCTTCATGCAAAACAATTTAAACATCAATTTGGAAAACGTCTAGCTATGGTCTCTGTCAAAATTAAGCAGTTGGTACCTAGAAAGGAAAAACAAACAGACAAATCACATTTTAATTGTCATAGTTACCCTCCAAGGTTTGGGTCAGCACTCAGGTTCAGTCTTCGTCTTCAGGACATCAGTCAATTCGCCATCAGTCAGAGATTCAGCTCTTGGGAGAATAGGGACACTTCCCTCATAAGGAGGAAAAGTGTAAATGGGCAATCTAAGGAAGAGGATGGTTTAAGTAAAACCAATATAAGTCACCAAACAGAGTGACAAAGTTTCTGGATCAAATCAAATTAATAGCATTTCCCTAACCAATCTAAATGGCTCCCCGTGTCATAGGTTTTAATCCCTTTTTCATTGTACATTCCCCTAAAACTTGATTGGACAAATGTTGCACCCCACTACCTTTAGCCAATTAAAAACAGATTATGTCATTATATCTTTCACCCCACATTAGTTCACAAGCAGTTTATTGGTCCATATGATTGACGTCTTCAGAGGTAGCACGTCCGGTATGATTTCATCCTTCTGTAATTCTTTGCATATCTTCGGTCAGTAGCTCCATTGTCTGTACCGGTTTGAACAACCTTGTACATTATACTAACCTACACTGTTGCATTTTAGTTAATACATTTCTACAAGCAATATGAATTTCATGAGAACGGATCTACTACAGTTACATTCAGCTTCTAGTTCGAAGAAAAAAACAAGAGTTCATATCCTTTTGTGAGTCATCACACTGCATGTTAGAAAAACATATTTAATATGAGAGCCAGGCATCTAGGCCTCGACTCATGCTAACTAAGGCCTACAAGATTTATTTAGCAAAACTTTAACATAATCAAAATATACTAATACAGTTTTTATGCGGCATTATCACACATTAGTTCATATACATTTCATATAGATTATATAAACTACGCTCTCTCAGTCCCTCTTCTGATGATGTTCTTCATCACACAAACTTTTCCCTTTCAAACTTTCACTTTTCATTTTTCACTTTGAGCATAATGCGCATTTCAACATCTTGCCCTTTGTGTGAACTCTCCCAAATTTCGTTAAACATTTTCTCCCTTTCATTTTCCTCATTTCTTTTACTTCGTTTTGTCCAATTTCTTTTAATTCTTTCATTAATTTTGCATGCTCCCCATAAACCTAATAAACAGATCAAGACAATTAATAGACCTCCTAATATTTTTGCAAGCACCCCGTTCCAAATATTACTAAACCAACTCCATACTCTGGCAATTCCTTTTCCAACTTTCTCCCAAACTCCAGGTTCCTTCAAATCTTTCAAATCTGCACTATCTCTTGTTAGGTTAGTAAGCATACCTCTAATCTTTTTGCCATTATCAGGAATGAACGAGCAACAGTGGCGCTCGTTAAGCATCTTACAGACTCCGCCGCTCTTTGCTAAAAGAATGTCTAAAGCAAGCCGATTTTGAAGAGTCATAGCTCTTTCCGCAGCAAGTTCAGTATCCATCAGGAGTATAGCTCCTGTAAAATTTGTCAGCATGTTATCCACAATAGTAGACAACTTTCGAATCTTTATGGAGTTTAGAATAACCCCTACTGAAGGAATTATGGCTCCAAATATGTCACCAACAACAGCAGCCGCTGTTTCTCGTTTTTGTCTAGCATGTTGTAATGCAGATATTTTAGGTATTTGCTTTAAGTCATCAATCTGGTAAACCTTTGGGAAGACTATCCCCAAATAACATGTCCCATACCATCTCTTAGGGAGACGTTAATAAGCATTAAGTCCACAGATATAATAGATCCAAGGGATCGCTGGATCCTGTCCATTTAACATGAAAGTCCACTTACTCTGAAACAAAAACACATGCCTGCATTCACTCGTTCCCACAAATAAAGCGTTGTGCTCAGATTTTGGCCTATATATACACAAAGCCTACCTACATGTAATGCATCTATAGCTAATTTGCCTTGCGTCTTTATTGCGGTATAAGCATAATCATTTGCGTATGTACGTTTTTCTAATCCCTTTCTAGTCTTTCTTTCAGTGCTTTGTGTCTATCATCAGTGTGATCTAAAAAGCTTTTCTCTACAGGTGTTAATAAGCAGGTCAGATTGTTGCGGTGTGCATAAGCTGTTCCAAATGTTAGTGTTGGCTCAAAGAAACCTCTAACTAATTTTATACTATGCTCCTTAGCTAATTTGTTCAGAAACTCAATCACAGGCACAAAGGAAAACACTACATCTAGATTTGAATAAAAATATTGCACATGTTCCTGGTCATAGAATCTTGTTAGTAGCAAACTACAGCTTATCCCGTAGGTTAAAGGCAGACTATGATAGGTGACCCCCTCTTGTACTAATGAAGGAATCTTTGTACACACATAACAGTTTCTCGCATCCATCGTGTCAACATACTTATTCAGTAGGCAATAGAAAACATTAGTAGAAAGTTCCCCCTTTGAATTAGTTCCCACATGCAAATATTTTGTATCCTGCTCAAACTTCTCCCACGGTGTTAATGTAGCAGTCTCAGGTTTTGAAACATTGTTAGTCACTTTCTTGTCCAACCATGGCATTCCCACAATCACACCTACCATTATTATTGCACACACAATACCTAAAATAACACTTAGCCAACCACACACTTTACCCTTTTTGTTACTACCTCTAGTGTAAGCCATGATCTGTAAATAATCAGATAGCAGAACAATTCAAAACAATCAACTTGTGGATGATTTAAAAGTTTTTTTTATTTTTTATTGATGCGAGTCTCTTTCTCTCTCTGCGTGTATTTACAGCATTTCACTCACCCCAGGACCCTTTTTTCAAATCAGGTTAGCAGCTTGTCATAATCGGTTTTTCAGGGCCAATTCAGGTTATCAATGTCACATCCGGTAATTTAGAAGTCTTTTCTCTCAGCCTTCAGCTTTCAATTTCAATTTAAATTTTTAACAGTCTCTTTCTCTGTTTGAATTCAGGTACCGTAGTATTGGCCTGGTACTTCTCGATCAGAGCAAAATGCGAAAAATTCTTGTTACCATTAAGGTGTCATTGCATATGCCCATTCAGGACCTGCGTAACTTCTATTTGCGACCCTTTTTCTTTTCAATCTGCGTTCACTCTGCAACTCTCCTTCACTAAGATCCTCCCTTCTGGTTGTATCAATTTCTTCCTCTATTGTTTCACCTGGAACAACCTTTTCTTTTGCAGCTTGTTTCTTTGGCCAGTTATCACTTTTATGCGTTTTCTTCATGCTTGGCCTTTCAGGACGCTGAACAGCACCCTCCTCTTGTGCTATGGTGTTTTCTCTTGACGGACCTGCAATTGGCTCAGGGGGTATCTGGGTGCTTTGACATCCCTCTGTTCTTTCCCCCTCGTCTTCTGGGTCTGTAACGGGTTCAAGTTCTAACCCGTATCCGTCTACTTCTGGGAGTACCTCTCCTTGACTCAGTTCTCCTGTTGCCTCTACTGAGATAGACTCATTGTCACCTCTCTCGAACTCGTTTACTGATTGAGGGACTAAGCCGTCCTCAGTGGGCTCTCCTGCAGTCTCAGTTCCCCCTTGAATACTCTCCGGCCCTGAGACTTCCTTCTCTGGAGTTGTTGTTTCGGACACTTCAAGTTCCTCATCAGTTGGACATGTCACCTTCTTTGTGTTACTGGCATGTATCCAGTTTGGAACTCCTGCACATTTCACAGCAGTTGTTGTTGTCAATTTAACTTGATATGGCCCCTTCCAGCGCAGCTCCAAACACGACTTCCTCACCTGCTTCTTGACAACCACCCAGTCACCGGCTTGCAGGGTGTGACCTGGATCACTGATCGGTGGCAATGTGTTAGCCTCCACCTGGTGGGAAAAAGAGCGGACTACATCAGCCAGACCCTTGCAGTAGTCCAACACCATATCATCCGTGATATTCACAAGAGCATTTGCAGGTACTGCGGGCAACCTCATAGCTCTGCCCATGAGTATCTCATGGGGGGATAGTCCTGTCTTCTGATCAGGTGTGTTTCTCATTTACATCAGCACTAAGGGCAATGCATCTGGCCACTTCATATTGGTAGCTGCGCACATTTTTGCCATTCTCGAATTCAAGGTACCATTCATCTGTTCCACTAGTCCTGATGCTTCGGGCGGTAGCTACAATGCAGCTTCTACTCATTGTCTAATGCAGCACACAAGAGCTTTATCACCTCATTGTCGAAGTGTCTGCCCCTATCTGATTCTAAAGAGACCGGGAATCCGAACCATGGTATTAACTCTCTAAGCAACAGCTTTGCTACTGTGAGACTATCATTTCTACGTGTAGGGTAGGCTTCAATCCAGTGACTGAAAACACACACAATCAACAACACGTACCTCAAGACTCCACACACGGGCATCTCAATGAAATCCATCTGGATCTTGCTAAACGGACCTCCAGCTCTCCCTATGTGGCTCAAAGTCACCACAGTCCCTTTCCCTGCATTCATCTGTTGACAGATGATGCACCTGTGACAGGTAACCTCTGCGGCTTGTCTGAATTTCGGATTAAACCAATCAATTTTTAACAATCTGATCATTGCGTCTCTCCCAAGATGTGCCTGTCCATGATAAGGCCTTGCAAATTGTGACAAAAGACTGTTTGTCAAAACCAACTTCCCCTCCTCTGAGACCCACAAATCATCTGACCTTGGTACACATTGCATTCTCTGCCAGGAGCGTTTTCCTCTCTGCTAACACGGCCCTGCAATGATTTTCGCTCATCTAATGTATCAACCACTCTTAATGCAAAATTTAAGCACGTTTCATTTTCAGTTTGCGGTAACAATTCCCACTGATCCTTGAACGATATACAGTTCAATGCGCAAAACCTTGTGACTTGATCTGCATAACCGTTTCCCATTGACACAGTCTTGTGACTTAACATGAGCATTGCATTTCACCACAGCAATTTCAAGAGGCAACTGAATCGCATGCAACAAATCCTTAATCTGCTCGCCATTTTTCACTGGTGAACCAGAAGAGGTCATGAAACCCCTCTGTGACCACAATTGGCCAAAATCATGTACGATTCCGAATCCGTACCGGCTGTCAATATAGATAGTGACTTTCAAGTTTTCAGCTGCGTGGCATGCCTTAGTAAGGGCAATTAATTCAGCCACTTGTGCGGAATACACTCTTTCGATCCAGGAGGCTTCTATAATAACAGTGATTGTACACACAGCATAACCGGCTCTCAGTATTCCGACTTAGTCTCTCAAGCAGGATCCATCAACGAACATAATGCAGTCATTTTCTTCTAACTGCGTATCTTTACCAAACCCAGACCTGACATTACATAGTTCTGTTACCTCAAGACAGTCGTGTTCCACTTCCTCTGTATTACTAATCTCAGTGTTTTCAACAGAAAGTAGAGTTGGCGGGTTCAATACAGTACATCTTTTCAAGGAAACATTAGGTGATCCCAGAATAATTATCTGACATCGGGTAAGTTGGGCAGTTGTCATATGCTGAGTTTTAGTTTGAGTTAGCAAAATTTCAACTGAATGTGGAACCATTACTGTTAGGGGGTGTCCCATCGCTATTCACACTGTGTGAGGCTCTGACCAACTGCTGCAACTGTGCGCAAACAACCCGGTAAGGCTGCTGCGACTAGGTCCAAAGTAGCTGAAAAATATGCTACAGGGCGGTTTGCACCTCCATGGACCTGTGTTAAGACAGACAAAGAACAAGCATCACGTTCATGACAAAACAGTAGAAAAGGCTTTGTTTAATCAGGCATACCTAAGGCAGGTGCCCTACACATGCACTTCCTTAATTCCATCAATGACTCAAGCTCTTCCTCGGACAGAATTATGGTATACGGGTCATCCTTAGTTTCCTTGCCTGTCAGCTTTATTAATGGTTTACAGATAATTGAAAAGTTGGGAATCCACTGACGACGGTAGCCCACCATTCCCAAAAACTTTCTGACATCTCTCTTTGTTGTCAGGGGAGTCATCTGTAGTATGGCTGTCACCCTCTCCTTTGATATTCTCCTGGACCCTTTCTCAATCAAGTGCCCTAAGTATTTCACCTCCTTCTGACAGTACTGCAGCTTCTTTGGGGACACTTTCTCTGTTCTTTCACAAATGATTCAATAAGGCAATTGTGTCATACCTACAGTCGTCTTTTGTTCTGGACGCAATCAGCAAGTCGTCACTGTATTGTACTAGAGTCGAACTGAAAGTCAGTTCTAGCGATTCCAAGTCCTTCTTCAATATCTGATTGAAGATGGAGGTGACTCAGAAAACCCTTGAGGAATTCTGCACCAACTGTACACCTTGTCCAGGAATTTGAAACTGAATAAAAATTGGCTGTCCTCATGAAGAGGCACCGAAACGAACACTTGTGACAAGTCCACCACTGTGAACCACTCTGCATCACACGGAACCTGAAACATGATCACTGCTGGGTTCGGCACTATGGGGCAACATTTTATCACAATCTCGTTTATTTTCCTCAAATCCTGCACAATTCGAACCTTCCCACAAGGCTTTTTCAGAGACATTATTGGTGAATTACATGGGCTGACAATACCGCCTTCAGAACTCCTTGCTTTACAAACTCTGCAATTATCTGTGATACCTGGATGAGAACATCTTGTGCCATGTGGTACTGCGGCACCTGAGGAAACACTGCATTTGGCTTAACCTGTACTTTAACCGGTTCTACTCCTATTATCAATCCCACTTCCTTTCCTGTCAGGTCCCATACTTTCTTGGTCACTGTTCCTTGCAACTCAGCTGGCAAATCAGTTACTGTAAGCATCGGGAATAAAGTTATCAGAGGGTGATCTTCATTTGCGGTCTCTGCCTCCAATTCTGAAAACTGCCCATCATCCCCTTCATCATCACTGTTTGTTTGCACTTCAATCCCTTCATTAGAACAGGTAATTGAACATTTCGTCTTGCACAGCAAGTCTCTTCCCAGTAGGGACACAGGACTCGAATCACAGACTACAAATGTATGCAGTCCATGGAAGTTGCCAATCTCAACTTTATCCGGGTCGGTAATCGGATTTGTCAAGTATTGATTTGCTACTCCTACCACTCTTATGGTACGCCCTGAAAGTGGCAATTTCGTAACCTCTGCACTTCTGACTTTAGAGCGTGTAGCTCCTGTGTCAACCAAGAATGAAACCTTATGACCCATCACCTTCCCTTCTACATACGGTCCCCTCTGATCTACTTCTAGGGACGCTGCAAGCCTCCACTCCTCACTGTCTGAACTATCATCTGACCATTCATCATTTATTCCATCCTCACCACGCAATGGGAACTGCTGTACTGTGTTATTTTGACTCATCATTTGACCTGTGACCTGCTGAGGAAGTATCACCTGTTGCTGTCCCATTGGAGATAATGGTAATTGCATTTGCTGTCTAGGTACCAATGAAACCTGCTGTTGTACCTACTGCATTTGTGCTGGTTGAACACGTGGCATTTGTATTTGCTGCATAGGCTGTAGCCCCTGCATCTGAAACATGTTATTTTGGAGGTTTTGATTTTGACCTCTCACTTTTGGACCCCTCACATTTTGAAATGCACTGATATCAGTGCTTTGTTGAACTACACCATCATGCACCATATTTGGGCATTCCCGCTTCCAGTGCCCCACGCCCCCGCACGTGTGACATGGTGACATCTTTTTTATCCCCTGCGCATCATTTTGAACCACAACAGTATTTAAATCTGGACCGCGATTCACAAAACCTCGACCTCGGTCTCTCGGTTGCGCCTGAAACACACCATTCCCTTGCGGTTGCTGCTGTACCATCTGCTGGATTCCATCCCCCTGCATACCTGCCTGCGCTGCCTTAATCTGCATCACCATCACTTTCTCCTTCAACTTTCTCTGCTTCAGTTCAATCTCATCACTACAGTATTTTGCATACTGTAACACCTCATCAATCGGCTTTGCTTGCCAACAGATCAAATGATTCTTAATCATCTGGCTAACCTCTGGTCTCAACCCTTCAACAAATCTGAACACAAGATGGTTCATATCCTTTGGCTCTGGTAATGTTTGAACGCTTTTAACAACCTCTCATAGTAAGCATGGATGGACTCTTTAACCTCCTGTGAGGTCCGGTCGATTTTCTGCCAATCAGTCACTTTCTGCGACACTTTCTGTTTCAAAAACTCAATCACTTTATGATAGTACTTCATCACCTCCTCAGATGGTCCTCCAGTCACCTTATCCCTTGCCGGTTCCTGCGTCGGCCAATCCACACCTCTCTTGCACTCAAGCCATAAGTTGGGTGGAACAATGATCTCAAACAAGGTATCCAAGTCCTCCAAGAGACACTTCGCAAGCTTCATAAGCCTGTCTGTCTGCTGATACCACTATCGGTTTCTCCCTCAACCTGGGATAATCATTTGTGAATGACAGAATGTCTCCCCTAGACCATGGTACATGAATTAGAACCCCTCCAGCTGTTTCTCTCATTGGTAACATCTTTACCATCCCAGTGTCCGGTGAAGCTTTAGTCTGATTTGATTCCGGACTGTCACTTTTCTCCTTGTCTCTTTTCTTTGCCCATCTGCCTTCCCATTTTTCTAAGGCCCCCCAAATCTGCGCACTTGCAGTATTTCTTTAAGATGCGCTTTTATTCCGGCCAACCTCATGTGATCAAAATCTTTAGACTTTCTACAGCGATACAGCACTTGCTGCACCTACTTAGGGTGAATCATTTTTGAAAAATTCTCCTTATTTATATTTAAATGTCTGCATTTACCATGATGCCTTGGGGCTATTTTCCGCTTGAATGCAAGGCAGTGTGCTCCCTTTTTCTTTTTCGATGTCTAAATGACGGCTCCCGTGATCCTCTTGCTGACGAGCACTGGCGATGCACCTGTGTGCCTACTGAGTGGCACAAAAACCTGTGAAGACGTTTGGCAGCATTTCAAGCGACCCCTTCAGTTACATACGCTCCCTGCTGATGACGGTCGAAAGCCAGAAACACGTGTCCAGAGATACGGCACTCGCTGCACCTACCTTAGGTGAAAGACTTTCTACAGCGATACAGCACTTGCTGCACCTACTTAGGGTGAAACATTTTTGAAAAATTCTTGCTATTTATATTTAAATGACTGCATTTACCATGATGCCATGGGGCTATTTTCCGCTTGAATGCAAGGCAGTGTGCTCTCTTTTTCTTTTTTGATCAAAATCTTTAGAGTCGAAGTCTAGTCTGTAACTTCTTTTCAAATGTTTAGTATTCTCAATATCAATATTGTATTTGTCGGCCAGGTTCGCCAACCTCTTATGCACCTTGCCCACTTCTTTAGTAATTTTGGGGCACAGATACCTTAATTCTGCTTCTGTGTATGATTCTAATCTGTTTACCCCCTATTGTTCCTTCCACTAGTTCAGCAGCTTCCACACCCAGTCTTACAAAGTTTAGGTAATCATCTCTCTCTGATCTCTCTGCGGTCACTGTAGCAGGTTGTGAAGTTTTGTTATTTCCCAGCCACTCATTTAGTTGCTGCACGGAAAAGCCTTGCAACAAGATATTTCCCGGTTGCATCAATGGTGTCTGATGTATCCACACTCATTGTCTGTGGGGCTAACACACTTGACCCTACTTGTCTCATTGCCTCCAAAGGAGCCCCAATCGGACTAAGGTTTAACAGAGATCTGAGGTTTTCAGCTGTGTGTGCCCCTGGCAAGATGGATCGGGGGTTCCTGTGAATCCTTCTCTCATTATCTCCTGGGTCCCCACCCCTTGATCACATGTGTCAGGTTTACCCTGCACATACAGTGGTACAGGTGGACCAACAGTAATTGGTAATGATATGGCAGCTGTTGTCTGACCTGATCCCAAACTCCGTGGAGCAGCAACTCCAAAAGCTTGGCTCACTGTGGCTGGTGCTGGTACGAATGGAGATCCTGCCGCTGGACTATAACCCGGAATCAGCTGTTGCTGTGGTTGGGGCAGCAACTGCGGAGTCAGCTCAATCTGCACTAACCTCGATTTTGTATATATCAGCTCAGATGGCACCATTAGATTCGTAGTAGTCTCTAGTACTGGGACGTCTGGATAGATTCTCTGTATCTGCGGTGGAGGTTGCAACTTCATCTGCATGTCTGGCGCAGTGGGTACACTGACACCATTTTGTGTCAAAGCCGTATCACTAGTCTGCACTGTATCTAACTCCCTTATCCTGCGTCTGGTTCCCAGGACCCGCACTAGTGCTCGGGCATTGTCGTCTACTGCATAAGGTGGCGGGCGATCATGCAACAACTGATTAAGAAACTGTTCATCAGCTGAGTCGTCTTCCTCTATCCAAGACCTCTTAGTCTCTTTTGGTTTGCTAGAGCTCTTATCTGTCTTACAGGTGGCTTTCTTACCCTGTGTCTTGTCTTCTTGTGTTATTGCTGGAAACAATTTGAGTCCGTCAACTATTCCCCTTCTCCACATTTTACTCTCATTGTCCCATCTAGCTTCAGCTAAATTCTTCTCTGCCCCCTTAATTCTCCTTTCAAATTTCTGCTGTCTGTGTCGTATGGCCATTAAATCCCAGACTGCTAATGCGTCATATTGAGCTGGCCTCGGAGGTGGCTTTTGTACACTTAACATCCACCTCAAGTTTTCAAAAATTCTCGTATTGAACGTTCCGTGCTCCGGAAACGCTAAACATCCCTCCTTTTCTGTTAATTTGCGCCATTGCTTCATCCATAGGCAAGGCGCGACTCCCTTTTCCTCCATTACTATATAAGCCAGAGTACCAGCAAGCGGTGTAGGCTCCCCCTCACTCGCCCTAATGTATGCGTCTCCTTTCAGAGCGCTCCTAAAAGCCTTGATAAAATTCATCTTTGCGTCTTTTCTTTTGTTTGTATTTAATCAGGAAGTGACTTTAATTCACAGGACACTCTTCACCCACCCTTTTCAACCTATTGCCTCTCACGGACGGCTGTCAATCCATGTGCGACCCCTCTCGGCAACTGACCTATCCCAGCGCGGCACTACTGACATCACACTCACACACTACAGCTGACAAAGTCTTGCGGCTTGTCCTCCTCACACTGGATTCACACCAAACTAATGCAATACATTGCGAGCACCTTTAACAACAACAACAACAACTCAAATTTGCCGGTTTACTACAGGAAGGGTATACAATCGCTCCAGAACTTTACAGAGATTTCACTTGAAGCCTCGGCTGCTACTCTCTCCTTCTCAGTTCCCGCACTTGCAAGCAGAATTCGACCTGCAAATCCTACTCTCAACTTGTCAATGGTTTGTCCTAGTGGACTATAGAACTTGCCAAATCTCCTATTGAAGGTTTCACTCTCACATTTAGACTCAAACTCGACTTGTCAACCACACCCGATTGACCTATTTAAACCGCACAAATTACAACATAAACCCAAGTGTTTCCTACACTTGTCAATATATTCCGGAGTCTTAGACCACACCGGGTCCGTACATTACCAACCAACCACATGGATAATTTTTTAGCTCAAAGCGCCAAACTCACATGAAGTACGCAGACTTCCCTACTCTCATACTGCGGAGTACGCCCACTCCTACTAAAACAACATTACCTGGCCTAAACCACACATAATCCTCACAAAACACCTGCAAAAATGCATAAGCTGAGCAAGTGCAAATTCTACATCACATATGCTAAAACGCCGAGAACATTCCCAACTCACTTAGGCAGGCTCCGAGATCCCGGGAAAGTCATGGGGAATTTAGAAACACATCATATCTCCAATTTGCATTATCTCAGGAAAACAATCTAAACAGTAATTCTCCGTCCTATGGCCCCAAAGGGCCAAACCGTCGCTCTGCTACCAGAACTGTTACCGCGTCCCTCTATGATAATTTATTGCACATCAGGACTCGTTTTAGGCCAATGAATCTTTTGACCCAGTTGAGAGACACCTTAGGACGAGATAGCTAATCAATATGTCAATCAATACGTCAATAATGTCATCAATATTTATTACTACAATGCATTTCACTTTAGTCAAAGACATTAATAAATTCTGGACACCACCATGACCTTGCAGTCATGAATAACCACACCAGATTAGTAGAATTTTATGAGGTTTATTCCCTATTGATTACAATTCTAAAAGCAGGTGTGTTAATCTCAAAACCAAAACACTCAATAACATTGTCATAATTTGGCAACTTGAATAAGACTTCATCAAAGCAAGGAACGCAATTATTAGAACATAACACAGCGTCAACATAGATCGATTTCAGCAGAGTGTCATCAACGCGTCAGTTCAACAAACCATGGATTCAGTCATTTGTCTTTTGCGTCAGTTTAGTGAACCCCTGTCCTAACCACTGATTAGCATTAGCATGTTGTGCTTCATGCAGAACAATTTAAACATCAATTTGGAAAACGTCTAGCTATGGTCTCTGTCAAAATTAAGTACCTAGAAAGGAAAAGCAAACAGACAAATCACAATTTCATTGTCATAGTTACCCTCTAAGGTTTGGGTCAGCACTCAGGTTCAGTCTTCGTATTCAGGACATCAGTCAATTCGCCATCTGTCAGAGATTCAGCTCTTGGGAGAATTGGGGCACTTCCCTCATAAGGAGGTAAAGTGTAAATGGGCAATCTAAGGAAGAGGATGGGTTAAGTAAAACCAAAATAAGTCACCAAACAGAGTGACAAAGTTTCTGGATCAAATCAATAGCATTTCCCTAACCAATCTAAATGGCTCCCCGTGTCATAGGTTATTATCCCTTTTTCGTTGTACATTCCCCTAAAACTTGATTGGACAGATGTTGCACCCCACTATCTTTAGCCAATTAAAAACAGATCATGTCATATCTTTCACCCCACATTAGTTCACAAGCAGTTTATTGGTCCATATGATTGACGTCTTCAGAGGTAGCACGTCCGGTATGATTTCATCCTTCTGTAATTCTTTGCACATCTTCGGTCAGTAGCTCAATTGTCTGTACCTGTTTGAATGACCTTGTACATTATACTAATCTACACTGTTGCATTTTAGTTAATACATTTCTACAAGCAATATGAATTTCATGAGAACGGATCTACTATAGTTACATTCAGCTTCTAGTTCGAAGAAAAAAAAAACAAGAGTTCATGTCCTTTTGTGAGTCAGCACACTGCACGTTATAAAAACACATTTAATATGAGAGCCAGGCAGCTAGGCCTCGACTCATGCTAAGGCCTAAAAGATTTATTTAGAAAAACTTTAATAACATAATCATTAATAATTAGTACAAAACCATTCTTTAACATAACATTAGTCATTTTTATTAGTCCCCGTATACATTGGCGGCCACTCCCCATGGTCACATTTCAAGTGCACATTTTAGCAAAATATACTAGTACAGTTTCTATGTGGCATTATCACATATTAGTTCATAAACATTTCATGCTAATATAGATTATATAAACTACGCTCTCTCAAGCCTTCTCTCCAACATTCCTATGTTTGTCTTCTTTTTCTTGCTTTATAATTTAGAACATACGATCGCCACTGGGTGCAATGTCCTATAAGTCTTATAAACCATCTTCCTTGATTTATACGGGTTTTTACAAGCCCTCACCCTTTTTATAGAACTCTGGTTCAGGATCATTAACAACCAGTATAACCCTCAGCAACAGGTATTACTATATTTAGGCACTTTCAGGCAATTGAAATGTAAACATACCAAAAATAGGATAACTATATTTTGTTAGTCCTGATTATCAGTTGGTTTGATGCGTAGCTTTAACCCGAAAATTAAATGATTGCAAAATTGATCTCTATCTGAGCTCTAAAAAAGTTACATAACTTTGTTTTACAAAAAAAATAATACTTTGAGGTACACAAGCATTGACCTCACCTCTTGTTAGACATATTCATTTTAATCTCCAACTCAGTTTGTAAGATATACTATTATCAAAATGTTTCTTTATAGGAATCAATAGAAACAACAAAAATGGTAACACCTACTTTAGGTTTTCTAAATAGGAATATCACACTTTCCAGTGCTATTGGTTATAAACAAGATGTACACGGTGAACGTAGTCAATCAAAACAGACAGGTAAAATCATTTTCAATAATGCAATTGTATCACAACTGAATAAAATACTTTATATAACTGTTAATTGTACATGTTCTAGTGTAGTTACTCTCTGAGAACACAATGAACAGTCATGCTCTCTCTATGCTCTTTTATACCCAAGCCAGGGGCCTTTAACACAGGGGCAGGCCTTTACCGGCCGGTGTAGCCCGGTACGGCGGCCTATAAGAGTATTAGAACATCCCGCCACTAGAGGGCGGAATGTCCTAATAAATAAAACAAAGGCCTCATGGAGCCGAGGGGTTTGGTTCACATCCACATCAATGACTCTTGCTACAGATGGAAATTCACTGGAGGCCAGGCTGTGTGACTGTGAGCAGTGATCCATGAAACCTTGTTGTGTTGAAACTTTTGGTGCCAAGTGTACCATCATTTTGTGATCAAGTTTGACAGGGTCTAATGGGTTTTACTTCATTGCTCGAACCAGCCAACTCTTGTGGAGGAAATAGTTGTTTGGGTATTAACTGGTGACGTGGTGAAGAGAAGGCATGTTTTCATCCTTGAATATAAGAGGGAACTCCAAGACAGTTTAATTTTCACGTTCTACTGCTTCATATTTACTTGTAGATTTTGGATGAAGGACACTAGCTGTAAGGAAATGCCTCCTTGGCATGGTTACCCCCTGACTTTTTGCCTTTGCTGATGCTAAGTTCTGATTTGAAAGTGTGCTGAGGCCTGCTAATCAGGCCCCAGCACCAGTGTTCTTTCCCTAACCTGTACTTTTGTTTCCACAGTTGGCACACCCTGGCATCCAGGTAAGCCCTTTGTAACTGGTACCCATGGTACCAAGGGCCCTGATGCCAGGGAAGGTCTCTAAGGGCTGCAGCATGTCTTATGCCACCTTGGGGACCCCTCACTCAGCACAGGCCCACTGCTTGTCAGCTTCTGTGTGCTAGTGGGGATAAAAAGACTAAGTCAACATGGTACTCCCCTCAGGGTGCCATGCCAACCTCACACTGCCTACAGGTATAGATAAGTCACCCCTCTAGCAGGCCTTGCAGCCCTAAGGCAGCGTGCACTATACCATAGGTGAGGGCATAAGTACATGAGCACTATGCCCCTACAGTGTCTAAGCAAAACCTTAGACATTGTAAGTGCAGGGTAGCCATAAGAGTATATGGTCTGGGAGTCTATCATGCACGAACTCCACAGCACCATAGTGGCTACACTGAAAACTGTGAAGTTTAGTATCAAACTTCTCAGCACAATCAATGCACACTGATGCCAGTGTACATTTTATTGTAACATACACCCCAGAGGGCACCTTAGAGGTGCCCCCTGAACCCTTAACCGACTACCCGTGTAGGCTGACTGGTTTTAGCAGCCTGCCACACTCCAGACATGTTGCTGGCCACATGGGGAGAGTGTCTTTGTCACTCTGTGGCTAGTAACAAAGCCTGTACTGGGTGGAGGTGCTTCTCACCTCCCCCTGCAGGAACTGTAACACCTGGTGGTGAGCCTCAAAGGCTCACCCCCTTTGTTACAGCACCCCAGGGCACTCCAGCTAGTGGAGTTGCCCGCCCCCTCCGGCCACAGCCCCACTTTTGGCGGCAAGGCCGGAGGAGATAATGAGAAAAACAAGGAGGAGTCACTGGCCAGTCAGGACAGCCCCTAAGGCATCCTGAGCTGAGGTGACTCTGACTTTTAGAAATCCTCCATCTTGCAGATGGAGGATTCCTCCAATAGGGATAGGAATGTGCCCCCTCCCCTCAGGGAGGAGGCACAAAGAGGGTGTAGCCACCCTCAGAGCTAGTAGCCATTGGCTACTAACCCCCACCAGACCTAAACACACCCCTAAATTCTGTATTTAGGGGCTCCCCAGAACCTAGGAACTCAGATTCCTGCAACCTAAGAAGAAGAGGACTGCTGAGCTGAAAAACCCTGCAGAGAAGACGGAGACACCAACTGCTTTGGCCCCCAGCTCTACTGGCCTGTCTCCCCACTTCTAAAGACACTGCTCCAGCGACGCTTTCCACAGGGACCAACGACCTCTGAAGCCTCAGAGGAATGCCCTGCATCTAGAAGGACCAAGAACTCCCGAGGACAGCGGCTCTGTTCACCAAAGACTGCAACTTTGCAACAAAGAAGCAACTTTGAAACAACACGCGTTTCCCGCCGGAAGCGTGAGACTTGGCACTCTGCACCCGACGCCCCCGGCTCGACTTGTGGAGAGCAATCACTTCAGGGAGGACTCCCCGGCAACTGCGAGACCGTGAGTAGCCAGAGTTGACCCCCCTGAGCCCCCACAGCGACGCCTGCAGAGGGAATCCCGAGGCTCCCCCTGACCACGACTGCCTGCTTCAAAGACCCGACACCTGGCAAAGGCACTGCATCCGCAGCCCCCAGGACCTGAAGGATCCGACCTCCAGTGCAGGAGCGACCCCCAGGTGGCCCTCTCTCTTGCCCAGGTGGTGGCTACCCTGAGGAGTTTTAAAATAGCTATATGTCATTTGTGTGAAAACTGTATATGCTATTTTGCTAATTCAAAGTTCCTAAGTGAAGTACCTTTCATTTAAAGTATTACTTGTAAATCTTGAACATGTGGTTCTTAAAATAAACTAAGAAAATATATTTTTCTACACAAAAACCTATTGGCCTGGAATTGTCTCTGAGTGTGTGTTCCTCATTTATTGCCTGTGTGTGTACAACAAATGCTTAACACTACCCTCTGATAAGCCTACTGCTCGACCACATTACCACAAAATAGAGCATTAGAATTATCTCTTTTTGCCACTATCTTACTTCTAAGGGGAAGCCTTGGACTCTGTGCATACTATTCCTTACTTTGAAATAGTGCATACAGAGCCAACTTCCTACACTAGCCATCCCTGCTTTTCAAATTTGTGCAAATGGGGCACTCGTCAGGGATGCACACTCTCGCCCTTACTCTTTATAACAGAAATGGACCCATTGGTGCGCCACATGCAGGAGAAGCATTCACAGAGGTTTAATATTTAAAAGCGGTCCGCGTCTCATTTAACTATATGTGGATGACATTTTATTGTTTGTGCGTCACCTTGGAGACAATTTGAATCCCATATTGGAGAAAATAGTCCGATTTGGTGCATTCTTGGGGTTACACATTAACTGGGGGCAATCAGGACTCTTGCTCCTTACTGATTCCACTAGCCCCCCCACTCCATTCTGAATCTCCATTAAAGAGGTGTCATGACTCGACCAAATATCTTGGTATTCATATTCATAGGGACAGGGAGCAAATTATAAGGCTGAATTATGGACCTGCGGTTGACAGATTGAAGACACAGGTGTAACGCTGGGTGAGGCTCTCACCGTCTATGGCAGACCGTATATCTCCACAGTTCCTTTACCTCTTTTTAAATGTTCTGATTCCGCTCACTAACAATTTTTTTGATACGCTCCATGGCCTGTGGACCCAGCTCGTCTGGGCTGACAAGCATCCCCGTATTCGATGGGAAGTCCTCACTCTCCGATATGAACGCTGTGGCTTTGGGGTGCCCCATATGAATCTCTGTTTTCTGGCAGTACAGTGTCACTTCTCCTATCACTAGTTCTATCCAGAGGCGCGCATTCCATACGCCATTCCTGAACGGGACCTCGCGGCTCCTATGCCCTTGCACACGCTGCTACCCCGGTGCGTTCCCTTGGATCCCAGTGATGTCCAAACTCTATCCACTACCTGTTGGGCATTCGTAAACATGCACGTATGCTACAACATGATTTTCTGTACTCTCCCGCTCTGCCACTACCGAATAACCCATATTTTCCTATCATGCAGGAAGTATTAGTATAGTGCACACACTGCAGACATATAACATTCTCACGCAGGGCGATGTGTCTCCAGATTAACATGTTTTTTCACACACAGAGGACAGACATTTTGCTGATGCCACTCAGCTTGACCACTTTGTGCTCTGTTGATTGCAGAGTGCTCTCCGTGCCCACTTCCCTTCATACCCACTAGCACATGCAGACTTTCCACCCCTCACATTAGTCATCACAGCAGACACAGGAGCACATCTGGTTTCCAGGCTATATCAGACGAGCATTACCCTAATACTCGTTGATGATACTAAGCTTAGAGAAGCCTGGGAGTTGGACCTAGGTAGACCCCCTCTCGGAGAGCATATGGTCCGCCTGTTGCGCTCAGACCCAATATATGTCCTTTAATCACAGGCATAAGCTGTTGAATTTTAAATCCTTGCGTAGAGTATATCTGACACCTGTTACTCAGGCCTGTATGGATCTTTCTTGATCCTCTAACTGCCTTAAATGCCTTGCCCCAATGGCAGATTTCCCCCACATGAAATGGACATGCCACCACATTAGTACATACTGGAGTGAGGTGTTTGGTATGCCATTAATAATGTTGGGTAGGCATACTAATCCGGACCCACAGATGGCTCTCTTGGGGTACATGGAAGACCTTCCTTAAAAGCTTGAGGTGCTATGCTGCTATTGCATTCTTCCCGGCCAAGGGAGAAATTGTACTCCTTTGGGGAACCAAGAAAACCCCCATTACCAAGTGCTGGATTGCAAGCCTCCTTCATTGTGACACCACTAGTGAAATGTATGCATCTCTCCAGCCCCCAGTGTCTCGACCACGTCATATTTGGCAGCCACTCAGGGACTACTTGCACACTCTTGACACTACTCCTTCCAGCTCCCCACGTCACACAGAACTGTGTTGACACAGGACAATGTAATTGGCTGTTATTAAATGTTTCTGCAGGAATTTGAATGTTTTCATGTAGGTCATGGACTGCTGTCCGACCCTTTACTGCTCAGTTGTCCGGACGTAAACGCCTGCCATCTTCATTTACCCTTGGTACTTTCTTATACTTCTCTATGATACACTGTATGTTATCCTCATAGCATTGCTTGCTGCTTATTCTGACATTCCTCTTGCTGATTGCATAGCTCTATATTTTTTTAAATGATAACGTTTTTTTTTTTATTGTAAAAGTTGTTCTGTGAACTCACATCACCAAGCTGAGATGCTGTCCTTTCAGCATGAGTTTGGTTAGCGACTCTTATATTATCCTGGCCACTCTACTTACCTTTATTTTTTCCTTGCATTGTTTCTCTGCAATTTCTTTTTCTTGGAGTTCACATAACACTCTCTTAAGTCTTCCTGCACTTCTCCGACTGCCACATCCCATTAACAACTGCTTTTCCTTCTCTGCTCTTTGAAGTAACACCTGTTTTAGACCCTCCATTGTGCAAGAATAGCTTGCAATTAAGTCTTCTAAAATGTTTTGTGCATAATTTTAGCCTCTCAGCTAAAGGGCAAAAATTCCCACAATAGATTCCACAGCTCATGTGGACGTGAGGAAGTCTCCTTTGCAGCATTCAGGGGAGAGGGATAGGCAGCTAAAAAGAAATAAGCTGCCTTGTCTGGGTGTCTGCTTCCCCAAAGAAATGCAAATGTGTGCAATTGGTTAATGAACAAATGTGAAGTCTGCTTGGGAGGCGTTAATGGGTGGAGTCACTTGAAGATTACTGATGACAACATATAGTGCATTTCCCACCAGTTAGTTTAACTTTTATTTATTTTTCAGTTAAGGCGTGCTTTATCTTATATGTCATTACCTGACGATGAGAGATCAACAAAATAGTAACAGAATATTTTGTTCTTTTGAACCACGCCTTCGATTCCATATCGCACTCACTGACACCATCCCCATGGCAGTATTCATACTTTTATTAATGCGCTTCAACTGCTGCATTAAATAGCTTTGAGGTGGGCGAGACAACAAATTAAGGAGAGCAGAGCAAAGAGTCTGACTGGGATCTTAGAGCCAGTGCACAAGCCAAGCCCTGGTATGTTTGTTATGTAAATCATACAACAAACATCATGTAAAATATGATAAAATTCAAGAGAAGTGTATTTCTTTAATATGTGAAGCATTGACATTAATACGTCACATTTAGATCTATTAAATCTAATACAATATGTTTTTGTACAACTGGTATTCAGAACTCACGTATTTGAAAGTACTTTCATATACATTAATGAAGAAAAAAAGTTTTGGTGAAGCAAAATATGTGCCTAAGATCACACAATTTAAGAAGGGATGCCACAATTTCTCCGTTTTTCTAATTATATTTTGTACAAATCAGCCCGGAAATGGGAAACTGCCTTTCCTGATGTCAAGGCTATGTCTTACCTCTCTTTGCATTTTGTGCAGTTTTTATATAGTGTGAATTCGACCCAAAGGTATTGGAGCACTTTACATGAGCACTACTTACATTACACAAGGTCACATTAATTGTTTACAGGCATAAAGAGATTAAGTGGTTTGCCCAGAATCACAGGATTTTGAACCGAATGCCAAGACTCGAACTTGGTTCACCTGTTCTAAAGTCGGCACCCCTGGCCCCAATGCCACATCTTGGGTAGAGGGAAGGAGGCAGGCAGAAGCCACATGAAAGTTCAGTGTGTTATGGGCTCGAGATTCGAATAGGACCTCGAGCTGAGGCAGAGCCAGGCTTCAGGCTCAAGCCTTTAGTGGCTTGTCCACTTCTAGAATAGCTATACAATGTCTCAAAAAATCAGTGATATTAGCATAGGTGCCCTATCTTCCCTTACTTTCATTATTTTGAGAGGCCTGCAGCATGCCACTGACACATTTGCCCTGAGAGAAGCTCTCATGTGCTAGTGGGGAGGCCTAGCAAACGTATTGCAGAAGCGTAGGGTTTCTTCAGGTGAGTGAGTTTATGGGTTCTAGTAAGGTAAGAGAAAGCCGAGTGGAATAATCCCAGGTGGCTCTAGGTAGAATGGTTTATAGAAAACAATGACTAGTGCAGTAAGCCCTACTTAAAGTCTTTATGGGTAAACCTCGTCTTATGCAGGGGGCCTCCAGAGAGCCATTGAAACCCCCATCGGAGCTGTGCAGCTAAATAATGGAGTTCTAAGCCCAGACAAGCAAATCCACTTGTAGTAACGGGTAACTTTAGAGTGGAAAGAGCTACCCTGCAGCTCCCGACCCCCTAAAACAGACATGGGATGTGTTGAGGTATCTGAAGAAGAAAAAAAAAGATGAGTAAGTGAAGGTTTGCAAAATAATGCAATGACTAGGGGAGCACCACCATCTTCACTAGTGTCAGATGGCCCATTACTAAAAGTGAAAGAGAATACCAAAAAGCAAACGTGGCTCAGAGGGACCACTTCACCCTGCTTAGATTTTCAGGCCCTTTGTATTAAAAGGTAACTGATTCCCTATTCAATTGCTGAAGTCAAATTATATATAAAGGGGTAAACACTACCATATGTTAAAGAAACACTGCTTTCATTATAAAATTATCATCATGTGCTTACATTTTGCTCCTGAAATTTACTTCTCAAATATTTTGAAGATAATGCATGTACTTTGGCACTTAGTTATGAGCCAAATCACTGGTTCAGCCTTGGTTCTACTGCAGAACCATTTCTAATACATGGACAGAGTGAGCAAATACCCAGCACAACCTTCCAAAAGGTCAGTCACCTGCTCATCCTTCACAAGCACAGCCAGCTGACAATTGCATGAGCAGAGTTTGGCACGGAGGGTGGGCGCTGCTTGTTCAACCACTAGACAGTGCCTCTTTTGTTTCTCTGCTGATGACAAATCCCCACAATACTTTCTGACACGCATGGCAGGCCCCTCTTGTCTGATTTCAGGAATTGTTCTTCTCATCCTTATTTGTCTGTTTCTTAGCAACAATCCTTCAAATCAGTTGTTGTGGGACATCCATCTGACCTTGATGTCACCCTGCCCTTGAATTCTAATTGTCTGGTATTCTGGGCTCCCAGTTCTGAGCTAAATATAGAGCTCCAGAAGCACACTCTAGTGCTGTGAGACTGCAGACAAGTTGTGGGTACCTCACATCCAGACATTAGGTTTGAGATTGTCGTCCACACCATCTGCTCTGCCTCGTTTTTTTTTAGGTTTAAAGTTGACTGGAGGTAGAGATGAGCCAATTTGTTTGTTCCACTTGTCTAAACTATCAGATTTCACATATCTTAATGTTTCCCAAACTGCCATGGGTTTTAAAATGTTTAGAAACATAATCAACATAATCAAATATTGTTGTTCCTTTCTGTCCAGGAAAATTTGGGCAAATCTGGATAGGTTTGATGCCCTTGACACCATGCACAAGGACATTCATTTAGTATTGAACAAGGACATAACGTGCCACCAGAATGTAGCACACCTAGAGGCAATCACATAAAGACCAAAGTGAATAAATAGTACTATGTAGAAAAGAGTAAATAAATGTACTGATAAAATAGTGCGGTATGGCCTCTCCTTTGATGTATCCGTAAAATGGAACTTTTGTCCTGAATTTAAACACTTTATTCCTGAATATTGACTCTTTTCCTTAATTTTTTTTTTTACAGTCCTGTCCAGAATGTGCCTCCATGTTAGTCGGTCTCTCTTAGCTTTGTGATGGCTGAAATATCAGGTACATATCAGTCTATTTAGCCCCATGGAAACTTCAAGTGTGCTACAGACCATCTGTGAATAAGAGCAACAATGCCTGGTATACAGAGGTAGGCACCTTGGTAGTAGGAATCAGATAGTTATCTAATCCGATCCGATCGCCATGGGTCACAGCTGCGACCCCTGGCATGCCCCATGCAACTATGGCATTGGCTATGGGACCCCTGGCCTCGGAGGAGGCAAAAATCAGTGCCAGGAACTCACTTTCCTTGTTTACTGTCAATTTTTATATTACACTATTAGGGAATTATATCTTATTATTCACTATTAGTGTAATAATGAATGGTTTACAATTTACTAGAGTATGACCCTCCTTGGAAGCTGAGGTAGGTAAAAAATGATTTTAAATGTATGTTGTGTGCATGCTTGCAGGTAAGAGTGCGTTTCAATGAGGGTGAGTATGCAGTGCTTGAAATTGAAAAATAGAAGTGCAGGTACTCTGTTACAGAGTACCTGCTTGATTTGAGATGTGCCGGTACTTCCCAATGAAAAGTATTACGTTTTTCTTGAGAAGTGCAAGTACTCTCCCTCTCAAAATAAAAAAGTGCCGGTACTCAGTACCGGCCCATTTAAAGCACTGTGTGTCTGTATGTGTAAATGTATTTCTAAGTGTAAGCATGCATGTGTGAGTCAGTGCTATAAATCGGCTGGTACTCACCGGTACCAAGGACCGGCACTTCTCAGTTCTCTCCCCTAGAGTACTGGAACATCTCCTTGTGTCAAGAGAGTACCAGTACTCCTAGAGGCAAGCTGGAGTAGGGCTCTGGGTTATGGATCCCTGCTGCAGCCTTACTCTCTAACTGACAGCGGGACAGGAGTAAGTAGATGTGGCTTGTCAGCTAGAGCTCCCCACACTGGAACTGATGCGCTGTCAGGGTGTAAGGCTGCAGCGCTGGAATACACTCGCCATTGTCAGTCAGAGTGCCTAACACCCCTCGGACAAGGTCAGTTCAGGGGTACATTCCGCATCCGGTACGTTTTTGAAGTTGTATATTGCGTACACTTGGCAGGAGGGTATTAAAGCGCTAGTTCTTCTTGAAAGCATGGTTTATTTTGTTGGCACAGAGTTTTGAAATCCCAGCGTACGCTCCACATCCTGAAGCCTGGGCAAGTCACTTAATCTCTCGGTGCCATAAAAACAAAACAAAAAGTATGCTTTTATATAAAACTTCGTCTTCCCATGTAAAAAAGCGTTATTACCCTTTCGCCAAGTTCGCACTATAAAAAAAACTGCAAAAAAATAATACAAATTACGTCTGCATATATGAACGAACGTGGCCAAAGGACACTTGGTCGTTTTGCATTGTAAAAAAAAAAAAAGGCATTATATTAAAATGTCCGCCTCGAAGCCTCGCCCCTAAAATACGCCCCTGCCAGAGTCTCAAGGCCCATCTCGATCAATTTGGTGAGTACTGGCAAGTTTCTTTTCCCATTTAAAGCACCGGTGTGAGTAAAATTAAAGATGAAATGTCATGGGATGTCACCTTCGCTACCCCTGGGATTTTGGTAAATTGAGGTGCGTGGTACGTGGTCCCAGCAGACTCTCCAAAAAAAGCCGTGCTTGAACTCCTGCTGTCCCGCCTCCCTGCTCAGGCGGCGCCGTCTTCTCCCGTCTCCGCCTACGGGGCGGACCTGGTCCCACAGCCCGCCCTTTCAGTCACCGAGTCCGGACCCTCCCCTCTGCTATGGCCCCTGATTTCTCCTGGCCATGTGGAGAGTAGTGGAGATCGAAGAAGGCAATGACAGGTGCTGTCCAGGCACTGGGGATGGCGGAAACAGGCGGCGATCTCCTCTGCCCGTGTGGCCCCCGCCGCCCGCGGGTGCTCGAGGGCTTTGGGATTGAAGTGCGGCAGCTGCTGGCACTGGCGGGCCCGGCGGTAAGAGAGAGTCTCTCGGGTCCCGGCTCGGGACCTGCTGAGCCTACATTACACCGACATGCCAGCACAGACTTTAAAATACTCACGTTACCCACCGTCGCCTTATCGTCCTTTAAACCAGCGCTTTAAATGGGCCGGCACTGTCCGGTACTGAGTACTGACACTTTTTTATTTTGAGAGGGAGAGTACCTGCACTTCTCCAGAAAAACGTAAATACTTTTAATTGGACAGTACCGGCACTTCTCGAAAACAAGCAGGTACTCTCGTACAGAGTACCTGCACTTCTATTTTTCCATTTCAAGTACTGCTTGAAACTAAAGGAATGACAACTTTCTGGCAAACGAGCTCCCACGTACTGTGTTGGAAGCCCAAATTCTAAAAAAAAGAGAAGGGGGGGGGGGGGGGGGAAGAGAGCATGGATATTTTAATTAACAGAGGGAGTCTGGGACGGAGTTACTTTTTTTTGTCTATGCAATGTGCATTGTGTGATCTTACAACTGTAGGCCCTGAAAAGCAATAACAATCCTTTAAAACTATGCGTATGTATAACAATGTAAACTAATACATATGTAGTGAGATTTGCTGTTAAATAACACATTCGTTTTTTGAAGTGCGTGTATGATGGAGAGTATATTTGCAAACATAGTTATGTACATACTTTTGAGAGATCATTATTACAGTTAGTATACCAAATTAACAAGGTGACGTTTAAAACGTCAGGAAATTCAAAAGTTAGGGTACCTATTCAACTTTCACTTACCTTTAGTTAAAGATTTCTTTCTGTGGTGTTTTCTTAGTACATAATGAACCGAGGCATTTGAATTTAGTAAATCATGTTTTGGGTCTTGCACCACTTTGTGTTTGCAGTATAAATCCGTTCATGTTTGTGATTAATATCTATCATTGGATCGTGGCTCTTTACTTTCTACTATGTTTGCCTGTTTTACTGCGTGATCTACTTCAGTGCTTTAAATGCAAATACAGAGCTCCCGATACTCGCTGCCCAGGGTACCTGTTTGCGTCGGAAATGTGCTGACAACCTCCCGGTAAATGTATAGCAGGAGCACTGAGAAGTGAAGGTGTCCTCCGTTTCATATTAAAGAAGTGCAGTGTCTCTGTACCGGACAGTACTTACCCATTTAAAACATTAATTTACTTGTGTTAGTTTGTAGTTCAGTGTAATATGTAAGGGTTCTGTATTTATCTGTTTGTGACCTTTCTCATTACTGTAAATAATACGTTTTCATTGGAACTATAACTTAAGAATTTCCCAACTTTTTAGACTTTTTTACAAACCTGCCTGATAGCGCCTGGATACCATCATGGGTGATAAGCCGCCCTTTACAAGTACTGATTGATTGATTGCAGGATGGCTCAGCAAGTTAAATGATTGCTGTTGAAGCATTCATTATCTTCAGGTAACTGTCGATTTAAGGGAGGCCGACTCAATTTTACATTTTTCAGAGTAAAGTGAGTATCATTAAAACTAGATAATAATAACAAGCATTTGCAATGCAATGGGACTCACGATTGCTCAAGTAAGAGCTATTACATTGTAAATTCCTAACTGGACTTTTCTTGCCACTTAAATTGAAAATAAAAAATAAAAAACAGTTGATATAAGCAAACCAATTCAAAGTGCCATGGCCACCATGAACACGAGCGTGAAGGCGAGACACAGACACAAAGGGCCTTATTATGACTTCGGCGGATGGAAAAGCCCGTCCGCCAAAGTCACGACGGGTAAGTTGCCACCAATTTGGCAGCCTCCCCGCCAAACCCATTATGAGTTTCCCCACAGGGTCTTTCCGCCTGCTGGCCCTACGGAAAACAGCCTACAGCATTGTCTCTGGCTCGTAATAGAGCCGGCGGCAATGCTGTAGTGCGTAGGGTGCACCAGCACCCGTTGCAGTGTTCACTCTCTGCAAAGCAGACAGTGAACATTGCGACAGGGCTGCCCAGGCGGCCCCCCTGCACCCGGTCTCTGCCATCTTTTTCATGGTGGTGTTACCGCCATGAAATCACTGGCAGAGAAGAGGGTCGTAATCCCCTGGCTGATTAGGACCGCCAGCACCGCCAGGCCGACGTGAAGTCATAATCTGGTGGTGTTGGCAGGCCGACTGGGGCACAGTCATAATATGGCCCTCGGACCAACGCATTGGCGGCAGTCAGAACGCTACCGCAACCCATTAGACCATCAGGGTCGTAATGAGGCCCAGAGTGTTTTTAAAGTGTGCCATGCAAGTGGAATTAGCTTTATTAAAGTGGACCGTGCAGTTATTATCCGTATCAGTGGACCCTCTTTACAGATGTCAGTATGTTGCAAACGCTGCAGTGGTGCGGTCATGTGGTTATTGCTTTAAAGCAGTTTCCATGGATCATATTGTAATAGAAGCAGAGTGCATATGAAAGCAGTGTAGGAGAAACAGCAACCGGTTTTTGGTTTTAGATTAGCAGTATTTTTATCCAGGTGGAACTACTCGGAGTACAATATCGCAACATGCTATGTGACCTGACTGTGCTATAAATCTTCTTCTACAGTGTAGCAATAAATAATTTGTGTAGTTTAATGCCTCATTGAAGTGCACTGTGTAGCTACTAACTGTGTGCCTGGAGCCTCTTTACAGAATCATATATGTTGCTGGGAACCGGATAGTGCTTTTAAAGCGCTTCCCATGATTATGTTCTTACAGAGGCAGAGTCAATCTGAAAGCCCTTTAGGATGCACAGCGATTGAATTTTAGACAGCACAGGAGCATTTTTATCCAGACGGCACTGGTCAGCATTTTCAAAAGAACTGTGTGTGAAAAGAGAAATGTAGTGACCATAATCAGCATATTTTATTGCATTAATTATAATGTGATTTTGAAGTACATGGAGACTAATAGCTTTTCTCAAAAGCCAAGGACAATGATGCCTCACTAACTTCAAGCCAGTTGTCTATTAACCAACTTGTTCGCTTGAAACATTTTTTAGCCCATAAGCAGATGCAGTTACGTAGAGTGCTTTAAAAGTTGAGGCCTGGCCTGAAGCATATAACTGGACTGCTTGTGCATAGGAAAACAAATGAACTAAAGATCAAAGTGCTAGACATAGTGGAGTCTTGCTAGCTATTAAAATAATTGTGAATTTGTTACATGTGTGTGAATGTGTTGCAATGTTGATTACATATAAAGCAGAGGTCCTAAAAGTAAGTGGTTTCACTTAATAGCTTATTACTGGGCGAATGGTCCTGTAGTGTGAAAATATGTTAATGTAATCCGCCACAGAGTCTGTGTCATGAAGCGTGTGCCTTTAAAGGCAACTTTAACTGCAAATGTACTTGATTTTTCTCTTGTTGCACAACTGCAATGTTTTATACCTTTAGGGCAATTGGGTTAATACGCCTCCTTGTTCAATAGTATTTTTTTTTATTTTTCTTAATTAAGTTTATAACTCATATGTAAGGATGTATTAGTAATGTAACAAAGAATGATGTTTTAAATAGTCATATAGTTTTAAATGTGCCATATTGTAATGAAGGCAATTTATTGCAAAGTACTTATAGAAGTCAATTTTTTATTCTGTTAGTAAAATTCGCCATGCAAGGAGGATTAGTTTTATTAAAGCCATCGGGCACCTAGTAGCCACTTGAAATGACCCTCGTTTAATAAATACATTATATATATATATATATATATATATATATATATATATTGCATATGCAGTAGTGGTACCGTCATCGGGATGCTGCTTTAAAAGCTTCTCTTAGATTACACTGCCACAGAGGCAGAGTACATCTGAAAGCAGTTTACTATGCACTGCAAGTGTGTTTTTCCCTTACAGAATCATTTAAATCCAAAGAGCACTGAACAGCATTTTCTGGCTGCCGTTTTAAAACTCTTTACATGGATTACATTGTAACTGTTTGATTAGTCTGTGCCATGGAAAAAAAAGTCACATATAGCAAAATGGTGCTCCGAAAAAAAAGCGGCGGCGAAGAAAGCTAAAAAAACAAATGCGTGCAGTCACACAAACTGCTTCACTAATCCATGCAATTCAAAGAAACTGAGGTCGAACAAAGTGAAATATGTAAAGATTTGAAAAGGCAAAGCACTGACGATGCAAACAAACGCTATCCAATGCAAAGTTACACCTATGTGACATGTATGTGTAAGCATTAATCTAAATGGTGATACAATGCAGATGCGAAAAGCAATGGCAATGGGGAAAAAACGCCAATCTGAAACACTAAAAACAAAGTGTTGCTAAAAATTCTCGAAAGCAGAAATACAGGGCAGGTAAAAGAGGAAAACAAGTTAAACAACATTTTCACAGATAGTGTCTGCTGGCTGCTGATTTAAAGCACTTTGCATAGATTACATTGTAAAGGCTTGAATGGCCCAAGCCGTGTAAGAATGTGTCTCGACCAAACTGGCGATGCGAAAAACAAGCTGAGATGAAGACTGCTAGGAAAACAAATGCATGCACACGGTCTGCTTTACTAATCCGTGCAATTGAAAGAAAGTGAGGTACAACAAAGTGAAACATGTAAACATTAAAAATGCCGAATCACTGCCCATGCAAAAAAATGCAGATCCCATACTAACTTACAACTGAGTGACATTTATCTGTCAACATTAATAACCAGCGGAACTTGATAAACAAAAAAATATATGGTTGGTAAGATTCATGACTGGCACAATCAGTCCTTCAAATTAGAGGAAAGCTGATGAGCAGGAAACACAGTCACCCATTTTGAGAGAATAAATATCCAAGTTGTTGCCGAAAAAGAAGAGGGTGTCAGCAGATTTTCAATTATTGTGGCTCATGGTAGGAGAAGCACCAGTCAGAAGTAATACCTTCCCAGGAGAAGTGAGACTCCCAGTTTTAGCTCATCTAGGGTCCAGCACTATCTGCGCGCATGAACAAGCATGGAACTTGTGCGGCATGCATCTAATATTTCATTTGTACCTCCACCACTGACCTCTGTTGAAATACACCACAATCACCTGACAAAGGCAAATATATTTCCATTTTCCCCCAAGATGCACATATTCAACCTTAAACAATTTTGACCAAACCGATTTGTATTTACTGTGCATTACAAAAGACACGTGTAATCATATGTATGACAAATTCTATTGTTCATACATAGTAATGAACAAGAAACATTTTAAGCATCAATTTGCAATCGTAGTCATTAAAACAAGTCCCAGTTATTACAAAAAAAAAAGTATCTAAAACACAGAAAATTGATCAGTATATATAACAATGTTCTTGCATTTACATGAGCTTCACCATCGCTATACCAGGAGAATTTGCAGTAGGGAGCTCGATCGCTCCTCCTTGGTAGGAGGGTCAGCTGCTCAGTGTAGACTTCTAGGGTATCTTCACTCGTATTTGAAAGTCAGTAAGGTGCGCCTTTACAAATCCCTCTTCGATGTTTCTTTCTATTTTGTCTATCTGAGATAGACAAGGAATTTCCTATCACAGATGTTGCATCCCTGGTAGTTCCAGAGCATTTGATTAGTTGGACTGAGTAGCGAAGGGGGCAGTATGAAGGTGCCTGCATCAACCATAAGGATATTTTTTTTCAATAATTTTTTATTAGCAATTTTATCATCTGCAAGTACAATAGTAAGCAAGACTTTTTCATTTGGTGTCATAATCAACATGTAAAAATACAGTTTATCTTTGCTTCTTCATATAGTTGGATTCAGTGGAGTTTCTTGTTATGATAATCCTGCAGCCACAAATCAGTATGAGTATCCTTCCAGCCTTATTTATGCCAACATATTCCTGACAGGTAGCAATTCCAACTGAGAAACCTTAGATGTGTAGGTACCCTCCCTCGTTGTTAGAGAGGAGGGGTTCAGTGGTGTGGTGGTCCATGTGTGGTACGTAGCTCCATTCTGGTCAGCGCTCACCTAGTGTTATGTTCAATCATGGTGAGGAGAAGCAGGTGGGGGGGGGCAGAACAGGAGTGCTGATACCCTCGGTTTCGGTCCATCTCATGTTGTGTAATTACAGTGGAATAGTGACAATTTGTGCTTCCACTACTTCCATGTATTTTGCCAATTTGGAGGGTTAATTGGGGCCTATGGGGCCAGACCGGCACTTCCCTTTGCTGCCTGTTCAGCTGTTAAGCTAGCACTCAGATCCAGTAACCACTGTCATAGTGGGGAGGGGGGGTTAGGGTGTCAGTGGTTGACTTCCAATTCATGGCTATTCTGCTTTTTGCCAAGACTAATGCTAAATCTATACATTTGTTAATAGATTTGCGGGCTGCTGAGCGAGAAGTGATTCCCAGTAAAAAGTGTGTGGCATTTGTGTTGGGTGTATAGCCTAAGGCAGTGGTGAAGGACGTTTGCTACCCCTTTCCAATAGAGGGTATCTTGGGGCACAGCCAAACCATGGGTGTAAAGTTAGCATCAAGGAAAGGAACCAGAAGGTCCCGGGGCACATGCGGGCCAGTCTCTTGTGTGTAAGGCACATGTGATGTAATTAATTAACTTGTGTATATTGAAGGTGGGCATTTACTGATACTGTTTTCGGCATCGCATCCATTGTTTATCCGTAAGAGTAGTGTCAACTGCTTCGTCACAGTAGGTACGTAGTGACAGGAGTGACATTTATGTCAGCGAGTTGTAAAACCACGTGCAGCACTAGCTTCTATTTAACATTGAGTCAGTGGATCTCCTTGGTCCTGCTGTTCTTTAGTATAGAATTCTAGAACCTCCTGCAATTCTGGTTTTCATTTTTTAATGAAGCTTTTAGACCACCCTCAAACATGCTATTCTTCACTTTAGTTCCTCAATTATTTTTTAATGATATGTTCCTGGGCTTCCTCAGTCCTCATGTTACTTCACCAAGAGTCCCAGAGGCACCACCCCCACCACTGCCAGTTACCAATCAACATTGGAGTTTTTAGTAGGGATCTCCTGACCTTAATTAATATGACATTGGGTTTACTGGAGCCAGCCCTAGTCCTACCATTCATTAGTAGCAAATCCTCAGATGCTGTAATTTCGTGGACAGTGGCTGGATCAGAGTTGTCTTGATTTTCATGGCCATAGAATTCTCAGATTCCCTCAGTTCTGATGCCCTTTTGCATGCAGTCCTGGATGGAGGAAAAGAGGTATCTCAATATTGCTAACCTTTCATGTGGGGTTGTGGACAGCCCAATCCTGGTGTTTCATTACATAGTTCCCGGACTGCATCATTCCTTCTCTTCTGTGGGTAAATGTTTTAGATTTCCATTTGGTCCTTCTACATTCTAAAATGGACTCTCCCTATGTAATTCATAAACCTGTGGCATATACTATGGCGTAGTGGGGACATGTTCATTCACATGTACCTGATGTGTGATTTTGATAGTCTTAAGTAGCATGCTCCCTCACCATGCAGTCCATAGACAGACACAACTCTATCCCCTTCCTCTTTCACATATAGCCCATGGATTCACCCACGCAAGTATTTTCATATGGCATCTTAGGGCCACCCTCCTCCCTGCTTATTCCATGTGATTTTCCTTCATCCCCCCCTCTCCAGCTGGTTTTTCACCTAATGGTTTTGGACCTCCTCAGCCCTGCTGCGCAATAAGAGGGATTCACTGGACCTCCTTCTAATCCGCACTTCAATCACAGGAAGTTTCTGGACTCTTCTCAGGCCTGCTATTCTTTCAGATGGAGTCTTTAGTCCCCACTTAATCCTGCTCTGTAGTAGAGCAGCCCCACATTCTCTCAGATCTACTACTTTTTCACAGAAACCTCACACCCGCCTAAGCACACTTTTCCTTTGTAGAGCATCTCCAGATCTTCCTCAGTCATGCTGTCCTCTCATATGTAGATCCTTCACTGCACTCAATCCTGATCTTATTTTGCAAGCTTTCACTAAGTCCCTTCTACTTGCCATCAAGTAGTAGGTACTGCTGGGACACTGCCATCTTTAATCAAGCAGCCCTTCAATCGAGAGTCCATGATTCCCTCAATCATGCTGATGGTCTATAAGGAGTGATGGGATGCTCCCTCCAAATTGCTCTTGTTTCACATAGTGGCTGTACATTTTTAATTCTGTCGTTATTTCTGATGGTGTTTCTGAACTCCAACACTCTGAAAGAGAGAGGGGAACTTTCTCAGTCCTGCTACTCTGGGCTGACTGCACCATTGTTGTTAGTAGTTCGCCAAGCAAGAGGCATGATGGGCTTCATCTGTTTTGTTCTCAGCAAGTCCTCATTTCTTTAAAAGACAGTGGGAAAGTAAGTTCTCCAGATGACAAATGCAGGAGAAAATGTGCCTGCCTCTATTTCTTGTAGTCACTCTGAGGGCAAATTTTGGCTTCTCCAGATTTCTGGTTTGGTGCTTGTCCCCAGGCTCACTTTCCATTCTTTTGCTATGCAATCTGTATTTGGTGAAGATGTTCGTATTGTTAGTTTCATATAATATGCAAGCTGGAACTTGGTATATGCCATTCCAGTGTGGCATATTACCCTTGCCACTTCTCACAGTAGGGTGCTCTTTTTACGAGACAGCCAGTGGCAGCTTGTTCATTTTGGTGAAGTGGCACTGCCCCCGCCACCTCGAGCACTGTGCAATGCCGCAACTATTATTTAAAAGTACCATCTGCTGTGTATCGTTTTATGTTTTCTCCTGGCCTCCGAGCTATTCTGATCAAGTGTTTAGCCTGAGAGAAGGGCCGGTGGAGCCAATCCTATTCAATGCAATAGCAGGCAGTATTGGGAATGAAGTGTATTGCGCATGTCAGGTTAGACAGGTCTCTTTCTGTGACCAGTCTGACATGTTATTGGCCCATTGAATCTGCGCTGTGTTAAGCAGCCTGGAGTAGCACAATTCAGGATCTCTTTTGGAGCATTGGGTTAACCTGCCCCAACCAATCCTTCCATTGCTGTTTACCACTATAAAAAGCACGAGAGCAACTCACTGTGTGACTATTTTGAACCTACACAGTGATTGGCCATGTTACTGGCCCTTGCAGGTGACGTGAAGAGAGAGTTTGCTTTGTTAGCTCATGCTCTAGCCAGACAGAGTACTTGGCATGCAGTCCCCCAGTTCTGGCTCAGTGCTGTTGATGATAAAATTCCCTAAACATACTTAGGCTTACTCAGGTCCTCATTACCGCTTTGGCTGTCTTTTTTCAAGACCGCCAAAGCCATTGCAGCCAGCATGCCTGCAGTTCTGGCGGTATGCTGACCACCCTATTAGGAGTTTTCTGCTGGGCCAGTGGGTGAAAACAGCATTTCCACCCGCTGCCCCAGTGTAAAACTCACCACAACATTGACGCTGGCTCGTAATCAAGCCGGTGGCAATGTTGTGGTGCTCTGGGTGCGATAGTACCTGTCACGCATTTCACTGCCCCTAGTTCGGGGAGTGAAATGCACAACGGGGCTGTCCTTGGGGGGGGGGGCTGCACTATCCATGCCCATCTGCCACGGTCATAATAGGGCGGTCGGACCGCCCTGTCTGTGGCGGTCTGACCGCCATCGTGAGTGTGGTGGTCGCGAGACCGCCACACTCGTAATAAAGGCTCCAGTGTCTCCTCAGAGTAGTTACATTGGTGCCACTGTGGCACAATTCTTCTGGTAATTAAATGATAACATATAAAAAGTAATGTAATCTCCTTCAAGGGACTTCATAACAGGGAAACTTGGGTGTTGCAACAGTTAATCCCCTTACCTTACATTTTAAATTGGGGTTTGTTTGTAATTATGAATCCGCCAAGAAACCGAATGAAACGGGTGGGAAGGGGAGTCAACATGATAAACAAGAATGAGCATCGACCTGCTTTTGAGGCTTAAAATCTCGAAGCATTGGCTTGAGCACAGTGCAAAATGCCTTTTTATTTAAATTCCTGGGATTTATTACTGAATTAAAAAGCTCTGTAAAGCGGTAAGTAGCATGTGGTGTTCAGGCAGAGGTCTGACCGAACCTTTGACGCTAGCTTCACTGCAGCGTCTGATCCACGGGACTCAGTCTGTCAATGCTCGGCGAATAATAGGAGTTAAATATTTTTTTATTAGGTACTGTTGTAGAAGCGAGCCTTTGCAAAGAGGTAACACATACCCAGTGAATGCCACTCGCTGAGCTCATTGATTTTGTAAATTAAAAAAAATGGCGCTCCATGTCCTTTGTGGTTTAGGACACTAGTGTGTTAGCCTGGCGGGGTAACGCGCCTGCTTCGGAGGAACAGGTTTGTAACCTGGGCGGGGTCTGGTCATCCGGTTGTTCGTGTAAGGCTACAGAATACACCCCGTAGTGTAAGATCCTGTTATTGCCTGTCGCGATACTAAAAGGTTGTAGTGTCACGTAGTAAGTGCATGTAAGGGTTCGGAGTTAACTTTATCAGAAGTATCCCAGAAATGAGCAGTACAGCCTTGAGAAGTGATGAGGCTAGCCAGCTCGTTCCGGGGACGCATAGCTGCTGCAATTTCTAATCTGCCATCTGCGACCAGAGTTTAGGTAAGGACAGCACGAGGAGAGTCCATAAACGAATTGTCGAATAAGCAATAATTGCCTGGTGCACTTAGAAGCACCAAACGTGTGATCCGCAAGGCCATTTAAAAAGCAAGGTATTAAATAAAGCAGATTAGAGAGTTGACCTCACCCGTCATGAAGCCCAGTTTCATTCCTGCACAAGGTTTTTTTTTTTTGCCTCCACGGTATCAATTACTCCAAGGCAGGGGTTTTGTCTACGGTGAAGCTGCACCAACCATGAGAGCAGATGAACACACCTAATGTTGCCCAGTGTCAGGAGTGCATTGCTCATCACTTCCGGGCTGTCGCTGAGCCTTCTGGTAGGTGTAGTTAGTCCACTACGTATAAAAGGGAATACTGCAGCATGTAAGAGACCAACAAGGACTGTATAAGCCGCTCACGTGGATCCCTGTAGGATGACGCTTCTCCCTTGAAGGGGAAATTCAATGGCCAAGTTGTTACAGGCCTCTGTGTAGTTGGATACAAGGAGGTACATTATTAGCAGCCACATGGCAGATTAACTTGAGCTGCTGAGTGTGGAACCTTGTGAACAGTTTTTTTTAACTTGCCTTTTCGACTTGACCAACCTGTGTGATCCTTGGCAGATCCCTGTATTTCTCTGTGCTTCGGTTCCCTGCTCTGCCAGCACTGGAGAGATTATTTAAAGAAAATATACGGCATCCCATACTGTTTATTTAAAAAAAAAACCTTGCCGTTTAACGCCAGATTCTAATTTTATCATGCAGTGTCAGAACGGGAAACAGGTATTTGTGCAGATTGCCATCACCTGTGCCGAGGCACGTACTGAAGCCTACTCTGCCCTACTTCTGCGAAAAAAGTCCTCTCCCGCAGGCAGGGAGCTGTCTCGATATAAGGCCCTTTTGTTAGAGAGAGACTGGTGTGCTCATCTGTCTTCTGTAAGCTCCTAAAATAAGAGGTCGAGTGGGCGGCGTGTGATTGCAGAGCCCCTCCACAATAGTGTTTTCTTGTTTCATGACTGCTCATGACTGCTCACGGCTTCTTCGCAGTTTGCACTGTGCTACCCTGCATTCCCCAAAAACGCCGAGGCTAACATCAAAATTCAATACATTTCAATAATGTGAAGCACATTAGGTTCCATAAATAAGGCAGCGAGTGGCTAAAGTTTCAAAAACATGACGGTTTACTAAAGGATTAGCAAAGTTATACATTCAGATTATCAAATTAGTTATAAATCGATAATACATTAAATCAGTAATCAACGTATAGTTCAATGCAGCTCAAAGTCATAGAGCAAAGGCAAACTATTATAAATTTGTCTCAGAATGAAAGGCAATCTAGATCATTTGTCCCATAAACAGAGCATTCTATTCTGCTAAATCAAGGAAAGTTAGCTAATAGGTCAGGAAAGAAGGATTATGTCATAAAGGCAAGTGAAAGGCATCTGCTCTACATACATCTGCCTAAGGGTCAGGCAAAGAAGGTTCAGGAGAATCATGCACATTGCTTCCGTTTAAATCACACAATTTTAACATTTTGCTGTACCCACACATGATTCTCAGATGAAGGACCAATCGGGTTAGGGCACAACTGATGACTAAATTCAATTACTTTGTCAGTACTACAGAAAAAACTCACACTATACATCCTTCGGGCATAAAGTTATGTGCAACATAATGAGATATCTGTGGTCCAAGCAGTACTCTGCATGTGCTGGTTAGCGAGTTCTATAAGGATTATGTAAAGAAAACATTTCACACGGGGACAGAAAACAAGAGACACATCATTTGAGGTTGCTGGTTCAGTTTCTCTTGAAATTAGGAAAGATGCATGACATGGAACAAAATGGCAACCAGACGTTTATCATTTAAACTGCGGGCCACATTGGCTATGGTCAAGCCAAACATGAAAAAATACTCACACAGTACATCTGTGTGTTACATGTTAATGTTTATATATGAGTAAAGCAATTAAATATGAAAACATCTCTGTCATTTCCATAAGTCCAAGTTTAATAGTTAATGTTCAATTAATTAAAATCATTACATAATTTTACGATCCTCCCCAGGCCCCCGCCCCCTGAATTATTCCTAAAAAGCTCCTTGGACAGTCTTTGGATATTAGGAGGATCCATCCTAGATAAAATCTGTTAGTGAATTTCCCTTACAGCACCTAATTCTCTTTGGAGTCCATAATGCGATAATCAGCCGAAAACATAGGATTGTTAGTGCACACTTCCCTTAAAAAACATGAAGCCCTATTCAGAAACTGTTTGGCCATTTCCCTTAAACAAATAATCTCACAGGACATTAATTGATATTGAACAGTACCCTTTATTGCACATGGCACTCCCTAGCAAATGTATTGGCTTGCCCAAGACTTAGGCCATAGTTGTCTCCAGAGAAGCGGGCTAAATACTCATGGGCAGGATCCAATGTCAATATTTCTCCTAATCCCTTTCTCTTATTCCCTTTGGGCAGACCGAGGCAACTTGTGTTACATAGCTGTATTTGTAATCACTTTTAAAACTCTTGAAAAATGACCTTAGAGCTGGCACGATTTCCTTTTTAGACAGCAGAGAATTGCATCCCTGCATGATCTAATATTCAAAGCACGGAACACTAGTCGTAGCCAAAACTGCCTCAGGGGTTTTAGCCTTCCACATATGCATATCACATGAAGCAACAATTCCTCAGTTTTAGCATGTAATGTACATTGTTTACCATATCAGTAGGTTCTTAGTGGTATCAAACCCCACCACAGTCTCCTAAACTTGTATTCTGCCTGATTCAGAAGTGGCAAACTCAAATAATCTGTCAGAATGCCCGGAATGTACAGATCTGTTGCCCAACTACTGTTAGCCTTATTTTTTTAGGTCCCGTAGGTCTTGATCCGCTGTATTTTTCTGTTCTTCATTAACTGTTTGGTTATACCTTTATTTGGTGGCCCTGCACTGATGAGGTCTTCCACCTTCCAAATTTGATGGAGTTTGTTAAAAACTAACCTCATTCGGAGCTTGGCTCCTTTATTTACTTCCACAAGAGTTGTTTCATTAGTCTAGTTTTCACTGATTTCATTTTGAGCAAAATGATATGTATTTGGTGCAGGGCCTGTTTGGGGAGGTTAAATTCCAGCCTAATTTGTGCTTGGCTTGTGCAGTCCGGGAGAGCAAACAGGCGACAATAGTGCTCACATTGCTGTTTGTCCAGCAATTCCAATAATTGTCTTTGAACATGATCGCTCCATATGAGTGAGGGCATCACTTTGCACCCCACAACAGTTAATAGTGCTCAAAGATTTGGGCAAACCAAATTCTTTTTTAAGTGCCCCATTTTGCACATTATCTGCTTTTGCAGATACGTTTAAGGCTTCTTCTTGTGCCCATTTGCTGCCCCTTTCATCCAGGTGCACACCAAAGTATTTAAAGATTTTCACTCTGTCTAGGTTAGATCCTTTGATATGCTAGACCCTTTCTTAATCAATGTTTTTCCAAATATCAGTTTTTTTAGTTTTCGTGAAGTTGTTCATGACAGCATTCTCTGTGCAGTAGCGAGTTACGGCATTGAATGATCTCTGAATGACTAATCGGGTGCAATCTAAATAGCCATGTCATCTGCATACTGGAGTATTTGAATTTTTTGACCAGCTAAGTTGGGGTACGCTCTGGGGTTATCCATGCCCATAACACATACTTATGTAATTTCTGCAGTGTATGTTCAGTCTTTTTCTAAGTTCCTTCCTTCACAATTTGATTTGTGAATTTAAGAATACAGAAAGCTGAGCAGATTTGCTATCATCTTCTGCTGCCTTCTGATATGAATTATTACCAGGCCATTATCTGTTTAAAACCTTGGTTCTTTATATTCTGAGAGGGGGCAACTGGTATTTTTCCCAATTTTCCAAACATCCATGACATAGGAAAACCTCCAGAACCAGGGCCTTCATTACAACTTCGGTGGTCTTTTTCAAAGACCGCCAAAGCCACTGCAGCGAGCAGACCGCCAGTGCTGGCGGTCTGCTGACCACCATATTAAGAGTTGTGCGAGGACTTCCGCCCATTTATTGGCGGACAGAAATGAAGAGACGGGTGCTTCACCAGCACAGCCACAGCAGCAAGACTCCATCCGCTGTATTATGAGCCGTAATACGGCTTAGTGGAGTCTTGCTGGAGTGGTGGTGCTGGCGGTGCAAAACCGCCAGGACCAATCCCTTCCTGGATGACCAGCTCACTGGATAAGGTAAGGTGATCTTCTGAAAAGGGGGGGGAGTGTTGGGTGCATGTGTGTGGTGTGTGCATTTATGTGTGCGAATGGGGGTGTATGAGTGCGTGTTTGTGAACAAGTGAGTGGGGGTATCTGTGTGCAAGTGTGTATATGAGGAGGGGGAGTGTGTTAATGTATGCGTGCATGGAGGGGGTGGGGTGTGAATGAATGTGGATGGGGTGTGTGTGATTGTGGATGGGGTGAGTGAGTGCTTTTGGATGGGGCGGAGGGGGGGTGTTGGATTTTTGTGTACATGCATTTGTGTAAGTGGACGGAGAGGGGGGTGCAGGTTTGTGTGAATGAACGGGGAGAGCGGGTGAGTGTATGTATGCAGTGCAGGGGATAGGGGGGGGAGTGAGTGGATGTATGCGGTGCAGAGAGGAGGGGAAGTGAGTGGATGTATGCGGTGAAGGAGGAGGGTGGGTGTGGGTGTTTGGATGGATGAGTACAGTTGGGAGGGGTGTTTGGAAGTGTGTGGACGGGTGAGGGGTGCATGGAGGTGTGGGGACATGTGTGCATGTGTGTGCCAGTGACAGGAATGAGGGTTCCTATCGCTGGGTGCGTTACTTCCAGGGTTTTCGTGGCGGGGTGATCACTGCAGAAAGCCTGGCTGTCTGTAGGCTTGTAAACCGGCGGGCCAGGCGGCGTTGTGGCTTCTGCCAAACCCCACAACTTGTAATGCGGTGGTCTTTACCGCTGAGTCAGCAGCACAAAGACTGCCACAGCGAGGCTGGCGGTCTGATGACTACCAGCCTCGTAATGAGGGCCCTGGCCTCTTTCCTTGATTACTTGAGCATTTAATTTGGCATGGATAAGTCAATTGTCCAAGTAGGGATGCAAAAGCACGTCTTGTTTGTGAAGCATGCTTACCGATAGTGCCAACAGTTTTCTAAACACCCTTGAAGTCGACTTTTTTCCCAGTGGCAGGACTGCAAATTGAAAATGTTGATTTCGGACTGCAGATCTTAATTATTATTGATGATGATGAAAAATTGGTATTTGAAGATATTCGTCCTGTAGATGTATGGCTACCATGAAATCCTTTGGTAAAGCCATTTTGAAGTGAACTGTTGTTATCCCTGTTGGTGACTCTCCTTAGATCTAAGCCTGGTCTGGAGCATCCTGATGGTTTCCTCACTAGGAGAGGATGAAGCAGTACCCTTCATCTCTCTCCTGCCTGGGTACTAATACCTTTGGCTCTTTTCTCCAGCAGCACCAGAATAGCTTTAATTAATGCCAATGCTTTCTCTCTGTTCTTTGGCACAGGTGTAGGAATGCTTCCTGAGCTTGGAGTCTTTGATTCAAATTATATTCCATAACCTCTGTGAATGATATTCAGATATTCATAACTATATATCGCACACATCCGCTTCCGTTCTTGAAGAAAAGAAGAAAAAACATCAGAAAGCCCCCAATCAAAACACTTCCCTTACATAATAGTAAGGAC
The DNA here is from genome assembly GCF_031143425.1 of Pleurodeles waltl. NCBI lineage: Eukaryota > Metazoa > Chordata > Amphibia > Caudata > Salamandridae > Pleurodeles > Pleurodeles waltl. Next base: position 1,978,260,172 of record NC_090440.1, on the reverse strand, counting down.
CTCTGTTACTTCTGCCTTGGCTTAAATCCAGAGGAGTCCGACCTTTGACATTCGTTTGGGCTGGAAACCCCTATGGTGTGATGATCTGTTGTAGTATGATTTTTTGTTTCTTGATGAACCACTTTTTTCTTTATGGGGTAAGGAATGCTTTCTGTCCTTGAAAGCTTTTGGCGCCATTTGTTCAAGCAGGTCCCCAAACAGCTTTCTCCCTTGAAAGACAATTTTTAACAAAGCGGTCTCCTCTGTTGTCTTTGCCTTCCAATCGCTTAACCACCTGTGACTCCTGGCCATAAAAGAAACACAAGTCGCTAGCACTGCTGACTTTATTGAATCACAGGAGATATCCAGTAGAAATCTTGCTTGTTGTTCCAGGCTGAAAAGAAAATCCGAACAATCCTCCACATGCAGATTTTCTAAATTCTTCACCAAAGATTGTGCTTTATAGGCTGCATATGTTCCTGCTCTTAGGTGCTCTTTTCATAGTGTTTTCACTCCTTGTATTAACCTGATGCTTTGGCATATAGTCTTCAGGGTTAACTGAAGCGTGGCCTTTTAAGGTGGCTAACATTGTGTCAATTTTAATAGAATGAGGAAGATTTTATTTCACCTCTTCCAACACATACATATTTTTAAGGAACCCTGATGGACCCTGGTGTTCTAGATCCATCCAATCATGTAATAATAAAGACTAAGGTCCTCAGAGCATTGTTATTCACTGTAATTGCAATTACTCACCTTTCTTCAAAGCCTTAGCAAATGCTTCCTTTATCAAAGCTTTAACTTCCTCAGCAGACAGACATCATCTGAGGCTTTTCTCTTCTCTTTGGAAATGGGATGGCTGGAATGGTTTCTGAATTGACGACTTTCCTTCTCCTCTGAAGATGAGTCAGAGGAACAATGTCGCGTTTTGGATAAAGGCCTTACTTCCATGGTTTCACACAATAATGATGGAAAATCCTAACAGCTTAAATATATCAAGGCCACCACACATAAAGCAATAAGGTAAGTATTTGCACTCATCCTTTGCTTCACTATTTATCTAAGTAACAGCGGTTGATCCAGTACAGCTAGCAAGCTTTGTGGCCACCGGGTCTCAGAAGAGACTGTTCTTCCACGACGACGCGTTTTCCTACCGGCACTGACCACCAACGAGGAACGCCATTGCTAAGATTCGCATTTTTCTCGAGCTGACGCCACTGAAAGGATTGTATCTGAGACGCACAGTCATAAAAATAAAAGCATCTACCTAATGGCTTCAACTCCGAGTTCAGCAGAAAAGGAAGCGCATGGCTGACACAGAACGCGCTTTCCTCGCTGACTGCCCTTCACACAAAGCGATAAAGTAGTAATAAGATTTGCCGTACCTTGTGTGCAGGCGCCCCCCCACCTCCCACCCCGCCACAGGTATGCAGCCTCACAACATTCGCAAGTGTGACCTAAGCGCCGCAGGGTCACATGAAAGATGAACCAAAACAGACAGAAAGAAGTAAGATGAGAGCATATATTAAGTTCGTGTTTTCAGTTTTATTTAAGGGAGATTTGGCTTGTAAACCTGCCTGTAGAGGCAGAGATGCCGCATTTTGTAACGAGAGGGACAAGAAAGGAGGCGAAGAAGTGAGTATTGTTTGGGTAGTTTCAAGTTTTCCTGCACACACACACTACCTCTTTGCAGAAGAGGAAGGGAACGTTTCCTGACAGTTATTCGCCCCTTTCTGCACACTTCCGGTGTAACTTTTCTGATAGACAAGGTGATGAGAAATGATTCAGCTTACATTTTATTCGGGGTTTATTACACTGTTTTTTTCTTCTCCAAAGGCATGAAATACACAGATTTCCTTGCACTGATTTATTTCCCCATGAAGCTGTGGTTACACCAGAACCATTTGTTTGGGGTACAAGGATAGTAATTTCATCTGCATGTAGCTACCCCGTAACTGTTGAGCTGTTGATGATCAGACCTATAGCATGCGAATGAATACTATCGCTATACTGATAAGACATTGATTTAGACAGGGGACAATGTTGAGCCAATATTGTTTCTCTCTTAAATTCCCAAAAGGCTCCATATTGCATGCTGTTTATATTCACCTTGCAAAAGATTGAGACGTAAGGGAAGTTTATTAAATCTCATGTTCCCCCAAATTCTAGTTTGCAATAATTGGCCTACAAGCTGATGCTCACTCTCTGCATGTAACAATTGATTCTGTGTTTGGAAAATATTCTTATGTGGCCATTGTGTGAATGGTTACTGTTGAGTATTACTTTTTAAATATTTGCTTGATAAGACTGCAAAAAAGTTCGGTGATGCTGCTTTTAACACTGACCATCTTCAGCTATTTAGGTCCAATGCCCACCATGTCTATGTTTTTGAGCGGATATGGTCAATAGCTTTAGCAAAGCTTTTTTTCCTTAACCTCTAGCTCAGCATATTTTAATTCTCTATTTTTCTTGGTTTCTGTTGAGCTTTATGCATTAATTCTAGAAGGTTTAACACTTTTTTGTATATATTTCCATAATGTGTAGGATTTCAACGGGAACTTCTCCATACAGGTTTAGTAAATGGCCAGTCCAAACGTTACAATCTTGGATGCATATTTGTCAATTTCAGCCTCTGATTGGCTTATTGTTGAGTTATGCATTCAATGACGGTGAAATGCCATCCACTGATTGTGAACCTTGACGATCCTAATTGTAAAGGAAAACAATGGAAGAGTGCCACTTGTTTCGTAAACTGCCAGAGAGTAGCTCTGGAAACCTACCTTCGTAGCAAGTTATTTTTTTCAATGTGGTGTCCATAAAGTAGTTGTTGAAATAACTGCAATGTCACGAAAACCAATTGCATAGGGTTACTTAATTTGTTTACCTAGGAGAGCAACCTAACTGACCTGGTCAGTGAACTGCTCTGCATCCGCACAGCTCCACCACCAAGTGGAAGCCTGTCCTGTCTTGAACTCTGACCTCGGTCAGAAGTTCGAGGCTCTCCTCTACCCGCTGCGCCTCATCCCTGGTGCCTAGTGGAAGAGCTCTGCTCTTCTGCTGGCTACCCTCTGCCCCTTTTCTCTTTTCTCCTCCTTTTTTTTTCTTAGTGTGCTGTTTTTGTGCCTTTCACTTCTGCGCTTTCTTCTTTCTTTGCCTCTTTCTCTTTTCTCCTCCCTTTTCCTTTTAGTGTGCTGTCTCTGTGCCTCTTTCGCTTTCTGCGCTTCTTTTCCTCGCTTTTCTCATCACTCCTTTCATTCTCTCTCTCTCTCTCTCTCTCTCCTCTCTCGCACTCTCCCCGCTGCTGCTGCCCCTGCGTCCCACCCCCCTTCTCTCTCACATTCTCCCTGCTGCTGCTACCCCCGCGGCCCGCCTCCCTTTTTCACTCTGTTCCTGCTTCCGCCTGCCAGCTGTCCTCTCCTCCCCCCCATCTACTTAATGGCGGCCGCACCGCTGGCGTGCCAAAGGCACACCCAAGGCAAGCCCGTCTGCGCCCGTCCACGATCCGACCGCAACCAGCGCCAGGACCCCTGGGCCTCTCACCCTCCACCGCTACACACCAGTAGCACTCATCGCTCTCAACCCGGTACACAACAACAACTGTAAGCAGGCATCACCAAGGGACCCTTCACCTGTTACCACTGCAGATTTACCAGCCTCTGTCACTCAAGCCCACCCGAGTACCCACAAAGCAGAACACAGCCTCAGATGTATCCAGATCAACACTCGCTCCATCCACTGGCATGCTATTAAACTCTGGGACCTCATTGACACCACATCCTCGGACGTTGCCTTTCTCACAGAAACATGGCTTAGCTCCTCCTCGGCCCCAGACATCGCCATCCCCGACGGCTACGAGATCATCCGCAAAGACCGCACGAACCGCCCCAGGGGAGGCATCACCATCGTCTACAAAGAGTCCCTACGCCTCTCCACCAGCACTGAAGACTCCACAACCAACATGGAACTCCTCCGCTTCCAGATTGGAACCAACCCTAACACCACTCTGCGGGGCACCCTCATCTACAGGCCGCTGGGCCCCTGCCCCCCTTTCTTCGACACCATCACTGACCTAGCCTCCACCCACGCTCTTACATCCAAGGACTACATCCTACTGGCGGACTTCAACTTCCACCTGGAAAACTCAAACAACAACAACTCCACCACCCTAATTGAAAATCTTGCCAACCTTGGACTCAAGCAACTCATCACCGCACCCACTCACTCGGATGGTCACACACTGGACCCCATTTTCTCTGCCAGCAACCACGTCTCCGTCAGCCACACCACCGAACTCCAGTGGACCGACAACCGCTGCATTCACTTCACCTTCAACAAACCCATCAGTCACCACCATGCTCCCCAACTTCCTCGCAGAAAATGGAACAAGGCCACTGAGGCCTAGCTCACCACCACCCTCAACGCGACACCCTCCCAAGCCAACGACAACGTCAACACTGCTGCACACAACCTCCACAAATGGATCACCGACTGCGCCAACACCCTCGCCTCCCTCAAGACACCCCAGAGGCACAACTAAGAAAGCAAACTGGATCACCCCTGCACTCAAAGAATCAAAGTAGGCCTGCAGACGTCTAGAGAGGAAATGGCTCACTGACAAGACTCCTGCAAATCACGAAACCTTCAAAAACGCCATCAAACATCATCACCAGCTCATTAGGACCACCAAAAAAAACTTGCCCTGCAACAACACATCAACAAAAACACCCACAACAGCAAATAACTTTTCACCGTTATCAAAGAGTTCACCAACTCCAACTCCACCGACATCCCCCTGTCGCAAGAACTCTGTGATAACCTCGCCACCTACTTCCACCGTAAGATTGCAGACATTTACGACAGCTCCACCACCCAGGGCCTCCCCACGACTCTCACCATCAGCCCATTGACGAAAGCGTCATCACGCCCCCGCCCGCCTCTGCTTGAACAACATCACCGACAATGAGACCCGCTACATCATGGCAACCATCCACTCAGGAGCACCCACCGACCCTGCCCTCACCACATCTTCAACAAAGCCAGTGACATCATTGCACCCAAACTCCAGCATACCATCAACCACTCCTTCAAAACTGCCACGTTCCCAGAGAGTTGGAAACACACAGAGATCAAACCTCTTCTGAAGAAACCCAGGCTGACCAGACAGACCTCAGAAACTACCGGCCCATCTCCCTGCTCCCCTTTCCAGCCAAAGTCATCGAGAAAGCAGTCAACAAACAACTCACCGCCTTCCTGGAGGCCAAGAACATCCTGGACCCCTCTCAGTCAGGATTCAGAAGCAATCATAGCACCGAGACCGCCTTCCTCACCGTCAGACGACATCCGCACCCTCTTTGAACAAGGCAAGCCCATCGCCCTCCTCCTCCTCCTGGACCTTTCTGCCGCCTTCTACAGTCTCACACAACACGTTACGCACCCGTCTCCATGATGCCGGCATCCGAGACTTGGCTCTGCTATGACTCTCCTCGTTCCTCACTGGTAGAACACAAAAGGTCCAACTCCCCCCCCCTTTCTCTCGGAAGCCACCAAGATCAGCTGTGGCATCCCCCAAGGATCCTCACTGAGTCCCACCCTCTTCAAACTTTACATGACCCCACTGGCCACCATCATCAGAAGCCACGCACTAAACATCGTCTCCCACGCCGACGACACCCAACTGATAGTCTCCCTCACCAACAACCTGACCACTGCCAAGAACAATCTCCACGAAGGAATGAAAGCAGTCGCCGCCTGGATGAAAGACAGTTGCCTCAAACTGAATTTGGTCAAAACAGAAGTCCTCATCCTCGGCTCCACACCCTCCCCCTGGAACGATTCCTGGTGGCCCTCTGGCCTCAGAAATCCCCCACCCCCACCGACCATGCCCGCAACCTCGGCGTCATCTTAGACTCATCGCTCCCAATGGACTGACTGGTGAGCGTCGTCTCATCGGGTTGCTTCCATACCCTGCGCATGCTTCGAAAAATCTACAAGTGGATCTCCACCGAAGCCAGAAGGACAGTCACCCAGGCCCTCGTCAGCAGCCACCTTGACTACGGCAATGCATTCTACGCCGGAACCACTGCCAAGACCAAAAAATACTACAACGCATCCAGAACGGCTCCGCCCGTCTCATCAAGAATGCCCCACTACACAGCCACACCTCCGCCCTTCTGAGAGACCTACACTGGCTGCCTATCGACAAGAAAATCACCTTCAAGCTCCTGCCCACGCCCACAAGGCCCGATACGACGCCGGACCAGCATACCTCAACCGCAGGCTCTGCCTCTACACTCCCGCCAGACAACTCCGCTCCACCGACCAGGCCCTCGCCAACATCCCCTGCATCCGGAAAACCACAGCCGGAGGAAGATCCTTCTCCCACATCGCCGCTAGGACCTTGATCAGTATAGGGAAAGGTGCGGAAGACATTGTGACACAAAGGGTTAATTAGCTTGAGCAGTGTAGATGAGCATGATGCCTGCTGAAACCCCCGAACAACGTGGAAAAGTTAATGATATTATTTTCAAGCTTGTTTGTGTAGGAGACTCCATCTCAACCTTGAGCACGAGAGTACAGGGAGAAGATGGAAGGAAAACAAAGGCTTGGGAAGGGCAGAGCAGCCAAGAGACAAGTGCTGATAACATAGCTAGAAAATGCCAGAAAGAGATAGAATCCAAGCTTCGAGTTATTTAAGCACTGAAGTGCGGGTGAGGGATTTGAAGCTCGCAGATGGGGTTGTGAAAGCTGCCATGCTGTTCAGAGACAGTGACGCTTGAGGGGGAGAGAGGTCCAAGCAGGCGGTAGAGGGCTTCCCAGCATTTTGTGGACTAAGTTAAGTTCCACACAGGGATGAAAGGCCTTTGTTTCTCTGCTCTATTATTATGCTTGCACTGTGTCTATAATCTGAAGTATTCAGCTTGTTTATATTTTGCTTTCTGAACATCGTAGTGTGAGCCTGCTGCAGTACTTGAAACATGCATTTTGGTGCGTAGTAAATCAAAGCTTATCTGAAGTATTCAACTCGTTTATATTTTGCTTCCTGAACATCATAGTGTGATGCATTTTGGTATACAGTTAATCAAAGCTTATATCTGTCAATGAACTCTTTGCACTGAGGCACAAAAGTGTGTAAGGTTTTTTCACTAGGCCGTCATCAGCTGAAACGAAGAAGTAATAAAGGAAAAATAAACTTGTAGGTCTCTCCTAAAGACTTCCTCATCTTGAACAAGAGAGTCTGCACTCCCACCCCCCACTCCTACAATTGGCTAAATAGCAGTGCTCAGGAATACTAATCAGAAGCTCCTTGCTAACCAAAGGGCCTTGTAGAATATCTAAAGAATCAATGTCTCTGCTCTCCTTCTGTGTCAACAATTTAAGCAATAATCTCACACTGTCTGGAAATACACTCCTCACCCACCACCGTGTGCAAGACCAGGTAAGGGGCATCCAAAATAAATCCCACTGGCCTCCATTTAGTCTGGATCACTCCTGTGCAGCATGCCTGTGCTACAGTAGGTAACCCCACAGACACACTTAACACGGACACAGTATGTTAGTGCAAGGACTGCATATAGAATTGGACCTTCACACTTGTTGACTGGTAGGGCTCCATTACAGTTATCCAAAATGTCTTATCACACTATGGATTCCTTAAATATGCTATGCAGCCACCACTGCTCCATGCACTAAAAACACAACAGGAGTAGTAGTCCACTGGCAACAAATGAGCGCACTCTCGTTGCACCCCCTCAGCACAGAAGACAAGGCAAGTACTTCTCATAGTGAGGGACAGGACTAGGATAATCCGCAAATTTAGATTAGTGTGTAGCACGGGCCAAAATAAAAAGTTGAGGTATCAGATACATACAGTCAGGCATTCAGGGCAGGTAAACATGCCTATTTACCATGTGGGGGCGTTCGCCTCCCTACAATATAAATTTACAATATTGAACAATAAGTAATAATTAATATACACTTGAACCCCTTGGGTGCTGAGGACGTAACGGTTACGTCCTCGGCTGCACCGTTTGGGTGCCGAGGACGTAACCATTACGTCCTGGATCCGGCCCACAGGGGGGAGCACTAGTGCTCCCCCCGTTGGCCTCCCAGCCCCCTTCCCTGGGCAGGGATGGAGGGGGAATCGCTTCCCCTTCCACCCCGACCCCGTGACGTGTCTCTCAGGATTCCTGCAGCACGATCGCATAGTGATCCTGCTGCAGGAATGCCCACTTTACACCAGGGAGTTCACTCCCTAAAGGGGGGCAGAAAATTTTGTTAGGCCATTTCTGCCCTCCTTGGGGGCAGATCGGCCTATGTTCATTTGGCCGGCAGAAACCACTAGGCAGAAGTTTTTTTTTGCGACAGTTTAATGCAAGGGGAGCGACCCCTTAGGCAAGGGCGCTCCCCTGGGAGGCATATTTATTTTAGCACATTATCAGCCTATTTTAATTAGGCAGATCTGCCCCCAAGGGGGGCAGAAACCACTAGGCACCCCAGGGATTTTTTATTTTTTACAGATGGGGAGTGACCCCTTAGGCAAGGGTCGCTCCCCTGGAGGAAAATTTAATTTTAGGCCATTTCTGCCCACCTTGAGGGCAGATCGGCCTAATTAAAATAGGCCGATAATGTGCTAAAATAAATATGCCTCCCTGGGGAAGCCTATTTTTCTTAGATTTCTTTGTTTTTGTGCCAATTTCACGCAAGGGGAGTGACCCCTTAGGCAAGGGTCGCTCCCCTTGGGGGCAAATTTATATTAGGTAATTTCAGCCCCTTGGGGTCAGATCGACCCATTTCTGCTAGGCCCATCTGCCCCTAAGGGGGGCAGAAACCACTTAGGCACCAGGGATTGGTGTGTGTGTATGTTTTGTATGGGGGGGCAGCCCCTTGGGCAAGGGTCGCTCCCCATGGGGGCACATTACAGTTGGCCATTTCTGCCCCCCTTTGGGGGAAGATTAGCATATTTTTGTATGACCCATTTGCCCCCAAAGGGGACAGAAAGCCCACTAGACAACAGGGAAGAATTGTTTGTAAAAAAAAAAAGAGGGTGGGGCTATGGCCATACCCCCACCCCACCCCAACCCAAATAAATAGGGACAAAGTTGTTCTGCCAACTGGACTTTGGGACGCTGCATCTAGAATAATCTACGAGACCTAGACACATCTGAAAATGAAACATCTGGGTGAGTCCAAGATGGTGTGCTTCACATGTACCTCACACCATTTTCTTACCCAGAATGCCTTGCAAACCTCCAACTTTGCTTGAAATCACACATTTTCCCCACATTTTTGTGCTGGACCCTTCCGGAATCTGCAGGAATCCACAAAAGTCCTACCATTCAGCATTGTCGCATCTATACTGATAAAAATTCTTCCCCACGGGGAGGAGCCAAGATGGCGGCCGGGACGGTCGCTTGATCCCAGCGCTCCGTTCCCGGCCACTTCAAGATATCCTAACAGGCGCCCCCCCAGCGGCCTGGCAGTGACGGCCGAGACGGCGGCGAGGCTGGGGGAGACCGGGGCACTCAGCGCGCGCTACGAGCACTCTCCGGACCTTGCGAGGCGAGTCTGGGACTCGTCGGTCCGCGTCGGGAGTAGCGCGAGGCGAGGGGAGCTGCGGCTGCAGCCCCGGTCGCGATCTCACCGGGCGCGGCCGCTGCCTACCTCCTCGCCTACCCGCGACTGGGAGAGCAGGGGAGGCGCGTCTGGAGGAGGCTTGAGCAGTGTAGTCCTGCTGGGCGCTCCGGGACACAGACTTGAAGAGCTGGGGCGCCATTTTGGATATCGGCGGCCGGCAGGAATGAAGGCGGCGAAGGAGCAGTGAGGAGGCCCGGTGGGGCAGACGAGAGGCGGCGGCGGCTCAGCAGGCAGCGGGGATTCCAGGACCAGAAATATTTCAACTTCAAAATAAAGGGAAAAAAAAAAAAAGAAAAGGGGGGAAATAAAGAAAACGATAAATTAAAGACTACGGTGAGGAGGGCGCCAACGAGGAGGGGAACACCAATCTACACAGAGGAGGTAAACCTAGGGGGTGGCAATCGGCCCCCCCCCCCCTTTTTTCACTCCACCGCTCCATCCACGCGACTGGGCAAGACAGAAGCGCATTACGTGCTCCTGGGAGCACAGCTTGTTCACCAAAGGCAGGATGGATGGCTGGGCCGAACTGTGGATGAGTGGACTGCCCTGGACTTCCTAGCGGAGGGTCCCTGCCGCAAGTGTTCCTAGCTGCTCAAGATATATTTGCAGCACCTCGCGAGCGCCTCAGCCCGGGATCTTTCCCGCGCCTCGGCGCCTCACCCGGCCGCCCAGCAACTCTACCCTCTATCTGAGGGAAACCCCTGGCATCAAGCCCTACCGCCACACAAGAAGAAGCTAGTGTTCTCCCCCAATGACAGTATCCTCTACATACTTCAACATGCCCGGTGGACAGCTCCACGGGAACGCAGAGTTAGAACATTGAACTCATCAATGACTGCAGTATTTGTCACTGAACACACAGGCCATAATTAACCAAATTAGGACTGGATGCTCCTTTGCTTTGCTGCCTAATCGCAAGCCCATCAGTGCGAAATCCCTGTGGATCGGGAGGCAATCTCATAACAGCCAAAATGGCCGGTAGAGCCAAGTCAACCAAGAACCCAGATCGAACTACGCAAGCGATAACGCCTACGGATCAACAACTTGGCCCATCCTTGCAATCTCTAGAAAACACACTTCTAGCGCATTCAGCCCAGTTCGAGAAAGTATTGCAGGCAATACTGGACACTAAGTCATCACTGGAGGGCAGAATTGATGCAGTCGTGCAAGACCTGAACCTCCTACGAGTGGATCATCGTAGCCTAGCCGAAAAAGTAAAAACAACTGAAGCTGAGATAGCGAAATTAACCCCAATGGCGCAAGGGAATCAAAAACAAAATCAGCGCATGGATGAAGAGCTGAAGATACTCTGGAGAAGATCCGAGGAAATGGAGAGCAGGGCGCGCCGAAATAACGTGAGATTTCTGGGATTTCCGGAAAGTATGCGCCAACCGGAATCAGAAATTTCCCTAGAGCAGTGGCTAATTAAAGAGGTGCTAAGTGGGGCTCCATCCAAGTTTTTCTCAGTTGAAAGGGCTTACAGAGTTCCGGGTAGGCCCCTGGCCCCTGGCCAGTCCCCCAGACCATTGATCGCCAGGTTCTTAAATTACAGAGATCGGGACGCAATATTGCAACTATTCCGCAATAAGGGCCCGTTCAAGTATGAAGACTCGAACATCAATGCCTACCCTGACTTTACGCAGGAGGTGCAGAATCGGCATAATTCTTTTGTTAAAATCAAGCAACGCTTACGAGAACAGAACATAAAATATGCCCTGCTCTTCCCAGCCAAGTTAAGAGTAGTGATGGAGGACCGTACCCATATATTCACCAGCACCGAGGACGCCTGGACATGGCTCCATGCCAAGGGCCTTGCACACCCCCGGGAAGACGCAGAGGAGGACGAGAAATGGGGGAGATCCACTGCAGGGATGAGATCCAAACGGCGTACCAGAGGCCAGCCCAATGTCAGGCAAGCAGCAGAGGAAAGAGCAAAAGTGCTTAAAGAGACGCCGCTACACATGCAAAGCAGAAACATAACTCCCGGTGGGCGTGTGGAGCTGGAATTGGATTCAGACACAGCCAGCTCTGCATCCACGGTAACAGGAGAACTAGGTGGGCCGAAGGTCACCCCGAGATCTGCTGATGAACTATAACCTAGTGGATCAGATCCAGAGTGAACACAAGGGATGGCGATTGCAACTGGAAAATCTGCAGAGACTCCACGACACTGCCGAGCTGCGGGGATGGAGTGCTTCCAACAATATACATCTTTGATATAAACACTAAGCTAAGTGACTTGGGGCACAAACAGATGGCAAGTGGCGGGCGGGTGGGGCCAGAGGGAACGGAAACATGCCAAGGGGGGGCGCCTGAAGATACTGACAGACTTGGTCTGTGGCATGATGTGAGCCCCTTATAAGAGCCACATCTGTAAGATATGAGAATCCCACTAAGCAAATCCAACTGGATAAAAGTTATGTTACACATTTTTAAGTTTTGTAGTTTCACTGTAGTTGTAAGTAGCATAGGGGGTTTAACTAGGGGGGTGGGGATTAGTAGTTTAGTAGAAATGCAGCGATCGGAACCACTTAATGCATTAAAGATGGATTTGCACCCGCTATATCTAAATATTAGCAGCAGAAAGGCAGAGACCAGGTGGGCCAACATTAAAACCCAGGCCCACGACATAGCAACATATCTCCTGCACCCTACAAGATGTCTTCTAGAAGTAACATGGGGAACCAGTATATTATATTAACATGGAATGTCAGGGGCCCTTGGGACGCCGAACAAACGGGCTAGAGTGCATGCTCGACTTAAGAGACTAGGAGTGCATATTGCTATTCTGCAAGAGACACATATGCTCGAGGGGGATTGACGAGACATGCGCGTGAAATGGGGGGGCCAGCTGATAGGCACAACATATTCGACCTTTGCGAGAGGGGTGCTGATTTGGATAGCAGCGAGAGTTCCATTCCTCATGTCAACACACAAGATAGACCAGGGAGGGAGGTATGTAGTAATGGAGGGCAGATTAGATGGCAGACAAATGGCTGTGGTCGGGGTATACGCCCCCAATAGTGGCATCATAGGCTTTCTCACCACTCTCACCCCAACGCTGCTGACCCACCCCATGCCCCTTGCCATCTGGGGTGGTGATTTTAATAGCACCCCAGTGGCAGCATTAGATAGAACTAGCGCCCATCAGAACGCATCAATTAACAGGAAGCTCGTAAGTCCCCTGCAAGAATGGGCAAATGTTATGGGCCTATATGATGTATGGCGGGTAGGCCATCCAGAGCAAAAAGAATATTCATTTTATTCGGTCCCACATAATACCCACACTAGAATTGACATAATATGGGGCACTCGCAAAACGGGGGCGCTGATAACTGAATCCGAATACTTGGCAAAGACATTCTCGGACCATGCGCCTCTGGGGGTAACCCTGAACTGGGGTAGGGCACGTCAGGTAATTCCCACTTGGAGATTCCAGGCGGAGGCTCTACAAGACCAAGCATTCGCTGCTTCACTGGGGAAATCTATAGGCCAATATTGGGAAATAAACGCTATGTCTGCAACAACCCGGGCGATAGAATGGGATGCCCACAAAGTAGTGGCCCGTGGAGTATGTATGTCCACTACGTGGGGAGTGAGACGCTCCTTACAGACGGAACTTAGCAAACTCGAGAAGGAGCTGCGGATTGCGGAAAAAGCGGTAGCACGTGGGGAAATTACCAATATTGTCCTTAAAGAAAAGCGCTTAAAATACAATGAGGCAGATAGCAGGCTCCGCTGCCACGACTATAAATATTACTTAACCAGGTTGCAAACGGAAGGAGATAGATCAAGCAGAATGCTAGCGTGGCTACTCCGCGAGGATAGACAGCAGGCTCCGATAGGGGCCATCCGGGTGGGCGCACAAGAAATGGCTACTACACAAACAGAAATAAACGAGGTCTTTAGGAATTACTACTCTAACCTATACACTAAACGCACTTCGTGCACGGCTACACAACTAGAGGCCTTTCTGGCGGACTCCTCCCTACCCCAACTACCACAACCAGACAGAGATGGAATTGAAACCCCTATAACAATAGCAGAAATAGAACTAGCCCTTGCACAGCTGCCCAGGAATAAAGCGCCTGGCACTGATGGCCTCCCCTCGGAGTATTACAAAGCCTATTTACCCAGTCTGAAATCCCATCTGCTAGGCGTGTTCCAAGAGGCGTGGACTACAGAAAGCTTACCCACATCTCAAAGGGAAGCTATGATAGTGGTACTCCCTAAACAGGGTCGAGATCACACGGATGTGAAATCTTACAGACCACTATCGCTGTTAAATACAGACTGCAAAATATTAGGCAAAATATTGGCCAACAGGTTAGCCCCCCTCATGCACTTACTGATACACGCAGATCAGAGTGGCTTCATTCCCAAGCGTAACACCTTTCTGAATATTCGAAGATTGCTGGGCATAATGGGAGACACCCCCAAGAATGCACAGGAGGAAATGGTGCTCTCACTAGACATAGAAAAGGCCTTTGATACGCTTGAGTGGGACTTTCTGTTGGCCACGATGGCCCGTATGGGAATAGGCCCTAATTATATCCGCTGGGTTTGGACATTGTACTCTAACCCGAACGCGAGGGTGAAATCAGGCGGGGTGATCTCTGATAGTTTTCCGATTTTTAGGGGGACACGGCAGGGATGCCCCTTATCCCTGCTACTGTTTGCCATAGCAATGGAACCGTTAGCGGCAAAAGTTCGCCTCATGGAGCACGAATGGGGAATTATTAGGAATGGGTTACATCACACGATTTCACTATATGCAGATGATGCGTTGATATATATCAGGAACGGTTGTGCAGCTATCCCACCTGTAATATCTTTATTGGCGGAATTTGGAGGCCTATCTGGCCTTGTGGTAAACTGGGAGAAATCGTGTGTCTTTCCCCTGGCAAAAAGGGCTCCCAATAATCACGATCCCCCGGAGACAGGACATCTTAAGTGGTGCCCTACAACATTTAAATACCTAGGGATAAACATATACCATGCCACGGAAGACTTAAGAGACGGGAACCTGGGGAAGGCGCTAACATCTATAAAAGGCTCCCTACAATTCTGGAACAAGCTCCCTCTCTCGCCACCCGGCAAGGTGGCGATTGCTAATATGTTGATTCTACCTAGGCTTTTATATTACTTTGCGGCCCTACCGATAATTATTCCCAAAAGCTTCTTCAGCAATCTAAACACAGCATTGCTGCAGCTCATCTGGGGAGGCGGCAGAGCGCGAGTGGCGCTACCCACACTACAATGCCCGCTGGATAACGGTGGCCTAGGAACTCCGAATTTTGAAAAATACTATGCAGCCGCACAACTTCAATGGGTCCAATATTGGATCCACAGACCAGAGCAAGCGGAACCTATGAGTCTAGAGCCTCGGCGGAACGGGACTCCCTTTTTAAATTGGCTGTCGACGAAGCCCCCCAAAGGGGCACTGGTCAACCCATTGCTTGCAGCTGCGTACGCGTGCTGGGCCAGATATGTGCAAAAAAGAGCGGATAAGCTCCCATACTCACCACACGTACCGCTAAACTATTTATTGGTGGGAAACGCAGCCAGAATGCAAGCTGTAAAGCTATGGAACGAAGCAGGAATACTGACTGTAGGGGATTGCTATGAAGACGGTAAATTAATGACGTTCGAGGCCCTTCAGGCCCTCACGGAGATAAATCCGGGACAGTTCCTGACATACCATGCCGTATGTCACGAAATCAGGAAAATTTGGGGAATGGGCACCTTGGAACCAGAGATCTCCCCTGTGCTTCACCAGCTTCTACAACATAGCGATCAAACCAAAACAATATCCAATCTATATAGAATCCTCAACAAGACCCCTGATTCACAGACAGGGAAAGCATGGGATAGATGGAATGCAGTACTCCCCACCCCGATCCCACTGGAAGACTGGCCCAAGGCCCTGTCCCACATCAGAGGTGTGTCAAGGAATCCCAGATTTAGATATACCCAATTCAATTACACGCATCAAACATATCTTTCCCCAGCCAGAATAAAGCGCATGTTCCCCGATGCAGTATCAATGTGCCCCAGATGCAGATTGCCGTCAGCACCCTTTTTCCACATGGTATGGGATTGCCCGAATATACAAACGGCCTGGGTGGAGGTGGTAGAGGAGGTATCTGGACTTACGGGACTGGCACTGGTAGCAGACCCTGGGTCCTGCCTGCTAGGACTTAGGAAGAGACCAAAAAAACAAAGACATTTACATAAATTTATAGACCTGGCCTTTTTAATGTATAAAAGGTTAATAGCAATGCATTGGAAAGCCTCTATGGCTCCCGATCTGAAATCCTGGCACTCTCTAATAACACGCTGGGCGCGCACTGAATATCAAGTACTAAAAAGAATGGTGCGCGAAGGGCGACAACATACAGGATGCTCTACATGGGAGGATATGGTAACAAAGCTGGAGGCCAAAAACGATGAAAAGCCTCCTTGAATTGGGGTGCGCGTACTCGCAACAACCATAGCATAAATTCCCCTGCACCCCCCATCACGGAAACAGAATTTATAAGACACCCAGGCAACACAGTGCACATACATCATCTCCTCCCACAGTGTTAGCGCGGCGCGGGGAGCAGTAAACCAGGGGAGCCACCCGTATACACTAATCTAGTTGATGCCCCCTCTTCAGACATTTAGGGAACCCATGCACGTAAAGTAAGGTTCACACTGGTCTCCAACGAATGCCTATCTAAAATAAACAGGGTAGGATAAACCTATGGAGGGTGCAGCCAGGAATGATACTGCAAGATTAGAAGTGTTCCGTGATGTGCATATTGGGGGGGTGTGTATTTGTTTCATGACTTAGATAATTAGCCATTGTTTTGATTTATCCTGCGGTTGCAAACTGAACAATTTGTATCATATTTTGAAAAATAAAACCAATAAATATATTTTAAAAAAATAAATAATTCTTCCCCACTTGTCGGCCTAAAAATGTTTGTTTTTCAAACTGCCCTTTTGGGCCCACTTCGGTTCCCCCTCAATTTGGACATGTTTTTGGCTCTTCCCTGTCACAGACACTTGACCCACCTACAAAAGTGAGGTATAATCTTTATCGGGAGACTAAGGGGAACGTTGGGTGGTAGGAAATTAGCGCTGTTGCTGTGATCCCACACAGAAATCTTGGGGAAAATATGAATTACTTTAGCTAAATTTGAGGTTTGCTGAGGATTTTGGGTAAGAAAACACTGGGGGATCCATGCAAGTCACACCTCCCTGGACTCTCTTGGGGGTCTAGTTTTCAGAACTGTCTGGATTTGGTAGGTTTCCCTATATGGCTGCTGAGCCCTGGACCAAAAACGCAGGCCCCGTGCAAAAAACGGGTAGTTTTGTATTTGATCATTTTGATGTGTCCACGTAGTGTTTTGGGGGCACTAGGCCTACCCAAAAAGTGAGGTACCTTTTTTATCTGGAGATGTAGGGGGATGCTGGATAAAAGGACATTTGTGGCTCCCCTCAGTTTCCAGAACTTTGAAGCATCGAAAGGTGAGGAAAAAGTGTTTTTTTTTTGTGCCAAATTTTGAGGTTTGCTAAGGATTCTGGGTAACAGAACCTGGTGAGAGCCCCACAGGTCACCGCATCCTGGATTCCCCTAGGTGTCTAGTTTTCCAAAATGCACAGATTTGGTAGGTTTCCCTAGGTGCCGGCTGAGCTAGAGGCCTAAATCCACAGCTGGGCACTTTCCCAAAAACACGTCAGATTTCAATGTAAAAATTGAATGTGTCCATGTTACATAACCTGTTGCCGGCACTAGGCCTACCCACACAAGTGAAGTATCATTTTTATCGGGAGCCTTGGGGGGAACACAGAATAGCAGAACAAGTGTTATTGCCCCTTGTTTTTCTCTACATTTTTTTTTTCAAAATGTAAGACGGTGTAAAAAAGAAGTGTATTTGAGAAATGCCCTGTTATTCACATGCTAGTAGGGGGAATTCAGAGATGTGCAACTAACCACTGCAAATAACCACTGCTTCTCAACACCTTATCTTGTGCCCATTTTGGAAATACAAAGGTTTCCTTGATACCTATTTTTTACTCTTTATATTTCACCAAATGAATTGCTGTATACCCAGAATACAATGAAAACCCATTGCAAGGTGCAACTCCTTTATTGGCTCTGGGTACCTAGGGTTCTTGATGAACCTACAAGCTCTATATATTCCCGCAACCAGAAGAGTCCAGCAGACGTAACGGTATTTTGCTTTAAAAAATCTGCCACAGCTGGAAAAAGTTATAGTAGAAAACGTGGGCAGAAATGGCTTTTTTTACCTCAATTTCAATATTTGTTTTATTTTAGCTGTTACTTTTTGTAGGAGAACCTTTAAGGATCTAAACAAATGACCCCTTGCTGAATTCAGAATGTTGTCTACTTTTCAGAAATGTTTATCTGTCTGGGATCCAGCATTGGTCTCACACTCATTTCTGTCACTAACTGGAAGGAGGCTCAAAGCACAAAACAATAGTAACAATGGGGTATCCCAGTAAAATGTCAAAAGTATGTTGAAAAATGTGGTTTTGTGATTCAGTTCTGCCTGTTTCTGAAAGCTGGGAAGATGGTGATTGTAGCACCGCAAACCCCTTGTTGATGCCATTTTCAGGGAAAAAAACACATGCTTTCTTCTGCAGCACTTTTCCCCCCATTGTTTTGAAGAAAAAAATTGCGGTATTTTGGCTAATTTCTTGGTCTCCTCCAGGGGAACCCACAAACTCTGGGTACCTCTAGAATCCCTAGGATGTTGGAAAAAAAGGAGACAAATTTGGCATAGGTAGCTTACGTGGACAAAAAGGTATGAGTGCGAACTACCCCAAATAGCCAAAAAAAGGCTCTGCATCTGAGGGTGAAAAGGCCGGGCAGCGAAGAGGTTAAAAATAACACTGCCTACCCAATCCTTAACATACATACACTTCTCGGCAAATACTCCAGTAAAACATAGAACCATAAAATTAAATGTTTACTTATAAATGTACTAAACGTGTAAACAAATAAATATAAATTAAAAGAACTACCATATTAATCTTTCAAACTAACAAAAAACAGTAGCTGCCCATTTCCCCAGTAAACCCTTCAATCAGAAATGTAAATGTTAATTTTTTAAAAAAATGTTATATCTGTAAAAAATAACAAATAAAAAAAGTAAATGGTTAACATAATATTCAATTAAAATGTGTTTTGTAAAAACAAATACTACCCACCCAATCCTCCAGTAAACACAATAGGTCAAAGCAAATTATACATTGTTGTTCTAGTTTAAAAAAATAAATGGACATATACTTCACCAAAACATAAATAATTTAATAAAACCAGAATCCAATCCAGTAAAGCAGCATAATAACAACACTATTAACGGAAACAATATTTTAAACTACAGTATTATTGTAATACACTGTAAAAATTATTCTGCCATTTTGGGCTATTAACACACAAAATTCCCCAACCTCAGAGATTTCCAGGTCGCTCCATTTATTGTAGAGATTACATTTCTTTGCTATTTTCCTTGTCAGAATTATTTATATTGTGACTGGCTCTGGTAAAATAGTATTTATGAATTTTTAACAGTACTCCTTTTGAAAATAATATCTTAACCGTCTATTTTATTGTAGAGTTTTTATGGAGTTACCACATTATCTTTTAACATTGGTAAAAAGTGACTCAGTGTTAGTATAATGGACCTAAATGAACGGTTGGCAAACTTACCATAAAACCACCAGTGCTACAGAATTCACGTCTCTGCCAATCCAGTGGCAGGTGGTGGTCAAATTAATAGTTTTCTATTACATTTGCAGGTAGTTCTCCCAAGAAGTAGCACCTGCTTTTGGTTTCACCTTGTCTGTGATTATAAACCACTTGCCTCCTGCTCCACTCTGATCCTACCCTTTCCTGTGACTGACTCATTAGCCCATTTCCCCTTCTTCTGATTCTTTTGATGTTCTCTGTCCTACAAACTAGATGAGACTACTGAATGTACACCCATCGCTTTTTCCCAGTGCATCACAGATACTATATTTCTCATATGTCTCAGTAGTACAGGCTGGCTTACCCCAAACTAGCCTGCTTGGGTACCTGCAGAAGTGGTGTGAGATACATTAACTTTGATTATATGGCTTCTCTGATGCCATTTCCAGCTGTGTCCCAGCTGCCAAAGGAGTGTTCCTGATGGTGGAACTAAAGCTCGCTCCCCCTTCAGGAACTCTGCCTTGCACCTCTGTCTTACTTAAGCCGGGTAGTAAAGAGGATTTCGGATGGGACATTTGTCTTGTTTATCAGACATCTTGGTAATGTTCTCCTCTAAAAGCTAATGAAGGAATATGTTAACGTTTTCCTCCTGCACAGTGAGAGGTATAGGCATTCACTTAAAAATAAAAATAAACAGCTCTCATAATCAACACAGAACAATAATGTCTCCTTCTGGGATACATCGTTACTTCACAATCACATTTGATAACCCTTACACTTCAGACTGAATGACAGCAAAACATGACATTACATACTCATGTTATTTCGATGTTTGTTTCATTGCAGCGTTTGAGTACTGATATTTTATTCATGTGTCATCCGCTATATCAGCCAACACAAGCTTCATTCTGGGTCTTTTTGACTTGAGACCTTTCTCAAGGCTGTTTAGTAAAGATAGCCATAAAACAAGCGGAGGAACAGCCATAACAATGGTGCTTGACCACAACCTTATCGTCTTTACAACACTCCCTGCGCTCTTTTTCTGCAGTTTAAAATATAAGTGCACTGTGTGGTTCATCTGTTATTGCAAGGGCATTTAATCTCAGTTAGCTTCACACTTTTTTTCGTTATAATTCTTAATATTCTCTGTCTATGCACTCATGGTGGTTGAAGTTAACCACTAACCAATGTTTGAATGTACAGGTTGAATTGATTAATCCTGGCATTAAGTCGAAACACATCAATCGTTTCTTTAACAGTTAATCTCCAACAGTGTGTGACATCTTGTAGGTAACCCATAGACATTCTGGTTTAGAAGCTCCTTTAATGATTAGCTTTCCAGCGCCTGCACAGTCACGACGTTTGCCGGGTTCTTTTCCACATCAGTAGTTCAGATTCTGCACGCACCTTATCTCTTTCATTTGCAGTCCGCGCTCATAAACGAGCCTCTGGTGTATATTCATGTAACACCTATGTACTCATTCAAAGCGTGTTTGTTTATGCTAAAGATCTCTTACTTCTTACGAGCTAATATTGACTAGTGTTCTTTTGCAAATGCTAAGTGCGAGGTTGCACGTTCATTCCTTTCTCTGTGTCCACCGTCGCCATGTTTTATGTGCATTACATGTGTGTGGGATTTTGATGTACACATGGTGAAAGGAATCGGGGCATGGTGTGGGGTGGCATGCTGCATAGGGCATAACATGTAACCAGAACATGATCATGCATCGAATGCCAAATTGGGTATTCATCATACCATATGTTGAACGTTATTTCTTGGTTCCCAAAGTACACTTTTAGGTCTGGCTTGAGGACCCGTCTGTCTGTTTGCCCTAGTGTCACAATTCTTTAAAATGTACGTAAAGTGGTCTTTGGTCCTGTCCACAGAACTAAATTTTTCCATATTTCCATCTCACCAGGCGCAGCTTGTTTTTGGTGTATCATTCCATCTCCTTTGCAGTGTTTGCTCTGCTGCGCATGAGTAGGGGTGTAAAGCAGGCCCCTGTAGCCCCTTTAGCGCAGGGAGGGGGGTCCCATTCTTTAGTGGCCCCCATTCAGCTCAAGTCCTATTAAAGTCTGAGAGTTATAGGCGTGTTTGTGGGCCCTCACCACATTCTGCAGAGGAGCGCAATAATTTTGAGTAAAGCCACCAGCATGAGTGACTGTTTTACATCTCATAAAATCACTTGCACTGTATAATGGCACATTAAATTATTTATCGCATAAACGCATTGTATACAGAAAGCAATCGTTTGTGTAGTTTTACTGCAGGTGTTTTGTTTTTAAATATTTTAGGCGGGTCTCAAAATGAAAGCTACACCTATTAGTATGTCTGCATGTATGTGGTATGTCTGTAGCCCCCCCTTAGCAAAAATACATTGGTGCACTGTGCAGCGTAAAGGACATGCATAAGACCAATGAGTGATGGGAGAGGTAGCTGGTTTTTGCGCAGTCAATGCATTGTGATGGAGGGTTCTTCAAAGAGATGCATCTTCATCTCTTTCCTAAATTGGAGCAATGTCTGGGCAGTCTTGAACTATACTGGATTGTTGTTTCAGATCCTGGGTATATAGATAAAAAGGCCTGCTGCCTTGTTTTTTTCTCGTGTGCAGTCTGACAGTTTCCTGGCTCAGGAGATGCAGAGAACCACCAAAGATGGTGAGCTTGTCTGCAAGAAGATAGTGAGCTTGTACGCAAGATAAGCGGGGATGCTGGTTGTGTTGGCTTTGTAAATGATGCAGGTGGTTTTCAAGATGGTGAAGCCGGCAAGTAGAGACAATGGACTTCCACCAGAATGGGGGTGATGTGGTCATATTTCTTAAGGTCCTGGATGAGATGTGCTGCAGAGTGGATGGTGCCCTTTGAAGGTGCCAGTGTGGAGTCCCAGAGGCCATGGAGCAGGGTGATACTAGCATCTCCAGCATCTAGATGCTACAGTATGAAAACTTGAGGAGCTGTTCTGAAGTCACTTTCTGGTAGAAACAATATCACTTTTTAAAATAAATATTTGTATTAGATTTTGAAGAAACATTTCAACCGACCACAAACCAGTGTCTGTATATAGTAAATAAACATTGCAAATAGAGATATTTCAGACAACAATCATTACATCTTTCCACCATGTTACAGTAGGAGTGAATATATGGTATGAATATATTTGGTTGACACAAGCAATACAATTGAGGTGGGCATCAGTTCTATATCATTGAGTGCTCTAGCTTCTCCCCTGGGACATTGAGGCCATGGTATGAGATCCAGCTGCCCCAGGCTTTATGGAGTTTATGCGGGCACCCTCTGGTCTTGTAGGTGACCTTCTCAGCTGCCATATAGAGGTCTATCCCTTTCCTCCCTTCCTTCATAGTTGGTGGCTTGGAGACTCTCCAGTGTTTCGCCACATCTCTTTTAGCTATTACCAAACTCTGGTTACAAAAGAGTAATTTGATTTGAGGAAAGTCAAATTTAGTAGGCATCCCCAAAAGAGTATATTTGGGGTCTTCAGGGAATGTGGCTTCCTACCATTCCAATCAATTCAGGTGGCAGCTTTTCCCAGTAAGTGTGTATAGCTGGGCAGGTCCACAGAGTATATAAAAAGTCCCCTGCTGGTCCCCTATATCTCAAACACTCCAGTGATCTATCCTTCCCAATTTTATGAAGTCATGCACGATCAAAATAGACCCAGGTTAAAGTTGCAGTCACAATTTGATTGCCACTTCCCTTGGGTGTATTAGGGCTGCCTTCCAGTCTGGGTTGTCAGGTTCTCCCTGTTCCGATTTCCACCTAGTCCTCAATTTCTGTAGGCTATCCGGAGAGTTATTATTGATGGTTTTATATACCAAAGAGACTACTTTTTTTGTCAATTCACCCAGTAGTAGCCTACCTTCCTGGGGGGCGTATTCCAGTATGTCAAAGTCAATACCCTCTGCTATCCAACCATGCATAAGTAGTAAATATCGGTAATATTGTGTGTCGTGGAGCTTATATTCCCTCTGGAGTGTCTGAAAGGAGACAAAGCACCCTCAATAAGGTCCTCTACAGTGGTGATGGCGATTAGGTCCCAGGTATGGAACCCTCTGAGTTTCCCCAATTCCTTAAGGTGTGTCCCCATCCATAGTGGAGTCACCCGGGTGACCCTGTGTTCCCATCCAATAAACCCATTTGCCATAGCACAGGATACGAGCACCATCCGGGTTGTGGGGAGGTGTCTGCCCACCCTACCTCTCGCTGTAGAGGCAGTGATGAAATGGACATCTGTGGAATTGAAGCTGCTCTAACCCGTAAGTCGTTTGGTCCCCAAGAGCGTAGCATCACTCGTTAATAACCAGGAGGTATGATGCCCAATAATAGGCTGGGTCATCTGGGAGGGCGATACCCCCTTTGTATTGAATTCTCTGTAGTGTCTTAAGTGCTATTCTGGGACGACCCTCATCCTATAGTAGTTTTTGGAGTTCCTCATCGATCCTTGTTGAAGAGCTCCTCCGGTATGGCATAGTATATGTTTTGGAGCGTATACAAGTATTTTGGGAGCGTGACTATCTTGAACATAGCCGTTTTTCCCAGTATCGTTAGGGGCGGTTTCTTCCAAAGCTCTGCACCATCTGAAAGGCCACCTGTATTTTGAGAAGGTTCTGCTGTAAAGCTGTACCTCGCTTCAGTTTGACATAAATTCCCAAATACTGAAACCCATCTTGATCTATACGTAGGCTCCCGGGGAGTATATTAAGGGGTCCATGTGGTCACCCGTGGAAAGAGTACTGACTTATCCCAGTTTATGGTGAATCCAGAGTGGGCACTGTATCAGATGTCTGAAATGTTGCTGGGATGGACTCTCCAGGGTTGGTAATATATAAGAGGATTCTTCTGCAATTGGTGACCTTGCCACTTGAAATCCTCTAATATTCTGTTATGTTCGAACTAGGCAATTTAAGGGTTCCACAACTAGAGCTAATAGTAAGGGAGACAGGGGGCAGCCTTGTCAGATCCCTCTCTGTATGTTGAAGTCTTTGGACAAGACCCCATTCAAGCACACAGCTGCGATGTGGACATGGTGTAAGAGCATTACCCAGTTTAGAAAATCGGGACGGAACCCCATTCTCCGGAGAATTTGTGTCAGGAAGGGCTGGTGGACTGCGTCAAATGCTTTTTCCGCGACTAGGGAGATGAACAAGTGAGGGTCTGGGCGCCACCTGGTCTCCTCCAGCTAAGTATGGAGTCTGCGCAAATTATAACTAGTTGATTGCCTGGGCATGAAGCCAGATTGGTCCCTATGTGTAACAGGGATTATAACACTCACTAATTAGCCGTGTGGCCAGTACAGTCGCCATAACTTTGGTTTCTATATTTAATAATCAGATAGGATGGTTTGAACCACATTTTGAGGCCAGTTTGGTATAACCACTATCGTGAGTTTACGCAGATTCAGTGGTAGGATTTCGTCTTCTCCGGTCCTCAGATACATTTGGAGTCGATAGGGGGCGAGCACAGTGGCATTTTTCTTAAAGAATTTCATCAGGTTACCATTGGATCCCAGAGTTTTCCCTGGTTCCAATTTGGTTATAGCCCCCTGTACCTCAGCAAGAGAGATTTCCTCTTCTAGGGCCATTCAGGCCTTGAGTTTCAAGGTTGGTAGTGACACCTCTCACAAATATGTCTCTATTTCTTGCTGTTGCCTGTGTATGTACACTGTATAGTACCTTGTGGAAGGCCGCAACAGCCTCTGCTATCGTTCTTATAAGTGTGGCCATCTACCTCTACTATGTGATGCACCTATCTTGCCTCAGTGTCTTGGCGACCTAACATACGGCAACAGATTCTGAGCTTTATTTCCAAGCCTTGTATAGTCTGTGGTCAACGGCTAAAAATTGATTGCGTGCTTCATTGTGGAGCAGTGCTTTATATTCTGCATGTTTACTTTCCATCTACCTCAATGAGAAGGGGTCCTTCTAACATCTCCACTTCTTGCACAATCTTTATCCTTTTGTGTGCAGTAATATTTTGGGCTCGGTCCTTCAGCACTGTTTTGTATGCCTCCCACAAGGTCAGTGCTGATGTCACTGAAGTCTCATTTTCTGAGAAAAAGAGCTCGGTTTTTGTGCGTACGGCATGCACTGTGCTTTCATCCCCTAGTTCCCACACATTGAACTTCCACCACAGTCCATTGCCCTGAGGTTTCCTGCCTAGCGTGAGACAGAGAGCAATGTTATCAGATACTCCTTTTGGAGGTACTCGGCTCTTCGAATCGTTCCTACTTTGCCCGCTGGCATAGTCCAGTTGGGATGACATTCTGTGAGTACCTGAGCGGTAGGAATAATCTCTAGTCATCGGATGATGTCACACCAACGTCATCGGTCAGTGCTTCCTAAAGTCTTGGCAAAGTGGACTTGTGGTGTTTCCCTGGCGGCATGTAAGAAACGTCCAGACCTATCCATCTCCACTGACGTAAGGTCGTTAAAGTCTCCACCAATGATATGGAACGGCAAATCTTTCTCTAGTAGTATGTTCGCCACACTATCAAGTGTGTTCTGTTGGAGTTGAGGGGGTGCATAAACACATATAAGCCTTACATCTTGTCTACCCCGTACACCTTGCAAAGCCACATACATCCGATATGGGTCCACCCATGATTTTTGCACTTTAAAGGGGGGAAATTTCCAGATTAGAATCGCCACTCCCCGTGACCTAGAGGTGATGCCACCTGGGCCAGAAAGTGACACCAGGTCCCTCTCAAATGAGTCTTCTACAACAGGTCTATATACGGTCTATGGGGTCTAATGTAGTTGGTAACAAACTCTCTTTATCTTGTTGCCTAACCCATCAACATTCCAGGTAAGTATGGAGTTCCTCATTTGATTAGGGAAGGGAGTTTGTGTCATGTCCACTCTGGCAGAAATGTCTCTGACACCACTCCATGTAACAAATGTCTAATTTCTAAAGTTTAATCTGCAACATACATAGAATGGAAAAACAACAACATTGATAACCCAAATAACCCAGACCCCTCTGCCCTCCTTTCCTTCCCCTTCCCCCAACACTCATACAGGCACTCTTCAAACATCTGTTGATGCCTCTCAGGAGTATTCGAGAGGTCTTTAGCCCACCCCCTCCTTGTCTCTCAAATTTTAGTATCAACTGATTGTGCTGAAACACAACTACACTCACACACACACACACACTCTCTGCACAGGTGAAAGATAAGACAAAAAAAGCAGACTTGCCCATCTAATCCGTCCATATTTCCCATTCTGTTCACCATCCACTCTCATTCACCACACTTCCTCTAAGTATCGTTCCTGCTTCTCATGCACGCGTGCAAGCACCTAGAACTAGTGGAATATAACTGAAATATAAAATGGACACAACAAAGGAAATAAAGGGCATCCACAGAGGCCTATAAATAAAACACCACAGCGTCCTCACCAAGTCCACTAGTGGGCCCCCCTCCTTCTCCCAGACATCTTGGCCCCGTTCGTACCCCATGTCATTTTTTTTCTTTTTTTGGGGGGGGCACAGAGTAACTCTTAAAGAGACTAAGTATTTAGCACAAATGAGTCTGAGTTTTTGGTACTTGTTCATCTAAAGTGTCTTCCGGGTCTTCGACCAATGGTAGGTAGGGTTAACCCTCTCTTCCCTCCCTGTCTTGCTCCCTCTCAATCTAGTGCTGCCTCGCTGCAATTTATTCCAGTGTTTATATTTTGATGTCCAGAGTTTGGGCCTGAGTCCCTGATTTGCGGCACTCAACGGCTGCAGTGCAGACTCTCCTGGCGGGGTGTAGGGATGGTCTCTCTTCGACCCATTTCCAAGTCTCCTCAGGGGTCTCGAAAAAGTATGTTTTGATTACTTTAAGTTTGGCAGGGAAGAGTAACGTGTATTGGAGTCTCATTGACCTGAGTTTAGCCTTGACCGCCTCAAAGAAGCGCCGTTGTTTTTGTACTTCCCTGGAATAGTCTGGAAACAGCATTATTGTGGAGGAGTCCTATTTAAGTGTCCCAAGTTGTCTTGTCTCTTTCGGGATTATATCACGGTCATGGAAGTTCAGGAATCGTGCAATAAGTTCCTGGGGGTGGGGGGGCTGGTATCAGCTTGCCAGCCAGGGCCCTATGCGCGTGCTCAATGACAAAACAAGAGGTGGTGGTGTCCCGAAGCCAGATTTCAAGAAAGGCGGCATATTGGTATCCTCCACTCCTTCCGGAAATCCTACAAATCTTAGATTGGATATTCTTTCTTCTGCTGCCGAGGCTCTGTCTGCGACTTTCCAGACGTCCTGTCTCAAGAGGGAAACCTCCATGCCCACCGTTCCGATCTTAGTCTTCAACATTGATCTGGACTGGTGGATTGCTGTCAATAACGCTACATTGTCTGTGTGGGCATCCCCCACTACGGATGCATCAACCTGTCTTGAGTATTTATCGATCTCCCCCTGACGGGCCTGTCTTTGTTCTTTGTCTTTTAGCCGCCTCAATGGGATGCAGGATGGGGCTTCTCTTGGCTTGTCAGGATTCCTCTGTCATTACTATTGACCACATGTGGCCCACCAGTTCTGGCTGTGAGGCTTGATCCTACTATACGTTCGGAGTAGTATTTTCCCCACCGTGCTATGGGAGGGAATCAGCACTTCCTCTATCACAACTAATGTGGGAGTAGCACTACGTTGGACATTCACGGCGTTAATGGCCTACTCCCTAGCTTCTTAGGAGCCACCCACAGGGCCGGGGTCTCATGAGGATGCAGTATCGCACAAGGAAGCAGTCAGCGTTCTCCCTCCAGTGTTGCTGTGGCTGCAACTGGATCGCACTTTGCAGTTGGATTGGGGCAGGGCCCCTGTAGGGGGCCAAGGTGGCAGAAAGGGTGCCCCAGCCCCCCAGGATCATCTATGCCGCCCAGATAACCCCTGCGCCATGCTCAGGACTTAACATGGTTACAGGGGAGTACTCATGTGCTGCTCTGGTGTCTGCTCACTATACTCTATGGGTCCGCTGGCTCAACTCTGGTGGTTTCAACCGCTTTTCTTATTGGCCAGGGGCTTCAAGGCGCTAGCGGTGCTTCATTTTGGTCGTCTCTTATTGAGGTCTCTGGTTCTGCTCCAGCCCCACAGGCCGCCGTGACCCACCGGTCCTCCGCCACCAGCAGCAGTCTCCCTACTGCAAACACCAGGCAGTTTCCTCTTGCGCAGAATCGTTAGCCTCCCGCTACCACAGTGGGAAGTTTCCCTGAAGGTTCCTGTGTTATTAGCATTGCTCCTTAGTGTTGTGCTTGTAGGTGTCAGGGCCTGCTCCGGTGCCGGGCAGTTCTTTTGGACCCAAAATCATTAGCCTCCCGCAGCTGCAGGAGAAAGCCTTCCACCTTGAGTGCCTCCCGTGACTTGGGCACCGCCTCTTATTGTCCTGCAAGTCAACAGGGGAGGACACAGAGGTGGTGGGGAGAATGCCTTCCACCCAGCGAGTCTACTATGGCCCACCTTGCCACCTCCTTGACTCGTCGCCAGCTCCTTCAGTTCACCTCGTTAGGAGTCAGTTGCAGTGGCCGCCATTTTGGGCTAAGGGACCGTGAGTCTTGACTGGACTACAACTTCACTTCACTCTGCTCCAGGGGGTCTAAATCACCAGTTGAGATGTTGCTCTATGCCCTATGTACATGGCCTTATTAGGGATATCATGTTTTGAGATGTCATGGTGCAGGATTACTACAAGATTAGGTAAGGCCCTACTGGAGCTCAGCTCGGGTATGGTCAATCCACCATCTTGGTGGCCACACTCCCCAACAGTATCACTTTTGTTAGAAGAGGTGGTACTAGGCTGATTCTATTTTTATTGTGATTGTGAGTTCCTCCACTGTGTGGTTGGTTTCCAGGGTGAGTCCAAGTGACTTGGCATTCGGTGAAAGTTGCCATTCAAAGCTGTCAAAGTTCTTGCCATTGAGCTAATTTTGTACTACTTATTGTTGTTCTTGGCAATTAAAAGGAATTCTGCACTTTGCTGGAATGAGCTTCAGTTAGGCATTAGACATCCAGCTCTGGATGATGTGCAGACAGTGTTTGAAGGGTTGAATGTCTGAAGCAGAGCCGACTTTCTTGTAGAGATGTGTATTTTCTACATATTGGTGAATATTGATGCCGTGTTTTGTGAGTAGATCGAGAAGAAGCTACATGTAGAGTATGAAGATGACAGAGGACAGTAAAGAACACTGGGGGACTCCACAGGTGACTGTGATCTTTTGGGATCTTGAGTTGCCCTTGTGAAAAAACTGGTGTCATTTGGCTCTGTCATTTCTTGTTTCTGAACAAACAGAGCTTCACTCAATGATAGAGGATGCCATTTTTCAGCTTTCCTCTTAACAGTGTGCAGGTGGGATAGATGGTGTGTGTGTATGTGTTTAATAAAGTGGTAATAGGTAGGGAACAACAATACAACCTACTACTTAACTATATCTAAGGCCCTAACCCACAATATAGCCAAAGTGTTGTAAAAACAACATAACTGCCTTTCAGTTTTGTAAAGGCAGACACTCCACTCCAGTCCACGCAATCTACTCTACTCTACCACACACTACTTCACTGTACACCTCTCCAGTTTATGCCATTCCACTGTACGGTATTCCAGGTTACTCCACAGCACCCCATGTGTATGCCACTCTACTCTACACCACTCCGCTATACACCACTCCATGCCACTCTCTTCTACAGGATTCTACCATACACTACTCCACTATACTATTCCAGTGTACCCCACTCCAGTCTACCCAGCGTCAATCTATAGCACCCCACTGTACTACACTGTACTTCAGTCTGAAGATGTACAGCACTGTACTTTACTGTATGCCACTGTACAATTCTCTACTCCTCTCTACGACACTATGCAACCCCCTCTACGCCACTCCACCTCACTTTTCTGCACTTTACTGTGTGACACAGTACTCCATTGTACTGCTCTATTCCATGCTACGCTACTCTGTGCCACTCAACTATACATCAGTATGCCACTACACTCTACCATACTGTACCACACTCTACCCGATGCCACTCCACAACACTCTAATGCACTCTGTGGCACTCAATCAACCAATCAACTATAGTATTTGTAAAGCACAGCACTGTCTCCCCTAACAGTATGTGGGCGATGAGGGTGCTGTGTCTCTGTCGAAAAGCCACATCCTGAGTCTCCTTCTGAAGTTTACCAGGGAGGGAGCTGTTCGGAGGTGGAGGGGCAGGCTTTTCCAGGATTTGGCTGCTGTGTAGGGGAAGGAGCGGCCTCCGCTGTGGCTGCAGTGTATGTGTAGGTGTGTGCAAGGTTTAGTGAGGCAGAGCGTAGTTGTCTTGCTGGGATGTAGAAGCTCAGTCAATGGTTGATTTAGGACAGCCCTAGGTTGTGGAGAGTCTTGTATGAGAGAGTGAGGATTTTGAATTGGCATCCCTTCTGGATGTGGAGCTAGTGGAGGTTCCTGGAGTGTGGGGTGATTCTTGAGCACTTGGAAAGGTTGCGTATGAGTCTGGCTGTGTTGTTCTGCTGAGTCTGAATTCTTTTAAGTAGCTGGGAGGACACTTTGGTGCAGAGAGCATTGCCATAGTCGAGGCGGCTGGTGACCAGGGTGAGGAGTACTGGCTTTCTGGTGTCGGTAGGGATCCATTTGAAGATTCAGAGGAGCATACAGAGGATTTGGAAGCAGGAAAAGGCAACTAAGTTTACCTTTTTATTCATGGATATTTGGCAGTCAAGGATGATGCCGAAGTTTCATGCGTGGTCTGACAGAGAGGGCGTTGGTCTAAGTTCTGCTGGCCACCAGGTGTGGTCCCATACGGAGGTGTTCTTCCCGAAGACCCGGACTTCAGTTTTGTCAGTGTTTAGTTTAAGGCAGCTGTTTTTCATCTGTGTTGCTACGTTGGTCGTGGCATTGTGAACGCTGGCTTTGGGGCTTTGCGGGTCTTCGGTAAGTGAGAGGATTAGTTGAGTGTCGTCGGCATAGGAGACTATATTGAGCCTGTAGGATCTTACAATGTCTGCGAGGGGGGTCATGTAGATGTTGAACAGAGTTGGGCTGAGGAAGGATCTTTGGGGTACGCTGCAGGAGATGTTCTTGGGTGTAGAGTTGGAGGGAGGGAGGCGGAAGCTCTGCACGCAGCCTGAGAAGAAAGAGGCAACCCACTGTAGTGTGTTTTGTTGAATGCTGATTATGTGGAGAGTGTGATGGGAGACTGTAGCTAACGCTGCAGAGAGGTCCAGATGGATCAGAGCTGCTGAGATTTCTCAGTCGAGGAGGGTCCTGATGTCGTCCATGGTGGCGATCAGTGCATTCTCAATGCTGTAGTTGGCCTTGAAACCTGATTGTGAGGTGTTGAGAAGGTGGTTTCATTCTATATAGTTGGTGTTAGACCTGACAGCCTTAGGGTGGTCACCCCTAACGTTTCGCCTGCCTCACTCCACTTTTTGGACACTGTTTTTGCTGGTTTTAGGACTCTGAGCACTTTACCACTGCTAACCAGTGCTAAAGTGCATATGCTCTCTCCCTTAAAACATGGTGACATTGGTTCATACCCAATTGGCTTACTTAATCTACTTATAAGTCCCCAGTAAAGTGGACTACATGTGCCCAGGGCTTGTAGATTAAATGCTACTAGTGGGCCTGCAGCACTACTTGTGCCACCCACATAAGTTGCCCCTTAATGATGCCTCAGGCCTGCCATTGCAAGGCCTGTGTTTGCAGTTTCACTGACACTTCGACTTGGCAAGCCTTAAACTCCCCTTTTTCTACATACAAGTCACCCCTTGTGGTAGGCCATAGGTAACCCATAGGGCAGGGTGCTATGTAGGTAAAAGGCAGAACATGTACCTGTGCAGTTTAAATGTCCTGGTAGTGTAAAACTTCTAAATTCGTTTTGCACTACTGTGAGGCCTGCTCCTTTGAGAGGCTAAAATTAGGGCTACCTTCATGTACTGATTGAGTGGTAGATTCTGATCTGAAAGGAGTAACAAGGTCGTATTCAGTATGGCCAGAATGGTAATACAAAATCCTGCTGACTGGTGTAGTTGGATTTAATATAACTGTTTAAGAAATGCCACTTTTAGAAAGTGAGCATTTCTCTGCACTTAAATCCTTCTGTGCCTTACAATCCACATCTGGCTGGGTTAGTTGACAGCTCCCTTGTGCATTTCCCTCGGATCCCCAAACACAGGATGCTCAGTCACACCTGCATACATCTGCATACTGAATGGATCTTCCTGGGCTGGGAGGATGGAGGGCATGACACTTACATGTCAAAAGACAGGGGTCTGCCGTCACACAATGGACTGCCACACCCCCTACTGGGACCCTGGCAGACAGGATGTAACTGAAAGGGGACCTTGTACACTTCTAAGCCACTCTTTGAAGTCTCCTCCACTTCAAAGGCACATTTGGGTATTTAAACAGGGCCTCTGACCCTACCAGCTCAGACACTTCTGGAATTGAACCTGCAACCTGTCAAAAGGAACTGCCTGGCTGCCCAAAGGACTCACCTGACTACTTTTCTGCAAAGGACTGGTGCCCTCCTGTTGCCCTCTGACTCTGCTGAGAAGTGCTCTCCAAGGACTGTGATTGAGCTTGCCTCCTGTTTCTTGAAGTCTCATGGCCAAAAAGACTTCACATCTGCAAAGAACTCCTTGTGCAGAAAATCGACGCACAGCCTGCCAGAAACGACACACAGCCTGCACCACGGTGAGAAAATCACTGCACGCCGAACCGGAACGATGCAGCCTGGCTCCCCGAGTGGAGATCAATGCAGCGCCAGCGTTGTGACCGGAACTTTGACGCACGATCCACTGGATCAACGCATAGCCAAGCCGGAACGATGCAGCCTGACTTCCTGAGAAGAGGAATAGACGCAGCGCCTGCCATGTGACAAACATTTTCCCGCATCTCCCACAGGATCGACGCAGCTCCTATGACTGTGTTCTGCACGCCCAGGATTTCTCTCCATCGTCCCCGGGGGGCCAAATACCCCGCAGCCCGAAGAGGCTCCAAGGCTGCTGACTGGAAATCGACATAAAGCCTTCCCTGCGTGGAAAAACATTGATGCATCATCTGTGTGCGCCCGGAGAAACCAACGCACACCTCCCCGTTTTCCACGCATCTCCTCCTCTGCGCTCCCTTGCGGATATTTTAGACGCAAACCAGGTACTTTGTGCTTGCAAGAGACACTTATTGCTTATTAAGAACTTAAGACTCTTTTTTTTTTAAATCATTTTCTAAAGTGATATTTCAACATGTACTTATCAAATCTTGATTGTTTTGACCTGCATTTAATCAGATAAATATTATATATTTTTCTAAACCTGTGTGGTGTACTTTTGTGGTGTTTATTTCACAAATAATTTACACATTGCCTTCTAAGTTAAGCCTGATTGCTCAGTGCCAAGCTACCAGAGTATGGGCACAAGATAATTTGGATTGTGTGTGACTTACCCTTACTAGAGAGAGGGTCTTTGCTTGGACAGGGGGTAACCTGACTGCCAACCAAAGACCCCATTTCTAACAGTCGGTAAGCTTTTGGTTGATGGCTTTCTCAAGCACTTTAGCCGGGAAGGGGAGCAGGCAAATCGTTCTGTAGTTTTTGAGGTCGCTGGGGTCTGTGGAGGATTTCTTTAGGAGGGGTCTAACCTAAGCGTGCTTCCATTCGTCCAGGAAGGTTGCTATTAAGATGGAGATGATGATGATGCAGGTTAGTTCTGTGCTAATAGGGTTGGCTCCAAGGTTGAAAAGTCGGTGGGGGTGGTGGGTGCCCCAAAGTGGATGGATGACATAATGGCTGCAGTGGTCTGTGTGGTAATCGGAGACCAGGAAGTTATCGTGTGCTGGTGTTCGCTGCTGGAGAGATGTTGTCTACACTAGAGGTGGAGGGTTGGGAGTTGAAATTGTTGTATATGGTGGTGACCTTGCTGTGGAAGCAGTCTGAGAGGGTGTCACAGAGATCCTGGGAAGGATGGTGGTTTCTTTGGCTATCGGGTTACAGAATTCCTTAGTGTTGATGTGGGCAGTGATTGCTGCTCTTTTTGGTTCCTTGCTGTGGTGGTGGTAGTCTTGTAGGTGGCTCTGTCAGAGGGGTCCTTGGTCATGTGCCATTGTTTCTCGAGTCAGTGGCAGTTGCACTGTACCATGTACCATCTCACTGGCTTGGAGGTGTTGTTGGTTTTAGCTGGTTTCAGTGGAGCGACTTGGTCGGCGGATTTGGTGATCCAGGTGGTGAAGTTTTAGATTGCCTGGTTGAGGTCGAGGTCTGCTGTGGGTTTGGATTGTGTGATGCCTAGGGCCTGTGCTCATAGGGTATCAGTTAACTTGCCCCAGCTTTGGTGGGAGGATGTTGAGGTGGTTGTAGGTGGTTTATTGGGAATTTGAGATGGTATAGTGGACGATGATGTGGTTGGTCCAGGTGAGTCCAGTCACATGGGTGAAATTGATTCTGTTGCTAGAAGTGAAGATGGGGAGTCCAGTGTGTGTCCAGCTTTGTGCGTGGGTTTGGTGACCAGTTGGGTGAGGCCGATGTTTCTGAGGTTCTCTATGAGGGAAGTGGAGTTGGTGTCATTGGGGTTGTTAAGGTGGAAATTGAGATCGCTGATTAGGTTGTAGTGGAGGAAGTCGATGGCAAGGGGTGTTATGAGGTTGGCAATAGTGTTGCAGAAGGCTGGGCGTGGTCCCGGGGGTCTGTATGCGAGGGTTCCTCGTGGTGTTGGCATCGGTCTGGAATCAGAAGTTGAGGTGCTCCATGAGGGGCAGAGGGTAGTCGTCTGCGAAGGTGCACTGGATGGTTTCCTTGAAGATGATAGTGGCGCCATGTTTGTTGGTGCGGTCTTGGTGTATCATTATGTAGCCGTCAGGGGTGGCTGTGATGATTTTGGATTTGAGGAGGGTGTAGGCCATGTTTTGGTGATGATGGCGACGTCCGGGTGGGGATGGTTTCCAGATTTCCTTGGCGTGTTTGCATAAGGAGCGGGCGTTGAGCAGGATGCACTGGAGTGATGCTTGGTTTTTAGTAGGCTTTTGTCTGGGTGCAGTGCGGGCATTAGTGTGTGAAGGCTGGCACGCGTTGCAGGAGAATTGGCAGTGAAGGGTCTTTGGTTGTGTGTGGGGAGGCCATGAAGCAGCTATTGACGGCGTGTCCAACGTTCAGGGCGTGGGGCTCCTTGATGGTGTAGCAGTTGGGGGTGGGAGGTCCAGGTACAGA
Organism: Pleurodeles waltl; assembly: GCF_031143425.1. Classification (NCBI taxonomy): domain Eukaryota; kingdom Metazoa; phylum Chordata; class Amphibia; order Caudata; family Salamandridae; genus Pleurodeles; species Pleurodeles waltl. Next base: position 1,978,224,671 of record NC_090440.1, on the reverse strand, counting down.
TGGGGGCAGTCATGTTTGCCTTTGATGCACCTTCGGCACGCGAGCAGCGCGCCTGCTGCTTCCGTCTGCTGCAGCCTCCATTATATGTCCTGGGAGGTGGCAGGGGCTGGGTGGGAGGCGGCAAGTCGGGAGAGAGGAAGTGGAGTGGCACGAAGGAGGCATCGGGAGGGTCTTCAGCAGATACAATCAGGCTCAAGAATGCAGGTGGAGCTGTTGCAATCAGGCTCAGGATTGTGGACTGAGCTGTCCCAGTCAGGCTCTGGAATGTGGGCGAAGGTGTCCGCAGTACCCAGGAAGATCGTGGAGGGGCTGGGGAGCTGTGACTGGCCCAATGGGTCAGGCAGTCCATTCTACGACACTTTCCGACACTTTACGACACACCAGTTCACTCCACTACATGACACAACATTCCACTCTGTGACTCCACTGTATGCTATGCCACTCCACTCTACTCCACTCCATGCCACTCTACTCTACGACATAACACTTTACTGTATGACACTTTACTCTGTGCTACGTCACTCCACTCTACGCCACTGTACGACAGTTCAATCCAGTCTGCTCCACTCTGCTCTACTGCCTCAAGCCACTCAGCAACACTCTACTTCACTCCATGCCCCTATACTCGACTGTACACCACCCTATTCCAGTCTGGGACCCTACATTCCACTGTAGAACACTCTATTCCACTGTACAAGACTCTCCAAAACTCTACAACACACCACTCCATTCTACTGCACAACACGCCACTCCAATTATTGACACTTTACTGGACTGTGTTATGCCACTGCACTCTACTACACTCTACCCCACTCTACAACATGCCACTACATTCTAACACTTAGCTGCATTTTACGCCACTCCACTCTACTCCACAACACTACACTCTACGACACTACACTGTATGACACTGCCTTCCACTGTTCTATACAACACTCCACTTAATGACACTCAGTGGACTCTACTATTTGAAACACATTTTTATTATAAAGAAATTGACATTTAATGAAAAAACAAAGGTTAAACCTTAATTATAGTTAGGAAAACGTTGCTTATTCTTTCTATACAAGCCAAATGTAAATTACACAAACAATACAAATTCTAAAATTATAGTTATACCTTAAATTTATAATTACGCACCACTTTCAAATTGCTATAAATGTATTTATTCTTTCTGTACAAACCATCCTTAAAGTACGCAAATGTTTAAAATTCTACAGTTATAGTTAAACCTTAAATTTCAAACTTACTCACCACCTTCAAATTAATATAACTCGTGCACTTCCATACACAGTTTAGTGAACTCAGTAGGCACACTACATTATCTACAACTCGCCACTCTACCATGCAATTTTCTCTCACCAATAATGTGATTTGTGATATTATAAGTGTTGTTATGAATCCTATGAAATCAAATGGTATAAGTGATGTAACATGAAAGGGTTTAAGCTGTGCATGGAGAAGACGCGAGTCATAGATAATGTAGTGAGGAATCTTTCCTGGAAGTAGCACAGGTGAATGAGATTAGTCAAGATTCGTCAAACAGTGCCAAAGTTATTAGCAAACCAGAAAGTCTATGGAAAATATATATATATATATATATATATATATATAATTATTTTTTATATATATATTTTTTTTTTACCTGTCGGCTGTCATCAGTAGGCAGTTATAGTTAGGACCTAGTTTCCATAGAAAAGAGTTTTTGATTTGGCTATATCTTTCGCTCTGTTTGACAAAACGTTTGACATTTTCCAAAAGAGTGTCAAGTTTAGCCTTGTTGTGCATTGAAAGTTTCAGAGGGATCCATCAAACGGCAGCCAAGCAACAGGTGGGCCAAAAAAAGTGTGTTTCCCATGTTAATTACAAAAGAGTCTTTAGACACGCCGACAGCACAAACCGCCGGAAAGCACAACACCAAATTTGGCAGAAGGGTAGCTTTTAGTCCGGAGATCATACTTTTTATTATTTGATGTAAATCCTTTCAATAGTTTTTGAGATAATAAAGGAAATCCAAATATGTTTATGCAGAAGCGCAAATACTTTGTGACAAATTAGCAATGATTTGCGAATGCGCAACAGGAATACTGTGAATGGGTGGCTGCAACCTATGCAGAAAGTTGCAGCCGCCATTTTATGTAACAAAACATGGTCCCTGGGGCTCAAGGTTATTAATAAAAGTGGTGTAAGGAGTCAGAGTGGAGGTACCCTGACCTCAGAGGTATGAGATTTAAGGGTGTTGAGGGTCATATTATGAGTTTAAAATGAAAAAAATATTTTTTTTCAATACTTTCAATATTCGAGAAAACATCACTAAGCCCAGAGTGTCCCTGGTTATTGTTGCCCCGAATTCGCAAATATTGCAAAAAAAAAAACAGAGATTCACACACTCACAGACCCACCAACACATTCATGCACCCACTTATGAACCCACTCAGACACCTATGCACCCACTCACAGACCCATTCAGACAATCATTCACCCACTCACAGACCCACTGGGACTCTCACGCACCCACTCAGACCTACCCACTCACAGACCCACTCAGACACTCATGCATTCACTCACACACTCACTTAGACACTCATGCACCCACTCACAGACCTATGCATGGGGATGGGTAATTATAGGGGGTTGGCCAAAGGTTGTGCGTGGTATGGGGTTGGGTGGTTAAAGGTGGTTGGCTGCAGTGGCTGGCCAAAGTCCAGGCCCTGTGGCCACCCCCCCTCTGTGCTCAGCCGAAGACTGTGTGTGGCACAGGGTTGGGTGGTCATAGGGGGTTGATTGCAGGGCCTGGCTGCACCCCGTCTCTGTGTGGCGCAGGATATTCTTTCTTGTCACTCGTTTTCACTGCTTTCACCTTGCTTTTTCACCCATTTTTTGTGTGACATCTCCTTGCATTTCACTCATTTTCACTGCTTTTACCTTGCTTTTTCACCTGTGTTTTGTGTGCCCACTCCTTGCTTTTCTCTCATTTTCACTGGTTTCTACTTGCAAGTTTTCTCGCTTTATGTGTATGTTTTCCTTGCTTTTCCCTCGTTCTCACAGCTTTCACCTTGCATTTATACACTATTTTGTGCGCCCTCTCCTTGCTTTCCCCTTGTTCTTACTGCTTTCTCCTTTTTTTCCATTTTTGTGTGCACGCTCATTGCTTCTCCCTCATATTCACTGCTTTCTCTTTACTTTTCTTACCCATTTTTTGTGTGCCTTCTTCTTCCTTTGCCCTCGTTTTCACTGCTTTCACCCTGCTTTTTTTGCCATTTTTTGTGTGCCTTCTTCTTACTTTTCACTCGTTTTCACTGCTTTCACCTTGCTTTTCCCCCCTTATTTTGTGTGCCCTTTCTTTGCTTTTACCTCATTCTAACTGCTTTTACCTTGTCTTTTTCACCTGTTTGAGTGCTTTCTTTCCCTTGTTGTCACTGTTTTTTCTTGCTTTTTCCCCGTATTTTGTGTGCCCTCTATTTGCTCTCCCCTAGTTTTAATTGCTTTCTTCTTGCTTTTTCACCTGTTTTTATGGGCCCACTCCTTATTTTTTCCTTGTTCTTACTGCTTTTCCTTGTCTTTATACCTGTTTTTAAGGGCCCTTTTTTTGCTTTCCCTCATTCTCACTGCTTTTTTCCTTGCTTTTTCCCCTGTATTTTATGTGCCCTCTCCTTGCTTTTCCTTTGTTCTCACTACTTTCTCCTTTCTTTTCCCCCATTTTTGAGTGCCTTCTCCTTGCTTTTCCCTCATTCTCAATGCTTTCACCTTGCTTTTTTTCCATTTTGTTGTATGCCCTCATCTTTCTTTTCACTTGTTTTTACTGCTTTCACCTTCTTTTTTCATAAATTTTTTGTGCCCAACCCATATTTTGCGTGCCCAATACTTGCTTTTCCCTCATTGTTACTGCTTTTTCCTTGCTTATACCCTGTATTTTGTGTGTCCTCTCCTTGCTTTCCCCTCGTTCTCACTGCTTTGACCTTGCTTTTCCACACATTTTTTTTGCGCCTTTTCCTTGCTTTTCCCGTGTCTCACTGCTTTCTTTTAGCTGTTTCTCCCATATTTTGTTTGTCCCCTCCTTACTTCCCCTCGTTTTCACTGCTTTCTCCTCATTTTCCCCCTGTATTTTGTGTGCCCCCTACTTGCTCTTCCCTTGTTCTCACTGCTTTTTCCTTGTCTTATCACCGGTTTTTGAGTGCTAGCTCCTTGCTTTCCATCCTTGTCGCTGCTTTTTCCTTGCATTTCCCCCCATATTTTGTGGCCCTCTCCTTGCTTTTCCCTTATTCTCACTGTTTTTGCCTTGCCTTTTCACCCTTTTTTGTGCCCTTTCCTTGCATTTGCCACGTTTCACTGCTTTCTCCTTGCCTTCCCCCTATATTTTGTGTGCCCTCTCCTTGCTTTCCCCTTGTTTTCAATGCTTTCTCCTTGCTTTTCCCACATATTTTGTGTGCCCCTCCTTGCTTTGTCCTTGTTTTCACAGCTTTTCCTTGTCGTTTCACCAGTTTTTTTGTCTGCCTCCTTGTTTCCCTCATTTTGTTTGCTTTTTTTCCCATATTTTGTGTGCCCTCTGCTCACTTTTCACGCATTTTCACTGCGTTCCTCTTGCTTTTTTGGCATTTTTGTGTGTGCATCCCCTTGCTTTCACCCGAGTTTTGGGTGCTCCCTACTTGCCTTTTCCTCGTTCTCACAGCTTTTTTCTTGTCTTTTCACCTATTTTTTGAGTGGTGCCTCCTTGCTTTCCCTCCTTGTCACTGTTCTTTCCTTCTTTCCTTGCTTTTCCTCTGTACTCTGTGTCCCATATCCTACCTTGCCTGTTTTCACTGCTTTCTCCTCGCCTTTTCCCCTGCATTTTGTGTGCCCACTCCACGCTTTTCACATGTTTTCACTGCTTTCACCTTCCTGTTTTTGCTGTTTTTTGTGCGACGTCCCCTTACATTTCACTCGTTTTCACTGCTTTAACCCTGCTTTGTTCCCCCCATATTGTGTCCCCTTTCTTTGCTTATCTTTTGTACTCACTACTTTTTCCTTGCTTTTTCACCTCTTTTTTTGTGTGCCCTTTTAGTTGCTTTTCCTGCATTTCACTGCTCTCTCCTTGCTTTTTCTCCCACATTTTGTGTGCCTTCTCCTTGCTTGCACCTCATTTTCAATGCTTTTGCCTTACTTTTCCCCCATATTTTGTGTGACCGCCACGTCCCTGGGGCAAAATAATATTTTGAAATGAGGGAGGCCCTCCCGCCTGAATCCTCAGGGACCAACACCTCCCTGGGGCTATTTATTTAAATTAAGGTGGGTGTGTGGGAACCTCCTTACAGCCCCGACCTCCACCTCCCCAGGGTTGTAAAAAGGTAAGGAAGGGGGTCTGTTGCGGACCCCCGGCCAAGAGGATCACCACCTCCCCGGGCCAAATTTTAGATGTTGGAGGGGGCTGCGTGGCCCCCTCGAGCTCGTAATGGCGCTGGGGACTGCCAGCTCCTGCTATGCCCTGGGGTGCCAACCCCTGGGACATAGCTCTTTGCTCTGACTTGCCTGGAGCTTTGACAGCTTCCACCAAGACAAAGCAAACACTAAGGTTCCAGCAAGAGAGAGTTGTCAAACAGCTCACGCTTCCTGGAAGTGGATGTTTCCTCTGTTTCACTGCCTGCAGAGATACGGGCAGGGAAACAGAGGAAACAATTGCTCTAACAGAGAGAGAGCTGCATGTTTAGCAGTTCCCTGTCTGTGACAGCAATGCTGTCTCCCGCAGGAGGAGGGGAGCAGCTGGGACCGCCTGGGCATTCATGCTCCCCCTGCAGTCTCAGTGCACACTGTGGGAGACCTGGGGGGGCACCCAAAACTGATAGCTGGGCCCTGGGGGATGGGGGCCGAGATCAGCCGGGGGAGGGAGCTTGTCCAGCCCCCCTCCCTCCTAAAAATATTTAAATATATTAAGCCTGGGTCCCGGGGGATGAGTTCCGCAGGGTTGAAATTGGACGGGCCGGGCAGCCGCCCTTCCTTTTAATGAACGCCAGACCCCGGAGGTTGGTGCCCTCGTTCCGAGATCGACTCGGAAAGGGGGCTGCATGCCCCCCACTATTGAATTGTAGTGGGCCCGGGGGATGGGTTCCCCGGGCCAAAAATGGCAAGGGGAAGAGGGCTACTGGCCCCACTCCCCCACACTGGACCTTGAACCGGCGAGGTAGCACTTTCTAACTAATCAGTAGGTAGTGCTCCAACCACTAATACCCATTCACAGTCCCATACAAGTACTCACACAACCACTCACTCATCCACAGAGCCACTCACACCCACTCACTCATAGAGGCACTCACACAAGCACTCATTCACCCACACTGCTACTCATACAACCCATCACTTACCCATGGAGCCACTCTGAGCCACACACTCACCCATACAGCTACTTACACACCCACTTATTCACCTATACAGCCACTTACTCACCCACAAAGCCTCTCAACACAGCCACTCACTCACCCATGCAAGCACTCGCACAACCACTTACATACCCATTCACACATCCACACAAGCACTCACACATCCGCTCACTCACCCATACATCCATTCACATAGACACTTCCTCTACAATACAACCGCTCACACACCAACTCACTTAACTAAACAGCCACTCAAACAGCCACTAACTGATCCATACAGTCGCATACACAGCCAGCCATTCACTCATGCAGCCATTCAAACACCCACTCACCCATAATCACTTACTCACCCACCCACATAGCCACTCAACTACTCACTCACTGATACAGCCACTGACACACCCACTCACTCACCAATATAGTCACTCACATAGCCACTCACTCACCCACACAGCTGCTCACATAACTACTTATACACCCATACAGGCACTCACACACTAATACAAGCACAGAGGCACTCAGACACCCACTCACACACGGGTACACACAGTCACAGAGCCACTCACATAAAATATGGTATAAATAGTATCACTCATTAGTAGTACAGAAATTATACTATTTTAACTTGTGTAGTACCTTGGTATATATACTCAACACTCATAAACTTTTAGAAAACACTCACACTCACTGGATTATATCAGTGATGTCATTTGAGATGTCATCAGTGATGTCACTGACAATGTCATGAGTGATGTAATATATAAGGTCATAAGCAGTGCATTCTGGGGGCATAAGTTACAGTTAGCTCAGGTAACTATAACTGCTGAATTTCACTGGTTTTGTAAGAAATGTGAGCCTAACTATAACGTCCCTGTACCCTTGGTTTCTTTCAGTGTTAATTTCTCAGTTTTTTAAAATTCTATTTCCTAACAACATTCATGAAACCTTTGGATGTTTTCAGTCAATATATATATATATATATATATATATATATATATATATATATATATATATATATAAAATCTATATACATCCCAAAACACACTGTGTGGAATGTGAAGTAAACCGCCACTCAGGAACGCAATTTCCCCGAAGGGTAGGAAAGCTAAAGCGAAGCAGTATCAGAGTGTGTGTGTGTGTATACTCACTGAAAAAGCAAAGGTTACAGGGACGTTATAGTTAGGTTCTGAATTTACTCATACAAAACCTTGGAAATTGAGCAGTTATAGTTAGAGTAATTTCAAGTAACTATAACACGCTAGCTAATGCATAGTTTTTGCTTCATTAATTTTACTGCTAATGCTTCATTTATATGTTTAATTACGTTATAGAAGTAGTCATGAGTGCTGTAATCTGTGATAAATTGCAGTGTATGGCGAGGGTGTGAGTTATAGTTACGTTAGGCCGAGTAATAGTTACTTGCAATAACTCTAACTATAACTGCTGAATTAAGGTTTTGTATGAGTGAATTCAGAACCTAACTGTAACATACCTGTACCCTTTGGTTTTTTTTGTTGAATTTCTATGGTTTTTAATATAAAGTAATTTAATTACTATATGTTAATCCAACCACTGCTGCGCACGGCCAGTGGCCGTGAGCGGTGAGAGTTGGCCGTAGGGTTTGTCTCTCTGGGTGTGAGAATAGGTGTGAGAGGGTGTCTCTGTGCATGAGAAAGGGTGTTAGTGTGAGTGGGTCTATGTGGATGTGAGAGTGGGTGTGAGAATGTCTGGGTGTGAGTAGGTGTGAGAGGTAGTCTGGGTGTGGGAGCAGGTGTGACTGTCTCTGTGAGTGGGTGTGTGAGTGTATGTGTGGGTATGTGAGTAGGTGCATGAGAGTCTGAGTGGGCCGGTGAGTGAGTCTCTGAGTGTGTCTGTAAGTGGGTTTGTGAGTCTGAGTGGGTGCGTGAGTCTGAGTTGGTATGTGAGTGGGTACGAGAGTGTCTGAGTAGGTCTCTGAGTGGGTGCAGGAGTCTGAGTGCATCTGTGAGTTAGTACATGAGTTTCTGAGTGGGTCTGTGAGTGAGTGCATGAGTCTTTGAGTGGGTCTGTGGGCCTGAATGGGTCTGTGAGAGGGTGCGTGAGTGTCTGAGAGGGTCTGTGAATGGGTGCGTGAATCTCTGAGTGGGTCTGTGAGTGGTTTCTTGAGTGTCTGAGTAAGTCTGTGAGTGAGCCTGTGCGGATGTGGCAGAAGCTGTGTGAGTGACTTGGCCACAGCCACAAAGGAACCTTACCTGCCCTTTTATCCAGCAAGAGTCCACAGCTTTGCACAAAATACCCAAACGGAGTTCTTTCTGCCTCCTTGGGTTCAGTATGCATTCTACACTACAGCTGTGTAATGTAGCACAAGGAAATATCACCAGTGACCTTGTGTGCGTTTTGGCAACATGATTGTTCCTGTTGCCTCTTTCTCTAGAATTCTGTAACAAACATGAATCCTGCTATAGAGAGGTCAACGAGATTACAAAGACATAAATCTCCACCAAACCAGGCGTCTTCCTCTTGAGTGCTTCTTTGTTTTGTGAAGAAGTCCTCATATTCCACTGAATCATCAAGAGTGTGCCACCAGAATTGGAAGGAAACATACTGGGAGCCTCTTGGTAAGCTGTACATCATCCAGGCAGGAAGATCTTTGCATATTACTAAGGCGGAGAGTGTAGAACCAGGCGGGTGCAATTTTCAGGTAGTTTGCACATTTGCATACTTGCAGCAATTTAAAGGAAGAACCATGGACTCTACGGGAGGGGGCCGGGCACCCCCTGGGTCATTTTCAGCCCAGGGGACCCCATCCCCCCAGGGCCCGGCCATAAACGGATGAAGTAAGGGAGTCCCGTGCACCCTGCCCTCCCCGGTCTGATTATGGCCCTGGGAACCCCATCCCCTGGGTGCCCCCCAGGGTCCCAGTTGGCTCCCGCCTCCTGCAAGAGACGGCATTGCTCTTGCACACAGGAAGCTGTTAAAAATTCAGCTCCCTCTGTTCAAGAGCTGACACCTCTGTTTCCAGTGTGTAAGTGCAATTTGACAGCTCTTGCTCGCTGGAAGCAGAGTGTTAGCTCTGACTTGGCTGAAGCTGTCAAAGCTCCCACCAAGTCAGAGCAAACAGCTATGTCTCGGGCATAGCAGGAGACGGCCCTGTGGAGTGGCTATCCTCAGGGTAATTTTTGGCTCCAAGAAAGAGACCGTGTGGCACCCCCTCCAACCTTTAATTTAGCCCTGGGGAGGTGGTGTTCCTCACGGCCGTGGTCCACAGTGGACCCCCTTCATCATGTTATTTCAGCCCTAGGGACGTTGTAGTCCCTAGGGCTGTGGGGAAGGGGCATGTGCCCCCTTTAATTGTAATAAATTGCCCCAGGGAGGTGATGGTCCCTGGGTCATTACAAATAAACATTCTGCCCCAGGCAGGTGTTTGTCCCTAGGGTGTAGGAGGGCTGCACGTCTGCCCGCATATTTGTACAACATCCTCCCGGGAGGTGCTGGTCCCTGGGGCTAACATAAGCCCAAGGAGAGGGGCTCCATGCGCCCCTCTCCTTTTTAACCCCCAGTGCACCTGGGACCTGGCCCACCCAGGGGGCAAAACAAAAGGGTGAGATACCGCTCTTTTTAAAAAATAAAACAATTATGTGGATTCGCCTATTTTTCTGAAACTTTTTTTTTTTTTGTAATGATTTTTAACCTTGGCGGGTTCCGTGACGTACCCCTAGAACAAGGCTTTGGGGGCTCCTGGTGACCCAACCCCGCCCCCTTTTTTTTTTCTAACTTGTTTTGGGAGGCTCAGCTTCATGGCTGCCAGCACTTCTTTAAGTGTTGGTAGCCAATCCGGTATCAGCACGGGGACATTTGGATCAGTGGAGGTGCTGCATCCTTAGATATCTATATTTTTTGCCCTTTGGGCTAATTCAGTCCAGCATTTCAGACTGAGGTCCTGTTCATAATTTCTGTGGGAAAATGCATGGGGATAATGTGTTTTGCCCCTCCCCCCTTTTTTTCTCAGCCCCGCTTGACGGATCACCCAGAAACATTCAAGATAGCAACTGAACCCACTGAAGTATACGTTTTGAAAATTCTGTGAAGATTCGAAAGTGGCGCCAAAGTTATTGGCAGAACAAAAAACACTATTCCTATGGAAACTACATCCTTACTATAACTACCTACTGACAACCACCAGTAGGTAAAATATCTATATTTATTTTACCTATATACATGTAGATATATAACCTATACATATCGCCAGTAGGTAGTTATAGTTAGGACCTTGGATCAGATTTAGATGTTGGCGGCAATGGTCCTGCCATTGACTTTTGGACTGAAAACCCGACTACCGCCATGGCGGTCTGCGCGTTGTAATTAGATGTTGGCTGTCCCATAGCTTAAAGTCTGCATTTGAGCCTCCGCCAATAAACACCACCCGTGTTGACTGTGGGAGAGGGGGAAGTGGATGGTAGTGGAACCTCAGCCACCCTTCCCACCCTGCAGATTTGGATGTGACTTACTGCCAAGCAAAAAGTGGTGGTCTGACCTCCACTTCTGAGTTGGCGGATTGGGGGTGAAAACTCACTTTTTTTCCCCATTCCACCTCCGTCTTCGACTGGACATGACTGGGCAATACCTGTCGTCATTGCTGCCACTGTCCTATGGAGAAAACACAACCCCCCCATTGCCCGGACTTGAAGGTAGGGATGCTGCATTGCCAACCTTCAATGCAGTTGGCACTGCACAGGAGGTCGGACGACTGCAGGCATATACATTGCACAGTAATTTTTTTAAACCACTGTGACATGCATATGTTGGGGACACAAGTGGGTCAGACAAAGATGGGGACACAGTGGCACAACACACACAGCGCACACATACATAACTAACATTGTGGTGTCCTTCTTTGCTGAATGAATGCTGGCACCACAATGATGATACACTCAAACTTGACAGCGATGTCCATGTGTGCCCATTGCAAGAGGACCTGTACTGGTAGGTTTGTGCTATTTTTTGTGTATGTGAGTCATTACATGTATGTGTGTGGATTGGTGTGTGGATTGGCTGGTTGAGGTGGAGGGAGCTGGAGTGAGTGGTGTGGTTTTGTCTATGTGTGTCACTCGCATGTGAGATCAATATTTATGTTGTGTTGCTGGGTGACACATTCTGGTGCATGTTGGTGTGTCGGCGGACGTTGTTATGTGTGTAGTTGTGCTTGTGTGTGTGTGTGTGTGTGTTTGTGTAGCTAAATATGTAGTTTTGTTTGTTGTTATGTTGTGGGTGCGGTGCCAATGGTGTGTGTGTGTGTCTTGGATGTATGTCAGTGTGTGTTTTCGGCATGTACGGGTTGTGTTGTAATTGTAATGGATGATGGTGTGTATGTAGCGTGTTGTGTAGTATGTATTGCAGGTAGACACATATGTCTACATATGTGTGTGTGTCACTTAGCTCTATTCCATAGCCCTTGCCATTGTATGAAGTCCATTGCGTCCTGCTGCCGCCTCCCTCCGTCGGAGACCATAGCCAGTCCTTCACTTGCAGAACTGTAACATCTAACTACGGCAGGTGGAAAACCATCGACTTGATGGTCTTTTCGGGTCCAATGCAGCTTGGCGGTATCACCACTAAGACCTAAATGAGGACCCTAGTTTCCATAGGAAAAGTATTTTTTGCTTTGCTAATAACTTTGGTGCCATTTGAAGAATGGCACCACAAAATTTTCTAAACTAATTTGTCAGTTACTTCAGCTGATGTTTGAAAAGTTTTGATGGGATCCATCAAGCAGGGAAGAGAAAAATGGAGGGGGTACTGTAACAGTTTCCCAATTCCAATTCCCATAGAAATTTTAGACATTACTTCAGCCCAAACTGCTGAACGGAATTACACCAAATTTGGCAAAACTAGATCTTGGTCCAGAAAGAGTACTTTTTGTAATTTGGTATGAATCTGTTCTGTAGTTGTGAAATTATTAAAGTAAAATGATTTATGCATATCCAGAGAGCGGCGGATCCAGCTCAGCAGATCTGCGGAACCACGCAACAACAGCAATGCTGTGATTGGCTGCCCGCAACCTGAGCGCTTTTCCTATGGAAACTAGGGCCTATATATATATATATATATATATATATATATGTGTATATATATATATATATATGCTTTTCCATAGAAGGTGTTTTTTGGTTTGCTAATAACTTTAGCGCCTTTTGCCGAATCTTCATGAAACTTTGCAAGAAAAAACAAATTCACGCCTTCCTATAAAGTTTTGGGGTGATACATCAAGTGTGAGGCGGGAAAAAAGGGGGTTAAAACACCAAATTTCCCCATGCATTTTCCATAGACTTCTTTAGGCAGGGCTACAGCAAAAACTGCAAAACAGAATTACAACCAAATTTGTCAGAAAGATAGATGTTGGTCTTCAGAATAGGGCATTTGTGATTTGGTGTAAATCAGTTCAGTAGTTTTTGAAAAATAAAGATTTAAAAATATATGTATATCTGGACTGTTGGATACTTGAGAGGCTTCTGGAATTGCGAATTCAAAAACTGAGCGTTTTGATTGGCCGCAGAAGTTTTTTTTCCCCTTGAGCCAATTTGCTCCTATGGGAGTCAGATTCCAGCGGGAGCGAACACTCTGATTGGCTGCCAGCAACATAAGAAAAATGTTGCTGTCATAAGAAAAATGTTGCTGTCAGCCATTACAGGACTTTGTCCCCTGTCCTGAACGTTTAAAAAAATAAAATAATATAAGGCGTCAGGGTAGGGATACCTTGTCCCCTAGACCCTATGGAGAGAGGACAAGAGAGAGTGCCCCTCCAGACAATAGCCCCCCCCCTCCCTCCCTGGGCCCAAAAAAAAAGCAGCTTTTTTGCCAAAATTCCACAGGATCACGGCAAAAACACACAAGTCAAAGTCTGCTGTCAGTGGGGGAGAGGGGTGTGAGTAGGGTTCCTATCCCCTTGCCCATTTTGGGCCCCCATTTCCTTGGGCTGCTCAGATGATGTAATAAGAAAGGAGTGCGCATCCTGGTCTCTGAGCCATTTTTGGCCCCAGGGACCCCATCCCCAGGACCCACCATCTTTATCAAAGAAAGGGGGGCACGCGGGCCCTCCTTCCCGAGCTGTATTCAGCCCCATGTCTCTATCCCACAGGGCCCAGTATGTTTAAAAAAGAGATGTGGCTGTGTGGCCCCCCTTCTCTGAGCCTTAAAAAGTCCCTGGGTACTGCCTCCCTCAGGGTTGACACTTACAACTGAAGGGAGCAGGAGCACATGGTCCCCTCCTGGAGCCTGTAAAGGCCACGGAGATCCCATCCCCTGGGTCTGGCTCACTTGCTGTGTCCCGGGGAGCCCACCCTTGGGGCACAGTGGTTTCCCTGCCTGCACTGGCGTGGGCAGAGAAACTTGTATTTGCTCCCATCTGGCAGAAGCATTTTCAAATCTTTCGGCAAACACAAGCAAACACAAAGTCTGCTCCCAGTGGGAAGGATATTTAAAAATGTTCTCATAAGCTGGGAGTAGACTTGTGTTCTCTTTCCCTGCCCGCATCAACAAAACAATATATTGCTCCCTCCCAGAGAGAGCCGCATAAATAGCTTCTCGGGGAGGGAGAGAGCAATGCCAGCTCCTGCACCATGTGAGGAGCGGTCTTTGACCACGGGGGCCCTGGGGCTCCCCTTGCGCCCCCCAATGTGTTGTTTGTGGATACCCAAGGTGGGAACCAGAGCAACCACTTCTTTTGAAGGTAGGGACCATAAAAAGCTTAGCCCACCTCCATTTAAAATAAAAACTGTTTTCCCGACATTTTTCATGCTGATGGACAGCTCAGCTTACGAATAGGACCCTAGCATGTTTCCTGCTGATTTTGATAGTGTGTTCTTGACATGAATATGGGGACATCTCTACTAAAGAAAGAAGCACTTGCTTCATATATTTAAGTGAAATTACTCTGGTTTGATGGAGAATCAACAGTTTGTCTGTAGTCTTGTCATCTTTATATGAGGATTCATTTTGTCAGTGATTTGTCTATGAAGATGCTTGAGGAACAATCACATTGCTAAAATTATACATACACAAGGTCACCGGAGACATTACCTCATAGTCCTTTATGCAGCTTTAGTGTAGAGTATGCACTAGACAAACAAAAGTTTAAACTAACATAACAGTTAGTGATAAAGGGATCTGCTTTTGTTTAAAAAAAGGCTTAGAAATTCACTGAAAAAGGTTATAGTGATGTTATAGTTAAGTGAATATGTCAGTGACAGCATGAAAATTTAATCTTGGAAGCCACAGAAATTCATCAGTTATAGTTAGCAGAGCTCCCACAATGCACTGTTTATGACCTTACAAATTACATCACCAATAAAACTTCACTCTATAGTTCAAAAATGACATTGGAAAGGAAACCTCTATAGTTCAGAATCAGCCTTTGTACAAGGTGATGTCTTGCAAGACCTTGTATAACAAGTCGTGATGTGGCTGGCTCCAGGCAGGAGTTTCTGTCAGCATTCCTGAACTGGTCATCAGGGACAGACAAAATGGCAGGCCCTGCCTAGAAACTTCCTCATTGTTAACAGCAGAAACTGCTGACTCCCCCATCACCCCAACTATCCACCAAGTGGCAAAGCTCAGGAAATCAAGTCAGCAATCCCTTGTTAAAACGACCTCATGGAATTTCTAAAGGCAGCCCTGTCTTCTTCCTTCCACACTTCAGTTTCTGAGTTTCTACCCTCCAGTCACAGGTATGCCACAATTACACTTTTTCTGTCTGGGTAAGCTGTATCCGCCCTCTGGTCACTGCAGTCCTACTCACATTACACACACAGTCCTGCTATGACACATGTGCCATTCATCCACCATGCACACTTGCCAGGGTCGCGTTGTCACTTCCAAGTGGAACTTTACATGAGTGAGCCTGTAGACTGCACTCTTCTGAGTCAGCCAAAAGGACTCTGCCATGAACTATAAATCCTCACAAATCAGTATGATGTCACCACTGCTGTATGTTACCAACTCATTTCATGGACAGTAGTCCTATTATGTTACACTGGGTACACTTGGTGAGCCCTTTTAGGTTACAGAACAGGTTCTGGACTTTGGCTTTACCTTGGACAGGCCTAGTCCTCGGCACATATGCTATATTAGCATGCCAGCTAGGCCAAACAAAGTCAAGATACCAGATTCACAAAGGTAGGATTACATGGCCATATATCATGCATGTGGCATTCCCATCACGATTGGCACAATCCAGTTGATTTCCTAGAAACACTTCCCAGAATCCTGCTATTTCTAAGCTCTGGGACGTTCTCCCTACTGGAAACATGTTTTCTTTCACATCATGCCTTGGATGCTATCAGTCCTGTTTTAACTAGTGGGATTCAAGAAGTCATGTTTTTTAGTACTGAGCCTATTCACCTCATCCATGTAGTCCCCTAATTCCGAATCATACTGTTCTTTAGTAGCACTCCTTCAGTCTGTTTCTGTGATATGTTTTCTCAGAAGCACCAGATTCTGTCCCTCAGCCCTGCTTTTCTTTCACATGCAGTAGCTGTGTCCATTCTCAGTCCAGCTGCTTCATCGGACAAAGTCAATGGACCTCTTGTATCACTTCTACTGTCATATGATTCATGCTCATCCTCCCAGCCCTACTGTTCTTTTGCTTGCAGTCTGTTGCTCTGTGATGAATACCTGCTAACTTATGAATACATTTCACTGTGAGGAGGGGACAGGGCATTGGAGGGAGTTGGGCCTCATGCCTAAAACTACATAAGAGGCACTCTACCCCCCACCAAGTCCACTACCCCCCACTCTCTCCCAAATTATCAAGGGGTCCTGAGGCTGTTGCCAATGTCCTAGGGTGTTTTCACACCCCTCACTGGTCATCGATTGCTCACTGACACCAAATGCAAGATGGAAAACCACTTTATTCAGTGGTTCCCAGCTCTACTTTCTTTCCATTGTGTAATTCCGTCTCCTCACAGGGTGATTGTGTGAAGGGAGCCAAAATCATGTGGTACTAGGTGGCAACGTGTGAGTTGTGGGCCTGATGACCAAAAGCCACCGGCCCTCCCCCAGATCCTTCTGAGAGTGGATCTTTTATAGGGATTCCTCTTTGTAACCCTTTTACAATGCTGTTTTGTTGTCTCCCCACATACACCGCTGTTGCTCTATGCTTTCACTTGAAACGATTGAACCTCCTGCTTCTCCTACAATGTGGTAATAGCATACAAATCCTTGATGGTGATGAGAGTTGTTCTTCCGTATGGAATTCCTGGAATGGCTCAGTCCTGCTATTGTATGGGTAGATTCTCTGAATTTCTACAGTCCTGCTATATCTTTGTGGGACCCAACCCCCAATACCTTTTCCACTTTCCCATAAAGTGTTTGGATCTAATCTCCCTCTTCAGTCCTACTGATCTTTTATTGCAGTCTTTGATTCCCTTTTCTCCTAATGCTGGATCCAAGACCTGGTCTCCCTCAATCCTGCTGCTGAAAATGATTCTTTAGTAGAGAGACCCTAGACCCCTCTTTAATCCTGCTACTCTTTTGGTTCCTTGCGCTTTGGACCATTGTAAACCTATTGGGCTTTAGCATGGATTCCTTGACCTCACCACCAACCCCTCATGCATCCAGTTTGAAAGGGAGTCAATGGACCCTCCTGAATTCTGTATTTGTTTTGTAAGGAGTTGTTAAATCAACTCCTTACAAGTTGATTGTAAAAATCAACTTGTTTAAAAAAGTTTAAAATTGCAACTGCAGTTTTGCCTTTCTTTTCAGGCTGGAAAAATGTAGACCTGCTACATTTCCATATATAAACATCTTTAAGCACGTGAACCCTTCTAGTAATCTGCAGTAGCTGGCTGCTCACAGGAGCATTCTGAAATTATTTACGAATACCAGGAATGCCAGAAATGTATGCAAATGGTAGGCAATTCACATAGTACAAGACCACTGTTCATATAATGTAAATGTACTTGTTAATCTGTTCACACATAGGCAATATTACACCATCATTGTCTACTGTTACACAGAAGTTGTAAATCGGCCACTTATGTTGAGAATTAGTGTTCCACGCTGGAGACGCCCTGGAACCTATGTACCCCCAACCCCACAACCCCAACAATTCTCTTACGAAGATTTACTTTTGTCAAGGCGATTAATAAATCTGTTTCAATCCTTTTCCATGTAGGAGCGAGTATAGAATACCTTCAGTGTTAGTGAAGTTCTTGAGAAAAGGGTTTCTTCATGGAGAATAATATTTTTATGTAAAGTAAAAAAGAAAAAAAAAATTGTGAAACGTTGTTTGTCTTCGAGGTCACAGGGGTTACTGTGATACTGGTCACCAATTGTGTTAATTAGGAGCTTTTACTTATGTCCCAATGAGCTGATGTACTGATGGCCGAAAACAGCGGCTCAAGTACACCCTTTTAATACTTGCTCCTCAGGGTAGTGAAGCAGGGAGATCCAAGATTTACTCAGGACGATAGTGTGGGTCTAGAGATTACCATGAGAAATTATTTTTGAATTCCAGGAAAACCCGAAATTTATACAAACAGTAGGAGATCCAGAAACACATTTGTATGTGTAATTTCAGATGGCATGATTTGTAAGTGTAAATTAATGGTTTTTATTCCCAAACCTTAATTTATTAATTTGTAAATCGGATACCTGCAGGTCACGTTAAGCCAAAGTTACCCAGGAGTAAATCTGCTTTCATAGGTGGAGAGTGGGTATTCCAGGCTTGGGGTGCCCTGAAAACTTTGTGTGCTCCCACAAACTTGGCAGTTCCTACCCTTCAAGTTTTGGGATATTTACTCTTGTCCAGGGCAGGAATAAATCTGTTTCAATCCACTTCTAGTGTGGGAGTGACTATAAAATGCCGTCAAACATGGTGACGATCTAGCAGAAAAGGTTTCTTTATGAAGACAAATATTTATGGAGAAATGTGAAAAAACCCAAGTTGTGGGAACTGGTTTGGGAGTCTTCGAGCACACAGGTATTACTGGGCAGCAATTGTGTCATCTGAGACCTTTTTCGGCTGAAGTCCCATGGCCTTACTGGCAGCCCAGAACTGAGGACCAAGTGCACACCCTTTCAACACTTGATTCTCAAAGCAGAGCAATCCAATGCTTTCACAGGTTGAAGGTGTTGGGTTAGAAACTCAGAACTCAGCTGTCCCCCGCACCTCTGAGGACATATAATGGAGGCCGCAGTACTCCCCCACATTCCTAAGCCTGATTGCGTCTGCTGACACCCCTGCATGCGCCTCCTTCTGTTAACGCCCTTCCGCCCCACCCACGACATATAATGGAGGGCACAGTGCAGCCTTGCACTGGGCACGCCGCCTGCAGCATATTAAAGGCGATCCAATCTGCACCCATCCATGCCTGGGACGCACCCAGCACCATGACCACTGGTCCTCTCACCCCCCACTGCTACACCACAAAGGAGCTCCAGGCCTTGAATGTGAGACACTCCATCAACAGCTTCTTTGCAGCCTCCCCACACTCAACCAAAGGATCCTTCACCTGCCTACACTGCCGTTTCTCCTGCAATGCGGGTCCACCTGCGCACACTAATGCCCACACTGCACCCACACAGAAGACTACAAACAACCAGGCACCACTCTAGTGCATCCTGATAAATGGCCACTCCTTATGCAAACACACCATGAAAATCTGGGACACCATCACCACCCACAAGCCGGATGTTGCCTTCATCATTGAAACATGGCTAACACCCTCTTCAGACTCGACATCGCCACCGCCACCCCTCATGGACACAAGATGATACACCAAGACTGCACCAACAATCATGGTGTGGGCATTGCCATCATGTTCAAGGAAACCATTCACTGACGACGACCCAGCACCCCTCATGGAGCACCTCAACCTCCGACTCCAGAACAATGCCAACACCAGGATGCAAGGCACCCTCGCATGCAGACCTCCAGGAACACGCCCAGCCTTCTGCAAGGTCATCGCCAGCCTCATGGCCTCCCCACCATTGACTCCCTCCACTACGTCCTACTCAGCAATCTCAGTTTCCACCTTAACGACCCCAGCAACATAAACTCCACTTCCCTCATAGAGAACCTCAGCAACATCAGCCACACCCAACTGGTCCCCAAACCCAAGCACGAAGCCAAACACACACTGGACACCATCTTCACTTCTAGCGATAGAATCAGTTTTATCCACGTGACTGACTCACATGGACCAACCATGTCATTCTCCACTTTACCATCTCCAATTCCCAGCACACCACCTACAAGCATCTCAGCACCCCCCACTAAAGCTGGGTCAAGGTAACCAGGACCACATGGGCACAGGCCCTAGACACCGCACAACCTCTGCAGACCTCTACCTCAACCAAGCTGTCCAAAACTTCACCTGCCAGAGTAGTCTTGCTGAAACCAGCTAAAACCAACAACGCCTCCAAGCCAGCAAGATGGTGCAATTCAGAGCTCAGAAACCCCAAACGCTATTGCCACCAACTTGAGAAACAATGGCGCATAACCAAGGACCCCTCCGACAGAGCCTCCTACAAGGCAGACCTCAGCAACTACCACCACCACATCAAGGCAGCAAAAAGAGTAGCAAACAATTCCCGCATTGACACCGCAGCCAACCACACGAAAGAACTCTTCAGAATCATCAAAGAATTCTCAAACCCAGTAGTCACAGAGACCACCATCCACCCATCCCTTGAACTCTGCAAATACCTTTTCAGTCTACTTACACAGCAAGATCACCACCATATACAACAATTTCGACCCTCAACCCTCCAGCCTAGACAAAATTTCTCAAGCAGCGAACACCAGCCACACAATAACCTCCTGGTCCATGATTACCACACACACACCACCGCAGCCATCATGTCATCAATCCACTCTGGGGTAACCAACGACCCCTGCCCCACAAGCGTTTTAACCTCAGAGCCAACACTATTAGCAAAGAACTAACGCGCATCCTCAACACCTCCATCTCCATGGCAACCTTCCCAAATGTATAGAAGCACACAAAGGTCAGACTCCTCGTAAAGAAATGCTCCACCAGCTCCAGCAACCTCAAAAACTACAGACCGATCTCCCTGCTCCTCTTCCCGGCCAAACTGCTCAAGAAAGCCATCAACCAACAGCTCACTGGCTACCTCGAATGAAACCACCTTCTCAGCACCTTACAATCAGGATTCTGTGCCATCCACTGCACGGAAACTGCACTGATCGCCGCCATGGATGACATCAGGACCCTCCTCGACTGAGGAGAATCAGCAGCTCTGATCCTTCTGGACATCTCCGCAGTGTTTGATTGTCTCCCAGCACACTCTCCTCAACAAACTCCACAACACAGGCATTCAACAAAACACCCTTAAGTGGGTTGCCTGTTTACTCTCAGGTCGCACGCAGAGCTTCTGCCTTCCTTTGTTTACTTCTACACCATAGAACATCACCTGCGGCATGCCCCAAGGATCCTCCCTCATCCCAACCATGTTCAACATCTACTTAACCCCGCTCGCAGACGTCGTCAGTTCCTACAAATGACTCAACATAGTCTCCTACACCAAAGACACTCAACTAATCCTCTCACTCACCGAAGACCCCCACAATACCAAAGCCAGCTTATGTAACGCCATTGGCCAATGTAGTAACATGGATGCTAAACAGCTGCCTCCACCTAAACACCGACAAAATGGAAGTCCTGATCTTCAGGAAGAACACCTCTGTATGGGACCACAGCTAGTGGTCATCAGAACTCGGACCAACACCCTCTGCATCAGACCATGCACGAAACCTCAGCATCATCCTCAACTGCCAACTATCCATGAATCGACAAGTAAACTCAGTCGCCTCCAACTGCTTTTGCATCCTCCATATGCTCTGCCGAATCTTTAAATGGAGCCCTACCGATACCAGAAAGACTGTCCCGCATGCCCTGGTCACCAGCCTCCTCGACTACGGCAACGCTCTCTACGCCAGAGTGTCCTCCCAGCTACTTAAAAGACTCCACACTCCACAGAATCCCATGGCCAGACTCATCCTCAACCTCCGCAAGCATCATCCCACACCTCAGGAACCTACACTGGCTCCCCATCCAGTAGAGATGCCAATTCAAAATCCTCATATTCGCATACAAGGCTCTCCACAACCTAAGGCTGTCCTACATAAACCATCGCTACTAGGTCCCAGCAAGACAACTACACTTCGCCTCGCTAAACCTCACACACACACCCTGCATCCAT
The DNA here is from genome assembly GCF_031143425.1 of Pleurodeles waltl. NCBI lineage: Eukaryota > Metazoa > Chordata > Amphibia > Caudata > Salamandridae > Pleurodeles > Pleurodeles waltl. Next base: position 1,978,203,120 of record NC_090440.1, on the reverse strand, counting down.
CACAGCCGCAGCAGAGGCCACTCCTTCTCCTACACAACAGCCAAGTCCTAGAACAGCCTGCCCATCCAGCTTCGAATAGCTCCCTCCCTGGCAGACTTCAGAAGGAGACTCAAGACGTGGCTTCTCGACAGAGACACAGCACCCTCAGGCCCGATACCTTTAAGGGTGATAGTGGTGCGCTTTACAAATACTATGATTGATTGACTGATTAAATCAATTACCAACTAATGCTTTATCGTTTGAAAGACAAAAGATTGTATTTTAGGTACAACTAAATACTATACATCTAATAATCAGATGGAGCTATCTACAGAACTTTCTTTACGTAATCAGTGTTTATTGCTACTAAGAGTGGTTATTTGCCACTAGACTTCTTCAGTCTATTTACCCAACTCCTACAGCCTGTTTGTGCTTGTTCTGTAACCTGCTCTTGTGCACCCTGCTCATTGCACTTCTTGGGAACAAGCCTCCCTCTGTGGTAATAGAAGTATCCCTGTTTAGATGTCTTCTAGTTATAAATGTTCACAGCTGTAGAAAGGGATTTGTATTCTGTATCGGTGCCGCAAGTGTGGCCCTTGGTGGCTCCAGACAAAATGCTGGCTGGGGTGCTCCAATCCCTTACGGGTCCTGGTAGAGGAATTTCGTGTGTGTGTGTGTGTGTGTGTGTGTTGAACCAAGCCAAAAAGGTAGCCGCGTGGTGCCTCTAAGCAGCCCCAATAACCCTCTACCAAAAGGATTGAAAAGCTTACTCTAAAAGTTGGGTGCTCGAGTCTGGTTCAAGTTAGATTTTGGGGGTGTCATAGTTGTCATTGGGCACATCATGATCCACAGACTGCAGCAGTGAACACAGTCTCAGGTATTAACCGGAGGGGGGGGGGGATAATCAAATAATCTGACCCTGCCCATGGTCACAATGGGTTCTCTCTTCCAGGTCACTTATGTTTCTTTGCAAACGCTGGGACAGTGCAGTTTCAGGTGTGGCCGTTTGTTTTTCCGGCCTCTGTTAACAAGGCATCTCCACTCAAGGTCATATACCCTGAAGTAGGTCTGGTACCTTCAGAACACTTGGATAACAGCCCACTACTTCAGATACTCTTCTCTCTTCAGCGATAGTTCCACCCTGCATTTCCAGCAGAATGTTCAGGTTTGTTTATTATCTGGGAAGGCGGCTAACTGTCCAAAATACCAGCCTTTAAACTCTGACATCTTCCCCAGCCACATGTTGTGGATTGCCTGGGATCGGTCAGTGAGATATCACTGGAACACCTACCCAGAGATGCCATCCTATGTTTATACTAGGCTTGCAGATTGAAATGTGAATAATAGGAGTCCTCACTTTTGTAAGTTACATATGATTTCAGAGGAGTGGTTTTTATTTCTCACTAGCTACTAGTCCACTTAACTTTTGTATACAGATTTGGTAGGCAGAGGGTTGGAGCTGAGTGTTCCCTAACCACAGTTTGTGAGACAGGTGCACATAAGGAAGGACTTGAGCTTCAACCATCTGACTAATACACGGAGGATGGCTATGAAACACTTGTGGGAAAGAATGAAGCCAGAAGAGGGCAGAGGCCGTCCTTACATTTCAAAGGGCTTCCATCTCATACTTTCGACAGGAGCTTGATGAACTTAAAAGCACTCTCAACATTGTTGTGTGCTGCCTATAATCCACGTCCCTGGTTAGCAGGCTCTCTCCATCTTCCCTTTTGTGAACCATTTTCACACGGAAGATACAAAATATATTTCTGTGTTCCTAACGGCATACCCAATCCACAATTTACATGCTAACTCTACCACATTATCACAGAGCAAACATACATGTGCCTCCTCAGCCTCACTTTGATAGGTTGAATGCCTTGTATGAGAGGACCTGCTAGGCTATTTTAACAGGATAGGCCAGTTGCTAGGATAGGCCATTGCTTCCTCCACTGCCAGTATTTCTCAGGCTGAAAAGAGAACTGTAGTTACTGTCCACAAAATAAAGGTAAACTCATGTGCATCTTGAGGCGACAGTGCCCCACTCTGTCTCAAAGCGTGCCATAGGCCCTCAGCATACGTACGTAATTCTTATGTACCCTGAAGTGGAAAATTAAGAAAAAGGCACAGTGTCTTATGATGGGGTACTTAGGGCAGGGGCACAGGTTTCACCTAGACATGTTTGAGACATACTCATCCCACAACAGTTGCCTTTGCATATACTCAGGGATTTTCACTGGAGTGCACTCGACACATGTATGAATGCTCAAAACATAATAGAACTCGCTAAAGATTTCCAGTAGTAATCATGAAAAAATAACAACGTAACAACTTCTTCCTAGAAGTAAATCTGGAAACCTTGTGAAAGCCAAAAGAGTTGGACATTTACTCCAAACTTAAAAGAGAGACTTCAGGGGTACATTTCAGACTTTTTCGATTGATTTGTCCCCTATGATTGCACTTTTCTGAATGTTTTATGAGTCAGTCTCTAGCTCACTCCTGCAACCTTCGATCCCTGTCCTTGGTCTTTTCCTGGACTCCCCGGGTACCTTCTTCCTGTCTCTTTCAAGGTAAACTGTGTGTCGGAGATCCTGGGCTAACTTCTACGGCGCACACACATAGCCCTCTCTTCTCTTTCCTGGGTAGTCCATGCTGTGTTGAACCACCTGGAATTTGTCGTCGTTCTTCCCTCGTGAGAACTGCCAAGATATCTGTTGTCTTTCCACGGGGAGCACAGGCAGGATTAAACTTCATCCTAAAAATATTGTAATGAAATTGTCCGTGTCCTGGGAAATGTTTCTTAATGATGTACTTTGAAATAATAGTTAAGAAAAGGCATAATAGTTTCAGGTTGCAATAACAGTCTTCAATACTGAAGAGACAATCAGATCATTTCATTGTTCTGCGAACAGGAATGTTCCTATAAACAGGAATTGAGACCACAGGAGGGGAGGCGGTGAGACTTTACGAACATACACTCCTCGGTGGAATGTTTGGATAGAAAGTTATTAGAGCAGAACCCCTGCTGCCTAGCAGATTAGCGATGGCTGCAAAATGGCACTGCATTGTTCATTTCCAAGCGCGGTGCATACCAGGCTACCTGTGACTTTATGCCAAATACATTTCTGTTTCATGATCTGCAGGATTATTCGCATTTTAGCATGCCTTTGTAGTGCCTTCAGGGCACACTGGAAAATGTTAAACCTTAATTAATCTGAGTATTAGCATTTGGGGTACATTGGCGGCTAAGCACGTGCTGATCATGCTGGAAGAACTAGTGATTGATTTAAAACCAGTACATGAGCATACTTTTTTGCTGATTTTTCAAGGTTGAGCGTAAACACACATTCCTCAAACAGAATTGACATTACTGTTGTATACACATATGGACTGTTAAACCTTTAGGTTTCAAGATCTAAGTCAATAGTTGCAGAATAAAAAAAAAAAGCTGCATGACAGAGAGGAGTGATCTCAGTGTAGGGCAAAGAAAAATCTGGGGTTTGAGAGGGTAACATAGAATTTAGAGGCCAGCAGGGTAAGGCAAGGGCTTTCGATGGATTGGCTCCGGCAGCCTGACCTTGGTTGGCCTGCCGAATCAAACGCTTGCTGCCAGCATTGTTTCCTCTTAAGCAGGTCTGTCATGCACTATTTGCTTGGTGGCCCTGATACTTTCTGAAGACAGGCACAACAATGTGGAGCTCTTTCTTTCGAAAGTAAAACAAGAATATGTCCGAGGTGCGTACCAGTCCTGGGCAGGCAAAGTGAATTTCTATATGGGATTGCAGGCCTTCTGTAAACAGAGTGGCAGTTCTGACTCTATGTACACCTAGTAGTGATCCACACTGGTGGCCATGCAGACTGAAAAACCAACATCCCATGAACTCAAAATGAGGTGGTGGATGAAAAAGGAGGGGCGGGACAATATATATATTTTGGTGGCTATGCCGTACCCTTTCCTTTAAGTGAGTTATTAAGGCTCTGATTATGACCTGGACTTTTAAAGACAGTGGGAGAGATTGATCAAGCGAGGTTATTACTGGCAGTCTTTACACCCGACTTTGCTGCTCGGCCTGGTAATTTGGGGAGCAACTAGCTGGTAATTCTGCAGACAGCAAAAATCTGACAAAAATACTTGAGAATAACCTCGAAATTAGTAGTATTACAGAGATAGCTCCCGGGTATTACCACTCGGCCTCATTGGAATACCGGAGATGTTTTCACAATGGTGCAAGGTGGAAAGAATGTCAAGTACTTAAGTTAGTTGACATTTTTTCTGGTCTACTTTGTTTTTGCCATCTTCATTATCAAGACCTAAGTAGTGTTCGTAGTGAGATAACAGACAGGAGAGCTGGCAGATGAGCCAGAAGTGACATAATTATAGATTCAAAGATATAGAGAAGGATGACTATTCCAGACTCCGAGTCGCGGTAAGACATAACAACGATACGTTACCATGGTAAAAAAGTAGATGATATGGTATATTAGGATTGGTGTTTTAATTTATTTTACTTGCATACAAACTCCTACTTGAAACCACAAATATGGACAGCTCTCTTGCACCTAACCTTGCATTGTTACCTTAAAACTGTAATAAAGTAAATGAATAAAACTATGTAATATGTATATTAAATAAGTCTAGATTTTTACTAGACTGTGCAACTAAAGGTTAGACCGAGGTTATATCCTTTGTGTAAAAAAATGGATTGGTAATTGTGGTGGGTGACTTCTTCAATGAATAATCACAATCCTTGTCAGGGTGAACCCTTTAGGTGACTAGATTAACCTTAGCTCAACCCTCTGGTAGCTATGGCACAGAGTAGACAGGCACTGCCATAACAATAATAATGTCAAAATGCAAAACACAAAAAATCCCAACCCGAATTAGTAAAATAGAGTAAAATTTAATAAACAAAAAAAGATGACATTGAAATGCCAACAATTCAGTAAGGGGGGATATGAATTATTAAAGTTTACAGTAAGAATAGTGTGAAGAAGGATTAAGGGCCAGATGTAGGAAATCCATGAATTGCGACTCGCAAATTGCGAGTCAGTGAGACTCGCAATTTGCGAGTCGCAATTCAGGATGCAGAACGGTGTCTCAGACACCGTCTGCGACTTGCTATGGGGTCGCAAAGACCCACCTCATCAATATTCATGAGGTGGGTCGCTTTTTGCGACCCCATAGCGAGTCCCTGCACTCACAGGGATGGTGGCCTGCTGAATTCAGCAGACCTCCATGTCTGTGACTGCTTTTTAAATAAAGCAGTTTTTTTTTTCATTTTGCAGCCCGTTTTCCTTAAAGGAAAACGAGTTGCAAAATGAAAAAAATACCGAAACCATTTGGTTTCGTTTTTTCCAGAGTAGGCAGTGGTCCATAGGACCACTGCCTGCTCTGAAAAAATATTTTTTTCGACATTCACAAAGGGGAAGGGGTCCCATGGGGACCCCTTCCCTTTTGCAAATGAGTTACCACCAGTGTGACACTGGTGGTAACTGCGAGTTGGTTTGCGACCGCATTCGCGGTCACAAAGCAACTCTGAGTTGCGATGCGGTTGCAAATAGGAAGGGAACACCCCTTCCTATTTGCGAGTCCCATTCCCAAATTGCAAGTCGGTACCGACTCGCAATTTGGGAATGAGCATCGCGTTCGGACCGTTTGCATGCCGCAAACTGCGATTTTTGCAGTTTGCGACATGCAAACGGCTTCGTACATCTGGCCCTAAGTTCCACCGATAGTCATTGGTCATGGTAAACAGGGATGTAAGTGCAACTTGACGCTGACCGTGTTTGAGTACAAGTCGTCCTGGTCAAAGATTTTTCCTTCAGGCTTTAGTCCTTTAAATCCCAGTCCACCACAGGAGTAAACTTCTAAAGCCCCTCAGGAGGGCATTTAGAGACTCATGTGGTGTCAGACAGAGGCCAACAGCACTCCAGTCCAGGTCTATTTGCCACTAATCAGCTGGGCAGTTGCAGAAAAAAAACGTTTGTAGCTTGTTGCATCACTATAGCTTGAACAGAAGGTCAATCTAATGAACCTTGGAGTCAAAGTCTTTGCCCTGAGTACAAGTATGAGTGGATCCAATCCTTCAGGGCCCTTCTTAGGTCGCAAACAGTATGTTCAATCCTCTTCTGATCTCCCTCAGGCCCAGGAGTGTTCTCTAGTAGGTGTCTAGTGACGCCACATTTTTCCCTGGACTGAGCTAGTGGCTCGGAATGACTCTTGGGCACTCCCTAACCAATGGAATAAAAGTTTCTGGGGCCAACCCTACCCACTTAGGGCATTTTTAAGATGAAAAAAACTATTTGGCCACACTTTTATGCTATTCAGGTATCTAGAAGGCACTATTACCCATAAGGGTATCCTGGCGCTGAACAGGTGTGAGTCCACTCAAACCCAGGTCCTAGTGGGACTGCTCGAAAAGCCAGGTTTTCAGCTTCTTGCGGACTTTAAAAAGGGAGAAGCTGGCTTTTATGTGTAGTGGTAGGTTGTTCCATGCTTTAGGAGCGATGTAGCAGAATGCTCGACCGCTGGACCTGGTTTTCCTTATGTGTGGGACTGGTGCAAGTAGGAGTCCCTGCGAGGGAGGAGTGTCTAGAAGGTTTGTGAAAGCAGATGTTATTGTTTAGGTATGGTGAACCAGTGTTAATGTAGTGCCTTAAAGGTGTGGGTGAGAAGTTTGAATTGTGCCCATTCGTGAACGGGGAGCTAGTGGTGCTTCTTAAAGTGTGGCATGAGTGTGGTGTGGTGTGGTGTGGGAGTGATTCTGTCAGCTGAGTTCTGAGTGGTCTGCAGTCTTCTGATGAGTTTTTTGTTCACCCTGGCATATTAGATTTTCCCATAGTACAGCTTACTTGTGACAAGGGCATGTATGACTGTTTTCTGGGTGCTGGTTAATAGTCATTTGAAAATCTTTCTCAGCATCTTCAGGGTATGGATGGAAGCATGAGGCTGTAAAGGCTGTAAAGACTTGGGAAGTCATGTCAGGTTTGCTGTTGAAGATGGTCCTGAGGTTCTGGTGTGATTGGTAGGGGTCGGTGTTGGTCTTAGATTTGTTGACAAACATGTGAAATCCCATTGTTATGTGCCCTTCACAAATGTCACAATTTGGGTCTTGTTGATGTTAAGCTTAACAGTTAGTTTTCATCCACTGGGCGATTTCAGTCATGCAGGCATTGAACTAGATCCTGGGTTTGGGTGTCTGGTCTGTGAGGGAGAGAATGAGTTGTGTTGTCGGTGTAGGAGAGGACATTGATTTTGTCGAGAATGGATGATACTGCCTAGAGGGATCATGTATGTCTTGAAGAGGGTTGAGCTCAGGGAGGATCCCTGTGGAACTCCACAGATGAGGTCACAGGCTTCTGAGGTATATGGTGCCAGGCTGACAGGCTGGGTCCTTCCAATCAGGAAGGAGCAGATCCGTTGGAGTGCATGTCCTTGTCTCTGATGTTGTGTTGGCAGTGGATAAGGATGGGGTGGGAGAATGTGCCAAATGCTGCAGAAAGGTCCAGCAGGATGAGGGCTGCTGTGTCTCCTCTGTCCGGAGTCTTGCAGCTGTCGTCCGTGACAGTGATGATGGTGGTTTCAATGCTGTGGTTTGGTCTGAAACCAGACTGAGTGGTGTTGATGAGTTGGTGGTCATTGAGGAATTTGGTGAGGTGTCTATTGATGATGTTCTCTAAGACTTTGGCCGGGAATGTTAGCAGAGAAATTGGTCTGTAGTTCGCAAATGCTGAAGGGTCTGCAGAGGGTTTCTTCAGCATGGGTAGGGGACAGTTGCGTGTTTCTAAGTATTTTGGAAGGACGAGGAGAGATGGAGGCATTCAGAATGGGGATGAGCACAGTACTGATGGGTTGCCGTCCTCTGGAGTAGGCGTAGTGGGGGGAAGTGTCTAATAGGGCCCCTGAGTGGATGGACTTCACGTGGCCTTGGTTTTTTTCTGGGATGCTGACTGGCCATGTAGTTAGCTTTGGTTCTTTGAATGAGAACAGAACGCCTTTAGCAAGGTCTGTTGGTTCTGGTTGCTAGTTGAAGTTGCTGTAGGAGATGTTGTTGCTGAACATTTGAGAGACATTGTTGAAGAGGTCCCTGCAGGGGGGTGACTGGGTTGGAGGCGGTTGATGGTGATGTGAAATCTTTCACAATGGTGAAGATTTCTTTGCTTCTTTTACTTCTGGCATCTATGTGATCCGCCACAGCAGTGCGTTTGATGGTCCGTATCATTTGGTAGTAGCGCCTTAGGGCGGATTTGATTGTGCTCCCACCTATCCTAGTTCATTCTCCATTTGTGCTTCTTTTGTTTGCAGTGGCGTTTCATTAGTCTGAGTTCCTTTGTGTACCACCTGGCCTGGGATCTGCATCATTTTGTATTGGAGCTTTTGAGGAGGGCTAAGAAGTTTGTGCAGGAGGTGATCCAATTGTTGAAATGTTTGGTGACTTTGGGAAGGCTGTTGCTGTGTTTGAGTTAGAGGGTGTTAAGACTCGGCAGACCAGTCAATTGGACTTTAACACTCAAGCAGAACCTGACACTGTAATATCAAAAAGGATGCTCACAGCCCCTACCCTGCATAATTGATGGTTAAGAGTTCTCTCTGCCTATTCAGGTCAGCTTATTGTTTGCTTCTGGGAAGCATTTCACACCATTTTTGCATCTCTTCCAATACTAATTACTGGTTGTCAAAAGTGGAAGAGCAAATGCAAAGTTAGGCTTCAGGAAGTTCAGGTAGGGAAGAGGTAAGTTTCTAAAAGTTACTTTTCCTTAATATTTAAAAAAAAATCTGACTCCACCTTTGAATTGGAGTTTTAATAGCTAGACAAAATAGTTGTTTATATCCCGAGATATAGTATTTGGATTTTAATCTGTACTACATAGGACAGCTAGGCCTACCTCAGTGAAAAATAGCTTTTGGGTCTAGCAACTGTAAGGAAATTTGAACATTACATTTCTACTTGTCCTACTTTTAAATACCATTTACATTGCCTCGTAGGTGACAAGGCCTACATAGGGATGACTTGTTATTATTTAAAAGGGAGGTTTTGACCTGTCAAAGGGGTTTATTTCAATACGTCGAACCACAGTTTTTACACAGTCAAACTACAATGCTTACACTGTCAATGTAATAGTGGATGGCACAGTATGTGCTGCAGTACCCTAGTAGCATTAAACTCACAGTCCCTGGATACATTTTGTACCATATACTCTGGACTTATAGACAAGTTAAATATACCAATTAGAAACATGCCAATTTGGATATGTTTAAATGGGGAGCACAGGCATTTTCCACTTGTTAGCAGAGTTAAAAGTGCACAGAGGTCTAACACCAGCAAAAATGTAGGCTCCAACAAAATGCGAAAAACATAGGGAGACCACATGGAAAAGTCCTATTTTCTACACTTTGAAATTTTATTTTCAAGATTGTTCCACTAAAATTTAGTAGGTAACTAGGACTGTACTGAACAGTAGTTTCACTTATCAGCAAATATTAATTAGTTGGTTAATATTTTGGTTACTATTTTGATGAAGCCAAATAATTCCTGTTTTTGTAACTCAAGTTTCTGATTTTATTCCCATGCTTCTTTTACACCTTTTACTTTTATGTGTACCGCTAATACCATTGTGGTCTAAAAGCCAGATAATAGGAAGTTATAAACCAGCATTAGATTGAGGTAAATTTATAATCTGAAACCCATGTAGAGTCGCATATGTGCACTAACTAGGTTGATAAACCCACAGTGTGTCCAAATGTGGATCTGCCCATGACATAAGCTACTTGTTAAATAAAAAGCTCTACCCGCAATCCGGGCATCTGGATCACATAGACCAAATAGATCACACTTCCCTGACATGTCACAGGCACGCAGTCTGGGAGTGGTACACAAGAGTGTCCCAACAATGGCTCTTGGTTTCAGTGGTGTGACTCAGCACTGAGACTGACAGAGGCACTGAGGGGCTTCATGGAGATTTGACACTGTCGTCTTTGCTCCATTTTGAGTACACCCAAGGGCCCTCCATGTTCAGTTCATCCAGCTGCATGTAGACCGCTGCACTCCCAGAAGTGCTAAAAGGGCAAAGGAACAGGCCTTAGCCATGAACTCTAATATGTTGTGGCCATGTTGGTCCCTGGATGCTACAGCACTCCATGGAGAAACAAGCCCATAATGGCAACGTTATACATTTTGCAATGTATGTGCCAGTCCCAAGAAAATCATACATAAATATCTTATGGCACAACATATGGATGCTTCCCGATTTACAGAAACTGAAAGCGTGTGACATGTCCCTCTGAGGAATAATTTTGTTCTATTTTTTAAACACTTTTATCAAAATTAGAAATCAAGTAAGGCACATCCAGTATTAGGGCAGTTTACAGAAATGAATGAATGCCTCTTTTCTGGTCAAACCTGAACAATCTTCAGTTACATATTAGCAAGAAGCACAATTTCCCTTATGTCAAAAGCAAAAACAGTTCAATATTTTCCCAGGATAGAGCTTTTATAAACCTTTTCAGCAGTTTATTTTTCTAAAAAATAACAGACCAAACTGTTAAGAAAACCACTTTGACTTTTTACTTTTCCTCATAGTCATTGGGTCTTGTTAACCTTTATTTTTAGGTGCACCTAGAGTAATTGATTTAAATGGGATGAAAAACGCCAGGACATTAAGATATCCCAATATTTATTTTGGCACATGACCTAGAGCTATTGTGAATGGCTTAAAAATGTAAGTACTGAAGACCTATATAAATGGTGTGCCCTGAGGATCTAAGCTACTTCAGTAATAGAGCAAATGGAAGCTTTAAGGCAACGGTCCCTGTAGGTAAGAACCACAGAGGGCAAATGATGTGGACTGTGTATTGTTAGGGGCAACGTTAAGAGTGATTAGGGTTTGTGGGGCTCTTTGGAGCAGCCTTAGTTCATTTTGAGAGTAAATGTTCCAATTTGCGACTTAAGGTAAACATTTTTAAGCATAGGTAGCTTGCAGGCGAGGCTGCTACGTTAGGGTGGAGGAGCGTCACCCCCCAGCAGCAGCAGCTACAAACCTTTTACTAAAAAACAATAATAAACTGTGTTCATTATCGTTTTTTTTAGTCAAAGAATCGGGGCCATGGGCTGTGACGAGCTCTGAGGTGGAGTGCTGTACACCCCCCTCATTGCGCATGTATGTTTGGCCGGCCGTCTCGGGCTGGCCAAACACACATGCGCAGTAGGTTCTCTCCAGCCTGGCACTGTGATGCCAGGCTGGAGAGAGCAGGCACAGGCTCCTAGTCTGCCTGGGAGCGCCCTGGCTGGATGCTCCCAGCCAGTCCTAACGCTGCTCTGAGCAGCGTCAGGATTTGCCGCAGAGCAGGCTGGGAGCCTCTGCCTAGAGCCTGCAGGAGAGGAGCAGCGTGGTGGTGGTGGCGACGGCGAGTGAAGGTAAGTGTATTTTTTATTAAATTAATTCCTCCCCTTTCCACCACATCCCCCTGCATGCGCTGCCCCTTCAAAGCCCCGTGAGCCGCTCCTGGTAGCTTGTAATGTAGTTAACATTTCAGTGCTCTCATTCCAGATTGGAACTAGTGAAATACAAATTACACCCATATTGCTGCAATCAGTACATTATCTTATGTCTGAAACCGGTGACTAATAAGTTACATAGTCATTTCCCAATTAACACAGAATGGGTAAAACCCTTTCATAATTGGCCCTTAAATTATGTCTGAATAGGGTTGAACCATTAAACTACTTCTTAAATATAGAACTGGCATTAGGCACTTCAAACTGTTGTGATAATCTCCTCATTTTGAGGGTCGACTGCACAAGCACTGTGACCCCTGTTGTAATCTCTCTGTGGGCTTTTAACCATGCCCATGTCATGCCCATCAGTTTCGTTGGTTCGTGGGCTTGCCTTTTAAAATTTGCTTGATTTTATTTGTGAAAGGCATGCATATGTCATGCCTTTTCCGGTGTTTAGCCCTCCTCAAGAGCACCGGTAAACTAGTGAAAACATACGAGGCCCCATGTTTTCCGGAATGGCTTCTGTTCTACTTTCTATTTTTATTTCTTACGCAGTGCGATCTTGCTGGGCATTAGTCGAGCGCTTTGCATGACATCAACCCTATTACATAGATAATTGCATAACTGCTGATACGTTTGACTGCAAGCGAACTTCTGTTTCCTTTTGTGTGCTCCTTTAGAGGTCAGGCTCATAGCGTTGCGTTTTAGATCGGCTTGTTTCATTTTTACCACCATTGTATAAGTAGTTACGTCAAATAATGGCTCTTTGTAAATAGAGGACACTGCAGTGGTTCTATTCAGGCTGTAGGTGGCAGTGTTACAGGACCAGCTCGGACCTCTGACTCATTTGACATTAAGATAACGTATTACTGTACATCACACGGGCAGGCCGATTCTCCCAGTATGACTAATGCAGAAGTTTACTAGAAAGATTGTTTGGTGATAGCAGCACACAGCAGACACATTAAGGAACACTCTGCTGACAGCTGATGAAATAACAGGAGCGGTATATACAAATCACTATAAAGCTTTCTTAGCAAAGTACAAAAAATTAAGGAAAAAAATGGTAATTGGAATGGAACCAAGAAACAGATTATACATTTTTAAATTCCTCTTATTACTGTCGCTTCCTTGTAAGAATCGTATTTATTGTGGCGTAATTATCTGGCACTCTGACACGATGGACCTCATTATGACATTGGCAGTAAATCCCACTCACCGCCATGCTGACTGCCGCCAACATACCGCTGCTGATATCCGCTAATCATATTATGACACACACACAGCAATCCGTCACTAATCAGCCACACACACAAATCCGCTAGCCCATACCATCAGTGATTAACTGGCGGTATCAAAACCCACACCGTTACGCCAACAGAACAACGTCCACAACATTATGACCCACGAATCACCACGGTGGACATTCCATGGCGGTAAACCATTGGCAGTACATACCGCCGCGCTGAAAATACACACACACAACCAAAACACCACCACATTGGTTAATTCAAACTACACACACCTGCCACCCATACACACACCACACCCACACCACTATAAAACACCCACCCACAGTACCCACAACCCCTTCTGAATACAAATGATTGGCACAAAACAGACACCAGGAGTACAGACAAAGCCTGAGCCACACACCACCTACACCTATACACCACCCATGCACCCCACATCACACCCCCCAACACATCACCCTACACATCCTCACCTACACAACTCACACAACCCCCATGGCACCACAAAGACACCCCAGATTCTCAGAGGAGGAGCTAAGGGTCATGGTGGAGGAAATCATCCGGGTAGAGCCACAGCTATTTAGATCACAGGTGCAGCAGATATCCATTGCTAGGAAGATGGAGCTATAGCGGAGAATCGGGACAGGGTCAACGCCATGGGACAGCACCCCAGAACCAGGGATGACATCAGGAAGAGGTGGAATGACCTATTGGGAAAGGTACGTTCCATAGCAGCAAGACACCGGCTCGCAGTGCAGAGGACTGGCGGTGGACCCCCACCTCCTTCCCCACAACTGAAAACATGGGAGGAGCAAGTCTTAGCAATCATGCATCCTGAGGGCCTGGCAGGAGTAGCAGGCAGGAGGACTGGACTCTATTAAGTCAACTCTCTATTACTATCACCCCCCCACCTGCATGCCATCACATACCCCCGCCCTTACCCTCACTCCCATCACTCTACCACTTCCCACACACACCACCATCACAACCCACTCATCCCAATGCCAAGCCCTGCATGCCCTACCAATGCTTGGAGACCACTCACAGCTCTGCATGGACACCTATCACTACAGCATGCACACTAGAGAGAATCACCTAGCCCACCAAATAACAACTTACACGAGGCAAAGCTGCCAGGGCAATAACAACCATAGAGGGCAACCCACCCATGCACAATATGTCACACACAGAAACAATAACACTGCATTTACATCCCCACGGGTACCCCAGCAATGTCACTGGAGAAGAGGTGCCAGCAACATCCAGTCCCCCCCACAGAAGAGGGCCACATTTTTACAGCAGCTCTGGTCGCCTGGATCTGGATGACCAACCTGGCCCATCAGGGACCTTCGGACAGTTGGTTACCCAAGCACTCTCTCACACCACCACAGAGCCTCCCACCTCAGGAAACACCACCACAGCACCCACTCAGCGGGCCCATACCTCTGTACCCAGGACACATCAATCAGCAGTGTGTCCACCACTACAGGGACCCCAGAGCACACCACAAACCCAGGGTAGTCAGTGACCTGGGGTCAGTGGCAGTGGGCACACGGTTCAGGGGACAGATGCACAGGACAACAGGGAAGCTGGGAGGACTACTGTGTGCCAGGGGGAGGACAGGCCCAGGGAACAGACTCTCCAGGAGGCACTCACCGCGATCCTGGGAGCATACCAACATTCCTAGGATACGCTGGGCCAGATCCTGGACAAGATGCAAGAGGACATGTGACTGCAGGAGGGACAGTACCTGGGGATCAGGGAGGACTTGAAGTCCATTAACACCACCCTGGTCTCCATTGCAGGGGTGCTGGCAGATATGGTCAACAGTATGAGGGAGGCAGTGGCACAACAGTGGGCCCCTGACACTAGCCAGACTAATGAACATCCCTCCACCTCTGCTGTGAGCAGCACAGAGATCCACCTGTTAGATGGAGGCAACGAAACCTGGCCTTCAGGAGGCCGAAGGACTTTTCTATTATTCTTCTTGTTCGCCCATGTGCCTCATTGTAACGTTCCTCGGCCCTTGTCCTGGGATTCCTCACAGGGGTCAGTAGCCATGAAAGGTTGAGGTAACTGTTAGCCACACACTATGCCTTATGGCCCACACCATACCCATACACCAACATCCACTGGGTGGGAATCAGGGCTCACCTATTAGCCACACCCTGTGCCTCTGTAGTTGGACCATCACATTTGGGATGCTGCTATTACGCAGGATAAAAGCATCATGCCCCGAGCCTGGATATTTAGCATTGACATGGGAGATGTGCTGGTCCGCCAAACACACCAGCTGCACATTCATTGAGTGATAACTTTTACGATTTCTGAAGACCTGTGTCCCATCAGTCGCACCAATGATATTGGGATATGTCCCATTGCATAGAAGTCAGCCTTCACTGCGGCCAAATCCTCCACCTGGGGGAAAACTATGTAGCTGCACATGTGTTTAATCAGGGCAGCCAACACTCTGGTCAGCACTACTGAGAACATTGGCTGTGACAGTCCTGCTGCCAAGCCCACTGTCACTTGGAAAGAACCAGTTGCCAAAAAATAGAGCACAGATAGGACTTGCACAAGAGGGGGGATCCCAGTGGGGTGACGGATAGCAGATATCAGGTCAGGCTCTAATTGGGCACACAGCTCTGTGATTGTGGCCCTGTCTAGTCTATAGGTGAGGATAATGTGCCTGTCCTCCATTGCTGCCAAGTCCACCAGGGGTCTGTACACGGGGGGGGATGTCTCCACCTCCTATTCATCCGCAGCGGTTGCATTCTATGGAGTAAAAGAGTGAGCAGCTGGTCATTATCTGGACATTGTAACCACTACAGTTCAATGCATATTGTGATTGTTACAATATTTTGGTGGCATATGTCCAGAATGTGAAATTGTGAACTGTGACGCAGTTAGGATCCATGGCCTGCCCTCCCCCCGAAATGGCATCTGCCTGTCCAGTATGGAGGGACAGGTGGCAATGAGGTAATTCTGCTGACGTGCGCCGTTGCGGGAGGCGGTCGAGAACCGCCGTGCAACTCCCCATTGGTTATCATTGGGCCCTATGGGGTACAGTGGCCAATGGTGATGTGCGGTGACGGTACGCACCGCTGCGGACATGACCGCCATTTTCTATCTGTTCACTCACTTGCTACCTGACCTTCAACAGGAGAGGACCTATACTGCATGTGCTGCTGTGACCTGTGATTGGAACCTACCATGGCGCGTGTGACTGGGGAAAGGGTCCCCGCCTTCACCTTGGCGGAGTTGGAGCGATTAGTGGATGGGGTCCTACCCCAGTATGGACTGCTGTATGGGCCTCCAGAGCAAAAGGTGAGTACACTGTGAGTACGATGCATGGGGCATGAATGCATGGAGTGCTGTGTGTGAAGGCCTTGTGTTGGAGGGATTGGTGGATGGGCCCTGGGCAGCGGTCAGCATGTATGCTGGGCCATGTCTGTGCTAATGGGAAGGGGCATCGTGGGTCATGAGTGTAACAGGCAGGACGGTCGGACTAATACCTTACCCTGTGTGTATTTCTCTGCAGGTCAGCGGCCATCAAAAGAAGGGTATATGGCGTGCCATCGCCAAGGACGTGCGGACCCTGGGGGCCTACGGCAGGCGGAGCACCCACTGTCGGAAACGGTGGGAGGACCTGAGACGCTGGGCACGGAAGACGGCGGAGGCCCAGCGGGGGATGGCCTCCCAACGAGGAAGGGGTGCTGTCGAACCCTGACCCCCCTGATGGGCTGCATATTGGCGGTGGCCTATCCGGAGCTGGATGGGCACTTGGGGGCATCACAGCAGCAACAAGGGGGTGAGTACAGTGCCCTTCATTACTACCTACGCCTAGTGGGGTAGTATCCGGGTGGGGGATGTGGGCCTATGGGTGCCCCTAGGTCAGGCCTGACATTGCAGAGTAGGTCCCATGTTGGGCAGGGTTCTGATGTGAAATTCCTCCAACCTAGCTAGTAGGCATCCACTACTGGGCAGGGGTGTGTGGGTCTCAGGTATGCTGGAGTTGGCGGTATGTGTCCCTACTCATGGCCTGGTGACTAGCATTGTAACTGGTAGTTCATTGCTTAATGCGTAGGGTTGTTCCCTGTGTGTTGTGTACGGAAACAGTGGTGTTGGTGCCGCCATTGACCAAGTGTATAATTTTTCTCTTCCCCCCCCCTTTTTGTTTTGTCATCCTGTCCTTATGTGCATTAGCATGATCTGGCAGAGGAGCAGAGGCACCGGCGACAGAGGGAGCTGCATCCCACAGGACCCAGGAGGCCGAATCCACTGACGGTGAGGGCACCAGTGGGGCGGATGGTGAGGGGAGCACCGCAGCGGAGACTGGAGGGGACAGTTCGGACACTGATACTTCCTCCGATGAAAGCTCCCTGGTGGTGGAGGACACCTCTGTGACCACCCCAGCTACACGTATAGCGGCCACCCCGTACCAGCACCGTCTGTGACCACCCCAGCTACACGTACAGCCGCCAACGCCGTACCAGCACCGCCCTCCCAGCAGCTCCTCAGTGAGTTTCCCGTGCCCGCTCACCCAGGAGGGTGGGCATCTCCTTCGTCCCAGGCACCTCAGGCACTGCCCCAGTTAGCCCTGCTGCCCTGAGTGAGGAGGCTATTGACCTCCTGCGATCCATCTCTGTTGGGCAATCAACCATTGTGAATGCCATCCAGGGGCTGGCAGCCCAAATGCAACAGTCCAATGCATTTCTGGAGGACATTCACACTGGCTTGACCGCCCAACAGAGATCAATCCAGGCTCTGGCCTCCTATGTGATGGCAGCCATTGTCCCTGTTTCCACCGCCCCCCCTCCAACTTCCTCCACCCAATCCCATTCCCCTCAACCCCAACCTATCCCAAGCACACAGGCAGACGAGCATGCAGACAGGACCACACACAAGAATGGACATGGCAAACACATGCACCACACTTCATCCCACAGGCACTCACACAAACACCATCCAGATGCAGACATACCAACATCCACTGCCTCCACTGTGGCCCCCTCATCCTCCTCCTCGTCCACCTCCCTCCCAGTTGCATCTCCACTCACACCTGCATGCACTACATCCTCATCCACTATCACCATCACCAGCACACCTATCAGAACACACACCTCACTGGCAGTCACCACCCCCACTTCCATGCACACGTCCCCTTTGTCCTCACCCACTGTGTCTGCGCCCCCTCCTCCCAAAGTACACAAATGCAAGCACTCAGACGCCCAACAGCCATCAACCTCACAACAGCATCCAGCCCATGCACCTGCACCCAAACACAACAGACTGACACCTCCTACAACCACTCCCTCTTCCTCCACTCCCAAACCATCTCCCTCTTCCCGCCCCAATGTCTTTAAGAATCTTTTCCTCAACCACAATTGACCTCTTCCCTCCCCCTCCCCCCGTCCTTCACGTCAGACCAGGGTGGTCAAAACCCAGGCAAGCACCTTAGCCACCCAGTCCACTGGCACAGTAGTGTCCCCAGCAACTCCAGGTGGGAATGGATCCTGGCCACCAGCCAGCCAGACGGAAAGGGTGCCTGCCCCAAGTGCTGCAGGAAGGAATGGCAAGGATCCAGCCCCAAGTGCTGCAGGAAGGAAGGGCAAGGAGCCAGCCCCAAGTGCAGGAAGGAAGGGCAAGGAGCCAGGTCCAGCTGCTGGCAGAAAGGGCAAAGGGCCTGCACCAGCAGGCAATATGGACAAGGGGCCAGCTGCTGGGACTCAGTCGGAGAGCTCACCACCAACCATGCAGGTGCAGTCGTCCGAGGCTGCAGGGGATGGGCTGGAACTTCCCCCCACCATCAGCACCTACACCAGTGGGCAGCCGTCCGAGGCTGCAGGGGATGGGCTGGAGCCTCCCCCCACCACCACCAGCAGCACCACCACCAGTAGCAGCATCACCAGTGGGCAGCTGTCCGAGGCTGCAGGGGAAGGGCTGGAGCCTCTCCCCACCACCACCAGCTTCACCAGCAGCACCACCTCCAGTGGGCAGCCGCCCAAGGCTGAAGGGGATGAACTGGAGCCTCCCCCCACCACCACCAGCTCCACCAGCAGCACTGCCACCAGCAGCAGCGCCAATGGGCAGCCGTCCGAGGCTGCAGGGGATGGGCTGGACCCTCGCCCCACCACCACCAGCAGCACCGCTACCAGCACCACCACCAGCAGCAGCACCAGTGGGCAGCCCTCTGAGGCTGCAGGGGATGAACTGGAGCCTCCCCCCACCACCAGCAGCAGCACCACTGCCACCACTGAACAGCCGTCACCGCCGGCAGACATTCTGTAGACATGCGTCCATGGGCTGCTGTGCGGTCTGCCCCCTGCAAATCCAGTGGGTATGACAATCACCTGAGAGACTGTGACCTTGCACTCCCAAAGCTCTGCATCAAAGGGCACGATGCCCCCTCCAGAACCAGTGGAGATGCCATCCACTCACCCCATCCTCCCCAGGATGAAGCTCACAGGGCACGATGCCCCCTCCAGAACCAGTGGAGATGCCATCCACACACCCCATCCTCCCCAGGATGAAGCTCCCTGGGCACAATGCCCCCTCCAGAACCAGTGGGCAAGTCACCCATTTGAGAGACTGTGGCCTTGCACTCCCAAGGACCAAGCACTGGGCATGTTGCCCCCTCTGGAGCATGTGGGCAAGTCACCCACTTGAGTGACTGTGGCCTTGCACTCCCCCGGACAGAATAATGGGCATGTTGCCCCCTCCAGAGCCAGTGGCGTTGTACCATCTTGGGGCTGAGGTGCGCCCCTGTTCCCCATCCCCCTGAGGTGCCTGCCTATTTTTGACCTGATGCCCCTGCAGTGTTCTTTCCGTGTTGTCGCAGGAGTCAAGTGGGGCATTGGACTTTGTAATGTGGCCCACGAACATTGAGGACTGGGCAGTGTCCCTTCACTTGTAAATATGTATATACTTTTTTATTTGAATGCACGTATTGCTACTATTTTATCTATTTACATTATTTTTACTCTATTGTAGTTGTCCTTGCATTATTCCTGAGGGGTACGGGGTAAATGTTATGTTGCTGCATCTGCTTGGGTGTATGGTGTTGGGTGTGGGGGTGTTACGTGTGTGTGTCACTCTTTTTCCTCCCTCCTTCCCCTGTGTGCTAGGTGGCTGTACTCACCATCTTCGTATTCGCCGTCGGTGTTCGTAGTGGAGCAGCACGGGGAAGACATGCAGCTCGGGCTCCATGGCGGCGTGGTTGTTCCCGGAGTCTGCACAGGCGATTCGTTTCCCTTCCGTGCAGTGTTTCTGCCAGGCTTTTGATGTCATTGGTACCGCCCCGGAAAAGGTGGTGGTTTCCGGTGTCTTAATACAGTGGGCGGAACATTGTCAGTTGGTGTGTTAAAGTGGCTGTCTGTCTGAGCTGTTTCTGCCATGGTCATAATTTGGCGGTATTTACCGCCAGCCTGTTGGCGGTATTACTGCCACTTTATCACCAACGGCCAGGGTTGTATTGACCCCCTATATGCATTATCACTGCAATCGCTCATTCCACTTTTGGGTATTTGATTTCCGTGTAGCGCCCAACGCCGAAGGTATATACTTATGGATGTAACAGAAATTTGAAAGGTGACATTAAGGCTATCATTAACACAAAAGTCGGAAAATGTCTTACAGCCCCATCGTAATGCTTTAAATGCATACCTAGAAACTACCCTTTATTTGGTTACTTCTGCTTGCTTTTTAATAATATTCACCACCAAAAAAGTGATTTCTATGGGGTCACACTTTTGCAAATCTCCCCCCCCCCCCCCTTTGCCAACATTCCCCCCAAACACTGCCAAAAAAAAAACAGTCTCCTTTACTGTATTGGGATTCTAAACATCTTGTCTCACCTTCATTCAAGAATCAACAGACTGACAGGTATAAAAGTGTAGCCAGGGCATTAAGTGGGCTTAAAAAACTGGGGGTTACTCAAAGGGGTGTGGCTGATGTAATTAAGGGCGTGCTATAAAAACAAGTAAGCTAAAATAGGTGCTTAGCATAGTGAGCCACCGCACTGGTATTTTGCTGCTTTTTTCTCTCATTACGTCCAGATATATAATAAAACAAGTAACATTACAACTACAAGAAGCCGGGAGTACCCTTGGCTTTGTCAGTGGTTGTTAGTTACATAAGATAAATAAGCAACAACAATGGCTTCATTGCATATAATACTGAAATTTCTTCAGTTCTGAACTGATGACTGTGAAAGAACTATAACCAGTCTCTTTGAAGTTACTTCAAAGGCACTAAAGGGTGGTACTGCTACAGAGTAAGGATTTCTTTTCACCCTGAAGGTGAGGGAAAAATATAACTTTTGTTTTACAGCTAGGAGTAGTTTGTTTTTTAAAGGTCTTGTTTATAATTTCATTGCAGTAGGCCTACTAGCCCTAAAATATGTAATACACTATGCCCTCCAGGGGCTAACTATATGGTCACACTGAATTACTTTCTGCCATTTTCTTTTCATGTGGTTGTGCCCTCACGGGGCTAACTATATGGTTACATGACCATGTTTCTTACAAATGCTATTATCATTATGGTGTCCGCGAGGGGCTGTTCTGAGCATTAGAATCTAATGCCAAAAGTTTATTTCTGATAAAGGTTTTTATTGGGTTGATATGATAATTGTATATGTTTTATTAATCCCTCCTTATTGCACGTATGGCTGTGATTCAGGCTAACTTAACATTCCTGTTACACTATGACTGGTTGAACACTCTTGATATGTGTGGGTGACCCTTCTAGTTTATTTCTGTCATTACCTCTCCGTGGCTGTCTTACGTCTTTCTTTTCTTTTTTTTTAGAATTGTGTTAGCCAGCCACAACTCTGATGATGGGTTGGTGAAAGTGGTATTCTATTGGAATTAGCATGGGGAATTAAAATTAGGATGCTAAATGACAACATTTACATTTTTTGGCTTTCGAGGAAGAAGATAAATGGAAGTGCTTTAGTTATGTGCAGGCCGCTAGAATTATGTGGCAGAAAAAGACCCAATTATGAGGCAGGAATGACCAATTTATAAGGAAGAAAAGTCAAGTTATAATTTTACAACGCCGATAGCTCTAACTCAAGCAAATGCGAGACCCATTGCATTGCAAATGCTTGTTTTTAACTTGCAACAACCAGGGCTGCCTATTTGTTTTCTGCTACCTTTCAGTATTTTTTTTCAGTATATCTCTTTTCCAACTCGGGCTCATTTGGTCTGCATTTTCAACTTTATTATATTTTCTCCGACTTTTGTTTTTTTGTAAATGCGTCTCTCGTTTCATGCATTTACAGTATTATTTTTTGCCCCATTAGACAGACTCGCTTTGTGTTGCACTTCATGGGCTAAATTCCTGCAGTCTACGTTTGTATAACCTTTTCAGTTTTCCTGCTCTGGCTTCCTCTTTCACTTCCCTCTCTTTCTCTGCCTCCTTTCCCAACGTTTTCCATGCTTCACCTTTCCCGTCCTCCCTCCTGGCGTGCACAGGTACTGATGAAGTGAGGAGTGTAGCAGGGTGATCTCAGGGGATCCCTTGACAGTGCTCACCGGCCTGCAGCTAAGCGTGAGAAGCGGTGGGGTTGAAAATAATTTAGGTATGTGCTCCTCAGTCTTTTCGCATCTGATGACCTCTTCTACTCGTAAATCTTCTGGTTCCTCGCTGGGAAAGGCACAATTGTCTTTGCAGCATTCCTACATTGATAGAAACATTTTATAGAGTAAAGGGTAACTGTAATTTCTTAAATAGGAATTTTGCATGCTAATCCAGAGACTTTGGCGCTACCGTTTGTATTCAATCAGTGCTTAATTTGTGCTTGTTGTTTCCGGTGCCACTTATTTGAGGGCCGGGGCTTATTCTTCTGCCTCAAGCATTTGCTGCGAGCAAAAGACACATATGGGACGGATGGAGGAAGGGAGAAACGAAAAAGCGTCACAAAGGGCGAAAGTAGAAAGCCGCAGGAGTGAGCTGAAGGGGCTGGGAGTGGCTGTATATGGATTGAAGAGGCCCGAGATGGCTTCAGGATTACGCCGCCTCGGTATTCTATGTGCACACATTTAAATGCAACAGCCGCGTGTTTAAGAGGAGGGGCCTTTGGGCACCGGCACCTTTTTATCTACAACTAAGCGCTGAATTCAATTAACATGAAAAATAAATTATACTCTCTAAGAAGTAAATAAGTATCAGCAGTGCTTGAAATGGAAAAATAGAAGTGCAGGCACTCTGTGCCAGAGTACCTGCCTATTTCTGACAAATGCCGGTACTGTCTAATTAAAAGCATTACGTTTTTCCCAAGAAGTGCAGGTACTCTCCCTCTCAAAATAAAAAAGTGCCGGTACTCAGTACCGGGCAGTACCGGCCCATTTAAAGCACTGAGTATCAGCCGACACGACGACGCTGCTGCTATGTGGTTTTAGCAACCACGCCACTATTCCTTGTCTAAGCCAAAGATCCACGTGCATACCACCACCCCCTCTTCATATGCAGCACTCCCTGTCACATGCCATTTCTAATTCACATTAAATTAATTAATTATGATGATATCATAGTGTGACAATGTAAAAAGAAAATTAAGGGTTTCAACCTTGCTCACTTTCAACAGGACACATCGTTTCAAGTCCTTTACTGACCTCTCAGAAACTTTTGTCACCGTCCCATCTGAACCTGTGTGAAAATCATACCTCAACATCCCCGTGTGCCTGTTCTTGTCCTCTTCTTGTTCACGCGTTTTTATAACCCTCACTGTTATAGCGCTCATTGTTTGTACCTGCTCTTGCGTGTGCAGATCTATTACTGCACGTGTGCACGCATGCACATCTCTGGATGCTATTTCTTACTAAAAAATATTTCTCCAATTAGTTTGTCTGGCCATGTTTGTATATGTCGTCCCCGTATGGCTGCCCCTCCTTGTGAGCGTTTATCACCATACGGGTTTGTCAATCCTGCCAGAGCGCGCGGGTGTATCTCCCATATATAGGAATCTATACAGCCGGCGAGCAATTATAATATTTAGATAAAACAGATACAGGACAGTGCGTCTGGTTATACTTTTCTTGCCTTTCATATCACTGGGACTGCTACGACAAACAGCAGAATAAGGAAGCGAGATTTAACTATGAAATGATAGCCTGACTTGGATGCGTATTTGATGATAAATGGAACTTCAAATTTTAAGGTGAAACAATATTAAAGTGGTTCGTCTTGATGCCTCCCCCCCCCCCCCACCATCCTCCTGCTGTCCCTTATGACCCTGACCCTCTTGATATCCGATGTCTTGCATTGTATCCCGCTGCTCCCTTCCCACTGTTAACGCTAGCCTGCCCCATCCACACCCAGTCAGTGATATCTTTTGATATTATGGGGTGATGTGTGATATTTTCGGTCAAAGTGTAACACTCTACAAATCAACCCAGAAAATACTTACACACAGCACACGGATATAAAAGGTACACTTTATTTCAAAGAAGCACTGAACACATAATTCAAGGAAACAACGTATAAATAATGCAAACACAAACTGCACATTTTTACATAAGGAACATTGCACACACCACCCTATTATTGAAACGTTTCCACAGGAAAATGACTACCAAGAGAAACAAAATACACACCAGTTATAGAAACAATGCAAAGGTTTGCACTATATTATGTTTAAAAAAAAAAAAAGCCTATAGATATTTTACTTCAACTGGTTATTTTGTTGCCTCGTCTGTGTCCTTTTTGTGTGTCACTGCTTGATTTTCTTTCGTGGTATTATGGATTTGGGGTTGCTATATATTAAACATCTCACTTGCATACCCTAGCAGCAAATGCAGTGTTCCTACACATCTGTCTGCATATATTTGATTCTGTTTCATACCAAGTCTTTGCATAGAATTCATGCAGTCAGTGAGCAATTACAATATTTAAAAATTACAGGACATTGCATATTTGGATATACTGTTCCTTCCTTTCATAATATTAGAACTGCTATCCATGCCACACAATTCCACTCCATACAATTTTATGCCACACAATTCCACTTCATTCCACACAATTCCGCTCCACTTCACACAATTCAACTCAACGCCACCCCATTCTACTCCATGCCTCATAATTCCACTTCACACAGTTCCGGTGCATGCCACACAGTTCCACTGTGCTTCATAAAGTACCATTGTACACCACACCACTCCAGTCCAACAAAGCCAATAGATCGCACATAGGAAAGACCTGTTAGCTTTGCCAGTGCTTGTTTCCTCTTGTGATTCCGGCCTGCCATTAGACCTCCAATGAGCAAAGACGGCAGGGGTTATTGGTGCCCAGTCCCAATCACATGAAGCACAGAAGCAGCTAAACAGAGACTAGAATAGTTCAGGCACTTCAGGTCAGCTAAAAATAGTTTATAGGTCAGTCACCTGTGCCTGAAGATATCTCAGTGCACAGCATTACTCCAACTGCACTGCAGCCAAACTTTGTAGAACCTGATTACGAGTGCCTCGGAGGGCGGTGTGTTAGTTATCGCAACTGATAAAATGCGTCACCAAGGTGTCGGAATTTTTCGCACCTATTACAAGTTCTAAGCATGAGGAATAACAATGCATATTCTGTTGATTACAGCACCAAAATATGCTTGTCCTTGTACTTACCCAGCACTGATCACACTGTTGTATTCCACCTGCTGACAGTTAACGGGAGTTCTGACTTCTGGTGATTGGTATCCCTGGGTGAATTGGTGTTTGCCCAGGGATCCTAAAATAACGAGTCATTTACAATGGAGGCCGGGTCTCTTAAATTGCGCAATCGCCAGGCCTTTAAATGGCCCGGCACTCACAGGTACTGAGTACCGGCACTTCTTATTTTTCTCACTCTGAGTACCGGCACTTCGCTGCCGCCAAGTAGAGTACCGGTAATCGTGAAAGGTAGTCTCATTAGCTGCTAGTGCTGCTGAGCACTAGGCTGTCAGAGTTGAACCTGTCTCTGACAGCTAAGGTGCTGCTCTAGCCCTGAGCCGACCCCGCTGAGCTATTCAGCAGGGATTATCTGCCTAACGTCCAGGTATTCACCATCACGCTGTGTTTGACAGAACAGGGCCCATTCAGGCCTTGTGCTGTCAATCACATTCACACTACTGTGTGCATTCTGTAAACACAGGAATGGAGGGATCCCCGCTCACAGCTACATCTAAGAAAGCCATGGGAGGAAATAAGTTTAAAATGGCTTTAATTCCTCCTGAGTCTTTTGAAGGAGGGTCTGCTTATGTCTGTGTGTTTGCCTGCTTGTATGCGTGTGTTTTTCTGTGAGAGAAAAGCGAATGAAAGAGGGAGAGAATCAGGACACTTTGAGGAGGACTGTGTGGAATCCTTTGTTAATTTTTGCATGGACTCGCTTGAGTGTGCAAGTGTTTTCCAATACTAATTCCTTGAGCTCATGCATCAGGTGTTGAAAACAATATAGCATGACTTTGCACTACTCTTAAATACAACTCAAAACAGTCTATAATTCACAAGTAACAGCAACATAATCTATATAGGGAACAGAACACAACAAGACAAACTAAGGATAAGGCAACATAGAATCTGAATAAGTTGCAGAGTAATACGTGTCCCTCTTGACGTACACTTTGTGAAAATGGATCGTACCGCATACGATTTAAGATGGCATGTCATTGGCATAGTGTGCAACCTGGAAGGACGAGGAAACCCTGGACAAAAACTACAAAGATGGGAATGCAAGTGGATTCAGCACTGTAACTCCATTGAAAATGGACCGAACACAATGGAGGAATTGAGGTTTTAGTGCAACTTGTGACTCAGACTGCTGCCTTCTTAAAGTGGAAGTATAAGGATTTTGTTTTTTAACAAGATACTTCATTTTAAAAAATGACCTGAAATAAGAACCCTCTTACACTGGAGTAATAAAAGGATGATTTTGTCCTTTTTAAGAAAAACAACTTGGCATCAGAAGTAGTAATAGGCCTCTGTTCAGTTTTTTTTTAAAAACTAACCATTGCGGCAAACAAATAGGCTCTGTGAGCAGATACATAATTAATTATATGTAACCATATATGATATGTAATTTACACTGACCATAGTTGTCCCTTCTTACCCTTCACTCTCTACCAAATATTGTGCATCCACATGACATGTATTTCCACAGTCCTTTTCTAATTTTCTCCTTTTGTATATAAAACCTTTTAATTCCATTTCCAAGAATTTAATGTCCTAATTAGAGAATTATTTGTGTCCTCTTCCTACATCATTGTTACTGGTGGGCTTCTGTGGTATGTTCTAATCCTCAGTCTAATTCACATCCATTTTTACCTCATTCCTGTCTCACAAACCTCAGGATTCATTGCTTGTAGGCAGTGTGTGTGTTTGCACGGTGGTCTTGTACGTCCTGCGAATGACTGCATGAATGAGAATCATGGGATTTCCCACTTTTGCAAGCATCTCTACTATGCAGGCATCTTCCAGATTTTGAAAATGGGCTGCCCTACTAAGTCCCACGCACCCACCTGTGAGGGGAGAGAAACCTTTAAGGAGCCGGCCACTTGCACATCAATGACACCAAGGGCTGAAAAGGAATATAAGTTTTCCTCAAAGGACCAGGCATTCATAAATGGCATCGTTCTGGCAGACTCCATAATCAAAGTGACAGCCAGGAAGAGGGCCAACATCCCCTAACACTCTGGGCCTCCTCCATAAAAGGAGGGCAAGAGGATGGAACTCATGGTACGCAGATTCGAATGTAGTGCTGCAAACCAGTGGTGCATTAGAAACTCTAACATGCTGATCAGTAGGCATGTTCATCAGCATTGAAGGTGATGGGAGAGCAGTTAAAACACCTCCCTCAACAGTATAGGAAAAGGCAGCACATCTTACCAAAAGTGGGAAAACATTGCAAATAAATTTTAAAAATCTGCTTTGGATGCAGCAGACACATCAGGTCGACAGATGATGATGGGAATCATGCTAAGACGTCACTCATGGCTGAGAATCTTGGCGTTTAAACTAGAGGTGCAGGCAAATAATATAACTCCTCCCCCCCCTTTTTTTTCAATGGCCAGCAGCTGTTCGGAAACTCAGTGGATGAAAGTCTCAACCAACTAAAGAAGGACAATGAAACACCAAAGTCCATGGGCGCACTGCAGTTTCGAGGAAGATCACGAAGGGGAACATTTGCTACTAGACGACCAGCTTCAAGGGGTAACTTCCAGACAGGAAGCTCACATCAAGGCTTCCAGAGCAGCACACAAACCTCCTCAAATCAACAAAGCTACAAAACTAGCAGTATCAGCAACATGGGTGTGGTTTCTTTCGAGGAAGATTCAGAGGGAGAGGACAAACAAGCAGAAGAGGTGCAGCCCCCTCAAATTAGCAACTGCTCAAGGAAGGCCAAACTTTCAAAAACAACAACAGAGAAAGAAGAGAACATTCATTTAAAATTCAAACATGGCACACCAGTTGGTGGAAGATTAAAGGACTTTTACCAGGAGTGGAGGAAAATGCCTTCAGACAAATGTGATTTTAAACATAATTCAATTTGGATATTGCATAGAGCTAATCAAATTTCCTCCAGGAAAGGGACCAAAGAAGAAAATGCACTCAAAAGAGGAGATGGCTCGTCTCCACAAAGGCTAACGGGCAATAGAACTAGTCCCAAAACAGAAAATCAACAAGGGTGATTACCCAACAGATTTCCTAATTCCAAAGGTGGACAGATCCTTACGCCCAGTACTAGTCCTCAGATTCATAAACAAGTTTATAAACACTCAAAAATTCAAAATGACAACCTTACGGAAGTCATACCACAACTTCAAGAAGAGGATTATATGGCAACCATAGACTTGAAGGAAGCCTACCTGCACATCCCATTAAATGCAAGGCACAAGAAATACCTAAAGATTGTGGTCAACGGGACATACTACCAATTCACAGTGTTGGCATTTTGGAATACAATCTGCATCAATAATGTTTCTGAAATGCCTTGCAGCAGTAGCTATGCATTTCAAACAAATGGGAATACATGTATATTCGTACCTTGACGACTGCTTTGTAAGAGCAAGCTCATTCCAGAAATGCAAGCAGGACATTTCCTAGGTAATGTAGACTCTGTAGTCAAAAGGTTTCTCATTGAACATAGAGAAGTCTTCCAGAGAGCCACAACAGGAAAAGGTTTTCCTGGAGGCAAGATTGAATTAAATTCAAGGGAAGGCGTACCTCAACTCGGAGAGGACTCAGTCCTTTCTGAGATTTACCATTACCACAGGGGGCAAGCTCTGAAAGTTGAGGACAGTGGGGAAACGACTATGGAAAATGGCATCTTGCATTCCGTTAATCCCAAAGGCAAGACTTCACATGAGACCGATCCAGGAGTGGCTTCCAAGTCAATGTTCACAGGCAATGGGGAGTTAGGGAGATCTGTTGGTTGACACACAGAAAGTACAGGAGGAAATAGCATGGTGGAACAGAGAAAACATTACGCAGGGAAGACGTTTTACACAACCAACTCCATCTGTGACAATAACCATGGACGCCTTTCAGATGAGATGGGGTGCACAACTGGGGCCCCTCAAGCAAGGGGAATATGGAGGGATCAGGATGCGGTACAACACATCAACCTCCTAGAATTGAAAACGGTTTTCCTAGTCCTCAAAGCCTTCCATAACCAGCTTCGGGGGAAGACAATATTTAGCCAAACGGACAATACAGCAACAATGTTTCACATCAACAAGCAGGTAGAGGCAATCCCCGCCCCTATCAAGGTTAGCTCAAGATCTATGGAAATGGGCAATACACAGGAACATGGAAATTCAGACGATACACCTACCCGGAAAGGACAATGTTGAGGCAGATAGACTGAGCAGGCAAGCTTCATGCTCCCACAAATGGGAGCTCAAACAATCAGTAGTAGAAAGGATCTTTCAAAGGTGGGGCACACCAACAGTGAATCTGTCTACAATGCAACAGAACGCAAAATGCCAAAACTTTGCCTCCAGATAACTGCGCTGTCGGTCACTAGGGAATGTCCGTTCGATAAATTGGTCAGGGACATTTGCATACGCCTTTCCCCCAATCCAGTCATTGCACAGAGTAATCAACAAATTCAAGAGGAGTCCCAAGACATTAATCCTGATTGCATCGCAATGGAGAGTCCAAAGGCCATCAAGACAACAGGATCTGTTGTCAATGGAAGAACGAAGGGTATTACACCCAGAGCCAGAATCCTTGAACCTAACGGCATGGCTCCTGAAGAGTTAGAATTTGGTCATTTAAAGTTACCAAAAAAGACAATGACAGTATTGAGGGAGGCAAGAGAACCTATAACAAGAGAGTGTTATACAGCACTGTGTGTTGCAAAGGGGTTACAGAATAAAAAGCACAAAAGAAAAGACGGTTCTACGGTATCTGACATATCTTTTACAAAAGGGTCTTACATTTGCATTCTTTAAGGTTCATCTAGCAGTAGTAGTTCATACACACGGGGATATATGGGAAGATGCTTCTTCGTAGCACAAGTAGTAAAGAGATTCCTAGAAGGAGCAAAAAGAATCGCTCCACCAAAGAGGATGCCAGCATCCACATGGAACCTAAATGTGGTATTAACTCAAGTCATGGAAATATGGTTTGAGGCATTAAACACGGCTACTTAGCAGATGCTAACTCTAAAAACTATCTTCTCAGTAGCCATTGTATAATTACGCATAATACTTATGCAAGCAATTTCATATCAAAGTATACAAATACTAAGTTTCTTTCAAAACCCGAAGACCTGCAGAAAGAACTTTGCATACTTTGGATGCAAGACAGTCAATCATGTACTTCATTGAAAAACACAAAATCTTTGCTGAAGACTCAACAACTATTTGTATCATTTGGCAACTGTTATCTGGGCAAATCAGTAACTAAGAACACTATAGCAAGATGGATTGCACAAACAATTCAATTATGATGAACAAATGAGGGAGAAAGCTTGCCAAAGGTTCCAGGAGCGCACACTATATTGAAAAAAGGGCAACCATTGCCTTTTTAGCAGATACTCACTACAGGAATCTGTGGGGCAGCAACATGGTCTTCAGTACATACATTTACAAGACATTATTGTATTGATATACAAATGAACAAGGAAGCACAAGTAGGTCAAAAGGTGTTACAACATCTGTTTACAAATCAGTAACCCATCTTCAAACCAGCCATCACAGGAGTAAAACAGCTTTAAAATCAATGCACAGCATGTAAATCCAGAAAAGATTCACACTGCAAAACATAGTTTCTTACCTGTAGGTGTAGTTTTGCAGTTTGAAGACGTTTCTGGATTTACAAGCGACCCACCCATCTCCACCAAGAAGATGTGAGGAAAATAAATCTGAAGATGGCGACCAAAGGTGGGAACATCCGGAAGAAGTAGGACAACATCACAAGGAAAGAACAAACGGTGGTCCCATTGACGCCCAGCAACAAACAAGAGAAGAAGGAACCAACCACTAGATGGCCGAATAAAGCATAGCATGTGAATCCAGAAAATTCTTCAAGCTGCAAAAATTCACATACAGGTAAGAAACTTTACGTTATGTAGGAAAGAGCCATCTCTTGAGTAGTCTTCAGAAGATAAGATAGTTATCTGTGGATCTTACATTTGGGAGTAATGTATTCCATAGTTTGGCCGCTTGAACAGAGAAAGATGTACCATTTGTGTTCTTTTTCTTGTATGGTGGTGTTTTGAGGCGGGGTGCCAACCATGAGTGTAGGTTTCTTTTTTTAATTAATTTTGTGACTTTATTCCTGATAAAAAGTGGTCCTGTTCCATTTATAGCTTTGTGGGTGATATATACAAAGCAGCTTGAAGGTGGATCTTCTGGCAACCAGTGTAGGGCCCTCAAGCCAGGGTAGATGTGGGCTTGTGGCTTTACATGTATGAGTACTCTGGCAGCCGAATTCTGTATGTGTTGTAGTTTTTTCGTAGTAGATCGAGATGATCCATGGTAGAGGCCATCGGCGCAATCCAGTCTAGATAGTACAAGAGAGATTGTAGCCTGCACCTTGTGTGGAAATCCTATGTTTGGGAAGATGCATTGCAGAGTTTTCACAGTGATGAAGCTTGATCTTGCTTATTTGTCCACTTGAGCATTCATTGTTTACTTGGAGTCCATTGTAATTCCAAGGTTTCTAACTTCCTTAGATACTTTAGAAGGTGATCCCAGATCATCAGGCCAGGCTCAAAGTGGGTCATGATGTTTCTAATCGCCACATGAGTATTTCTGTTTTGGAAGCATTCAATTTGAGATGACTCCATGTCATCCACCGATCAACGGCTCTGAGGCAATTGAAGTTTTGTGAGATTAATATGATATGTCCTCTTCCTATGGACCCACTTATAGACACGGCAACATTAGGGTGCTCTTCCCTCAAATCTTTTGACTTTACCCTCCTATTTCTGTAGAAGTGTGTTTTTGTTGCCTCTAGGACTCTGTGGGGGTGATTCTTACCTTGCCAAAGTACCCCCGCCAGAACACCGCACCGCGGTCGTCAGACCGCTGCAGTGATTCTGGGTTTTTCACTGGGCTGGCGGGCGACCGCCAAAAGGCCGCCCGCCAGCCCAGTGGAAAACAACCTTCCCACGAGGACGCCGGCTCTGAATGGAGCCGGCGGAGTGGGAAGGTGCGACGGGTGCAGTTGCACCCGTCGCGAATTTCACTGTCTGAAATTCAAAGTGGGGCCCTCTTATGGGGGCCCCTGCAGTGCCCATGCCATTGGCATGGGCACTGCAGGGGCCCCCAGGGGTCCCACAACACCCCATACCGCCTCTGCCGCCAGGAACAGGATGGCGGTATGGGGTGTCAGAATCCCCATGGCGGCGCAGCTCGCTGCGCCGCCATGGAGGATTCTTTTGGGCAGCGGAAAACCGGCGGGAGACCGCCGGTTTTCCACTTCTGACCGCGGCCAAACCGCCGCAGTCAGAATGCCCTGCGGGGCACCGCCAGCCTGTTGGCGGTGCTCCCGCCAACCCTGGCCCCGGCGGTCCATGACCGCCGGAGTCAGAATGACCCCCTGTGTACTTTACCACTTCTATCCAGAGCTAAAGTGCGTGTGTTCTTTCCTTTAAACATGGAAAGATTGTCTTACACCTGATTGGCATATTTAATTTACTTACAGATCCCTTGTAGAGTAGTATACACAGGACCTGAAAAGTAAAGGCTACTAGTGGACCTGCAGCACTTATTGTCCCACCCACTTAAGTAGCCCCTTAAACCATGACCCAGGTCTGCCATTGGAGCCTGAAGGCAATTTTACGCTGCCAATTTGACTTGGCAAAATAAACTCTTCCCAAGCCTTAAACTCCCCTTAAGGTAGGCCCTTGGTAGCCCCTAGGGCAGGGTACATTGCAGTTAAAAGGTTGGACATGTACATATCCCTGCAGTAAAAAACTCATAAATTCGTGTTTTCACTCCTGTGAGGCCTACCTCCTCCATAGGATAACATCGGGTTGCCTTATTACACTTAATAAATGCTAACTGGGAAAAGGTAAAAACGTGGCTGCAAAATTACAATTAAAAATCATCCTTAATTGTCAAGACAGATTTTAAGTTACAGTTTTGAAAATACCACTTTAAGGAAGTAGGCATTTTCCTGCATAGCTATTTGGTGCCCACAGCCCATTCCTCAGTCACATGACTGGGTGTAGTTGGCAGTTGGACTTTGTTTATTCCTCCTAGACAACCACACAATAGAGGGATTAGATGTTCCTGGATGGGCCATCACTAGTTAGATGGGGCGGAGCTCGCACAACCCCATTTGCAACTTAATAGGCTGTGCTCTGCCTTCACACAAAGGACTTGTCACCTCTGCATTATTCATGCATCCAGCTTGAAGCCACAACACGGGGAAGCAGGATTCTTTAGGCACTTCAAAGGGAATTCTCTTAAAACTTCTACTTCAAAGAAGGCCAAGGTATACAAACAGGATCTGCAGAATTTATCTTAAGTTCACTTGCTGAACCTGCACAAGGACTCTTAGTTGACTGCCTGCTGCTGTAGCCTGCTGTGTACATCAGAAGACTGTTTTGCGGCACCTGGAAGGACTGCATTGCTGCCTAAAGCCTGCCTTGAATCCTCAGAGGCCTGTCCTGCTGCTTACTCCCTGTTGCACTTCTTGAACCCAGGACTAACAGAGTGACTAGTCAGCTGGTCTCTTGATGAGAGCCTTAGGGACAGAAAGGTCTCTAACCATTTTGAACCCATACCTGGACCCAGCCTTAGGGAGTCCTAACCCAATTCCAGTCCTGGAATCTTGGTGGTGGTGCTAAAGGTGTCCAGATAACCAAAATACAAAACTTGGGATTTCTTGGCTAAACACTGCTCCGAGAACCGAGAGGAGACCGGGACTAACAGGCTCATCTATCTCCCCAAGGTGCATCACTGGTTGAAATTACATTGCAGCAGCTCCCAATACATTCTTCTCAGCAGCAGTAAATACAGTTTAGCGGTCCTTCGCCAAAGCAGGATCCAGTGCCGTGGAACTCTCATCAGCTACAGGCTCCAGCCTCGTCCCACTGGAGATTTTCAGCTTTCAAAATAGAGTGGAAGTTTGAACGTAGAAATCTTCACCGGGACTTCGTCCAGCGGCTCCTTGTCCTTGGACACTGCCTGCAGACTTGCTCTGCTGAGCTTTGCTTTGTTAAGGAACTTTTTGTCACCATGTCTTCCATGTCTGAAGGTAGGCACCGACTGGGCCCAATCCACCTTTAATATCCGACTGATGCTCCACAAGGTCAGCTATATTTTTCGACTTTGACCTGTTTTCGTATGACTAGATGACCACAATTGAGTTTTTATATTTGGGTGCTAGTTATTTACCTTAAAGTTTAAAAATCCATAATTTAGGCTCTACTAATTGGATTTTTGTCATTTTGGAGTCATATAATTTACTGAAATGTCCTCTATTATTCTAAATTAGTGTTGGATTTTTCTTGCATTGTGTTTTCACTTTATTACAGTTTGTGTGCCGCACAGATACTTTACATATTGCCTCTAAATTAATCCTGACTGCTTTTGTGCCAGGCTACCAGAAGGTTAAGCACAGGTTAATTTAGTGACTTTGGTGGTTCACCCTGACATGGATTGTGGCTGTTGCTTGAGCAGGTTTAACACCTCACTCAACCAACAACCCAATTTCTCACACCAACTGAGTAGGTACCATTTTGTGCAGTTTAGTAGCACTGTAAATAGGTGCTTTTATTATTTTCCAGATCAGTGGTGTTCATTTTATCAGTCTCAGAATGATAAGAAGCAGAGTTGGC
Source organism: Pleurodeles waltl (assembly GCF_031143425.1). Lineage (NCBI taxonomy): Eukaryota > Metazoa > Chordata > Amphibia > Caudata > Salamandridae > Pleurodeles > Pleurodeles waltl. The sequence continues at coordinate 1,978,168,130 of NC_090440.1, read as the reverse complement.
CTCAATGGCACGTGAATCTGCCACCTTCAAGTTAGCCACAGATTACCACTCTATGGACATGAATAATGACCTGTGCTATAATATCGGCTGAATCTGCTGGCGAAGTGTATTAGCTGAAAAGATAGTTCAGTGAATTAAGGCAGCTGTGGCCATGGTAGAAATATGTGTATATCTAGCAGGTTTTAGCTTGTAGTACTGGCATGATATACCTAACAATGGAGATTGGAGCTGACACTAGTTTAAATCCTAAGTGAGCTAAATGTCCCATGGATTTGTTGCAGAGATCCGGGCATAGATCTTGCAGTACACAGGTGGCAATCTTGGTTACATAATGTTGGAGTTTTTCTACTCACTGGTGCAATTATCTATTTTTTAAATATATTTCTTTATTGGCTTTTTAACAATTACAGTCATCATCTCCCCACAAACAGCAGGGGCACCGAATTACCAACCGTATAACAGTATAATAAATATCTATGTATCATAACTCGATTGCAGGTACGTTCTTCAGCATCTGACACACTGTGTAAGCCAAGAAATATACTAGAGCAGTCTGAGCATAACTGCAATAAAAGAACCAATATAAGTAGGTGTGAAAGCGCTGAAACAACACCCCCCACCGCTGCCCACGCCCCTAGCTTCCGTACTTAACTGAATTGAATATGTGAGCCATAGGATGAACTCTACCCAGCTTCCGTTCGTGGCATTGTACGTGATTTGTACTATGGCATGGACCGCAATCTTAACCCTCTGAAATATCCGGCAAATATCTCATTAAGTGCCTGCTGAGTAACAATTACTCGGAGCTAGCACCAGCTGAATGTGGGTTTCTGAGCGTATCAAGCACGCCAAAAGGCGACCTGCCTTATCCCCCTCTAGGTACAATTTACGATGGTTGGCTGTGCGGACATATTTTTCCAAATGGTCCCAGAACCTCACACACCTGATGTCTTTGGCCGTTCCTGCTGGCCATATTACCCTGTGGTTCAGCCAGCGCCTTCTCTAATTCCGCAACTGCGCTTCCTCTTGAGTCAGCAAACTCTCTAGTACCTGATGAATTCTCGTTGAGGTTGCCAAACATGCCCCTCTGAGGACCGCCTTCTTTGCCACCCATTCAACTGTCCTGCAGCCTGCACTGCCCCAATTAGTACCATCATATTGAGCAATGGCTTCCCTTGGCGTATCAAGATAAAACATATCTGTAAGAGCCTCCGTTTTGAGCCACCATAATAGTATCCTCTATGGTGTACGTTGGAGCGAGTATGTCAATAACAGTGAGAAGTGATCTGAGATACAACATGTTGGGGACAACTGTTTACAACCCTCCCCGAAGAGATGGAAGAAAACACTAGGCACAGCAGCTGCGTGGGAACAGACAAAATGTATTTGCAGGTATCAAGACTTGCTGTCCAGCAAGGGAGAAGGCAGTGGGCACAACAATGCTCTTAGACTCCATCTCCCCAAGCTGCCACAGTGCAGCCTTTTTATACTTGTACAACAAGCAGAGCCATCAGAAAGCAAAAGAGGCTCCGTGCCAAACATGGGCAAACATATAAAATTTGTAGGTGAAGCAGAAATGAGCACAAGACACAGTGCCAAATGTAACATATATAAATATTATACAAGCAAAACAGGTGTACAGTGTACCCAGCTGAAAGGTAGCTATGGCCTGGCTTGTGGATTGTTCATTAGAGACAGGAAGAACGCGGGATCTTGGAGTGGTTTGTGTGCGCAGCTGTTGGAGGTGTCAGAGAGGTCAATGTTTGAGCCTAAGTTAGGTTGGAGGTGTCAGAGAGAGCAGTGTGTTAGCCTAAGTTCAGAGCTGGAATAGATATATACACATTTTTTTTTCTCACAACATAGCTCCCAGAATAGTATGTGACTAGTATTTATGGTGTTACTGTAGATTGGACCAGAAAATAATTAAGTTTACTATGCGCGGCATTCGTGGGGGTATAGCAGGAATACTCAGGGGCATTCGGGTGGTGAACCTGCCACATGTCAACCGAACCTAACCTCGTTCTCATCTGCACAAGGGCCACCATCATTTGGTTTAGAGTTTTGTCACTGTAGGGATCTATCCAAGTTATTGTCCAGTTTGCAGTTAAAGTCCCCAGCCATATAATTACCTCAGTCGTGGGGTTCACCTGGGCTGCCGTTAGTACCCCAAAAATACTCTGCCGTCTACATTAGTCATCTATATATTGATTAGTTTGTGTTCATCGAGCGTCCCCATAACAAAGACATATCTCACCTCTGTGTCCATCAGTGCCTGGGTCTTGTGGAGTGGTTCCCTGCAGCCACTCATATAAGAACCCCCCCATGCATAACCCTAGTAGGAGGTGGCATAAATCTGCCCGCCACCTCCTCCTCGGGGATGAAATGCAGCCCCCACCCCCCAAACATGTGTGTCTTAGAGAAATGCTGTATCCACCATGTATCTCCTGTGGTATGTATATATCATATTATGTTTTGCAGAGTTATTTAGGCCTCTCACAGTCCATGTGAGGAATTTGTACTGCGTTCATGTTCCACTCATAAGGGTCTCGTTGACACTGACCAGGTAATTTTGAAATCAAGGAACCCTGTGGTCTATCTCACAGTGCCTGTTAACCATGGGATCTACCCCACCCAGCAACAATACGAATTTAATGAAATCCCTTAACTTTCCCACCCACATTCCCTCCATTAGACAGATCAAAAAGGCTTCTTGCCACAGCCCTTGGCCAAAGAGAAATCCACCTCAGACGTCCACCCTAAAGAAACCCCCAACTAGGTTAGAAATAAATAGGAAAAAGAAAGTGGACTGTGGTTATAGATATCACTCAAGTTGTTGGGATTCCTGCAAACTGCAAGACTGTCAAGGGTCACCAAAGTTGGTAGGAGCCAGGTCCTCGGCTTTCCTCCCTTCCATGAAATGAAAAACAAGAAAAGAAGGAGAAAGTCTTTGTACGCAGTTTATTGACAGTCTAATGTCAATTGTTAATTTTGTAGCTTTGCTATCACTCAATGTGTCTGGTATTTCTTGGTTTTGAGAAAAGGAGTTCTGGGGGAGCACTTCTGCTGGAGCATTCTTTGATCTTCCGTCCGGGCAAACCAGGATGCCGCCACCTATCTTCATGTCAGTGGTTCCTGAGGAGCCCTGTGTGCCAGACTTATGCTGATTGGAATGGCGTAGACCCCTCTGTCTTGGTTCTTTCTTCTCTAGAGGCTCAACGCTTCTCACCAAGCCCACTGTCTCAAGCCATTCTGCTGTTTCTGGAGCTGATTAAAAGAAGTGGACTCTGACGTTATGCTGTATTCGAAGCTTGGCTGGATACATGAGGCAGTATTTATTGTTAAGATCTCAGAGCCATTTCTTAATTGGCAAAAAGTTCTTAACACAAATCTTGAACTTTACAGGTATAATCCAGGAAGATGAGGATTTGCTTGTCTTGAAAGTGCAGGGGACATGAGTTCGTATGTGCTGGAGATGGCATCCTTATCTCTGTAACTGAACAGACGTGCAATAAGGGCCTTGCGTGGGTCCCGGCCTGGGAGGTGTCGCAAGCGCATGGTGCATGTGCTCGATCGTAGAGAAATTAAAGAGACACTAGGGTTTAAGAGTATTCACTGTCCAGTCATTCAAGAATAATTCCACAGAGGGCCCCATCTCCCTCTCCAGAAAGCCAATGAGGCATATGTTATTCTGCCTCCAGCAGCCCTCCTTATCCTCCAAACGGTTTTCCATGTTTGAGGCACTGCACTTGAAACGCACCATCTCAGCCTGGATTGTCTTGACCTCCTGCTTGAGTCTTTACATCATCCTCGGCACCCGACACTCGTTCAGCCAACTTGTGCAAATCTTACCCCAAGTGGTTCACATTCATTGCTGTAGTGTCCATATTTGCCTCCAGTGCTTCCCTGGTTCCTCGGATGGCTGCCAGGATTTTAGCCTTAATGAGCATCTGTGTTTCTGTCCCCAAGTCAGAGCATACCTCTTGCTCTGCAGCTTGTGGGCTGGGGTCTGGCACCGTGTATTGGTCGATTTTATTGGACTGCCCCGCCTTAGGTCTTTTGTCTTTCACCATGACTGCAGGAGTAAGCAGTCTTGTCCGCTGTATTTAGAAGGGCCCTCTGCATCCCGCAGCTAGTGGAGCGGGGGGGCAGGCCCTACCCCCGCAGGCCAAAGTCAAACTTTAGATGCTGGCCAAACACCACTAGGTCCAAGCAGCCAGACCCTCCTGTGCCATTCTAAATGTGCCAGACAGTATGACCCACGTCTCGGCAGCCTGTCAATTGTCTGTGCAGTGGGGTACTGAATCTTCTTTTCCCGCTCAGTATTAGATGCCCCGAATGTGCTGGAATGTCCCCTTTTCGGTCCACCGCATCCCAGACCATCGGATGCCTCCACAGGTGTATCCACACTGCAGCTAGTGTCAGTTTCTTTGTTTTTTGTGTATTTGTTTGTTTTTTGTCCCCACTGCTGATGGGGCCCCACTGTTCCAGTCACTGCAGGTGCACCCACCAACTATTAAGCCCGGGGCCACACTCATCTGACTCCTCTTCAGCCCCCGTGGGAGGAGATTAGCCGGTCCAGCTCTGGCCACTTACGCTCAGCGCTCCCTGATATCCCAGAGCCTGCTATCTTGGGGAGGTAGGCTTTGTGGTTCGCCTACGCCAGAGATGCTTTTCGTTCTGCAGCGGTGCTCCAGTGGGCCATAGACTCATTCCCTGCTTCTGCTCTGCTTCCCACTTGGTCCAAAGTTGAGCTCGATTAGGCATGGATGCGTACTCCGGTAGATGTATGTATGCTCCTCCACCCCCCTGCCATATGATGGTAGAGTTATTGGTTATTGTACCTGCTGTTACACTTCGGATTGCTCAGGATTCTTTAGGATTTTGGCATTTCATGGAAGGAGCTTTGGCAAAACATGTCTAGTCCATCCTTGTGGTCCGCCACACCACCACTCACTCTGCTGTAATGATCTATATGTAATTTCTGTTGCTTGAATTTAAATCCCTCCAGAGTTAACTAAAATGTGTTCTTCTGTTGGCTTTAAGTAAGAACCATGGAGCTGGCTAATAATTAAAATGATTAACCACCAAGAAACCATTCAGTTTGTGTTGTGTGCTTTTTGTCTGGTCATTATTGGCATAATTTATTTAAACATGTATTTTATTACTAAGAAAGTGCATTCCGTAATTTTCCCAGCCTATCCATATGACAAGATGCAGCACACCAGTCAGTAGTTTCTGCTGTTTCTTATTGTTTTTCTATGCACATTCTTTTTACATTTAAAACATGTATTGTGCAAGGGCTGCGTGACTTTGGACATGTAATAACTACACTTAACTACCTAAAAACAACTTACCATGGCTATTAATTGACTGCCATCAAATACAGTTAGCACTGAGAGGGTTGGGTGTACTATTTTTTTTTATTTGATATTTACTTCCTTGATTAGTGAGAGAAAATCAGCTTGTATTCGATGCTGCTGGCAGGCCTATCTCCATACACCATTTTCAAGCAGACTGCACCCACCCAAGTCCCAATTCGAGCCTTCACTAAAATGAGTGTTATCCCTTCCAGACAGTCGAATGGCAAGCTAGTTAGCCTTAAAGAACACTGTCATAGGAAAGGAGATCCTCAAGACCAGCTTTTCAGATAATAGTCCTCTGAGGTAGTACTCCCGTCAGCTTCCTGTTTTGTAGGCATGCTGAAAGCCCATGCTGTCCTGAAGTCCTGTACGGACGAGCAGTGGTAACTGTTGAGGAAAAAAAAAGGGTATGACAAAGAATCACAGGACTAGAGTTCTTCTTTGTACTAGCAATGCCTTCTTCATAGGCTTGAAGTAGTAGGGGAGGCCTCATTGGTGAAAGTATGGGGGCTCCTTATCAGAGATCTTCTGATGTTAAGCCATAATGATGAATCTAAGTGAGGATGTAGTGAGTGTAGGGTGGTGTTTGGCTCCACACTATCTCCATCACTGTATAATATTCACTTATGAGCTCATTTCAATCTGACCTTCAGGCTTAAAGTACATAATCAGTCCATATGGTACACAAAAATACATGAAGTTTTCTAAAGGTGCGCAACCTAAAACGTATTCATTCTTTGGCTATCGTTGTTCAAACCAATATGTAGAACAATAATTTACAGAATTTAATGACTTTTGCGGCTTCTCTCTAGTCATCACTAGCAACACTAAAATCCTTGACTTTTTTGGGCTTAAACTTAAACTTAAACTTTCTAATAAGGCACAGAGGGTAGGATTCATTAGTTCTGGCACTATCCAAGACCTTTTTAATTTACTAAAAGTATATATACATACTTATAGGTATGTTCAGCCACCCTTCATCCATTGTTCTATAGTTATGTCATTCATATTTGTCTTCTGCCCACTACAGTCTACAGCAGAGGGCAGTGGGGCATCGGACTTCAGCCCTTGGCTGACTTTACTATGAGGGATGGTATTCTGCTCTTTCGCACATAGTTCCCTTCAGTGCCAAGAACAATTATAGCAATGTGTTTTTTAAAAACCAAAATAACATTGTTGCTTTTAGCCAATGTTTTCTTTTTTATATTGTCAAGGGCTTAGCAGCTGTGCTGAATATAAAGTTTAACAAAAACCATGACAAAATAAGGTTAGCAATGACAAAGCCAAAAGACAGCCAGCCAATGCCAGACCTGTTGACTTTACCAATGCTTGTTTTTGATTCTGAAACCCCTCTTGCACCATAGATCCAAGCTGTTGTCAAGAGGTGCTTTTCCAGTCTTTACAACTTAAGCCTATTCTACCTTACATGTCTCTTACGAACGGGGGTCTAATAATGGGTACAACAGTAAACCGGAGATTGGTTAACTGCAACTGTCTCTTTATAGGTTGGGGTAAAGGTCTTTTGTAGAGGTTGGAAAGAGTACAAAATGTGAAAGTTCATGCTATTTTGTACTTTGTATGTATGTATATGGTATTTCTATAGTGCAAGCATAGCCAAAACACAGCAGAGCACTGTATGTAGTCAAATGGAAGTTAAAGTCGGCAAGTAATAGGAGAGGAAGCTGCGTTGTGGAAGGTTAATGCATTGTGAGATACTATTCTTTAAAGAGTGAGTCTTCGACTCTCTTAAATTGAAGCAGTGGTGGGGTAATTCTGATGGACACAGATATGTTGTTCCAGATCCTGGGTATATAGATGGAAAAAGTCTGTTTTGTTTTTATTTAATCTGTTGTCTAATGGTGTCCTTCCTGCGGGTGTACAGAGAACCAGCAGTGATGGTGAGCTTGTCAGCAAGATGAGTGTGGGCGCTAGTTGTGATGGATTTGTAAATGACATAGCTGGTTTTGAAGATGGTGCAGGTTGGCAAGGGGGGGCAATGGAGTTCCATCGTCGGGGGGCAATATGACTGAATTTCTTCAGGACCTGATTGATATGTGCTGCAGCTTGTTGGATGCCCCTAAGACGTGGCAGTGTGGAGACTGCCAGGATATGAAGTATGTTGTTACTACCATCCAGATGCATGAGTACAAGGGCTTACACAGCAGTTTTGAAGTCGCTTTCTGGAAGCAATGCTTTGATTTTCTTTAGAAGATAGAGCTGGTATAAGGTTGTCTTTGTTTTTCGTCAAGGTGTTCCTTGAGGGAGTAGTTGGTGCTGATGGTGAACTCAAACGACTTGGCGTTCGGTGATAGTTGTGGTTTGAAGCTGCTAAAGTTCATGTAATTGAGTCAGGTTTATAGTGTATCTTGTTGTTCTGGGAAATTTTATAGGAATTCTGTCTTGGTTTGGTTGAGCTTCAAGAATTCCCTGGATATCCAAGTCTGGATGATGTGCAGGCAGTGTTGGAAGCTTTGGATGTCTGAAGCAGAGTGAGTACAAGGGGTCATCTCTCCTCTGATTATTGTTGTCTACACTGGTTGCTCATGAAACAGCCTTCTTCTTCAGGGTACAAGGTATATAGGTGATTTAGGACCTGCTTTCGAGTTCAGTAGACAGGCTAATCTGTCACCATTGCAACAGCCCACCTAACTCTTGTTCACCTCCCCTACTTTGAGTGAACTGCCAGGTTTATGTTGACTGATTAAAATGTACCCCATTCAACCTTAAGCAGTATGGACTGATTGCATACTTTCAGTGCAAATTATCTACTAACAATAAATAAGATAATGTTAAGAAATGTGCTACTATCAAGAACTAACATGTTGCAATATTGGAGAAGAAATGCTACATTTCATCATAACGAATCATCTTCTGCCTCATCATTACAGATCATCAACTTCCAGTAGGATAATGGAAAAAGTGCACTATTATCAGGAGCTGTCTTATTGCGATATAGACAAAAAAACTCAAAAGAGGTGAAGGAACAAAATTAGAATACCTAAACAGTGCATACCATCATTACAAATCATCCTCCTGCAGTAAAATAATCTAGCAAGTGTACTGGTATCGAGAGCTATCTTAGTGAAACTTTAACAATAGATGCTTAAAAGAAATAATGAAAAGGTTAAAATGCATAATCCCCATGTATGACCTCATTACAGCCCATCTACTTGACCAGTGCACATTTGTTTTACCTATGTGCCATATAGTTTAGTTGTAGCAAGGAGGCTAAATTGTCCCGTGCAATCCTAGATAAAATTTTACTTTGCATAAAATCAAAGATATATATATATATATATATGCCACATATGACATAGTCCGCAGACCGCCTGCTCCTCTGATTTTCATAACACAAGCATTGTCACTTTCCCTATAGGCCCGCACCCCATTATCTTTTCAAGATCTTTAGCAGGACCATTGTTATAAGAGGGTCTTGCCAGATCAAATAATTCCTCTACACTCCTTATATACTTGGCCTTGTACGTAAGTTGGAGCACGTAAGTTGGAGCCAGATCGAAGAATTCCTCTGCACTCCTTATACCCTTGGCACAGTTGTTAGAATTATCTAAGAAGATTTGTTTCAAAGACCCGCGCAAGATGTCAGTGTTAGCATTGCAAACTCGGTGATTGCATCCTTTATGCATTCTATCTCCATCCTCACCAAGTCACATTCCAGACGTATTGCTGCATGCCTAGTGAATCTACGAATCTGAAATATTTTCTTATAGGTTTTTATATGACAGTTCTCGAGTAGCGCAGTGAGCCTGATTGTTGGTAGTATTTGGCCTTGATTACTTTCCCAATTGCCTCTGCAGATTTAAGCCGATTTATAGAATTTGGACAGGGCATAGGTAGTTTTCTCCGCTTTTTCTGCCAATGATGCTGCCTGATTGGTGTCTGATATCCAAACCCCAAGGTAGTGGTATTTAGTTTCCATCCCTATCTTTAGCGGGCCAAGATTCCATTCCATGAGATGTTTTTTTTAATTGGCAGCCAAAGATCAGAATCTTAGTCTTAGTTACATATGCCCGCAAAGCATTCTTTAGGTTATAACTGTGAAGTATATCCATACCCCTTTTCAGCCTTATCTGAGTCTGGGTGAGCAAAACCAGGTCATCAGCATACTGAATTATGGGGAACATTGTGTTCCCTTTAAGCAACTCCGCACCCAGGTCAGCAGTATAAAGATTGAAAAGAGTAATGCAGCCTTGTTTTAAGCCTTTGATATTATAAATGTTTTCTGTTGCATGCGTTTGGGATATTTGGGATATCTTAATTCACACCCAGGTGTCTGAATATAACACAATTATTGACACCAGCAACCTTTTAGGTATTACCCAAGCAGCTAGTATTTTTCCAAAGGGTATTTTGTTCAACACCATCAAAAGCTGCACTGCAATCTATAAAGCAGGTGAAAAGTGGAGGGGTTGAAGACTTTTGTGCCTTGGCGCCCAAATATAAAAGAGGAAGTACATTATCTATAGTGGAAGAATTGGATCTAAACCCGGTCTGATACATGGGTATGATGCTATTTTCCATTATCCAGTTTTCTTTTGTAAAGGCCTTACCGTCCACATCCAATAATGCTATCAAACTGTAATTTTCGGGTCAAGTAATGTCCCTCTTTTTGTGGCTTGGATGCAGAAGCGACCCCTTCCAGGCTTCCGGTACCACAGACAAATATAGGCAGTCATTGAATAGAGTTGTCATGGGCTCAACCCAAAAATCGTAATCGTCCCTGAAGATGCTTCCCGGAAGGCCATGTGGTCCAGGTGCCCCGTCACACCGGATACTGCTAAGAATAGTTTACACTGACTCGGCTGTAACATTTAGAGGTCTGTTATCAAGGCCATCTAGTACATGTTGCAATACTGCAGTGCTTTGAGCATCTGCATAATCTGGATTTACATATAACTTTACCACATGACTTTCCCAGTTGCAGGCGAGAGACCACACTGTCCTTACTGGTAGATGTGTGGGTCAGGGTATTGACATAGCCCCAGAATTCTCTGCTTTTCCTTGGCGACATCAACACATGTATTCGAATCCACGTTCCTCTGTATCCTTTGTCTTTAATTTCCAAATTGTTTTCTTATGTTCTTTCCTTGCCAGCCTCTTAAAGGCTTCCGTAGCGGGTGTTATGTTTTTCCTGTGTTGTGATTCCACCTGCCGGCACTCTTTTTTATTGCATTGATACTCCCAGGAGGCTGAAAATGTATCGTCCCCACTTCTTTTAACCCCTAATGGTCAATGCTGACTGGAGCCGGCGAGCGCACCGTACAGCATAACCATGGTTCACTGGCCTAACACCCAAATTATCCTGTTTTCAAACATTGGGGAACCATTAGCCAGTTTCCGTAATGCGTACTTGGCAGAGCATGCAGTGCCCCATTTGATCTGTTTTGCCAATGGACATAGATCAGATGATAATTGCTTCCCACTAGCTGTATATGTCTGATGCCTTATCGCTCCAAAACCGATTTCTACTATCACAGGATTGTGGTCGCTTTCAGTTCTGCTAATGACAGCAGCACCGCCACCCCAGCAAAACACCACCAACCGTATCATGAGCAATGATACGGCCTGGCAGTGTTTTGCTGGCGGATGCTGCTGCTGACAGCAGCGCTGTGGACCGTCTCCAGCCAGAGGAACCCCTGCAAGCAGGTAAGTCGGGTTCTGTGACAGGAGAGGGGGTGGGGTGTTGTGTGTATGTGGGGGGTGGGTGTGTGTATGTTTTGGAATGCGTGCATGCAAGTGTGAGTCGAGTTGAATGCGTGCGTGAATGACTGTGAGTGTTATGTGTTGTGAATGCATGTGTGCGACAAGGTATGTTGATGTGTTTTGCGGTGTGTGGGTATGTATGTGTGCATGTGTGGGTGGTGGTGGGTATGCATGTGTGCATGTGCGTATATTGGTGCGCGTGTGGGTGTGTATATGTGCGGGGGCAGGAGAGGGAGGGGAAGGGTGGGGGTGACTCTGGGGTGGGGGGAGCGGGGGAGACCCCTACCAGTGCCAGGGAAGGGATTCCCTGGTAGTGCCTACCACCATGGTTTTCGTGGCCGTAAATTGCGGTAGGCCGGGTCGTAATCCCGAGGGTGGGATTGTGACAGCCGCCTGGCTGGAGACCAAAGTCTCCATCCCAGCGGCCGTTACAACCCTAGCGGTCGGAGTGTTAAGGTGGCGGTCTTTGATGGCGGTTACCGCCAGGGTCCAAATCCCATATTCTTTACCACTGGCCTGTTGGCGGTATTAACGCTGCTTTAACACCGACCGCCAGGGTTGTAATGAGGGTCTAAGTCTAATTTTACATATGTTGCAAGGCCTCCTATATGTCTTCCAAACAGATTTTTCTTTTGTGTCTGAGTTGTTAGGAAGCCAGGAATGGGCAGAGGCTCCTTCAACCAGGTTTGCTGGAAACACAGATTATCAGCGTTGTTTAAAAAGTCCGTAGTGGTAAAGCTCACAATAAGGGAAGACAGGCCTGCCGCATTCCAGCTTATTAGCTTGATTATGCTTTTTGTTGTTTTGAGGTGTAGTCCTTTGTGGCTAAAGATGCGATCTTCCTTTAGTAGTCAGGGCCACGGCGATCTAATCCCAGTTCCACCGGCCTTGGTCACCGTATTCTGGTGTCACATCTGCGTGTTGTAAGTATCCTGTGTCCCTTGACAGCTATATAGCAGCAGATTTTTTCTCAATGATAAAACAAAGTGGTATTATTCTGTTTCTGGTTTGCTAATTAATGTGCCCGAGCTTGTTAACGGATCAGTATTTTCAAGGATCCTTTCAGCAATATTCTGTTCAGACCATGTTGTCAATGTAGATTCTCTCTGGCTGATCCAAGCATAAACATTAAAGTTTACGGAGATCAGGACCCCAGAGGTAAGGTTAGCAAGTGATGATATATTATGCAACAGACTGAGGATATTTGATCTGTTGAGGATATCCCAAGGCCCCAGCGATGCATATAGTGGAGTAAACATTAAAGCAGACCTTTCAGATTTCCTCTGAGGCTTTATATTGTCCAGACTGTTCCCAATTAGTTTTCCATGATGTTCCTGCACGTGAATAGGCCCATATATGCATGGGGGCCCTGGATAATTTGTGCAATCTGGTGGGCAGTGGTTTTGCCCTGGGTTCAAGACTTGCTCCTGTTCCACTGGCATGGTCAGCTTGAGAAGATATGGGAGACTCAGCGAGGATAGTCTCCTGTGTTCCCCGATACTGACCCATCTGTGGTGTTAACGCATCTGACAGGATTCTCCTCCTGTATGGCTTGTCCTTTAATGTAGGACAGTTCCTTGTGCCCGCAATTGGTAAGGCAGTGACGGACTTTAGTATTGCGTTCCCGCTACGCCTTCTCTGTGCATGTAGCTCTGCACCATTTATCTGATAGAGACAACTAGCCGCAGATTCCTTATCTTAGAATTCCTCCCCAGGTATCAGACTGGATCTGGAAATGTTTCCACAGCAGTACCTCTGCGTGTCAGTAGAGGGAGTCGGGCGACTCCACAGTAGTATTGTCCCTGAACATGACATCAGCGGAGTCCATATATTCCCTACTATGACGCGCTGACATCAGTTTTTTCTGTTCTGCGCAGCAACGCGGATCCGGTGTCTCGAGTACCTCAGGCCGTTCGGCCTTTTGTACCCGACGGCGGGCATTTTGTGTAATTTCTTAACACATAATAGTGTATATGCCTTCTGGGTTAAAGGTCTGTGGATCCTGTTCCCGGCAGATGTCGGCCACGGATCCTCGTTCCATCTGTTTGTGGTGTCTGGGGTCTCCTCATGACCACTGCGACACCTGCCATCGTTTTAAGCCAAAGTCTTTGAGGAAGCATAGCAATAAGCTCCTTGTGGCGCGGGCGGACAAGTCCTCTTTGCCCTGGCATCGCAGTCCGTCTTCATCTTCACGGCCCTGGAAGCGATCCAGGAGTCATTCTCTGATGGTTCCGTCGACCTCAGTTGCACCCTTGGCGTCTCCAGGTAGGTCTCCCCAGGCACCTGCATGCTCTTCGGCATCTCTCCTCTGCGTTCTCCTCCAATGTAGTCTGTGCCCATGTCGACCCCATCGCGGCACCGGGGTGGCTATAGACCAAATGCAACATTATTACATGTCCCTCCATTCTATCTGTGGTCCTTCTACTCCCTCTGGAGCGCCTTTGGGCCCTATGAAGGTGATGAGTGGTTTGGCAGGGTCTTTACCGACTGTTTCCTTCTTGGTGACTGCTCACAATCTCGAATCCCAGTCTGGAGTCGGGTTGGCGCATGGCCTCATAAGACCTCCGTTGCCTTCACCTGATTCTCTTGTCCCAACGCCCTACCGGTGCCGTTGGACCAGTCGGCTATGCTTGACACGCCTATCTTGATCTCTCTGGAGTTGGACAAAGCAGCTTCCGAGGAAGCTTCCCCCACTCGACGTCGCTGGGAGCAGCACCGGGGAATTTACATGAGGATTCTGTGCTTACGCTTTCTCAACCTCTTGCACATCCTCTTGGTTCCCTTCTGGGGCAAATTCCTGGTTCATCCTCGGATTCGGTACTTGATTTGGGAACTGCTAGTGGTCTAGACTCCTTCCCAGCATCCAGCCTGTTCTTGTCCCCTGGGTTGGCAACGGAAGCCAGCACTGCCTTCGCAGATGTTTTGAGGTGGGTGTGGATGTTTTGGGCTTGCATCTTCCTGCGGTGCAATTGTCTATTGATCCCTTGATATCTTTTACTCCGGATCATTCTGGCACCAAACCAGTTCTGCCTTTTGCGAGGCTCTCTTCGACATCCTTCTAGGTGTCTGGACTCAGCTTGTCTTTAGTCCTTCGGTGGATCGTTCTGTTTCTCACAGGCATCAGCCGGCGCAGACAGACGTCTTGTGTCTTAGCCACCACCCCCCTCCTCAAGGGTTTGTAACTCAAACTGGTTTGGGCGTGCCTGCTCTGGAGCAGGTTCCACCTACTCTGCCACACACAGATTCTAGGCAGCTGGATTCTTCCGGCAGGTGTATTTTCACCTCTTCTAGTGCCGCTCTTCATTTCACCAACACTTCCTGTGTATTGGCCCGCATTTCCCATGCTCTCCGGAACGCTGTGGAACATTTACTACCATAGCTTTCTGATCATGTTTGCCCTGCTCTGACGTCTTTTCTCTGAGATGGTCAGCAAGCTGCTTGACTTGCAGTTTGGTCTGGTATGGATTCTACCAATTCCATTTTGGACTGAATTATGTCTGCTTCTGTTGCCATTCGTTGCAGGGCTTGGTAGGTGGCTTCCAACTTCTCATCTCCGGTGCAAGATGCTCTCCTTGACATGCCTTTTGATGGCAAGTTGCTTTTTGGGGCGCACGCAGATTCTGCCTTGCGCCGTTTCCCTGATTCCCATGGTGGGGACTAGTCTCCTTCCTCTCCTACCACACATCATCGTCTGTTGAGACTATTTTTGGACTGTCAGGTTCCTGTCTGGTGCGGGCATCCTCACCCCTTCTCTACTGTTATGGCATTGTTGCGTCACTTGGGTCGCTTCAGAATTGTATTCTTGGTTGCACTCTTGTTATCCAAGTTGGATCTTTTTGCGCTTACTTTGGTGCGCACAGCGCTATATATATGCTGCTTCTCCTGTCAGTGGTGCGGTGCTTCCGGAGCATATCTTGTGCCTCGGCAGTAGCAGCCTCCTCTGAACAGGGGGTTATTTCCATAGCCGTTACAGTATGGTCCATCATATTTGTCAGGGTGAGTTTCATCTATTCTTTTCATTTCTACTGGGCGAGACTTCGCCATGCTTGACAGTATATCTGCTTTGGAGACAGGCTAGGTGTCCTCTTCTCGTATGCCTGGCTTCCTGGCAGATCGTCGCCTTTGCTTGGGCTTTTCCTACCACGGGTTGTGGTTTTCTTTCTGTTGTACATTACTGCCAACATGCATCTTCTTTGATTTATCCTTGGAACTTTGCTGTTCACCTATGTTGATAAGAGATTGGGTTGGACATTCGCTCTTTGAGCTTTTGGTGGTGGATGCTGTTTTATGCATCTTTCTTGTTTGTCCCCCATGTGGACATATATTGTTGTACTCCTTCGGGAGCCAATTCTTGCCTACTTTTGGTACGTCTTTCACCTCTGGTGTTCCTTCCTAGGAAGGTTTCTTTTCCCATTTCTCCAGTGGGTTTTCCATTTCCTGCTTTTCCTCTGCTACTGGCTCATATTTGTGCTTTTTGCAGTTTCCACTCCCTGTCCTTTTGGATCAAGGAGCTATGGCTCAGTGGCAATATCTTCGGCCTCTGGCAGTACAGGCTCCCCAGGACAAGGGTTTGCATCCTGTCACTGCTTGTCTTTAGTAGAGCCATTGCAGCCTAGATCTATGATTGTACCTTCCGCCTTTCGGGACAAGGGCCTCCCCGTTTTGGGGATTCCATGCTTCCTTTAATATATAAAATACCAAAAAAAACTGTATTGTTATGCTGTGGTACTGTCCTGTGTTTCTTCAGCTTCTTCTGGTGTCTCGTTCACTGTGTCTGTTTGTTTTCCGAGACCTGCTCACCTGACAGGTAGTTAGTGACTTTTATTGCTTGCCCATTTATGTCATCCTGCGCAGCAGCAACACCCAAAGGAGTCTTCAACATTAAGTTTTTGTTAGTTTCGGGCACGTTACTTAATGCGGTACCCCTTTCTCCTTCATCAGCATCTTTTACAATAGATATTCCCCCACTTTCTGTTGTTTCTGTGACCGATAAATCCCACTTCTCTTATCAGGCGTCAGACAGCACTGTTTCCTGCTCATTTCTTGAGTGGTTTTGCAGTAGCTAATACGTGTTGCTAATACCTCAGGCAGAGTGGCTAATTTATCTATTATTACATTGTTAAGACTCCCCCCCTCGGCATACTACCTTCATTCCATTTGTTCATCTAATTGTCCAGTTTTCCAGTTAGTGTGTCCAGCTTTATGTCAAGCGTGAGCACACTTTGGGCCAGCATATGAGTTAATTCCAGGTGGATCTCTAATTTGTGCAACTGCCAGGTAAGGGATTTAAATGTAGCTAAGAAGGACAAATTTATAGTGTTCATAATACAATCTGATCTGTCCTCTCCCGCTGCCTCCCTACAAGGCAAATATTCCCTTGCAGTTTCAGCACTGGTACGGTAAGCTTATCCTGGGGGGCCTCCATTGAGCCTGACAAAGGGGTAGAACAAGACTGGCTGTTACCTTGGTCCTGTTGATTATAGAGAACCTCTAATAGAGAGGCTGGCTGATGGATCACTGCTTCTACTAACAACTTTTGTTTACCTGATGGAGTGGCATGGCTGAGAACTGACAGCCGGGTAACCATAGTTTCCCATTGGGTTAGTCCTTAGGCAGGGCCTGTTAATGTGGCTACTTCTGCTTTTTTCTAATGCTGTGTCTGCAAGCTGTAACAGTTCAGCAACAGTTGACGCATCCAGGCTGGAACCTGCAGCACTGCTTAGTGAGCTTGTCCCGCGTCTAGACACTGGCACAGTCACTATCGGTAAAGTTGATAGACCAAGTTCAGAAGTCAAAGGGGTTATCTGTGTAACCTGGCCAACGAGGAGCTTAGTGTCCTCTCCTGCCTCACCCCTTTCTCTCATATAATAGCTGTGAATAAAAGTTTTTTGGGTGTTCAGGCCGGGACCATATTACTCCTTGCCTTTGAAGCTCATCTTGTGTTCCCCACAGGGCTTAAGCCCCTGTCGCAATGGCTGGGCAACCTCAGTTTCCATTGCATTTCTGTTGTCACTATGGAGTCCCATGTCCCCCAAGTCACCCATGACCTTCCTCGCACCTATCAACTATCCAACTTCTTCCTCCGTTTCATTCCCAGTTTCTGTATTGGCCAATTTCCAGGCACTGCAGGGACACTTTGCATGAATATAAGGCTGCTTCGCTGCCATAAGCCGCCCCCTAGGTTTTAATGCTATTCCTACGAAATGAGAACATTCTATGGGACAACTTCTAGTTGCCCCCAGAAACTCTAAGACCTCTTGGTGCATTTTGTGTCTCAAATATTGATCTCAGGGATTTTAAGGTTCTCAATGAACTTGGTGCATTTGATGAGGCAAGTGGGTGAACTACCAGCGGTCTGGGCGTGAGCCTCTGCTCCTAAAAAGGCGTATGTCCGCCAGCAGAACTTGTCCACTTTAGCCTTATATGCAATCCCAGACCGACTGCTCTTATGGTTTGTAATTTCTGGGTAGCTTTCCAAACAACACCAGCGGGTCATTTAGTACTTAGTGCTCAATGCTTGATACTTGACACCCAAGAAGCACCGTCACACCCCCTGCCTCTCTCCTTCACCTTCGCCTTCTCCAGATGCTGTGGGTGAGGGGGAGGGGGGGCACGAGCACACTTCAATCACAGGACTCCTCACAGGGCTCTTCAAACATCCACAGGTCAAGAGTCACTGCTGGTCACCAGCAAGCAGTTACCGGCAAAAGCAAACTCTCACTGCGGATTCAAGCAGAGGCACTCGCGAGGTCCACTTGGTTGTCTCAGTTGGCTATGAGACGAGAGGTTCAGTGGTGCATATACTGTATTGAAAGCAGGTGGCGGACCAGCCCTACTGTAAGGGTAAGCCGCACTAACCTAACCCTGCCCGCTTCCGCCCCACCAGCAGGGACTGTGGCTCTGAGCCTGCTACTCTCCTGTTCACACACCTTGTTTGGCTGCCTGGTTGCTTGGCTGCTTGAACAGACCCAGTCCCTCAAAGCTTCTGATGCTGGTGCTTCTTTAGGCACTTCCCCTCATAAATATAAAAGCAATGGAAGGATAGTGGGGTATATAGAATCAGCGCTCTGACGTCTCTCGGAGTGGGTTGTATGTGGGCGGGCTCCTTCCACGCCCCTACATGCCCCTTACTCGCCCACTCCGCTCAACTCAGCCTCTCCCCTGCTGCTGCTGCATTCCTGACCTGCTCTCTGCTCTCCACTATAAACCTGGGGGGTCACGGTGCTCTCTGTGCTTTCCAGTATTGGTTACGGCTCCGTGCTCATGGCTCTGAGCCACCACTGCCAACCGGCACCTCTGGGAACCTGGTCGCGGAGGTGGCAGTGTTCTGCGGCTCTCCAGCGTTGCTCTCCTGCAGTGCTCTCTGCAGCATTTACGGCATTCACGATCACCCCCGCCAGCCCGCTCCTCACCGAGAGCTGCAGGCGTGGACAGCAGGGGGCTCCCTTGCAGCACCTTGCAACGATCACAGCGTTTGTGGTTCACGGTGATGGCGTTTCGTGGCTCTGGGCTCTGAGACTCCTCCCCCTCTTTCTCCTCAGACGCTACACACAGGGAGTGACCAGTGAGAGCTACAAACCACAAGCAGTTCATCGTTCCATTTTTATTCCAGTGACAGCAGTTTGTACAAAACCATAGATTTCACTGCAAGACCAGCCATAGACTCCACATTTGGCTGGCACAGTAAAGGCAGGTTAGCAGATGTAACGTTCTCCACCACTCGGACTTCCTTAACTCCACCCACCCACCAATGTCTAAAGCTGCGCCATAATCATCAGGCCCTCAGATACCCGACTTTAAAAAGGTCTCTTGAAGATTACCCTGCAGCGCCAAGTAATGCAACTTCACAGTCCCTAGATGGCCAGCTCCCACCCTGCAGCGCCAAGTAATGCAACTTCACAGTACCTAGATGGCCAGCTCCCACTCTGCTTCAGCTTCAGGGAAAAGCCTGAGGCTAATCTTTTCGAGTAGGGGGTTGTTTAGACCAGTGTCAAGGGCTTCAGGAGTGGTCAACACTTTATAAATGTTGTCATTAACTTCACTTACTCTTCATCACTTGCCCTGGTATACACATGATAAAATAAGCATCGACTAAGCCAGTGATTTTGGGATTTTATATGGTGAATATATTTGTTCATGGCTTCAGTGAGTTACAGAATAGCTACCACTCGGGTTGCAGCAATCTAATATTACTTCAGACGGAGAACAGATAGAACACAGCAGGACAGAATTTTCTCACTAACAGAACACTTACAAAGCATGTGCGTCAGGTGTGTGATCTTCTCTAACACGTCAGATGCAGCGCATACGTCTTTTTAATTCCGAAAATTATTTTATAGTTTCATTTTCAGTGCACATGTTCATTCACTTTTCAAGATACATAATTTTGCCATGCAACAGAGTTGCTTTGAAATCATCCTCTTTGAGTCTTCCAGTTTAGTTTCGCATTCAGTTATTCCTGGTTCATTGTTTATATGTGTAGCATGCAACTGATTCGTTTCGGAGCAATGTTTTTGTGTCTCAGTGGTAATCTGCAGATATGCGGCCTTGTAAGGCGACATGCTTATCTTTTCTGGGTACAGCCTGTAGCTGTTCGGCCATGTTGATCCGCTTGTTGCCTATTGATGAAAACAGTCCCTCTTATTATGATTCCAGCTGCTATTCAGGCTTGCAGCCAAAGTTTCAGATTTCCTCCATGTCTGAGTTGCAACCAGTGAAACTTCCGTTTTTTTCTTCAAAATTCTATTTTAAATTTGGATTTACTGAACAACAGCTATAATTTAAAACAAGCAGTATATTCTTTTGTGGCTTGAAGCTACTCCAGTCCCACAACCTAAACAATATTACGAGGTCCACTGTTAACAAACCTGTTCAGTGTCACAGTTTCCCATTGCTGAAAAAAGGTAGGGCATTCCTACCTACCCATCTTGGGCAGGTATATTTTGTGAGGGGGCATGTCTTGGTGAAAGGACTCCATTCTCCACCAATACCTCGCTCACACAGCGAACTGGTACAGTAGGGCCAGCAGCAGTTACACCATCCAAAACCAACACATACGAGACTGAACAGTGTGGACAGCAGACGTGCACGCTTCTCTCTCCTATAGAGAACAGGTACAGCATCGGCAATAAATACCCAGCAGCAGTAAATGAACCAGGCAGAATAGATACATGCCACCATAAACCTAGCTAGAGAGCAAATGGGTAGTTTATAACATCATGGGAGGGGGTCTGGAGACCCTGTACATTAAATGAAAGAAATTAGATGGGACATTCAACTAAACATTGAGGGAATTCTCAACAATTAGTCCAAAAATAGGATTACTATCACAATTTTACTAAAGCGCACCATTACAAATGTAACTTGCTACTCAGTCGTTGTGATTGCAGTTTGGATCACAGCAGCATTAAAAGGAGTGAAGAAAGAACATATGCAAATTCTTTTCCAAATGTGTCTTCCATACACTACTGGTAAAGCTCAAATGGAGCCAAATATTTTATGAATACAACTCTGTGTTGCGCATTTTCGCCCCTTAACCAGCCGTTATCTTTTTAGTTTTTAAATTGTTTGTATCTGCACATTACATCCTCGTCCATCTTCCCCGCTGCAGTCCTCACCTGCATGAGATTACGTCTCTGTCCTGCAGAACCTGTTCTTAGATGACATCGACAGTCCTCCCAAAAAAGCTGTTACTACCAAGCAGGCAGTAGAAAAAGGGAGGATCTGTAGCATCTCATCCCGTTCTTTTTTGCTACATTCTGAAGGCAATAGCTGATGTCAGGTAAATGGTAGTATTTGTATTTCTGTTGTCTAAAGGTTGTCTAAATGGTCTTTCAGAGTGCTTGCTTTAGCAGCACTCAATGTTTTCAAGGATTTTCTTTGCCTTTCTCCAGCAGGCGTGACCATAAACAATGGTTCTGCCCAACCGTGATCTGCTTTAGCATGTTTCTGGCATGGCAGATGGAGGGCGGTTTTTTCTTTCCTCCTCTCTCTAGGCAGGGGACATCCTCTGATTAGCGTCAAGTGTGTTCTTATTCTATGTCAGGACCGGAGGCTCTGATTATGCTTCTCTCTCTTTACTGTAAAAATTCAGCAGCCAATCACAATACAATAAAAAAACCTAAATTACCCATATATTAACGTCACCCATATCACATTCCCCAGTCACATAAGAGTGGTCCTTATAAGTACAGAAGGGTCCATTTTGTGTCCTCTTTCTTTGCTGCTTCGCAGCCAGTCAAGTCACTTATCCCGATTTTATATTGCATGGTTTCCTTGTTGTGCATGCTTCACGGTTCATTTGGTGCTCGTCGCTATGTGTATATGAGGTGCACTTTTACTGATATGCCGATGTCGCACTTAATTATAAATGTTGACACAAACAGTTTTTAACTGAAATTTTCCATTTCAGGAGGAGCGCTATGGCCTCCCAAGCCTGCGTCTCCGCCAGGCTAAATTTTGGCCCACGGGGCCTTGAGCACTTGTGTGCATGTGAGAAGCTTCCACCCTTCATTCAAACACTGCGGCCTTTCAAGCCAAGCAAACAAATTCTCCCATAAATCCAGACATCCCTGTGGGCTTGGCATAACAGGCAGTATGCCAGCTAGGAAATGCCAATGTGGTGATCTCCACAGAGCGCCATCGCTCGAATCGACCCGCACCTTAATGATCTGGCATCTTCTGAGTAAGGGTCAGTGGCGCAGGGAATCCTCTTCGGTGCTTCTTTTATTAAGGACCTAGCCAAGTTCACAGCAATGTGAAGTTCGATGGACAAAGCACAACTGTCCTTGAAGAAGGTGTTACGCAACATGCTTTTTGTCAGGGCCGGATGACTGCTGGGCCGATCGTTAGGCCACTTCTCCCATCAGGGCTCCCAGCGACATTTCTTCTACAGCAGATGCAGTTATGGACAATACCAGTCAGCCGACAACACCTTCTAAAAACATAATCCTGGAGGACATTAACGTTTCCGTAAGGCGTATGGCATAGGTCAACAAGGAACCTCACAGGACTCCACTTATGCAGGTGAGAATTATTCCTCACTCAGAAGTCATTTTGGGGGGCAGGACAAGATAGTTTTTACCAAATTGGCAACTTTTGACCAAAGACTCTTGGGTTCTCAAGACTATCCAGGGCTACAAAATGAAGTTTTATCGATTTATCCCCCCCCATGCCATCCGCCACCCTCCCTCACACCCCCATCTCAAATGTGTCCCCTCCTCCCCCCACCATTTTTCCCTACAAGAGATAGAGGTCATACTAAGAGAAATTCAATCACTCTTGCACAAAGGGGCCATTGGCCTTTCTTCCCCACAACCCGTAAGCTTCATCAGCACCATTTTCTTGGTAGACAAAAGAGGGGGTGAATCCGGTTTAGTCTTAAATTTAAAAGAATTTAATGCCTGGGTAGTATTCAGGCACGTCAAGATGGAGGGGATCTCTCTTTTACAGGACATTCTACAAGAAGGCGATTACTTGATTTGTTTGGACCTGAAGGACGCATATTTGACGATCCCCATATTCCTTCCTCATCATCCATTTCTACAGTGCATTTGGCTCAGACGTTGATTCAAGTTCCTTTGGGATCTTGTCAGCCCCTTGGTGCTTCACCAAGCTAATGAGACCTGTGGTGGAGTCTCTTCGGGCCAGGGGAGTGAGGTTGATCGTATACCTTGATGACCTGATTCTATTAGCCCAAGATCCACAATTGGTGAGCATTCACTTGTCATGGACAATTCAGCTACTCCAGGAACTGGGATTTCTCATCAGCCAAAGTCGTACCTGACCCCATTTGCAATCTATAGAATTCTTGGGGTTTCAGGTAGCCAGTTGATTCTTCCGGCCCAAAAGATGTGGAACATAAAAAAGGAATTGCGGTTGGCATTAAGCAAACATGCTCTCGCTGAGGTCTCTGGCACAAATTGTTGGTCTCTTAGTTTAAACCATCCAGGCAATATTTCCGGTCCCCCTTTATTACAGGGTTCTTTCAGAGGCTGAAGAAAGTACATCTACAGAAGGGTCTGTCCTATTCGGCTCAAATTCTCTTGTCAGAGGAGGCCAGGACAGAGATGACATTGTGGCTCGATCACATGGATGCCTGGAAAGGCAAGGTGATATTTGTCAGCTCCCTGGATGTTGTCCTGGAGTCTGACGCCAGCAGATGGGGCTGGGGAGCCCGGTGTGGATCAATAAATATGGGAAGCTGTTTGTCAGAGATGGAACTTCATCTCCACATGAACTGTCTAGAGCTTTTGGTGGACTCTTTCACAATCAAGAGTCTTTGCGATCATCGGACAGATTGTTGCATTCTGCTGTGGATGGACAGCATCTCAGCAGTCCGGTATGTCAACAAGCTGGGCGTTATGAGGTTGCGCTTGCTGGCGGAGATTGCCTAGGAATTTTGGCACTTCTGCCTTC
Organism: Pleurodeles waltl; assembly: GCF_031143425.1. Lineage (NCBI taxonomy): Eukaryota > Metazoa > Chordata > Amphibia > Caudata > Salamandridae > Pleurodeles > Pleurodeles waltl. The sequence goes on along the minus strand of NC_090440.1, from coordinate 1,978,144,632 downwards.
AGTATCGAATCTCAGTGATAGCGGAATACCTGCCCGGGGAGAGGAACTCAGTAGCGGATTGGCAACCCCGATTTCTACGGAACTTCAGCGATTGGAGCGTCCACCCGATGGTGTTTTCATATCTGAATCGCAAGTGGGCCCTTGTTCCGTGGACCTTTTCACCTCACGATTGAACCGGCAGCTTCCACTGTTTTTCAGTGGGAGACCAGATCTGGAAGCTACAGTGACTGATGCCTTCCTACAGGAATGGTCTCTCCATCAAGGGTATGCGTTTCCCCAGTTCAGTATGATCACGGGAGTCCTGGCTCAGGTGCGTCGTCAGAAAAGCAGAGATTGTGTTAGTGACTTCACTCGGGAGAGCACAGCCCTGGTTCCCGATAGCTCTAAAGTTGTATGACATCCAAAACTTGATTCCTGCTCGACACAATCTGCTTCTGGACCCGGTGGTGACCCCTCATCCATTGATTTCTTTTGGGTCAACTTTGCTTGATAGCCTGGAGGGTTTCCTGAGTTGTTGGAAAATGCCAGGCATTTCTCCATAGTCTTCCTGCTACATCAACCAAGCATGGGCGCCTGGCACCCACAAGATTGATACTTCAGCATGGCGCTGATGGGTGCGTAGATGTGAGGAATGGGATTTCGATTATTTTAGGGCAGATGTCAATTTGGTGATTAACTTCCTATCTTCTAGGTCCATCAATAATTATAGGTCAGCCATCTCAGCGGGACATCTTCCTATTTCATGGAAGCCAGTGGGAGTACACCACGTAGTGTGGAAACTCATGAGGGGCATATGTTTTTGTAAACCTTCTCAACCCAGATATTCTTCCCTTTGGGATGTTAATTGGGTGTTATCATTATTAGAAAAATGGCCTGAGAATTAGTACCTTTCCTGCAAACAACTATCTGCCAAGTTGACTATGTTGCATTGCTTGATACCATGTAAAAGGGTCTCTGACATCCGGACCTGACATGGTTTGTTTTCCTGACGGAGTTTCCTTCCCCATTTTTAGGCAGACTAGAACTAACACTAGGGCAATATTGTTTCCTTAGAGCACTAAATTATGTGTGGTACAATGTCTTAAGTGAATTTAGAAGAGTCCCTGGAGGGCAGGTTCTCATTGCCCTTCAGAAGCCATTTAAACCAGTCGCATCTGCTACTTTGGCTAGATGAATGCGTTGGGTAATGGCCGAAGCCGGAATTTATATTTCCGTTTTCTGAGCTCATTCTGCCCCAAGAGCTACGGTTCAAAGTCGTTCACTTTGGGCTCAAGATTGGAGGATATTTTGAGAGCAACGAACGGGTCATCAGAATCAGCATTCAAGTCCTTTTACAATAAAACGATTGTTGAGGTAGCTTCAGTGGTGGTAGTTCAACTTTGAACAAGCATAATCAGAGCCTCCAGTCCTGACATAGAATAAAAAAAATTCTAGCTTACTCAGTAAGAATTTTCAATTCTATTAAGAACACTGAGGCGAGGATTATTTCAACCTGATGATGCTATACTATACCTGCGCATGGGCTAAATATATAATTTCCTAATATCTTTTCAGATGGTACAGTGTTATGTTCCCACCCTGTATATATAAGAAATTAAGATGGAGGTATTCTATTCGTCCATGCCATTTATTAACAATGTGTTTTGCTGACTAAGGATATTAGGGCTTCTTTTTTCCGGCTTCCCAGGAAACGACCAGAAACGGAGTTGGGACGGACAATTTCTCAAGATATGTTTGGCCTAGTCGGTTTCTGGGAGTCTCGCAACAGATCCTTGGAGTTTTTTTCCTCTTCATCCTCATTGTATGTGGATTCCTGATGAACTGACTATTTCATTAAGTTTTACCTCTGGATGTTATGACATTTTTCTGAAACGATAGAGGCCACAAAATGGACTCTTCTGTACTTATAAGGACCACTCTCATGGGATTGGGTCATGTGATAATGGGTGACATGTTGTTACATTGGTAATGTAGTTTTTCTTTATTGTATTGTGATTGGCTGCTGAATTTTTACAGTAAAAAGAGCGCAGCATAATCCTCACTTCTGTGCCCTTAATAGAATAGAACATTCTTATTGTGTAAGCTAGAAAACATTTTACTCAGAATTGCCTCTGTCACCTCAAATGCCTGATCCAAAATGGCATGTCTTCAGGAAATCTCGCAAGACTTTGGATTGCTAGAAACTGGCCAAAATAAAGGAAGTTACCATCGGCTTCTAAGCATTGTAAGCACCTGACTTCACTTACTGTCCTGGCGGTGTGTTTCTTCACCTCAAAAGCAAAATGGAGGATTTTGTACAAGAAATCCCAAAGCCCTCATCAGCTCTTCCTCCGATGGCTTCCATACAGCACTTAATTGAGCTATCTGTTGAAGCTGCTTTTAGGACACAGGAAAGTACCCCCCCTGCCAAAGTGCCTTTTGTTCAGGACTCTGTGGATCTTGATGGTGATGGAGACGAGGTTGAGAAAAGAGGCTGGTTTATTCAGAGAGCGAAGTTCTCTGACTTATTGCAGCCTTTAAGAGAAAACATTGGTATTCCGGTGCCTTACTCTATAATTGGAGGAGTTGACTTTCTATCACAGTATATTCACCCTACACCAGAGTCACTACCCATGCATGCTGCTATAAGGCATGTCTTGAGTCATGAATGGAGAGACGTGGCTAAATCCTCCTTTCCTCGCTTTTTGGCTAGACGCTATCTGGTGGATACGTTTACTGAGGAATCTCCGGCTGTTGTAAAGTTGATAACCTCACCACAGGACTGTCCTGTTTGTAATATTGTGGCAGTGGATGCTGCTACTCCAAATCCGGTTGACAATAAAAGTGGAGAGTGACATCAAAAGTTCATATTCAGCCTCTAACGTTTCACCTAGGGTTAATACCTGTATTACTTGTATGGTTCAGTCTCTCTTTAAGGATTTTCGGCGTTTGGCTGAGTGTACCTCTGAGGTTATAAATTGTATCTGAGCATTATGGAAAAACAAGTATGTTTTCTCTAAGAGTTGTCATTTGATAATCTGTGTGTGTCTGCTGCTGCATATGGACTCGTCATCACCTTTGGATGCGGACATGGAAAGCTCATTCCTCTCAGAAAGCAATTTTGATGAAACTGCCATTTGATGGTTGTTCTCCCTTTAGAGGACATGATTAAAAATACTGCTGAAAACATCTGCGAAATCGTACACTGATAGATCTTACACTAATGGCAGAGATTTTGGTTATAAGAGAGCTTTCCCTCTAGCCACAGGGAAAGGAGAATCTAAGCCCCTTCGAAGCAGGGGTTGTGGCCAGAGGACCCTGAACCTCGATAAACCCCAGTCCCAGAACCTTGGAATCCCCTTGTGTCACTCCAAAGCCCTCAAAACCATGACAATCAAAGCCAGAGGCCAATAGGGGGTTGTCTGTCTTTTTCAATGATATATGGATTCAGCCTGTGTTAGACCAATGGGCAGTCAATATGGTATCAGAGAGTTATTGTCTGGAGTTTACAGATCTACCTTCAGACCATTTTTAACCTACTCCGATTTCCCAGAGATTTGAGGAGGCGTTATGTGCTCTTGGAAGGTGTCCAGGCCCTGTTAGCAGTAAATACTATTTGTCCATACTACCCCTCGAGTAGGGCAAAGGGTATTACTCTATTAAGTTTGTGGTGCAAAAACTTTCAGGCAATTTTTATCCAATACTGGATCTTAAAGGGCTCAATATATTCCTCAAGCATCGCTCCTTCAAAGTGACAACACTACAAAGTATTTTTCCACTATTGAGACAGGGGTATTTCCAGGCATCTCTAGATTTGAAGGATGCTTACTTCCATCTTTCCAACTCACCAAAGGTTTCTTTGGTTTTCTGTGGGCATACAGCATTTTCAATTCCAAGCTCTTCCATTATAATTGACCTTGGCCCCAAGGATTTTTACAAAGATCTTAGCTCCTTTGGTCGGTATTTTACATTCTTGAGGTATCCATGTACATCCATATCTTGATGACTGATTAATCAGTTCTTCTCCTTTCTGAGGCGGAGAAAGATAGCCAAGAAGGGTGCAGTCTTTTTCAGGATTCTGGATTTCTGATTGATGCAGAGAAGCCTCCCCTTCAGTCAGTTCTACAACTCCAGTTCACCGAGGCTGTCTTCCACGTAGACAAAGGAGAAGTGTTTATCTCTGAATAGGGTACAATAGCCTTTGTCTTATCTACTAGAATTGTTGCAGCAACCCTGAACTTCAGTATTATTGTGGCTGCAGAGTCCGGGGGAGATGGCTTCAACATTAGCCAATGTTCCCTGAAGTGCCTTCACTTGTGTCCCTTTGTACCTCAAGTGTTGTCCCACTGGAATCCTCTGTCTCAGAATGAGGAAGCCTTGATTCCTATTACGCCACAGGTTTCATTGGATCTCCACTGGTGGCTCAACCAGAAAGTCGGTTGAGTCAGTCCACTCCAATGGTAATAGCAACAGATGCTAGAAAACTTGTGTGTGGGGGGGGGCAGTGTTGGGGTCCTCTACAGCCCAAGGCAGGTGGACACGTCAGGAGGCTGGAGGGAAATTGCCAGAGTCAGGGCAGAGTTATTAACCTTTCTTCCTCAGATGATACATCGTCCAGTATGCATTCAGTTGGACAATAAAGTAGTGGTGGCATATATCAACCGTCGTGAGGAAATGATTATTTTCCTCTATCACCTTTCCAGGGAGATTTGTGAAAGGGCAGAGCCCAATCTCCAATCTCTGAAAACATTATATCTTCTGTGGAGGGAGAATGGGCCTGTAGTTCCCCTCCCCTGTATTCCTTTGTCTTTCACACTCTGTTTTTCATCAGATTTGTTCTAGGTTTGGCCAGCCATGGTTAGACCTATTTGCAATCAGAGGCAGTGCACACCTGCCTTGGTTCTGTTTTCTAGTTCCCATCAGGAAAGCCTGAGCGATAGATGCGCTCTCAGTGGCTACATGCTCTTCTTTATTTTTAACCTCCCATACCTCTGATTCCTGGGGTGTTGCTGAAGATTCGGGAAGACCAGGCTCAGGTTCTGTTGGGTGCCCCGAAGGGGCTTTGGAGACCTTGGTTTTCAGTGTTGATGACAGTGGTTCTGCCATGGATTTTTCCTCTCCAACCATGTCCTAGTCAATAGAATCTGGTGGTTTGATTGCTGAGCAGAGCTCTTGTTAGCAACAGGAAGTTCTTTGAAGGTAGTGAATGCTGTTCATCAGTCCTGTAGGCCTTCTACATGAAAGTTGTACAGTCGACTTTGGCAGAATTTTGATGACTAATGCCTAGGCAAATGTTTTCAGGCTTCTCTTTGTGATCCAGTTCAGATTTTAGACTTCTTCTGGGATAGGTTCAGATTGGGTTTGGTGGTCTCGACTATTCGTGCCCAGTTTGCAGCAATTCAGGCATTTGGGGTGAAGTTATGGTAATAGTGGCTCCTCATGCATCTCGTCTATTGAATAGTTTTTTTCCTTCAGTGCACTTCTGTGCATTCCCCAGTTCCCTTTTGAGACCTGGCTTTGGTTCTACGGGCTCTCTCTTTCCCCCCTTTTGAATGGTTGGTGTCAGTAGAACTCAAGCTTTTGACACAAAAGTGGTGTTTTTGATGTCTGTTTGTTCAGGATGTTGGATAGGGAAATAGGAGCTTTGCTTTCAGTTTCCACATTCATTCATTCTTTTTTTCCCCAGTCAAAGTGGTCTTGCGTCCTAGTCCTTCTTTTTTGCCTAAGGTCCCATCCTCTTTTTATTGTTCTCGTGATATAGTTCTTGTGTTTTTTTCAGAACTTTCCTCAGCCGAGGAGGAGGAGGTCCTTCATACCATGGATTTGCATAGGCCTTTTTTTATATATTTGGTCAGAATGGCTTCTTTTTAGAAATTTAATGCATTGTTGTCTCACTTTTCGGTTTACCAAATAAGGGATCTGGTCCTTCCCCATTGACTCCTTATGTATTATAATTTGTCGTTGGTTCCTCTTCCATCTGTCAATGAGGGTAGATCCACTAGAGGGTTGTCGGACTCCTGGGCTTCTTTTCAAGAAGCCTTCTTGAGGAACAGTTGCTATGTTGCTACTTGGCAGTCCCTGCACACTTTCCCTTCCCATTACAGGGTTCAGTTGAGGAAAGATTAATCTACTGCTTATGGAGATTGTTTCTTATCAGCTGTATCAGATTTAGGAGTTAAAAGACCAATACACAATATTCACCTTTATAAAATATTGATTTTGCATCATTAATTTGTTGTATTGGTGATGTTTGTATAATCAATCCTATTCTGCTTGAGGATTCTCACGCAGGTAAGGACTGTAGAGGGGAAGATGGACAAGGAGGTAATGTCCAAGTTACTGACCAGTAATCTTTATTACTTTGAGTCCAAGTCTTCTTCGATAAAGTCCTGTTTTCCCACCCTCCTGCCTGGGGAGGTGGGATTATTTATATGAGTATGTTGATTTCTCTTGAAATGGTTGTACATTTACAGGATATAGATCTACTGCCTGCTGGGTAGTGGCACCCATATTGGGAGGATTTTCAGTGCCAGCTGGATAATAGGTTCTGCAGGACAGAGATAAAATACCACACAGGTAAGGACTGTATCAGGGAAGACTTGGACTCAAAGTAATAAAGATAACGGTAAGTAACCAGTAAATTAATATTTATTTTAGACCCATAACCTTGACTGAATCTGTTTTATTATATATTTATAGTTGTCATTAGACTCCATCCACATGATTGTGGATTTCGCCAATTCAGATAACATTTCACAGATATTGTTCTGCAGATTTCATATCGGAAACTGTGGATCTCGAGGTATTGCATGCCCTCAGCCATCTGAAATACCTATACACAGTGCCCTTTTTTGGATATATTTATTACAAGCACACAGTATCCTCATTAATAAATAGGAGTATGCTTTCAGTTTTTGACATGAGGAAGGGTCCATATAAGCTGCTTCCACCAACCCTCATGAAGTTTCCAGGGCTATGCCTTTCAGAAGATGAGTGTAGCAACCACTCCCCCAGCAGGAAGTTATACCCTGCCAACAAACACTCATAGATGCCTTTTCTTTAGTATAACCTGTAAGTGAATTGTCATGTATATGACCCTTCTCCAGGGGTTGAGGTGAGTCCTTAATTTACCAAGTGTAAGCTTTCTGTTTAGTTTGTGGCTCTATAGACACCTACTGCTAATAGGAGGCAGCATTGTTGACAAGACTTGTGTATTCCCTCACAGCATTGGCAGATGCATAAAATACTTCCCCTTGGTTGTGTGCCTCTTTTCTTCTCATTCTTCTAATTTCTCCCTTCTCTTCTCCCACACCTGCACATTCCCTGCTCCTTTATTCACTTCTTCCCCATGTCCTCCCATTCTTCATTTCTCTTCAACCCCTCACTCATCATTCCCTATCCAAATATCCTCTTCTCATATCCTATTCTTCATCCACATGTCCATTCCACCTTCTATCCTGCCTACTTTCCTCCATTCGGTTTTATTCCATCACATCTTAGACATTACCTTCACAGCCTGTCCACCACCTCATCTGCCCACCTACCCCATCACCTCACACGCACCATACTCCTCTAACCTAACCCTGGACCCTCCTACCATCCAAGCTAACCCCATTGTGTTCTTCTACTTGCACTATCCTCTCCATCTGCACGTCCCTGTATCTCCCTTCCTCTACCCCATTCCTTGAGCCACGTAAAAATGGTTAAGGAGACCAGACCTAACAGCAGATTATGAAAGCATTACAGAAACTAGGCAAAGGAGCACTACCTCATTTGCTGAACGGAGCACTAAAAGGTGCAGACACACACACACACACATACACCCAAACACTTGCACACCTTGAAAAAGGTTGGCTTTGGGTCACCTTTTGTACCATGGGAAGAGCTTCCAACTGATTGCAAATGGTAAAGAGTTGTTCCTTTTTCCTCTTGTGTGAAGCGGTAGGCAGAGAGTTCCCCAGTCACCTCCTCTTTTCGCCCTTTCCTTGAAGTCCTTTGCCTCCATGGTAGGACAGGACGCACTGATGGGAGGCTTGTGATGGAATCATAGGGAAGAAGATAGGCTACCACTTTATGATGATTACCTTCTGGTGAACTTTATGGACAGATTAATAGGGGTGAAATGAATATTTGGCAGATATTCTGAGTTACAAATAAAGTAGGATAATTCGTTACAACACCCACTCAATGACTGGGCCACTCTGGCAAATATGTACTGTCAGAATCAGGGATGAGTTTTGCTACCCAGACTTATTTGGTACAAACAACAGTAAGCAGTCTGAAAATAATCTTTTTGGGGGTCTGACAAGACCTAGGAAGGGTGTGGCAGATTGGAAAACACTTCTTGGCATTGCAGATCACTATAAAAGCATTTTCCTCCTTAGACTATTGTACATAATTCAGAACACTTCATACGGGATATCAAAAGATTGTTCTCATAAAAGTGTTAAGTTGGTGCTGAACTTCAGTGTGAGGACATATCTCTTCTAATCCTATGTAAAGATACCTAAGATGCTGCTATTTAATTTCCAAACAGGAGCACTGTTGGTACATCCCATTTTGTGGTGTGAAATGGGTGGTATTTTGCCTCAAAACAGGATCCGTCATAAGTGGCTGACAGACAGGCTTGTGGGCATCAAGGCCATGGCCCTCATTACGGATGGCCCATTAAATTGGGTTCCTTTAACAATAAAATCGTACCATTCATTACATTTCTCCGGGTGAAACCTGCTGGAATTTAACAAGGCCCGGTTCTCAGAGATATGCAGATTTTGGTGCAGTAAGCAAAATCACCTTATTTCCTAAAAACTCAAAATATGTAGTAATTATCACATCTGATAAAATCCAAACACATAGGTGTTGGATTTTATTTGTGGGATAATTAAGGCATCAAAATTCTTGGCCACTCACAATGACGACGCAAAGAAGAGAACTTGGAGGATGGCCACTCGAAGTAGAAGATGGAAATGTATTCTTCTGAAAACATTACTGTGGAGCTCAGTTCTTTTGCATGATTTGACCATAATGAGTGGGTCTCTTACATGAGACTTAAAGCCAGATGCATCAAGTTTTCCAATAGCGATTACCAAATAGCGATTATTTTTTTTTTTAATGATTTTTTTTTGTGAATCACAATTAAGGAATTGCTATTGAAATGTATGAACCTCCAGGAGGGGCGTGGCCTGGGTCCGGATCATGGCGGATGTCTGAATAACCAGCCCCGGAGGGGCTGGCCAAAAAACTCCTTATTAACGCGCCAGTCCGGGCTATCCACTCACGAAGTGCGGGCGCCGAGCAACAGACCGACAGGTGGCGTGGCCGGGCCCCCGCCGCGGACTCGGAGCGAGCGGCGCACCGTGCTGAGTCGTCCGACGCGAGGGGAGGCTTGCGGCCCCTCCTCTCGATTGAAGCCGCGGCCTCGCGTGGGAAGGCAGGCCGCGGCGAGAGCGGAATGAGCGGCCCGCATGCGGCGGCGGTCGCGTCTGGGACTTGCGGCCAGATTGTGGGACCCGGAGAGTCTGTGGGGAACTGAGGGCCCTGGTGGGACCTCGCCCCAGCGGGCGCTTTCCTTGGAGTCAGTGGAGTGGGCGCGGCTCTGATCTCACTGGGCCGGCCCGAGTGTACTGACTTAGGCCCAGGTGGAGCACCGGGGAGCCGCGACGGCGACGCGACCAGCGGGCCTCCCGAGGGGATCACCCGAGGAGAAGCTGAGAGGGGGCGCGGGACCCCATGAATCACGCCTCAAGAGAAGCGCTGCTGATCGGCTGCCCGACATGGGGGAACAATGGAGCTACTGGACGTCCTGGAGCACCACCGACCTCTGAGCGAGGATACTTGGCACGAACAGGAAAGCAGCCAAGGGCGCAGAAAAGACACTGGAGAGTGGGTGAGTGCCCCGCGTGGAGGAACAACCAAACCATGGTTGCGGCGCATACCGGATTCCGGTTGGCGGGGAGGGGCCTGGTAGGAGGAACGGGCGGAGGAGCCAGTACAGAAACAGGTGGCAATTGGCCACGGTCGGCTGCAGTAGAGCCCCCTGCCCTTGATACTGAAAGCCGGGCACTACCAGCGGAGCGCCTGGAGCTCAGCCTGAAATGCCCGTGAGTAGAAGTTAAAGCTGCGGAGACCGAAACAAGGGGACAAACTCAGTAGTGATTCACACAAAAACACACGGGCCGTTTGCCGGGCCCCCCCGGGGTATACCCCCTTGCCTGACCGATGCCCCCCCAAGGGCCGACACAAGAACAGAGCCATGGACCCCTTGACACCGCCCAGGGATGGTGAAGCGGACTCACTGAACGGTCACAAACAAAAGTTCAAGACACCCTAGACAAGATACTGGGGGCTATAGAGGACACAAAGTCAACATTGCAACGAGACATCAACCAAGTTGCGATTGAGGTGGGGCTCCTGAGAGCTGATCATCATAAACTCGCTGACAGAGTCAAAGAAGCGGAAACCACGTTGGCGGACATTGCACCGAGGCAGAAAGACATGGCGGCGGAGGTAACCTCTCTTCCTGGAGAAATGGCTGAGCACGGTGGAACGGGCCCATCGAGTGCCATTGAGACCTCTTGCCCCTGGCAGACCTCCCCGTGCTGTAATCGCTAAACTCTTGCACTACAGAAACAGGGACACCCTCCTACAGAAAGCCAGAGAGATGGGCCCATTTAAAGTAGCAAATGGGGAAGTGACACTATTCCCGGACTTCACTCTAGAGCTCCAGAGCAGGCGATCCTCATTCCTAGCGGTCAAAAGAGCCTTACGAGACGAGGGGATTCAGTACTCGCTTCTATATCCAGCAAGGCTAAGAGTGATTGTGGAGGGAAAGGCCACATTCTTCCAAACTTCGGAGGAGGCATGGGAATGGCTCGAGAAGCACGGGTCCCAAACAGTGTGACCTGCACATGAGAACTCTGGAGCGAGCAGGACCCGCCGAGCCCCGAGTGGGAAGAGTTCCAGAGATCGCCCACGGCTGGCGCCAAAGCAAACGCAGAGAGAAACGGGCAGAAGGGCGGCCCTGGAAGCGGCGGCCCGAGTGGGAGGTGAGGTGTCCCCCGGGAGGGTTCTGAAGAAGAGTCCGACGACACAATGGTGTCCTCCGCCGGAAACTCGGGGAGCTTGTCTCGAGCGCCAAAGGTGACCCCACAAACAGCCGACGAACTCGGATAGCCCGGGCGTGTAGTGGCGCACAGAGACATGGCACGATATGTGAACGAGAGGTCCCTCTGGACCTGGCCGCTCCCCCTGACTTGATTCTCGCCTGCCCGACTTAGCTGGTGAGTACTGCAGTTATGTGTTTGAAAAAGTTGCACTGTTGCACAGTTTATTGGGCAACCTACAGTTCCGGAGGCGCCCTGGGGTTGGGGAGTTGGGGTTTACATTTACGAGTTAAATTGGCAACATGGGTGGTGAAATCTGACCACAGTAGAGGAACGAGCATATGGGGGGGGGGGTCAATTAGAATCCCGGGCACACCAGGCCCGCTATTGTCAGGCTTTAAGAACAAAATGGCAGACTACAATTTTATAACCTGGAATGTCAGGGGGATGGGCACTCCGGCCAAAAGACAGAATTCTATCATTCCTAAAGTGAAGGGGGGTGCAGGTAGCAATGTTACAGGAGATCCACCTGCTACCGGGGGAGGGAGAGAAACTAAGACGGAGGTGGAGGGGCAGGTGTTTGCTACGGAATATTCAGCTTATGCAAGAGGCGTACTGATTTGGATTAGAGCGGGGGTCCCCCTGACAATTGATTCCTCCAACATAGACAAAGAGGGAAGGTTTGTGATCCTGCAGGGGAAGCTACATGGGACTCTGATAGTTATGAGTTGCATCTATGCCCCTAATCAAGACCAGGTTTCATTCATGACGGGCTTATCAAGGCACCTCACCCGCCAACGCACAGGGGAAGTACTAATAGGAGGGGACTTCAACGCAGCATTAGATATAAATATGGACAGGTCCACCCCGCCACTACAAGGGGCAATATCAATTAAGATAGCACAAAGCCTAGCCGAGTGGCTGAGCACATGGGGATTAGTGGATGTCTGGCGGGTGCAGCACCCGACCGTCAGGGACTACTCGTTTTATTCGGGCCTCCACCGGGTGCACACCAGAATTGACAGGGTGGCCTGCACCCCGGGGCTGGCTCGGGGTGTGACCCATTCTGAATACCTCGCCCGCACAATATCGGATCATAATCCATTACTGTTAACTTTGAGGGTATCACAGGACAGACCCCCCATACCATCATGGAGGTTGGCCCCCGCGGTGCTTGAAGATCAGGCGTACAGAGAGGCGCTGCGTCGCCATCTGTCAGAACACATTGAAACTAACAAGGGATCCACCCACTCAAAGTGGTGACGAGGGGTTTCTGTCTTAGGCAGTCAGCGGGGGTGAGGCATACGCTAGAGAGGGAGCTAACTGCCCTGGAGAAGGTCATACATGAGGGGGAACTGAGGCAGGGCCTTGTAGAGCAAGGAGATGAAGAATATAACCGTGCCCGCAGAGAACACTCCCAGGCTGAAGAACGGCTCAGATGTCATGACACGCAAAAATACCTGGCGTCCCTACAATCAGAGGAGGGGAGGTCGGGTAAGCTACTAGCATGGCTGGTGCGCCCGAGTGGGGACAGCAAACCCATCACAAGTGTATTAGACAGAGGGGGAAATCGTAGACTTAGCCCAGGCCCCATCAATGACGCGTTCAGTGATTATTACACGCACCTGTACAGGAGACCTAGCAGCCTGGAGACGGCGACATTTGAAAATTATTTGTTGCAGACCCCACTGCCGGTGTTGAGACTAGAGGACAGGGACAACCTAGGGGGGCCGGTGACCGCGGAAGAGATAAATGATGCCATAACGCAGTTGGCTCCTGGGAAGACCCCTGGTACGGACGGTCTTCCTATGGATTTTTACAAAAAATATAAATCCTTGCTGGTTCCCAGTTTGGCGGAGATGTACGCGGAGGCAATACAGAGTGGAGAGCTGCCATGCACACTGCGTGAGGCGCTAGTAGTGCCACTCCCCAAGACAACCAACAGGGAAGCCTCGGTGGCCGACTTCCGCCTGTTATCGATGCTAAACAGCGACTTCAAGATCCTCAGCAGGATCTTGGCCAGCCGACTGCTTCCCCACATGCCCACACTGATATATGCTGACCAGAATGGCTTTATTCCTGGTCGCAGCACCTCCCTGAATCTCAGGCGAATTTTCTCTATCTTACACATGCCCGAAGAATTGAAACCTCCGGCGGGGACCCTGTTGGCGGTGGATTTCGAGGCCTTCGATTCGATTAGGTGGGACTATCTGAGGTCGGTAATGTTAAAAATGGGCCTGAAGGAGAACTGGGTTAGATGGGTGGTGTAGGAGGCTGGACTGGCTTGTAGTGAGTACCAAGGGGTACTTGCACCTTGCACCAGGCCCAGTTATCCCTTATTAGTGTATAGGGTGTCTAGCAGCTTAGGCTGATAGATAATGGTAGCTTAGCAGAGCAGCTTAGGCTGAACTAGGAGACGTGTGAAGCTACTACAGTACCACTTAGTGTCATATGCACAATATCATAAGAAAACACAATACACAGTTATACTAAAAATAAAGGTACTTTATTTTTATGACAATATGCCAAAGTATCTTAGAGTGTACCCTCAGTGAGAGGATAGGAAATATACACAAGATATATATACACAATAGCAAAAATATGCAGTATAGTCTTAGAAAACAGTGCAAACAATGTATATTTACAATAGGATGCAATGGGGAAACATAGGGATAGGGGCAACACAAACCATATACTCCAGAAGTGGAATGCGAACCACGAATGGACCCCAAACCTATGTGACCTTGTAGAGGGTCGCTGGGACTATTAGAAAATAGTGAGAGTTAGGAAAATAACCCTCCCCAAGACCCTGAAAAGTGAGTGCAAAGTGCACTAAAGTTCCCCTAAGGACAAAAGAGTCGTGTTAGAGGAATAATGCAGGAAAGACACAAACCAGCAATGCAACAACTGTGGATTTCCAATCTAGGGTACCTGTGGAACAAGGGGACCAAGTCCAAAAGTCACAAGCAAGTCGGAGATGGGCAGATGCCCAGGAAATGCCAGCTGCGGGTGCAAAGAAGCTTCGACTGGACAGAAGAAGCTGAGGTTTCTGCAGGAACGAAAAGGGCTAGAGACTTCCCCTTTGGTGGACGGATCCCTCTCGCCTTGGAGAGTCGTGCAGAAGTGTTTTCCCGCCGGAAGGACGCCAACAAGCCTTGCTACACGCAAATCGTGCGTTTGGCGTTTTTGGACGCTGCTGGGGCCCAGGAGGGACCAGGAGGTCGCAAATTGGACCTGCAGAGAGAGGGGACGTCGAGCAAGACAAAGAGCCCTCACTGAAGCAGGTAGCACCCGGAGAAGTGCCAGAAACAGGCACTACGAGGATGCGTGAAACGGTGCTCGCCGAAGTTTCACAAAGGAGTCCCACGTCGCCGGAGACCAACTTAGAAAGTCGTGCAATGCAGGTTAGAGTGCCGTGGACCCAGGCTTGGCTGTGCACGAAGGATTTCCGCCGGAAGTGCACAGGGGCCGGAGTAGCTGCAAAGTCGCGGTTCCCAGCAATGCAGCCCAGCGAGGTGAGGCAAGGACTTACCTCCACCAAACTTGGGCTGAAGAGTCACTGGACTGTGGGGGTCACTTGGACAGCGTCGCTGGATTCGAGGGACCTCGCTCGTCGTGCTGAGAGGAGACCCAAGGGACCGGTAATGCAGCTTTTTGGTGCCTGCGGTTGCAGGGGGAAGATTCCGTCGACCCACGGGAGATTTCTTCGGAGCTTCTGGTGCAGAGAGGAGGCAGGCTACCCCCACAGCATGCACAAGCAGGAAAACAGTCGAGAAGGCGGCAGGATCAGCGTTACAGAGTTGCAGTAGTCGTCTTTGCTACTATGTTGCAGGTTTGCAGGCTTCCAGCGCGGTCAGCGGTCGATTCCTTATCAGAAGGTGAAGAGAGAGATGCAGAGGAACTCGGCTGAGCTCATGCATTCGTTATCTAAAGTTTCCCCAGAGACAGAGACCCTAAATAGCCAGAAAAGAGGGTTTGGCTACCTAGGAGAGAGGAAAGGCTACTAACACCTGAAGGAGCCTATCACAAGGAGTCTCTGACGTCACCTGGTGGCACTGACCACTCAGAGCAGTCCAGTGTGCCAGCAGCACCTCTGTTTCCAAGATGGCAGAGGTCTGGAGCACACTGGAGGAGCTCTGGACACCTCCCAGGGGAGGTGCAGGTCAGGGGAGTGGTCACTCCCCTTTCCTTTGTCCAGTTTCGCGCCAGAGCAGGGGCTAAGGGGTCCCTGAACCGGTGTAGACCGGCTTATGCAGAATTGGGCACATCTGTGCCCAACAAAGCATTTCCAGAGGCTGGGGGAGGCTACTCCTCCCCTGCCTTCACACCATTTTCTAAAGGGAGAGGGTGTCACACCCTCTCTCAGAGGAAGTTCTTTGTTCTGCCATCCTGGGCCAGGCCTGGCTGGACCCCAGGAGGGCAGCTGCCTGTCTGAGGGGTTGGCAGCAGCAGCAGCTGCAGTGAAACCCCAGGAAGGGCAGTCTGGCAGTACCAGGGTCTGTGCTACAGACCACTGGGATCATGGAATTGTACCAACAATGCCAGGATGGCATAGAGGGGGCAATTCCATGATCATAGACATGTTACATGGCCATATTCGGAGTTACCATGGTGAAGCTACATATAGGTAGTGACCTATATGTAGTGCACGCGTGTAATGGTGTCCCCGCACTCACAAAGTTCAGTGAATTGGCTCTGAACAATGTGGGGGCACCTTGGCTAGTGCCAGGGTGCCCTCACACTAAGTAACTTTGCACCTAACCTTTACCAGGTAAAGGTTAGACATATAGGTGACTTATAAGTTACTTAAGTGCAGTGTAAAATGGCTGTGAAATAACGTGGACGTTATTTCACTCAGGCTGCAGTGGCAGGCCTGTGTAAGAATTGTCAGAGCTCCCTATGGGTGGCAAAAGAAATGCTGCAGCCCATAGGGATCTCCTGGAACCCCAATACCCTGGGTACCTCAGTACCATATACTAGGGAATTATAAGGGTGTTCCAGTAAGCCAATGTAAATTGGTAAAAATTGGTCACTAGCCTGTTAGTGACAATTTAAAAGTAATGAGAGAGCATAACCACTGAGGTTCTGGTTAGCAGAGCCTCAGTGAGACAGTTAGGCACCACACAGGGAACATACACATGCACACCTATGAGCACTGGGGCCCTGTGTGACAGGGTCCCAGTGACACATACATATAGGCCACAAACCTATGAGCACTGGGGTCCTGACCAGCAGGATCCCAGTGACACATAACAACCATACTGAAAACATGGTGTTTTCACTATGAGCACTGAGGCCTGGCTATCAGGATCCCAGTGAGACAGTGAAAACAGTGACAAACACCCTGACATACACTCACAAACAGGCCAAAAGTGGGGGTAACAAGGCTAGAAAGAGGCTACCTTCTCACAGGTGGACCTGTTGTACTCGTCCCCACTGACAAGAGTGAAGACAGGCAGAACAATCTCCAAAGCATCCCCGGTGTTTCGTGGAACCAGACAGGGGTGCTCCCTTTCCCCACTACTGTTTGCCCTGGCAATTAAGCCCCTTGCGGCCCGGTTGCTGGGGTGGGGGGGGAGAAGAGGGGTTGAATGGGGGCCAACTGAGCACATTGTCTCCCTGTATGCTGACGATGTACTAATTTATCTTAGAGACAGTACTGATGGTCTCCCCTGGGCCCTAAGGGTTTTGGAGGACTTCGGGGAAGTTTCGGGACTGCACCTTAACCACGGCAAAACGTATGTGTTTCCCTTAACACCTGGTTGCGCGCGCCCAGCAGCATGCCCGATAGACGTGAATTGGGCCCCACGGACCTTCAAGTACCTGGGTATTCAAATATTCCACGAGATTGGTAATCTTGGCAGAACGCCCCCATCCCTGAGGTCCTCGGTTGGGTTTTGGCGCTCTCTGAAACTATCAGTAATGGCCAGAGTGGCGCTGTCCAAAATGATTATGCCTCCCGACTTCTCTACTTCTTCGTTAATTTACCATTGCTGATCCCCCCGGCATGGTTTCGTGACTTGAACGTGTTGCTCAGGGAACTAATTTGGGACGATGGACGTAGACGCACCGCACTTACGACCATCTGTAGGCCGACCCAAATGGGAGGACTGGGTGCCCCGACTTTGAGGCTTATTACCTGGCATCCCAACTACAGTGGGTGTCCGGCTGGCTTGCGGGCAGAGCACACCTGGACCTGTGTACAGCCCAGGGGGTAATGGATACGGCATGGATTGCGGCACGCATGACAGACAGGAAAATAGCCCTACCTGGAAACAACATAATGATAAGTGTCGCAATGGCATGCTGGAAGAGGTGTGCGAAAAGGGTAGGAGTGGGCCCGCCATATTCTCCGGCTTTACCGCTTTTGGCACTGGCCCTGGAGTCGGGGGGGAAGGGATCGGGAAGTCTGGGGCTTGGTCCCTGGACGAGTGCAGGGATTGAGACAGTGGGTGGGCACTTTGAGGGGGGAGTACTGAGGGGATTTGCTGACTTATCGGGAGTGGGTGTTCCCCGGGGTCAGTTCCTGCTCTTCGGGAGGCTGGTGCATACTCTGAAAGACCACTGGTGCACGATAAACGCGGAGCCCACTACCCACGGGGTGTGCACCTCCTACTGACATCAGGGGAGGAACCTCATTTGATAGCCAAAATTTACCGGGCCCAAGTTCAGGCCATATTAGATCCTCTGCACTCCTTGAGGAAACGATGGGGAATCACGATCGGGCGGGAATTGTCGGACTCAGAATGGAGCAAAACACTGGCTCACCCCCGGGTGATCTCACGTAACGCGCGGTTAAAATACATCCAATACAATTACCTACACAGGACGTACCTTACACCACACCGACTATTCCGTATATACTGGGGGCCCCCAGGACATGCCCAAGATGTTGGGGGGGAGAAGCGGACTTTGACCATATGGTGTGGGGGTGCCCAGTACTTCAGGTTGGTTGGAAGGAGATACTGTCTGTCCTATCTCAGTTATTTGGGGCGGAGTTGCGGCCCACCCCGGACCTGTGCTTATTGGGTCTCAGGCCGACTGTGCTAAGTGGGAAGGTAAGAGGGCGTTTCCTGGACCTAACCCTGGCCCTTTATAAAAGACTGATCTCAAAGGGCTGGAAAGCCTCAGGCCACCCCTCGCTGGCTGACTGGAAAAGGGATGTTACGAAATGGTCCAGGGCAGAACTGCAAGTCCTGAAGGCTGAGGAGGCCAGGGGTTGGGATGGTCTTTTTAAGAGAGCAGCAGACCCCGAAGTATGAGTAGGAGATGGTTAGCACACTCTAAGGTGTCCGAACTCATAAATTGTCCGCACCAAGGAACGCAAAATAGAGACAAACGAGCCGCTAATTGCCACATCACCACTAGGGACGGGGGGTGGAGCAAGTGGACTGCTGTCCCCCCTATATACTGGTGCGCCCTGGCCTCCCCTTTTATGTTGCTATGCTTTAGTTCCTTAAATATTATCAGCCACAAATCCCACCCAAACAATGCCATAAAGTTGACCTCCTGTTTTGCTTAAATACTCCCCCCCCCCTTTTTTTTCTTTTTCTCGTATTTCCTTTTTCTTTCATTTTCTCCCCCAAGCTATAGCTTAGAACGGGTTTAGGCTTGCTGTCTATACATGCGATTCAAAACGACACTGTAGAACAGCGAAGAACATAGCACAGTTTGTCAATGGGATTAGTTTATTAGAGTAAAGGACTAACAAACGCATAATGAATACTAACAGTACCAAAGAAATAGGCAACGAATCACAAGTAATGTATACCACAAATGCGGATTGTTAACGGTCTTGTATAACAAGTGCAAGATGTTACCTTGAACAGACATACAAATGTAAAGCAACAAAATGTTAATAAAAAATATTTTAAAAAATGAATAAAAAATGTATGAACCTCCAGGAGTTTCATATAGCGATTCGTAAGGGCTTGCAAATGGACCTAGCTCATTACTATTGATGAGGAAGGTCGCAATTTGTGACCCATTGCGAATAGTCACAGTCACAGGGATGTTGGCCTGATGGGCTCAGCAGACCATGGGGGTCATTACGACCTTGGCGGGCGGCTACCGCCGCCCGCCAGGCGGTAACTACCGTGCGGCCACCAATGCGCCCGCACTCACGAGGTCCCCATTATGACATTCCCGCTGGGCCGGCGGGAATGAGGCCGCAACATAGGAGCCGGCTCCTAATGGAGCCGGCAGTGTTGCGGCCGTGCGACGGGTGCAGTTGCACCCGTCGCGCTTTTCACTGTCTGCTATGCAGACTGCTATGCAGTGCAGACAGTGAAAAGCTGGCCGGGGCCCTGTTAGGGGGCCCCAGGACACCCCTTACCGCCAGCCTCTTCCTGGCGGTGCAAATCGCCAGATACAGGCTGGCGGTGGGGGGGTCATAATCCCCAGGGCAGCGCTGCAAGTGGATTATCACCGCCGGGGCTAAAACGGCAGGAAACCGCCGGCCCCGGCGGTGCGATCGCAGCGCTACCGCCGCGGTCGTAATAAGGGCCTCCGTACCGCCAGCCTGTTGGCGGTACGGACGCCACATTACCCCTGGCGGTCTCTGACCGCCAGGGTCGTAATGACCACCCATGTCTTTGATTGCTTTTCAATAAAGCAATCTTTTCTTTTTTTTTTTTTTAAATGCAGCCCGTTTTCCTTAAAGGAAAATGGGATGCGTTTAAAAAAGAAAAATGAAAAGTTTTCTTTTAATTTTTTAAGAGTAGGCAGTTGTCCGTGAGACCGCTGCCTGCTCTTAAAAAATGTTTTCGCTTGCATTCACAAAGGGGAATGGGTTACCACCAATTTGAAATTGGTGGTAACTGCGTTTGTTTTGCGACCCGCAATCACGGTCACAGAACAATCACACATACCTCTGCGATTCGGTATTAGGAAGGGACCCCCTTGACACGCCCCTTCCTCACACCGAATCGGTATGTAGTCGCAAATCCAATTTGCGTTTCAGTAACAAGTTACTGAATTGCAAATTGGATATGATACATACCAAAATTCAGTTTTTTGGATCGCAAACGGGCGGTCACAGTACTGTTTGATACATCTGTCCCTTAATCTGAATCCCTAAGCTAGGAGGCATATTACAAGGTCGATGGTGATCTTTGAGTCCCACAACTTTAAGTGCTTACATGTAAAAAAATGTAATTCAGGAATACAAATGTTTACTCAGTGGGATTGAGGAAGAATCCCCAACAGAACAGGAGTTGTTGTCTGCCCTCCTATAGAGGAACAGTCTTTCTGATCTAGTGGCCATGTCAGATCAGGGTGAACTGCAGGTGGATTTTGCTTGCTTTTGATGCCTGGGACCCATGGCCCTGTGGGGTTTGCTGCAACGGCGGGTGCCACTGCATCACAGCCCCCCCACTCACTCAAGATCCGGGGCCAATCGGCGGTGGCGAAAGAAGCCAACCATCTTAGCTGGAGATAGTGCAGGGATCTGGGCACACCAAATAACCAGGTCTAATGTGCTTCATAGAGTCTCTGGAGCAATGCTGCTCTTTTGCAGTGTTGCTGCTTTCTTCGTGCCATTGTCTGAGCTTTGCGCTCAGAGGTCCACTGCTTTCACGTCTCTATGCTCATTATCTGTTCAGCCCAGCTCTCAGGCTCATGAGCTGTGCAATTGGATGGTTTCCCAGGGCCTAGCAGCTGAAGACCCGACCGGAGACTCCCACATGTGAGGCCCCTGCCATTTCCCAGGCAGTACTGCATGCCTTTAGCTCACCCGCAAAGCCTCGCATTAAATTAGAGAGCTGTATGAGGCCGCTTACCTTTGTATCCTCCCTCTGTATTGTACTCAATGCCTGACACCCCTCCCCACCTCAGGACTTTCACACATGGCTCCGAATGAATGCGCCTGCTTGCCAGTACTTCCGGTATTTGACTCCCTATCTGCATAACTCCCCCAGTCCTTCATGATTCCTTTCTCCAGCACTAGTTGTTATCCCTCTCTTAAAGATTGTTTCCCCTACATTTGTATTTTTTACCCCATCTCGTTCATCTTTGCCACCCAAGATTGCCCCTCTGCTCCCTAATTCTTGCATACAAATCAGCCACTGAAATAGATTTAGGACTTGCAACACCTATTTGGCTATAGAGACAGAAAAGTGACTTCCCTGCCTCTTTATAAAGTTGCCTTCAATTCTGCTCCCAAAAGTGCAGCCATTTTGGAAGATCTCACCATTTGCTCTCTCTTGCTCTCCCCTGCATACATCACCCAACATGGATCCTTCTCATGTCAGCAAGTTGAACGCTCTACTATCTCCTGCAAGAAACAACTCCTACAAAGTAAACTACATTCCTGACCAAGAACGTCATTAGAAATCTCAAACACAAAATCCTTCACCTAAATAAACACTTACCACTGACCCCCTACTTCTGCTACCAGAAGGGAACTTTACTGTAGGACATCATCTTCACTACTGATTGGCGTGCTCAGTGGCGGAAAGTCCTGTCCTCTTTACTCAACACCCCCATTACCGCGAAAATTCCAAACAGCCATAAACTCACTATCACGCCCTCATGATCGTAGAATGCAGACCCCATCATCTCCACCTATAACAACGGCACTGTGCTTATTCAATCATCAGATCATAACCTGGAACTCATCGTCGATCTCTTCTCCTACCTCAAGAACAAACTAGTCAAGGCAACTGACCCCCACTTAACCCCTCGCAACTTCCCTCTGACTCCTCGCTTTGTGACAACCCCATCACTCCCACTCCTCCTTTATCCCTCTCACCACCTCCTCTGCTGGCGGACACTCATTCAGCCACAGGTATCACTGCAGTCCAACACATCCCCTCTTCCAGCAATAATGCTGCCTCTGCCTTACAACAACAGCAGTCTGACATCACTACTTCCCATTCTTCTTTAGACCCCTGTACCAACACTCCCATGAACAGGGTCACTATATCCACCACCCACTATCAACCAACTATCACCTACACTCTGATTGTGGACCCAACTGATGCTTGCCCCCCATCTCAACTGACTCGGAGAGATCTCCACACTATAGAGCTTCCAGCAGTCAGGATCCCATTAGGAGTCATTACATTTACTCTACACTTGACTATAAAATCTGAACTACAGCTTCTTAGGGGTGACATCCTTAAACTAGTGCATGTCACCTCCAGCCTTGAACACAAGTGGCCCTACTCCCAAATGCCCCTCTGCTACTATCTCTCCCCATAACTGGGTCATACAACCGAGCTGGAGTCATAAACTAAATCTTAACCACTCCTCCTGACCCAACAGGCTAGCCAGACAGCTATCGAATAACGACATCCTCTCTCTCCTAGCCACTTGCAACCATGCTTCAACCGACTACATTATATTTACTAGACAAATTGAGACTATTATCACTCACTCTCTCAGGGAAGCCCACCTCAGCTCCAGACACAATAATAAAGCGAATCTCAAACAAGTATCCATTTCACATAGGTCTACAAATACCACCAAAACATTCCTTACATTTAAATGGTCTGTACTCAATTGTCGTTCAGCTGTGAAACACGCGGCTGACATAGCCAATCTTATACTTAACTTTGACCATGATATCCTTATACTCTCTGAAACTTGGATGAACAAATCCTCATCCCCTATTCTTGACATACTAGCCCCCCAGTCATGACATCATTAGACTTCTCCATTCAGGCAACTCAGGGGTTGGCCTAGCCTGTATATACAGGTCCACACTATCTATGAAACAAACACATTCTCTATCACTACCCTCCTGTGAATACCTCATGATCAACTTCATCACTAATGACAACTCAGTGTCGTCTCTTTGCATGTTTTACCACCCTCCTGAAGATAACCACACATTCATTGAACAGATCATGGAGATTATCTCCTCCAACAACAAAGAGCATAACAACCAGATTTTTCTTGGCGACTTCAGCATTCACTGCAACAACTCCGTCAACCCTCTTGTGAATAGTTTTATATCCTTCCTCCAGGACATCCACCTTATCCAAGCCTGCAACAGCCCGACCCATAACAAAGGGGCCAACTTTGATTTAATCATTGCAAAAGAGAACACCATTCAAATTGATTCAATCCTACCTTGCAACTGGTCTGACCACCACTGCATCACCTTCTTCAATTCTGAAAGAGCAATTATCTCTAGAGGCCAAGCTGTGAAAGCCAAACACTGGGTCAGAGACACCCACAACATTAACCGACTCATAATGTCGTCTTCTAGTAAATGCAACCTGCTCCAGCTCTCCTATATGTATGATATTCATTACCTCACTGATCACTACATCAATTCAATGTCAAAGGTCATAGGCACCATTCCCCCCAAACATTTAAAGAGAGACCCATCCAAACGATCCAACCACTGGTTCAACTGCAGTCTTAACGAGGAACGCCCATGCCTTACACTTGCTGAAAGAGCATGGAGACATACCCTCCTCTGGCCAACCTCAAACGTCTAAGAGGGAGTGCCTATAATAAGCACATCAGGAACTTCAAAGCATCATTCTATCTAAATCAACTTGATACAGCAATTACCCATCCAAAAAACTGTTTGAAATTGTTAAGAACCAAATGAACTGGAAAAGTAATTCCCCCATTTTCGCAGACAACATCACCCTACCTAACTGCAAAACGTTTCCGTCCTCCTTTGCTGAGAAAACCATGCTAAGCACCACCAATATCTATAACACTATGAAATGCCTACTGTGCAAGCCCTTCCCCTTCACCACACCCTTCTTAATCAAAAATGCCTAAGAAGCCATCCCCACACGCCTAAAAACACCACTGCCTGGACCATCTTTAAAACCTTTGTGGAAAGTGACATTATTAAACTATTGACCTCTCTGAAATACTCCAACCACTTTAACAACCCCCTTCCCTTCAAACCCCTCAACAAGTCCATTCTCCTCCTACTCTCCTTATGGACTAGGAACATCAGTGCCTCACTTACCCAAGGCTAAAAGTGGCCAGGTTATCCCTGTCCTAAAAAAAAACAACCCTCACCAGTCTGACCCAGGCAACTACAGCCCTGTCTCCAACATCCTAACTTTGACCAAACTTCAGAAAAATGTGTGCACCTACAGCTTCGTAGACATATTGAGAAATTCCAACTCCTCGACCAATATCAATCAGGTTTCGAACGGGCCATGGCACCAAAACTTCCCTGGTCCACATTGTTGATGATCCTCTTCATTTACTTAGTCATAATGAATCTTGCCTTTTAATCCTACTTGACCTGCCAGCGGCGTTCGACTCTGTCAATCATGAAACCTTTTTTTACTTACTAGAACAAATGATGGGTCTCTCCGGTACTGTGCTAAAATGTTTGTCCTCATTCCTTCATAGCAGATCTCAGTGTTTCTAATCAATAATCAATCACTAGCTTTCCGATTAGTCCCCAGTATTGCTTGGCGTACCCCAAGGTTCTACTCTGTCCCTGACACTGTTTAACCTATACATGGAGCCCCTAACCAAAATCCTCAAACTCACTCATATCTCCCACCACATGTTTTTGGATGATACTCTACATGAAAATTGCCTTTCTTGATATATCTACAGCCTCTACAACACCTTGACAAAAACGCATAATTGGTTACTCATACCAAACTCAAGCTATAAAGCAATATATAATCAGAACAGTATACCTACTGCACAATCTGATAAGATATTGAATTAATGTGCTACGAAAATTGAAAAACAATCCCAACTGTGTTGATTCCATAATAAGTCCACCATTCCCCTCCAATTTTGTTATGTTTCTGTGGGTAACCTCTGGCCATGTATATTGGTTCCTCCAATTTGGAACACCAGTCCATTGCCGCTTGTCATGTATTCAGTACTGGGGGCGGTTTGCCAAAGCCCAGTGTCTTGCAGTGTCTTTCTTAGCAAGCAGGGTACCAATCCCCATCATAATGCGATCTCCCAGGCCCCCTTCCAGATCTTCCAAAATAGAAAGAATGGCCACTTGGGCAATAGCCGCCAGAATACCCCCACAACAGTAGAGTAAAGAACTTAATCCAATATTTTATGGTTACCGGGCAGCTCCAGACTGTGTGAAAAATCACCATGTCCCTCTGGACACCAAAAGTATGTAGGAGTGTGCCATTTATTTTCATGCTGTAGGTGATGGATGTGAGGTAAGATAAGTAGGTAGTTCAGCTGGAGGAGGCAAAGCCTCTAGGAGATGACGAGCACTCTTGGAATGCTGCTCTAATCACTAACATCCAGCTGTCTGGCCCAGTCTTCCCATTTCACCCTCAGGGCCCAGAACAGATCTGCAAGTATATCACCAGTGATTTGTATATTCATGAAACTCCTTCTTTTCCCATGGACCCCATCAGGACCTCATCCTCCAGTGGGTTGATTTGGGGTAGAGCTTTGAGGTTCTAGAGCAATGTAAATAGCTAGGTACTAGAAGCTGAGGCAACGGATCAGCAGTATCAATTGCCAATCATTCACGTCTCTTCTACTTCTGATCGGGACCAGAAGGGATTTGGGCCTTTTGAGGTACATGTGGCAGCTTCCCCATATACGGTGACCATCTAGGTCAACCGTGATCCTGTGATGAAGAGCTGTGGTAAAAGCAGAACAATGGCATTTGCTTACAGGGCAATCATGGTCCTCAGGTGCCACCCCTGAGTCAAAACTCCAGACTAGTGCATCACAGTGAACACATAGTGCTAAAGGTTCTACGGCTAGGGAAAAAAACAATCATTAACTTGTACTTGTGCTGCTGGGTGAGTGTATAGGAGGCTAACAAATTTCTGAAATTGGAAACCAAAACCCATTCCTTGTAGTACCTACCTCATTGAGAAAAGACCAGTTCACTGAGTCGAAAGCCTTCTCAAAGTTAATTAGCATAAGAGCACTGGGAACTGACAACATTCCGTGGTGAGCTAGGGTTGTATGTACTCTGCGGATACAGTGCCTGGTGCTACGATGAAGAATAATGCCACATTGTTCTGGATGTTCCAGCTGTGGCATCAAGGGAAGCAGCCTATTAGCCAGGACTTTCATATGGCTCTTAGGTTCTGAGTTGATAAGGCATAGTGGATAATAAGAGGCACACTTTTCGCAGGCTGGCCCCTTATATGAACCACCACAGTGGTTGCCAGGTCTGATTCGGATGGGAATCGATCATGGTCAATTGCTTCCTGATACATGTCCAGAAGAGGAGCAATGAGAATCGATTGGAAACACCATTGATGCTCCAACGTGTAACCATCTGGTGCAGGGGGTCTTGCCAGAATTCATCAATTTTACAGCCTCCCTAATTTCGTCCTTAGTAATATTGTGTTCCAGATCGGTCCTATCATTTAAAAGCTGTTGTGCCTAGGGAAGGTCTGCAGTAAGGGGGTTGAATGCCTCTCTGATACAGCATGCCCTAGCTATGAATAAAGAGTGGTAGTAATTAGCAAACACCTCTAAAATATCTGACACAGCTGTAATTACCCTGCTGTATTAAGCTTTGATGCTGGAGACTAGCCAGTTGGCTGTGTCGTGGGTAGGTAGCCAATACAGTAATTTGCTTGATTTGTCTCTCCATTGGTACTCACTCCTCATTAAAGCCATCCAGCATTGTTGGGCATCATCAAAAGAGTTGTTGCAGGTATGCCATACTGACGTCAAGTCTATGCCGTGTATTAATCCTGCTCGATGTTAAAGATATTTCCATTCCAGGAAGATAACCTGGGTTTCTAGATCAGTTATTTTACAATACCTCTTGCATTCTCCACCTTGTAAGTAGGATCTGGCATTAACTCAAACCATGGCCTTCCCTGCTGTCCAAAAGGTGCCAGGGGAGGCCACTGTGCCCTCAATAAGATAATAGAAGGTCTGTACCTCTTCAACCAAGTACCTTGTGAATTGATTGTGCAATAGGTGCCAGGCATTGAGTCGCCCACCAGATGGGGCGAAGGTGCTTCAACAGGGAACTAGTGCTGAGCTTCACAAGGGATTGGTGAACTATGCCACAGGGTAGTATATGTTAGCCAGTTGAGAGAATAAAGTCCACGGACGGGAGGAGGAAGAGTTCAATGCGTGATAGTGTTTTATGGGCCATCGACAAGTGGATATTGGTGAGAGTAGCAGGATGCCAGATTTGCAATGTGTCAGATAAGCCCAGAGATTCCGACCTTTGGGCCAGCCTACCCCAGTACCTGCCTCCTCCTCTCGTAGGCCCAGCGGAGTCCAAGGTGGGTGTCATGATGTCATTAAAGTCACCCCCCAATGACAGTAACCCCTATATATAAATGCAGTATCTCCTGATGCAGGACCTCCAGGGTAGATTTGTGGAGCACTGGGATGCATATACACCAAGTAGGTTATACTGATGGCCTTCATGTAAACCTTCCACCACCATGTATCTCCCAAGAGGGTCAGCATGGATGGATCACAAGAGGAAAGTACCTGTGTGGTGTTTAGCAGATTTTAGCACTCGAACATTAAAACATTTGACATTCCATGTCATAAGGATAAAGGGATACATAGCCAAGAGAGGTCAGAGTCTGCTAGCAGAGAGCAGATCCCTTGTACTTTGCTAGATAGGGTGTAGGTGGACTGAGTCATATGTGTACATAGTGCAACCCAATATAAAGCAGGTGCAGCCAAGAACCTAGTGTGTGTATAGCAAGGACAACAATAAACTGAACAAACAGAAAACATAACATCCCCCCATTTCCTCAACAGAAACATCCAGCCACCTCACACTTCTATCCCAGAAGCATCTGTCATTCTCCCTTAACCAAAACTAGGTGTAAGTTCACTTAGTTTGCCTGGGGCTGATCCTGGCCAGACAATTATTAAACAGGATTTAGTGGTCCTGACAAAGAAAGTATATGCAGTTAATTGATGCAGTCAGTCAGTAGTGTAACTCAGGTCTATTGTGGATCTGTTTGGAGAACGAGGCGGCATATGCCACCGCACATCCTAGGAGGACGATTGAGGACCATCTGTCACAGTGCCCTTTCCTCGGGATCTGCACGCTGCTGAACAAAAGGCCCACCTCCCGGCGTCACCAACTCAGAAGGCTATTATAGCACAGAGTTATGATGAAGCCAGGCGGGTGAAGGGAATTAGGGTAGGGAACTGCAGGGAGAGAGATCTGAAAAGAAACGGTTAGAGCAAATATGCATACATACATTCATTCATAACAGTATAACTCACCAATAGACTCTTGAATAATGGCGTCTCCGTGATATCAGATTGAGACCCTTTGTGAACTGGGCGTAGCCCCTTCTTTGATTCATGGAACAAGAACAAACTGCAACCTCTAAACCTAGAGATGGCAAGAGCTTTGGACTATGGTCATACTCTAAATATCAATCATGTAACAATTATGCATTCATAAGATAAACATTTGATCTAAGCCTAGAAATTCTCAAAGACTTAAATATGTATCTCACATATTATGTTTCCCAAAAAACAATTAAACTATAATTTGCTTATCTCTGAAACGTTTTCGCATTTACTACCTAGGCCTGAAAGTTTACTCATTGAACTTGAAGCGTTATGTTCATTGGGCATAAGCGCATTGCTTGTTGTTCATGAAGCGCTTTGATCATCATACATGAAGCGCCTTTTTCATTATGCCAGAGAGCGCTTTTATTTGCTTTGCCTGAAGCGCTGCGCTCGTTATGCGAAGGGGCGCTTTTACTCATGTGGACTAAAGCGTTTTGATCCTTGTGCCAAGACCACTTTACTCATGTGGCCTGAAATGCTTTGATTGTCGTGCCAAGGGCACTTTACTCATTCGGACTGAAACGCTTTGATTGCCGTGCCAAGGGCACTTTACTCATGTAGATTGAAAAGCTTTGATTATCGTGCCAAGGGTGCTTTACACGTGTGGCCTGAAGCTCTTTGCTCATTGTGCTAAGGGGCGCTTTACTCCTGTGATCCGAAGCACTTTGATCGTCTCGCCAAGGCCGCTTTACTCTTAGAACTGAAAAGGCTTTGCTTGTTTTGCTAAGGGGCGCTGTACTTTTGGAAGTTACCACTTCCTTCCAGATTGGGCTCACCAAGACCTTACCGCTACGAGTACGACCTCCTCGTATCTGAATTTACCATGGAAACAAGGATACTCCGACTTGCTGTCAATCTGCCATGCAGGAAATCTCCTCTTCTTCAGAGGAACCCCTACAAGGTCTGATTGCATCGAAGTCTTCAAAATAGTGAGCAAGGTGCTTGGGTGTGGCTGGGCTTTATAGGCCTGCCACACCCCAAGATGGCCGCTGCCTCTAAAAACCTGGGAATTGTAGTCCCTTCATAGAATTGCACTGAAAAGTGCATCTTGTCCACCAATGTCCTGACCCTGCAGCTACATGAGCTTTACCACAGGGCAGGCAATGCTGATGACCACTTTTAGAACAGGAAGGGATGACAAGTGGTGTGCATGAAGCGCCGCAAATACGCGCAGCTGAGTTTCAGGCGGGACCTGGACCGCGCACAGCCTTATTCCTGACACCGTCATGGTGATCATCCTAAATCTGATGGCACCTGTGTCGAAGAGCCCTGGCGTTTTTGCCTGTTTGATCTCTTGTGGCCTCTTGGGTATCCTCCCTTGGTGTCATCTCACTGTGGAGCATTTGCCCCTCAAGGTGGTGGTTGATTGCATTCTAGTGATATTTGTTCCTCTGCCCAGGTGCACGCTCTTTCTGAGGTCTGAAAGAAGAGGGATTTAGGGTTGTGGAGCACTTTCCATTTTTCCGGGGACAGGAGCATGGATCGGATCCCCCGTGCTCTGAGTTGTTGTTAAACTGTTTTGCAGGCGCGTATAGTCCAGTAAGGTTATAGCGTTGTTTGCCTGGAAGCAGAGTTCCCTAGCACCCTGTACCTCACTAATAATCGCATCCCTGTCTTCGTTGTTCTGCAATCATTAGGTGTGGAAAGTACCTGAGAGGAGGTTTCTATGCCAAGGAGCGATATACCCAATCCACGACAAAGCAAGTAAAGAGTTGCCATTTGGGTATCCAGGTTTCCAAAACAATTTCAGGCGTAGGATCATCCACTCCCTCTGGAAACTTAACAAACCGGTGGTTACACTTCCGTGCCCTTCCCTCATTGTCTTCCATGCGGCTCCACAGGATTTTAGACATGCTAGAAAGGTTGGAAACTGTTGATGTAGGTTCTCTCACCGTGTCCTCAAGTTCGGACAATCGACTCTGCGTCCCAGACTCTGTCCTTTACCCCATCCAGGTCATGCCATAGAAAGGATACCTCTATGCCCACTTCACTGATTTTGGTTTCTGGCACTGTGTGAGAGCCTTGAATGACCTGTAGGATTATATCTGTATTACCAGGGCGTGGCGGTGGAAGCGGTCAATGTCTGTTCTCCAACACCCCATGGGCTCTGGACATTGGGGCAGGAAACTTGACGATTTTGGCCTGGGACGAGAAAAGTTTGTGTTGGCCTATGATGGTGAAGCAGTCCAGGCATCCCCTCAGGCAGACTCTGGCTGATGACCACTATAGTTCCACAGCAGGTCCGAACAAGCTGTGCAAGGGGATGGCGGGGTAGTCAAACTTTCCAGGAATGGCAAGAGAATGAAGTTTCCCCCCCATGGCAGTTGGACAGGTAAGCGATCCCAGGCCTGTCTCCACAGCTGGTGCACATGTGGTCAACAAGAGCAGCCAGGGCCACTGCAGGGGGCTGCCCAGTGTGCAAGGGTGCCAGGTGAGAAGATTGGGCCTTCTGCTGGGTGGGGGTGAGGGGGTGTTTCACATAGGGCAGCGGGGTGAATTAAGTATTCCAGGTTCGGGGGTGCATCTCCATGCGAAGGAAGGAGTGAGGCCCTCTTTCCTACCCCACTTCTCCCAACAGGTGGTCGGAGTTACCTCTTTCCTGTTTTCCCAGCTAATCTGTCTGGGTAGTGTCCAGATGGAAACCTCAATGTCCTGCCGCGTGGCACCCCATCTGCACCTGGGTAAACTCAACCTGCCTTGCACAAGTCAGCCACAGTCTGTCCACAGGACCCTGAGAAAACTCCTCTTTGTCCGCCGTTCCCAGCATGGTGGTGGCACCCGCAAAGACGAGCACCTCTGACTCCGAGGCTGGCACTGTGGGATCAGTAGGCCACAGGTGCAGCAGCCCTTGCCACTTCCAAAACTGTCTCTGATACTCCACCCTGTCGTCTAGAAGGCCCTGAGGCTCTCAGGCAGGCAGATAGACCTCGTCAGCACCTAAAATTTGTGAAGATCTGGATTGGGGGCTGGGAGCTGTGTGCCCGGCGCGTCTACCATCTTGGCCACCCAGGCCACACCCTGAGGCAGCAGTCTTCATGCAGGCCTGCTTTGTACACATAGCTGTGTACCTACCAATCAGGGGTACTCGCACTGGACTTGCTTCAGCCATAATAGCAGTCGATATAACGACCCTCAAGGATTGCCTCCTTGGGTCAATGGGGCACAGTCTAGGCATAGAGGGAGCACAGTTCCTTAAAAGCAGTGCTGCCTGCCTTGCCAAGCTCATCTGTTCACAAATCTAAGACTTTGAAGCAGTGCAAGAAATGTGTAAATATACTGTAGTCTAACAGTGCATGCATTTTATCACATGCAGACAGCAAGTGCTAACTTACAGAGTAATCTTCTATGCCACTTTTATATTACATTGGAACGCATTGGCCAATAGATGAGCACCAATCACTCCTTTTCGGAGCAAGCATACAACACTTGCCCAGTCAAATGCTGTACTTAAGATAACCAACAAGTGGTGCGAAGTTTCAGCTCCTTTCTTAATAGTACTTCTTAAAATACTTTTTCAGTTGAAGACATATTGTCTGGTCATAGCTTCACTGCACTACAAATGATAAAGAAAATACCAGTAGCTAAATTCCTTCTCCAAACAAAAGCTGTGCGCAAATGCAGTCTATTAAGTAAACAAGCATTAGCAAAGCCAATAGGTCCTGTCTACGAGACCAACCCATGCAATATAGCATAGCTGAACAGAAAAAAAAGGTATGATCAAGTGGCTGCGGCGTCATTTTTTAGGTGCACACAGCAGAGCTTTTTTTATTTTTATTTACTGACCAAAGAAGGACTTGTTAAAAAAAAAAGCAGTGCAAAAGCGCTTTTT
Organism: Pleurodeles waltl; assembly: GCF_031143425.1. Classification (NCBI taxonomy): domain Eukaryota; kingdom Metazoa; phylum Chordata; class Amphibia; order Caudata; family Salamandridae; genus Pleurodeles; species Pleurodeles waltl. The sequence continues at coordinate 1,978,112,493 of NC_090440.1, read as the reverse complement.
TGAAACATGCTGCGAAAGCTTTTTTTTTTTTAAATAATACAAGGGATGAATGGGTTGTGGCTATGGGGTGAAGGATGAGGAGAAACAGCAGGCTGGGTGGGAGAGCCACATGAGAAAGAGAACATGGTGACATAGGGTGAAAAACACACAGGTGAAAGAGAACAACATAAGGGGCAGGCATAGAGAAGCATACAGGCAATAGAGCACAACATGCATGCAAGTGATGCATAGAAGCTTGTGTGTGAGAGAACAATGTGGAGGGAAGTAGAAAAACACACGAGGGAGAAGCTGAAAACACACGTGCACTCCCATGGAATGCTTAAACAAAATGAAAAAAGTAGTTCCCTAAATGCGAGCAGAGGAAGCATAGACACCAGTCAATCCGACAGATGGTAAAAAGGCTATGCTCTAGGGGTGTGACAAACACAAGATGCACAGGCAGAAAGAATGAAAGCCAATAAATAAAAAGCCAGCAGAAAGGAGTGACATTAAAGTTAACTAATAGTAAGCAATGGATTGACTCAAGCCCCTGCATGTTTTTTGTAAGCCCACATTATGTCTGTTGCAACCAGACAGCTTCTGCTGTTTGGTATGCTCAACCTAAAAAACACAACATGAAAACAACTGCACAAAACTTGCAATCACTAAAAGGGATTTTAAAAGTAGCCAACAAACTCTGCAAACTGACGGCCCTAATCAGGACACGATTCCACACACAGGATTTGTGTAATAAACATACTGAACACATAACATACACCAACACACTATCAATAACATGTAGATTAAATCAAAGCTGATGTACAATCAATCTACCACACTGAAAGCTTAGGTTTGTACATATAAACTATGAAACCAAGCATTTGAAAATATACTGAAAAAAGTGATTTGCCTGCACCTGTAGTTCTCCAGTATTGCTGCTTTAATAGATTCACATGTTTGAATCATCCCCATTATCGAGCTTGGAGTCCCACTGTGTACATAGAGATCAGTACAGTGTTAATCATCGGCAGAAAACTGACACAGTCACAGAAGTAGCCTATTTACATCATTTTTAAAAGATCTGAAGCTTAACCAGTCCGCACACAGCACACTCTTCACCATTCCCCACCTAGGTCACCAGGCTCAGATTTTGTAGTGTTTGTACATTTATGTAACATAGGTGGGCCTCAGATGGAGAGGTGGGTGAGTTGCATGTGAATCTAGGAAAGATACCAATTCCGGAGAACTATGTTTACAGGTAAGGAACTTATTTCTCTAAAAGTGGATATTTCATAAATGCATATGCATGAATCAAAGAAGCAAGTAATTATTTATAACTTATACAGAGAGGTTGGCGAGTCACTGAAAGCTCAAGCCAGACTTGACCCTGATGCCTGGCTCTGGATCAGCTCGAGGTCCTGTTGGAATCTGAAACCCATAACGAGCTGAGCTTTCATGTAGCTTCTGCCTCCTACACTTGTTCTTCCCGGGAACTGGTGCTGCGGCCAAAGCTGCCAACGTTGGAACTGGGGAACCAGGTTTGAGTCTCAGCATCGGCTCAACATCCAACATCCTAGGATTCTGGACAAGTCCACAATCTCTTTGAGCCTAACAAAATGAAAGCAACCTTGTGTAATGTAACTGGGGGTCACATAAAGCGCTAAGTTGATTTTGCACTTTATACAAGCTGCAGAAAAATACATAAAGAAGTGAAAACAAAGCATTAACATAAAAAGGATAAAACAAGTGGATATCAGTTTAGTGACTGATTTTTCCAAAATTATACCACAAAACCTGGAGAAATCCCAGCTTCCCACCTAAAATTGTGTAATCTTAGGCAAATATTTTATTTCTCAAACTACTTCTTCTTCATATTTGCATATGAAAGCACTTTCAAATTTGTGAGTTCAGACTACCAGCTGTAGCAAAACCTATTGTATTTGATTTAATAGACCGAAATGTTGTGCTGTAATAATGTGGGATACATACAGGGTTCATGTGACAACTGTTTTGCCTTTTGGTTCACTAATAGCACCTTGTCCAGTGTGGGAACAGGGGCAGGAATGGTTCTAAGTTCATGTTTTAAAACAATCAGTTTCAATTACTACTTCTCGCTGAAGTGCTATAATGTGACATACTAAGGTCAAAGCTTCACATATTAAAGAAATACACTTTTTTTATTTTGAAGAAACTTTATCTTACTTTACATAATATTTGTCATATGATTCACACAGTAAACATTTTCAGAGTTTGGCTTGTTTGCAGGCTCTAAGAGCCAAGCCAGACCCATGGCTCGGCACCGGCTCAGCTTGACCTGTTATTTTCCTTGCTTGCCCACCTCTACTTATTCAGATAATAGTGGATGGTGGGGAAAAACAAAGGAAAAAAAAGGTTCACCTTTAGGGAAAAAATGATGTAGGACTTCTTGTCTCACCACACTATCTCTGTTAACTGTTGAGTCCGGACAGTAATGTTGAGTAAATGTGTTTGTGTTCTTCCATGTGGCTGCTCTGAAAATTTCCAGTATTGGAACACCAGCAAATAGGGCTGTAGAGGGAGACTCTTCTTGTGCATTGTGCTTTGACCTTTCATTGGAGCAATAGAGTATGGCTGCAGACAAACAACCATCTATCCCTTGTTTCGTCAGCAGTTGTCCTCTTCTCAAATAGCCATAGGACACTAATAATTGATCAGATTGTTGGAAAGATTTAGTTCGGTCTTTATAGAATTTTAGACACCTTTCAACATCCAAGCTATGAAGTGCTCTTTGTGCTGCATTGGCTGGATTCTGGAAATACATTTTTAATAGTCTTAATTTATTCAAATGGAAATCAGTGGGTACCTTAGGTAGGAAACGGTTCATTCTTATAATCACTTTATCATCTTTAAAAAGGGAAAATGCTTTTTGATTGCAAAGGCATGGATTTCTTGAACTCTTCTGCCAGACGTAAGTGCTCATAAAAGTGCCTCCTTCCAGGAAAGGAATTTTAATTCTGCTTGGTGGATTGGATCAAAGGGAGTCTTCATTAGCTGGGTCAAAACTACATTGAAATGCCACTGGAGTTCTTATTGGTGGTAAAAGTCTAAAAAGGTATCTAAGAAAATATTAGATTATTCTATTAGACCATGGTAATGGTCAATTAAGTGTTCTTCTGTAGTGTGAAAGCGCCACTGGATGGATTTTGACCCTGCATGGCTCAGACCTGACAGAGACAATAGGAATAGCTATGGTAATGTTTGATGTAGTAACAATGATATTGGATGCAAACTATGATCAGCACACAATGAACAGAATCATTTACATTTGGCTCCATAGATTTTGATGGTTAATGGAGCTCAAGCATTAGATAATACCATCATGCAATTTTCTGGTATATCGAAAAGTATGAATTATTTTAACTCATGAGCAAGCTGTCAATCTCAGAGATTTCAGGTCCAGATTAAGTATTTGGCTGTTGGATCACGTCAATAGGTTCTGCAATGGATTCATCAGAATGCCAGTTTGTTATGAGAGGGGAAATAGTGCTGTAAACCAATACTGTCTGTGCCACCAAGAAATTATTAGAATGAGATGACAAATTTGTCTCTTCATCTTTGCCAGGACCCCCAAAATCAATGTAAAGAGCCTAAAGATGCATGTATGTGTTCCTAACCAATGGATTGAAATGCATTTCCCCACGGTCCATGAAGGTTGTGCCTGCTGGCGTAGCATTTGGCACTTGCGGCTCAGGTTGGTTGCAAACAGGTGTAGACTATTGAAGAATTGTGCTGAGGCTGTTGGCTCAGAACCTGGTTGTTCTTGGTAGATGTTCTGCTTTTAGTTGAATATGGTTGGAGTGACCTAGTCCCAAATTTTCTCTGCTTCCAAGGAGAACTGTAGGGAACGTGTCCTCTTTGCTTATTGATATAAAACATTGTTGTAGTGTTGTCTGTTTGGATCAATAATGAGGAATTGTTTATCCTTGGAAGAAAGGCTCGTAGGTCCAGTGCTATGATCTTCAGCACTAGTATGCTGATACGCGGTAGCATCTCCTTGGGAGAGCATTTGCCTCAGATTGTTAGTTTGTGTAAGTGTGGCACCCAGCCTTCTAAGACGGCGTCTGTGATCTTAATGAACTGAGCTTTCTTTTTGCAGAAATTACAACCCTATGCTGATATTTTCATGTTGAGTATACCACTGCAAACTGTGTTTCATTCGCCTTGTCACGTTTAGGATTTTGTCTAATGAGCCCCACACTTAAAGCTATTGTTTGTAGAGTTCCTCTTGATAAGGCCTCATGTGAGGGTGGAAATGAGGGCTTGAAGGGATGCAGGAGGACATCAACCCTAAAAAGGGCTTGACGGTTCTGACGATGACTTGTGTTTTTTTACTTCTGTAAAGCCTTGACCATAGTATTTAGATGTTCTACTCGCTCTTTGCACAGAAAGGCCCTGTGTTGCACCTTATCTAAAATGGCTCTTAGGAACTGTATTTCGTTTGAAGGGATTAAAGTTTAGGTAGACCCTAATTTGTTGAAGAGCAGCAAGCAGCCTCTTGTCAGGTTTTTGATGCCTTGTATGAATTTCCTTTGACTATGCAGTGTAGGTATGGAAAAATGTGATGGCCTTGTTTTCTTAGATGAGCTGCTACCGGAGTCATACACTTTGTGAATATTTTCAGGCTGATCTGAGTCCAAAGGGCAACACCTTGAATTAATAATGGAAACCAGCCACTTTGAATTAAAGGTACTTGCAGTGATTTGGACAAAATTGGTACGTGGAAATGCACATCCTTCCGGTCTAGAGATGTCATGTAATCTACATGTTGAAGAAATCTGAGAACTTTTTGCAAAGTGGTCACGCAAAATTGTTTTTTGAGAAATGTATTTCTATTTAATAAATTCAAAGTTGGTCTCCATTCACCCTTCTTTTTAATGAGGAAAAAGGGAGAATCAAAGCCTAAATGTCTGTGGTAATCAGGGACTTGTTTTATTGCACCTTTTTGTAACATTATGAAAATCCCAGCTTCTAAGAGACAAAGATGTTATTGGGAGGGGTGGGGTGTCCTCTGGGTGGTGGTGTGGGGGAGGGATTTTGAATGAATTCTAGGATGTGGAAAAAGTATATCAGCTCAAATACCCAGTGTTTGGGTGTTATATTTGCCCATTGTCTGTAAAATGTTGAGATACTTCTTCCTACAAGTGTCCTAAGATTCGCCACCACTATTGCTTTTATAATGTCATTGTCTTCTTGAATGTTCATTTCCTCAACAATGATTTGTAGATTTTCTGTGAGGTGCCTCCTTATGGTAGGACACTGATGGTGGCTTTTTATATTAATGCATGTAGCCTAGGCAGTATGACTGTGGATTGGTTGCTACAGTTGGTTTCTATAAATCTGGTAACCTCCTCTAAAAGAAAATTGCCCCGACCTCATGATCTGTGAAAGAGCTATGGTTGTCTTTGTTGGAGGATTCTCAAGGAACATACCTTGTCCCTATCTGTGTTAATTGACGGGAGTACTTTAGCAATATGCTGACCAAACAGTGATTTCTCATCATGAGGCATATATATTATTCTCCTTTGTACTGCAGGTCTAAAAGAGATAGAACAGAGCTAGATGTGCCTACTTAATACTACAGCGCCAGCCAATTGCCAGAATCCTGTTGAAGCAGTATCCGTCACCATATCTATTATAGTTGAGCTCATTTTTCTCCTAAGATTGCTCTTGCTTCATCTTTTTTATCAGCTAGTAATTGAAGGTATGGCCCAATGCTTGACCACATCTGGCAGTCATATCTTGCAAGCATTGCCAGTGCATTAGTTGTCCTGATTGAAATGACTGCTGTAGCTAAAAAACATTTGCTGGTGTTGTCATACCTTCTTCCTTCTTTGTGGCACAGAGCATAGAAATGTTGGATCCCTTGTTTGTCATTGGGGTGCTTGCATAACCACGGAGTCTGCACAAGGTGACCAATGAGGCAAGCTGGTGTGTTGTCAGGTGCTTTATATTTGTAGTCTAGCCTAAAAATTACCACAGCCACCGTGGCTGGGGTCTTCATAACCCTTAGACCCTAAGACCGAATATGATCAATGATTGGAATTGTTTTAATTGATTTTCTTGAAGGCTCCTTAAAGTCATGTAAAAAACAGTGTTCTCTTTTGGTGGTATTGGCAAGTCAAATGTTTTTGAGGCTCTTTCATTAAGAGTGCCAAAATCCCTGACATTGTCAGTAGCTGAATCCACTGTGATGGAAGTGGTATCACCTGGAATGGGAGCAATATGCTCAACCCATTCTGGGCTATTGGAAAGAGGGGAAACTGGCTGCATATGATTGTTATCTTGGTCATCATATGTTAAAGTGCCAATTGTAATTGGTGGCTTAGAGAGGTTTGCCAATGGTGAATGTTGTATCATGAGTTGTAGGTCTCTGACCAGAGCTATTGGGACTTGTATCATACCTTCCTGTACGTTTGTAAAAATCTGTTTATATGGATCGTAATCGTATTGCCTGGACCGGTAAGATTTTCTGGTGTCTGGACCATGTGAATGAGTGAGGTCTGATGAACAAAAATCTTTTGATTGATCACATTCGCCCTCATCTGGGACTTGATATTTTACCTTTACCTGTGTTAGGCTATATGCAGGGCCAAATGGACCATCATCCTCATCCCTATCTTCTTCATTAGAACATTCAGTCTGCAAAAGCTTGTGTGGCAGGTATTGAGAGACCTTGCTTGGTGAGGTCTGCTCTGGCAAGAGTTGCATTGAGATGCCTTTCTCTGAGATCAGAGAGATCCTGTCATGTTTCTTGGGGGCATTAGACAATTGTTGATAGCTGTGTTAGACTATATGCACAGCCGAATGGACCATCATCCTCATCCTCATCCTTCTCTTTTTCATTAGAACATTCAGTATGCAAAACCTTGTGTGGCGGGTATTGGGAGACCTTGCTTGGTGAGGTCTGCTCTGGCATGAGTTGCACTGAGATGCCTTTCTCCAAGATCAGAGAGATTCTGGCGTGTTTCTTCGGGGATTAGACAGTTGATGATGGTACTAGCGTTGCTGATGGTGTTGTAATGCACATAGATCAAACACCATCATTGGTGGTATCGTCAATGTTGTCATTGCCTTTGACATTGTCAACGATGTCTTGTCAGTGTCGCAGATGTCGTAGTTGTCATCAGTATTGTGGTCTTCAACTGCGGAGATGATGTTGTCGACAGCTGTTTTGCCTATGGTGTTGTTGGTGATGAAGATTTCTTTGCCAATGGTTGTTTATTTTAGGACAACTCCATTGATGGTGATGACTATGCTGGTTTCATCGACAAAGAAGAATTTGTTTAGGATTTGGATGCTGAGTCGTCAGAGGATCTCTTTGGAGTAGATTTCTCTGATGTTTTGTGTACAGATTTAGTATGGATTTTTTTTCTCAGTACTACATCAGGAGATAGTTTGCTGTCTCTCTCAGGTTTTTTGGAGGTTCCGCCGAGGTTGAGGATTTTCACTTAATGTTTTGAGGCTCTCCCGGAGGAAAGATGTTCTATTTTATGAGCTTTACCTGATGATTTTGAAGTACCTTCATACTCTTCCTCAGAGATGTGGGTTTCTCCTGATTCGTTTTTCTGAAACCATAAAATAGGTCTACTGTCATGCTTTTTAAGGATTTTTGTGAAAAAGGTAATTCATATTTTATAGTCCTTTGCATTATGGTAAGGGTACAAACAAAATGTGCAGTCATTGTGGGAGTCCTCTGAATAAAATCTTTATTTACCACAAGATCTACATAGTCAAAAAATATATTTTTTAAAAGATTCAGAACTTGGAGATTGAGAATGAATTTCCTCTCAGATGTTTAGAATTAGGGGGACATAAATTTCAATTTATGTGATGCCCTGAGCAAAGCTCAAAGGGACTACAATCACAATTTGTGTTAGAAATCTCAGCATGGTGAGCTGGGTGGGAAAGGGTGAAGTGTGTGCTGTTTGCTGATTGACTAAGCTTCAGGTTATTTGAGCATGGTGTGTCTAGGCTACTTCTGTGACTGTGTTAAAGTTTTCTGTGAATGTTTAACTTTTTACTGCTCTCTACATACTGTAGGATGCCAGCACAACGACTGGGATTATTCAAGCATGTGAATCTGTGAAAGATCCATTACTAGAGAATCCGGCATATGAACAATGGCCACAAGACCTGGGCAATACTAGTAGTATGACAGAGTATTCCCTCTACATATGACCATGAGTAAACTTTTAAAACATTCTCTCTTTACCCTCTGGTTCTCCGATGTTATGCACACTCTTTAAAATGTCACTCTAGACAAATATATTGCTGGTACATCAGAAATCCACAGTGGTCAAACCACTACTCAAGAAACTCCCACTTTATTCGCTCACTAACCTGGATCTTGAAATCCATTTTGAGCATTTACTGCCAAATTCCTAGAAGGCCAAATCTTTCAGAAGCATCTCAAGTCTTGTGCAGACTCATGAGAGATGCACAGAATCAACGTCACCATCAATATGGGATGACCTTAAACTCATCAGGAATCATAAGGGTCTTTTCAGCATTTTTGGAAAAAGTTTTTCAAAGCAACCCTACTAGCTAGACTATAAGACCTGGAAATCCTGAATGACACTCTTGCCTTGCATGTTATTTTGGACACTGCATCAAGTCCTGAGTTTTGTGTGACATCTTAATGCATTATGGGTATTGTAGTCTTGCTTTACTCATATTAACCAAATTAGACTAACTCACCTGATCGCAATCATTTGCAGGTAAAACGTCCACAGCTGGAAAGAGTCTCTGTAATGGAGTGAAGTGCCACCTTACTTTGCCAGCTTTCTTCCTTCTTGACAACTTGCGGCACCCTGTTATTGAAACATGTACACCACATCATCTTTTGGGTCCCAGAGGTCTAAACCCTATACCTCTTTCTTCAAAGCCTATTTATACCCAATAATTTCACTACCCTGATCATTTAACCTAACCACCTATATCTGTGCTAATGGTGCTCCAAAAATATTCTTAACATTCCATCCTCTACCTCACCGAATCTAATTAAATAAAAATGTTACATGAGGTAAACCAATGGACAGCAAGTAACATCTCAAGCCATCTCAAGCTAAGTCCTCTTCTGATGGGTAGCCAACTCAAGCACCTGTTCTAGATCGACCAAACACAGTACAAACCTAAGGGTAGCTACGTACCCCAAACTTTCTAGAACCCCCACAGCAACAATGTCTGAAATGTCAGATTTTTCCTTCTCTGCATCCTCAAATGCATACTTTTATTGCTGGAGAAAATGTAATTAAATGTGAAAGTTGCTGCACTGTGTTGCATCAAAGGGGCAGTGAGAAACAGCACTATATCTACTATCTACTAAGATTTGTACAAAAGTATCACAAACCGGACACATGGTATTATCTGGGGAAAGAGTACCTCACAAAGGTAGGAGACGGTAACAGTTGGTTTTATCCTGACTAGAATAAGTATATTCTCTATTTTGGGGCTCCTGACATAACTCTTGTGAAGTCTTCCAAGGGTAAAAAAAAACTTCAGCAGAATGTGCCTTCACAGGTGGCCCAAAGGAATACATCTACCCAGTTCTCTGCATCTTACACTGGTTGCCAGTAAGCCTACGAGAAAAACTGTTAGCCTGTTACATCACTTACACAGCAGAGAAATTGGGCGTGCTTCCTTCTTATCCACGTATTACCACACTCCGGTCATCCCAGGCCCCTCTAGACACCAGCCACACTGTATCCTACTCCTCACAACAGATCAGTGAAATGGACACACACACCACAGCTGCTGAATAGAGGATCCTAAGCCTTCAGGAAAGACCCTAGGATCTAGATCTCTGACCCAGAAGATGGAAGCCCCTCCTCAAGACTATGCACAAAATGCACTCGCTAGACAATGTAGTGTAGAGAACCTAAGGATACTGAGGCAGGAAGGCACTATAGTAGAGAACTGAGGAAGAAGGGCACAGTCACTAGGGCTGGATGGGAACCAATAGTACGCCTAGGACCAGAAGCCATGGCAATAGGTAGCCACTGGTACAAAGTGAGACGAAGTAACGGTATTGGATGCACCATCACAGTGAAGGAAAGATAGGAAGACTGAGACATGGGAGCAACAAGGACAGAAGGACACAGTCATAACAATAACAAGGCACACTAAAGGCCAGGGGATGATACAGAGAGAGGAACAAAGAAATGCAGACAGGCTGGGTGAGACTTACATGAACACTGAGCTGCTGTTAAGTGGAAATTGACACAGACATACTAGCAACACACAAACACCTGGGAACGAAGACTTGGACACAAGGACAGGAAGCCACAGGAAAAAGAGAGACGTATATGAGATAAAGATTTAGGGACAAAGAGATAGGCAAGTTGACATGGTTACTGCCACGGACAGAGATAAAAAGGAATGCAAAGAATGGATAAATAAACGGGAAGGCCAGAGAGGAATACCAAGATAGACATTTAGGACATGGAGACATTGAGGAAGATAGGGTGCCAGTCACAGACACAGAAAGAGATTAGAAGGCACAGTCATTTAGACGTGACATTAAAGGAAACGGACACGCAGTGGGGGGTGGGGGCACTTTGTGACATCAACAAACCACCATTGTCCACATAATACCATAGGTATGCCACCACACCACTTCCTCCCTCATAAACAAGTTACGATCACACTCTCCCACTTATTGAAGTCTGGGGGAGGTGTGGCTTCGCTCCCAAGAGTCCTCGATGCTTCTAATGACATTAGAATTTGCCTGAGTTACGCATAACATTCATAGTGATAATCCACAATCGGAAAATGGAAATCAGGAGAACAGGGAAAACAGAGCGATCGAGAACAGGAGCGACCCACCAGCATCAACTCGGCAATGAGACACAACAGACGAATGTAGTGCGGCGCTCGCAGCCAGACCGCGCGGTTAGTTTCGTGGTATGGACACTCCGATGTAATAGCAGCTTGAGCCAACACATCACCGGATTCATAAACTTCCAACAGCATTCACAGCCTCTTCGGGGCAGTGGCCCTAGGCGTCGCAAAACCGTCCTGAAATAACAGCGCAAACATGTTCGCCGGTATTCTGGCTGCATTTGTCTAAGATAATGTTGCATATTTTCCATTCCCTTCCCAAACTGCACCTGGAATCTGACATCCGGGACTGACTCTAGATGCCAGCTGAGGCTACCGGCTGCACCTCACTGTGAGCACGTACCCTGGCTTCTTGCCGCTATTTACTGACTCTTCCACCATATTCCCTTCATTGTTTGGCCCCTCTGCATCCAGGCTGGGCTGTGTGGTGTAAGAGAGAGGGGATACTGCTGTCACCCCATTACTTAAGCCTTCATAACATCCCCCAAGTGCTTGTCTTCTGCTTCCGAACGTCAGGGATGGCGCAGGACGCGCTAAGGAACATCAAAGACATGAACGCCAACACATTAAAGACCATATTAATGTTCTCGCTGAATCTCATGTATGTAGCACTGAGCGATAGTCTGCTCACTGGCAGCGGGTGGGAGAGTAAGTCAGTTAAACTGGATGGTACACCGCTGGATCCTGTTGTGTGACATGATGCAAGGAGTCGAAATCCGTGAACAAAAGGTGATGCTGATCAAAACAAATCAATTATTTGACTAGAGAATAGACCAAAGCAGATTAATTGGTGTGATCTGCTCAAACGTGGCTGGGGATGCATATCTTAGCAGTTCCGGCTGGGCAGTTCCTATTAGGATAGAACCAAGGCTGATTTGCTCGTAGTTGGTTCATCACTCCAGAGGCAAGGATGACCTAAAAACTATAGACTGGAAAGCACCTTAGATTAATTCAAGCATTCCACTCTTCTAAGTGAATTGTTCAGGTAGGAGCGATATGACACAGGACTTAAGAGGTGCTTCATAACATCAGTGATGCAGCTCAAGGAGGCCAAAACCAGCTCAGGGTCCCATGTACGGCAGACACGGCCTAGCAGTTCAGGTTTCACTGTTGCTATGAATCCATCTCTACAGTGGCACAGACAGACTAAACAATGATGGACAGGAATGTGGCCCAGAACAGTGGCTGACATTATAACTCCAATCCTCTCTGACTCTGGAGTTGGGAAGTTGGGACGTGCTCCCTATCGCATAGACAATTTCTAATTCAGAGAGGTAGGTGGTAAACAGAACCCACAAACTGAGGAGGCAGGTATTAAAATCACTTTTGCATGACCAAGCCCCCTGCCTTCTGTTATTCCGTGCATTCAAAAGTAACATAACAGAAGTATCAGGACAGTAAGGTACAGATGTTGGCAGATGATATGCAGATGTGCCATGGTATTCTGTCACCAAGACAGCAAAAACATGGTGTGATATTTCAAAACATTAAAAAATTTGGAGATCTACGCCAGACTGCAGGCTATCTACACACTTAAGTATATCTTTTAGTAGTGAATATGAGAAGGACAGAGGTGAGTGGTTGGAAAGAGGGGGATACCTATTACAAAGTTGGGGGGTTTAGGGAGTGACGTGCACTCACCCACAAAAGAATAAGCCCATTCTGATTCACAAATTGTACTCCTACAGTTACTGCAGTCAAAAGGGATGCAAACCAGTTGTAAATGTACTCCAGCTTAGAGTGAGTGCAAGCCTAGTGCTTCACATGGCCATCCACTGGTGCTGCAACATTAAGGTGACCAGGCATCCCGGATTTGCCCGGACAGTCCTGGTTTTCCACCAGCATCCCAACAGATTTTGGGAAATTTAGGTCATGTCCTGGTTTTTAGAGAGGGGCTCCTGAAAACTTTGGGAGGTGATTTTTTTTGTTTTCTAAAGAAGAGCTAGTTAGCAGGTTTGATCAGAAAGCAATTTAATTTAAAGGCATTATACAGGCTTTAAAAATTGCATTTTATTTATGTCCTTAGTACCTCTTCTGTAATTCTGTGTTGATGAGCACTGTCATTCTCTGCGCTCGGTTAAGTAAAATTGTAGTCCTTCTTCTATTTTTAGTGAAATGTCCTGGTTTTTGGCCTTAAAATTCTGGTCACCCTATGCAACATCCTCTAATTGAAAACAACGGAGACTAGGAATTAAAATAAAATCCCACAGGAAATAATGTTAAATTAAATTGATTTATTTACATTATTTAAAAATATAAATACATTTGTTTTAATGTTAAAAAAATCTAAAAATAAAACATTTTTTTATTAAAATTTTACACAGTATAATAACCTTTTTTAAATTAAGAAATAATGTAATTCGTTTTATTAAAAATATCATTGTTACTTTTAATTATTTCTACACATCTTTTATATATATATTTTTTTTTTATAACCAAATTTTGTTTTCAAAGAATTATGGCAACAACCTTTTAGCACAGGTACAACCAAACAATTCAATTGTAATACATTTACTGAGTACATGTTTTCCTTTTCCTCTCGGGGGAAGGCATAGGTAGTTCCTTGATCACGCTCAGTGAGGAGGAGGAGGGTGGTTCGGTCTGATCTATGACAGTGTTGCGAGCCATGGGCCCCATATTTTTTCATATTTCCGGGGACATCCTCTCGATTCGTATATTTGTTTCTCTTGGATTGCGCACCAGTCTACACCCTTTCTCCATTTCTGCTGGGATGGGCCGGTAGGCGAAGTCCACGCCGCGGCTATGTCTCTTTTGGCCACCAGCAGGGCCGTCCCGATGAACGCTCGGTCGGTCCGTGATCTTAGTCCCCCCTCCATGATTCCCAGTAGTACCATGGAGGCGGAGAATTGAAGTTTCGTCCCTATTGTCTTGTTTAGCACCTTTTCCCAGTAGATCTGCAGCGTCGGACAAGACCAGACCATATGGAAGAAGTCTGCGTGTTCCATGTCGCAGCGGGGGCAGCGGCTGTTTGGCCATATTCCCGCCCGTGAAAGCCTTTTAGGCGCCAAGCATGCTTTGTGTAGGTAGTAAAATTGTATAGTGCGTAGTTTTGCTGATATGGCTAGGGTTTTGGGGGCTTCTAAAGCTTCTGCCCATTCCGAGTCTTCTAAAGGCCTGGTCCAGGTTTCCCACCCCGCCCTCATCGGACTTGCGTCTCCTGGTGTAGTGTTAGTCAGCATTCTATAGAGTTGTGATATCCCTTTCCCTCCCATGTTTCCCATTAGTGTTTTGGCTTCGAGGGGGTTAAATTCCGGTAGTGGGTTCTTGGGGAGTTGCGTTCCTATGGCATGTCTGAGTTGAAGGTATTTAAAAAATTGTGTTCGGGATAGTTGGAACTCTGTCTGTAGTTCCTGAAAGGATTTTAGCGTTTCTCCCTTCCATATGTCTTCCACCAATGAAATCCCCAGTTTATCCCATTCTGCGGATCCCTCCAGTGTGGCGGTGGTGTTCATCCATTTCCCTCTCCACAGCGGGGTCTGTAGGGTGATTACTTCATTCCATTGGGTGTGTCTCAGCGCAGCCTGCCATGCCAGGAGGGTGGCTCTAGTTGTCTCGCCCATACATTGGGGAAGAGGTGTACCGTACAGCGCATCCAAGATGCGTGGGAAGCCTAGAGTGTTCAGTTCCATTTGGTATGCTGGGTCTGACCATCCTCCGTTGAACCAGTCATGTATTGTTAAAATCTGTGTCACCAAATAGTATAGATCAGACATCCCCAGGCCTCCCTCGTGCGTTCCCTTCTTGCAATATTTTGTGGCTACCCGGTGTCTGTTCCCGCCCCAGAGGAATTGTAATGTCGCTGTTTCTAGAGTTCGAAACCATGAACGTGGATGGGGAGGGGGAAGTTCTGAAAGGCATATGTTAATCTGGGTAGAATCATCATTTTATATAAGGCTGTCAGCCCCATTATGTTCAGTGGTAGTGTCTGCCATTTTTGTAGGTCTGTCTTGACTCGTGTTAACAGCGAGTCTACATTCTTTGCCCAGGTTAGTTCCAGTAGGAGGGTCACCCAGACACCCAGGTATTTAAAGCTCAGTCTGTGAAGGGGTATTGTGTCCTGCCAGTCGAAGCAGTCTTGTGTATTTGCCAAAGGGACCAAAGCCGATTTGGCCGGATTCATCTTCAGGCCTGAGGCCGTTGCAAAGCTCTCAAGGAGTTGGAGACTGCGTGGGCCAGACGTGCTTGGGGTGCCCATATAAAGTAATACGTCATCTAGGTATAGAGCTATTTTGTCTTCTGTAGCGTGTTTCCATTTCCAGCCGCAGTATTGCGGGTCTGTTCGGAACATCTGGGCCAGGGGTTCTATAGTTAGGGCAAAGAGAAGGGGGGATACCGGACACCCCTGTCTTGTTCCCCTTCTGACTTCAAAGAGTGATGATAGGGTTCCGTTGATTTGTACCCGGGCCGAAGGGTCCGCATATAACGCTCATCTTTTATAATTTTAATAAATAAAGTATATATTCCTACTTTAGGCAGAATTTTGTTTTGCAATTACAACTTGTAATTTTTTTTTAAAATTTAGTACAGTCAAAATAATTAAAATTAGGATGTTATTGGTTTAATCAATCAGTTTTTATAAAGTGCAACTACTCACCCGTGAGGGTCTCAAGGGTGAGTAGTTGCGTCTAAAACTTTAACAGTATTATATTGTTCTAAATTTAAACTAAATATACAATCTTAATTAACTTTCATATTTTAAACGTATATGGATTACAGTTTGCCTGCAGTCCTTTGTGGCGGATGGGTTTGCACATTAAAAATGTTTTAGCTACTTATCAACAAAACATTAAAACCTCACTTTTTGCTGATTCTCAAGTTGAGTCCTAAAGTTAAATAGGCGTAAAGTATGCGAGCATACTCGTACCGGACATTCGTGGTACTTCTACCCAACGCAAACATGCTGAGTATTGTTTTAATAAATATTTTGACATTCATTTCTGGTTGCATAACTGTGCAGTTCTCTGCTTGAGAAAAGCTGATCTTTTATTTCGATATTAATCATGTTACATAGCAAATAGGGTGGAGGTCCTGAATCGCTGGAAGGAATGCTCTCCGAAGCCAAATTGTAGTTGGAACACTAGGAGCAGTGTGCTTTTTAAGAAAGAAAGTGGAATGGTTCTGGTTGTGGTTCTGGTACGCACAGAGTTGTTATCCTTGGTCGGCTTTTGCCCCAGTGGGGACCTACGTGCTGCTGTCAAGTGCCTCGTGAAGGGGTGAAAAAAGCGACAACCAGAGTGGTTACAACAGCAACAGCAACAGCAACAGCTGAATGACAGAAGAATGTGCCCATTGACAACAGTGTCTCTTCTTGTCAGAGGAGTAGTTAGGGATTTGAAAAATATAGCTGGAGGACTGAAGGGGCATCATCTTTTGCCTGCCTGTGGCACTGACAATGCACGTGTTTGTGACTGCCACAGTTATATTATTTCAGGGTTGTGCTATTTGGCATCAAACATCAACAGTCATGATGTGCGGCAGCTCAGGCTTTAGGAAAGAAAGTATAGTTCAAAACATAAATCGTACAGTGATAAGCAAAGCTGAGGCAGCGACGGGATATCTGCTGCTATTATTTGTTAAGGTGGTTCTATGCCCAAGTATCAAAGCCAAGAACATCCACCTTCTTGGCTTCTTCGCTTACGTAGTGCCAGCATATCCTCAAGGTAACTGGGAGTCTAGATCGGCTCTTCTGACATCACCTCTACTTACTTTGACGATATGTTCCTTATTGAAGTAGTGCCCCTGACTTGAGTGCAAATTGTTATTTCAGCTTTGATATTCTGGTAGATCACTGTCATGAGCAGGCAGCAAAAGCCAACCTCCTTTTCTCAAAACCGAAAGTTTTTTAAACATAACGTTTTTTGGGGAGTTTTGATTTTGTAGGAGTCTAGCTCAAAGGAACAGTGGAACAAATTACAGAGTACATGTTTCTTCATTGCAAGCACGTGCTGCATGTGTGTTCAGTGGCGGCTGGTGACATTTGAAAGTGGTGGGGCGTAAAAGTTTGTGATGAGTGACTTGTCGCAAGCGACCATAGCGAGCAAGCCCGACTTTCACAAGCGGGATTCGGGGGGGTTCTCCCCCGTGAATATTTTGAAAAAAGCGTAGGCAAACAGTGCATTTTTAAGTAAATTTGAGAACGCAAGGAGGTCAATAAGGCAATTGTGAAAGTGTAGTTATGACATCAATAGAGAGATTTCATATGATAATGATGTAGGTAGCTACTTTTTCATTATAACCACAGAAGTTCATAACAGGCTTTGAGATAACAATGCTGAGTACCATACAGATTTCCTTATTTATTGTTATATCTTTACAAGTGACATATACTGAGGAAATACAAGTTATTGTGATTTGTTGGACTGGACACAATGAGACAGCAAGGAATAAACATTGAAAGGCAGTATGGCACTCTACAAGGCACTGTACGTCTCATTAAGGGGGCTAAAGAAATATGATCACATCACCCCAATCCTGATAATGAAACTCCATCAGCTCCTATTGCTGGTCTACTATTTCATCAAAAGCATCTGCATCATTTACAAACATTGCAAATGATGCAGCTGTTAGTTATGAAGTAGTGGTGGTGGCCCAGCAAAGCCATCCTGACCTGCTGCAGCACCCCTCTTATCTTGCAGTTGACAGGCAGAAAACGTTATAAAAAAATAAAGAGGTCTTTTGGATCAGATAGCAATTGAAATGAAGGCTGTATGAACTTACACAACTTAATGAGAGTGGTGATGCTAAAACATAAAACGAAGGACTCAGCAATGTCTCAAATGCTCAGTATTGAGTTTCAGAGCCACCATATGGTAAACATTAGAGAGATTGAAGTCAGGCACACACCAGTGATTTCAGTGACTGATATGTGTACAGTAGATGAGGAACAAGTGAGCAGGTCACAAACCACCAGCATTCAAGAGATGTTAGGATTAACAAGACATATTGTTTACTTTTTGTAGACAAAATCAGCGCATCTCTCTTTAATAGCTGCAAATTTCTCAATGCTTGAATATTTAAGTCTGGAATTCTTTTAACAAGGTCTCTCTCTATCGAGAGCATTGCTAAAGTATTCAGACCCTGATTTATACTTTATGACGCAAACCTGCGCCAGAACGTGAAACTCTGAGCTATTGGCATTATGTGAATGCCCATAGGCCAGTTATACTCAAAGTACAGCCCGAGGTGCGCATGCGGCCCTCCTGACCTTTACATGTGGCCCCAAGGTCAAGAGCAGCACTGGGCTGCTGTTTACTGGACTGAGTACAAACATTAAAATGATGTTAAATAAACAGACAAGCATTTGTTCAAAGGTTAATGGAAGTTAAAGAAAGGAAGTAAGGAAGGTATCCTGCACCACTTAGCTTTAGGAACACCTTCATTTTTAAAGACATCTTGCAGCAAATGTGAAAAAGCATGATAAAGTCTGTTCAAAATTCAAATAGTGCATTTCACTGACATTCAGAACCGTTTCACCTTAGTACATCAGATTAAATCAGTGCATTAAGAAGTATTTTTTTAAAGTGATAGTTTTCAAACATGAATTCAGAAACATTCATTCTCCCCCCCCCCACTCTTGCAACAATGATAATAGTATACTAATAGGCAAGTCTGTTATGTGCACTCCTTGGGTGGCCCGGATTTCTATCATACATGAACAACATTAAAGTTTATTAAATCAAAACGCAGGAGAAGGATTTGTGCAGCACACATCCTAAAGTCATGTATTTCAAGGTCTTCATGAGTGATAATGAAGAAAAAGGAGGGAAAGTAAAATAGAAAAATGCCTAGGATCACACAATTTGATTAAGTGGAGAAGCTGTGATTAATCCCAAATTTTTGGTTTCACATTGTGCAACTCACGCACTACATGTATATGCCTCACTTCCCTAACATCCACTTTACAACCAACCCTTCCCTAACCACCACCACCAGCCTGCTGGTATTAATGCGGCCGTTGGTCACATCACGGACCACATTGTGTGGCCCCTGGAAAAATGTTTGCGAGTACCCATGCTATAGGCTCATTTTCACACATGAGTGGTCGCCAAGCATGCTGCAGATGGCGCCAGATATAAATTGATGAGGGATTGTGACGTTTACTTCCAAAAATGCACAAGCCTACTTCAGGCTGGAACAACGAAACCTCCATTTATGAACCAGGCCAGTAAATAATGCTGCAATGGGTATAGCTGGTAATAGCAGTCATTTCTTGCACATTTAGATGCCACATAAAGGGGGCATAATCAGAATCCTGTCACCATTTTCAGATCTGACACCTTTACCTTCATTTCCCGGGGTTCCTCACTGCACCACCTTCTCCTCAAAGTGATCGGGTGCAGTTACCACTTCACCTCTTATTTGAAAGTGAGCAGAAATGGTGCAGAGTGGTAAAACACAGATATTATATTCCATTCTTCACTATTAAGAATGGAATGCCAGTGTGTAAATCCATACTACAGATCTTTATTGTACAGTGGAATTTGGTGGAATTTGGGGGCTGCAGAGGAGACCTCAGTTTAATAACCTATTGAAGTCCGCGGCCTTCTATCATCTTAGTAAACTTGTAAACAAATCAGTTCTCCTTGCTGTGCTGTGAAAAGTGTGAGGGTTTGTGAAGCAGAAAGACAAAAAAACAACAGGGCTTTACTTCTAAAAAGCAGGCTCTGACTGAGACGGGTCCCTATCGGGCTCTCTGTTTGTCCTCACCCTAAGGATGAAAAACAGTCTTAACTCTGCAGCAATGTCATCCTGTGCTGCCTTTGATGTAACTCCAAATAGACCAGTTTTAGTTCTTTTACAGTCTCATCATTTCAGAACGGAAGCAGAAGCCATCTTATGCAGCTAACAGCCATTGACAAACCCAATAGTCCTGGCCTGTTGTAGGTGTGTGTAGTGTTACTTGTATTATATAGCTGGATGAAATGACAAAAATAAGCAGCAAAATACCAGTTGGGCGGAACACTACGCTAAACACAGATTTTTAACGTATGTGTTTTTAAGCCAGGCCCTTAATTACAATCACTCCCTTTAGAGAGACCGCGCCCAGAGTTTCATCCCACTTAAAGCCCTGACTGTAACAGTCTCTTTGAAGTTACATCAAAGCCATGAGGGATGGTACTTCTGCCAAGTTAGTTAAAAAAAAAATTTCACCATAAGGGTGAGGGCAAAAATAGCCAGAAAGGGACTGTCCCAGCACCGGCTTTTCAGAACTGCCGGTGTTGTATGAGCACCGGCAGGGTCCGGCCCACTTAAAGCCCCGGTTCTGCCCGATATTCTTGAAAAACGATTCGACATGGAAAGAGAGATACAGCAAGAAACGAGCAAGCCTACCCGGTGGAGGAGGGAGGGGATCACATGGACGCAATAACTTTCTTCATGCCGTCAGCTTCAAACATTCCTCTCAAGGGTTGTAGTCTCCGAACAAACATATTTAAATTTGTTTTCTGTACAGGACTACCATGATTTACATGGTTGCGTACATTGAGGCAGCCTGCACCCTCAAACCTCAACCTTTCACAATTCATCACAGGAAGGGGTTGGGCCACTCCCCACCCTTTGACGAGTTAAGAAAGGGTGGGGTGGCCGAAACTGCAGTGCTTGATTAGTGTGAAGCCTGTGGTGCTGCAAGCCGAAGCGCCCAAAACAAACGACACAACTGTGTCTTCAGGGGGTGGAGCTCAGCACACAAGGTTATGGCTTTGCCTGGCTGGTGACATCACAGGCCTCAGGGCTGTGTGAACTCCGGCCTGGCAAATGCATTAACAAGGGAGATTGCTGTACACGCAAAACAAAGTTCAAACAGTATTCACAGGGAACACGGAGAGAGTGTGTTGCATCATTTAGCGCATATGTGTTTGTAGCTTAAGTTGTTAATTTGTTTAGACACATTAAGAAATATATAAAGAAAGGAATTTTATTCTTGTTGGAAAAAAATAAGGGGGCGGAGCCCCGACGCCCATGAAAGGAAACCGCCCCTGTGTGTGTTGTTCATATCAGCTTACTGAAACCAGTACATGATGGGGAATCACGATGTTCTGTTGGCTATTGCATATGCATCTATTGGTACCGTCATGTGCCAGCCAGGTAAGGCACTGTTCTGGAATGCTCTGGAGGCCACAAGGTGACATAACTCTGTAAGTGAACAGGAGCTGCTAAATTCTAGCAGTGGTTGTTAGTGTCCAGTGAGGCTTGTCCATTCTACCATAATTTTATTTATTGTCTCTGCTTTCACTTTGATTTTTTTATAGCCCAGGAAATGCATGCCTTCCACCCTAAATTACCAACGACACTCAGGCTTTGTTCCAAGTGCCTTTATTGGTCACTGCTCATGTATGTGCTCTCCAAAGAGTGTGATATGAGAGGATCCTTCCTGCGTTTGAGGCCCACCCAGATCTTCCTTAACCAGTCGTGGGTCACACACTTAAGTTATAAGACGTAAAGACTCAGGGAGTCATTACGAGTTCGGCGGACTCTTTTCACCTTCTGCCAAACTTCCAATGGGAAGGTTGCCGCCGCACAGGCTAAGTCCCTGCCTCTCCCTTTAAGAGTTTTCCTCTAGGCTAGCGGGCAGAAACTGAGATTTCCGCCCATCAGCCTAGCGGGAAACAGGCTACAGCATTGTCACCCGCTCATAATTGAGCTGGCAGCAATGCTGTAGCCCACAGGGTGCACCAGCACCCTCGCAATGTTCACTCCCTGCACATTGCAATGTTGCTGGCCAGGGGGGCCCTTCACTGCCCATGCCAAGTGCATGGGCAGTGCAGGGAGGCCCTGGGACCCCCTGCATCTGTTCTCCGCCAGCATTTTCATGGCGGTGGTACCGTCATGAAACCCGGTGGTGGAGAAGGGGGTCATAATTTCCAGGTCATCGCTGCTGATCTCTGATCCTGGTGGAGTTGGTGGTTCCCTGGTGGCCCGACCACCAGGGTTGCAATGTGGCGCTCAAATGCCATCCACGAGTCTGGTGGTCTAGTGACTGCCAGACTCTCAATGAGGCCCTCAGTGACCGCTAAGTAGATAGGTTTATTAGATTAGTAGTAGCAACCCCCTGGCCTTGCTGCACTCCTCACAACTTACACTGAATTCATCCCTGCTTCCTGGAATCTTCATCCAGATTCCAGAAGTGGAAGTCCAGTTGCCTGGCTACAGCATAGGCTCACAAGTACACTTCTAAAAATATAACACATCTCCTTTCCTTATATTAACTTCTGCATATTATTGTGGGTATATTTTAAAATTAAACAAACATAAATTACAACATTAATGAACACATATAATCTCTCAAGTATGGAGTTTTTTTTCTTTTACACACTTTTTCCCCAACACTGGCCTAGATTTTAAAGTAGCCGACACTCCTTCAACACCAGACTTTGATTCACTTCCTTTAATAGATCTCTTCAACCACTCCTTCCACTCTACGTCATTGCACTCAGTCGCCCTCCTTCTATTCCACCACTTGCCATCTGACAATTTCAAAGTGTTTTCTCTCACCTCTACCACATCTCTGAGTTCATAAAGCTTGGAGTTACCTTCCTTCACAATGTTTTCTGTGTACACTCTCACCAACGTTCCCTCTGTACTTTCTACCAGTTTTCTTGATTTTGTCATTATGTTTTTTTTTCATATAGTGAATGATATTTTGCAACTCTCTCATGCAATTTACAGTGGTCTGTACCTCGTTTACCAGACCTTGACATCAATATCGGCACAGCCATAGTGCATGGCACACTTCCTTTCAATAAAATAAATGGTATTTCCCCAGTCAAAGAATGTGGCATGGTTCTACAATTCCACAGCATGTCTCTTACTTGATTCATCCAAGAAGAGTTACTGGAAATGGCTAATTGAATTCTTTCTCTCAGAACATGTTTAAAGCGCTCAACCATACCATTCCCCCCTGGAATGATACACTGGTGTCTTAAAATGCTTTCGTCCAAGTTTTTTAAGGAAATACGCAAACTCCTCAGCGATGAATTGTAGACTATTGTCACTAGCTATTTAAGCCTGGTACCCTTCCCTTCGGAAAATATGTTCACAGAAAGCTATCACATTGCTGGTTTTCACTTCCCTCATAAATGCTACATCTGGCCACATGAATAATAAATCATCATAATAATAGCAAACCCGTCTGCCATTCCCAAAGAATCAAATGGACCACAGATGTCAATGGCCACTTTCCCCCATTCTTTCTTTGGCAAAGCTACAGGACATATAAACGAGTCCTGCAGCCTATGTGATTTATCACTACATGTACAAGAAATGCATTCTGATACAAATCTTTCTATATGCCTGTTCATCTTTCACCACTAGAAAATCAGCACATGCCTTCCTCTTCATGGCCGACATACCACCATGTCCTTCATGCAGTAACTTTAGCAGTTTTTCTCTGGTACTACTAGTTTTCCACCTCCTCTCTCTACCCGTTCAACTACAGACATTTCTTCCCATATATTTCTGAACATCTCCAATTAGGCAATCCTTCCATCACCTTCACCAACAATGGATCTAACAGTGCTGCTTCTTTCCACTCATCCTTGTCTGTAGCACCACAAACTTCTGAGATTTCTGTCATCAAATCATCATTTTCATCCCCCTTATTGTTATCTAGTGGTAATCTCGACATACCGTCAGCATTTATAATTTTCACATTGAATGTATATTCTTGTAGATGATACACCCACTTTGCAACACGAGGTGTGACTTTAACAGCTCCCGTAGTGGATCACAGTTCCCCTAAGGTTTATGGCAGTGCAAAGTTTGAATTTTACACTCCATACAAATATGCAGAAATATTGCACTCCCCACCAGCAACGCTAATGCTTCCTTTTCCACAGTGTAATGGGTGCCTTTTGCACCTTTAAAGGTCTGCTATGCAAATGCCACCACCCTCTCTTTGCCTTCACGGTCCTTCTGTAACATCGCTCCCAAGCCATAACTGCTCGCATCTGCCACAATTATAGTTTTATCTTCAGGATCGTATGGTTATAATGTTACAGCTTTTGCAATGGACCATTTTACAAAGTCAAATGCCTCTTGACAGGCTTCTGACCACTAGAACTTTGCTGCTTTCTTCATCATCTCATGTAACACATAACCTTTATCCACGAAATGATCCACAAATTTTGTATAGACCCAGGAATGACCTTAGTTGTTTTTTGTCTTGCAGATGATACGCTTTCACTATTGCTTCAACAACATTTAACTTGGGTCTGACTCCTTCATGGCTTAAAGTATGCCCTAGATAATCCACCTCTTTTATGCAAAATTTGCATTTACTCTTACTAATGGTAAGACCTTCATCACGCGCTTCTTTACTCTCTCTCCCTATACCAACACATCGTGTTGAAATACCAGTGTGATTGACATGTTATTTAGAACGCCTTGCATTACCCTCTGAAAAACAGCTGACGCAGATGCCAGTAAAGGGGATGCAGATGAATTGAAAAGCCCCTTCAGGTGTGATGAATAATGTTAAATAACGGGACTCTTTATGTAATCGCAGCTGATGATATGCACTTAACAAATCTAGGGTGGTGAAGTATTTCCAACCTTTAACACTCGTTAACATCTCATTTATTTGTGATAATGGGTGCCAATCAATCAGAATGCATTCCATCAAGTCTCTTAAATCCACACACATGCAGATTTTTCCATTCAGTTTCCTGGCGATCACGATTGGACTTAACCATTCTGAAGCTTCTGTTGGCTCAATTACTCCTTCTTTACACAACCTTTGTAATTCCTCTTTTAACAAATCCCTTAATTCAAATGGAATGTTCTGCACCATGTGTACTTTAGGTGCTGCACACTCTTTTTATACAATCCGGTGCTCAAATTTCTTTAAGGCATCCAAATTTGTCAATATATAAATCTGGAAATTTGTATACTATACTATTCCTAGAGCATGTTGTTCTTTCTATCTAAGCAAAGATCTTTCCTGTTTTGCCACATAAATCTTCCCACTGGCATTTCTTTCCTGACATTCCGAATTTGCCTCAAATTATCCCAATACAGGATGTTTTCCTCAACAATATCCCTAGGTTCCACATCTGTAGGGTTTAACACACTCACTTTCAAACCTTCCCATACTTGTTTGTCAATCAGGGTAAATGGTGAACATGAGTCCACCCACACTTGTACATTTTTGCCATTCACTCTAATGATACACTTGGGCAGTTGATACATCTCATCTTTCTTCAAAGATTGTGTGCACATCAATCGTGTTTTGTTCTCCACCAACAACTAAAACTTCTACCTCATCCTCCCCACTTGTGCTCCCTTCTTCATCTTGACTATATGCCACATGTTCTTTCACAGCATTCACTGATTTCTTGAATTTACTCATATTAGCCATTTTACATATTCAAGCAAAATTCTCTAGTTTTTAGCTCTTAAAGCATCTACTTTTGGGAGCTGGGCAGTTACTTGCTTCTGCAGTGTGCTTGGTGCTTCTGCATCTGAAACATTTTTTTCCCAATCACTCCTATTTTTTTTAACCTCCTATCATTCTCATGTTTTTTTTCTTTCATTTTTACTTTGTCCTAATTTACTGTTTTATTCTTTCTTCTTAGATCCTGTTCCACCTATCTCTCTAAACTAGAGGGATGTATTCTCCATGTGTATAGCTATAGCTATAGTTATAGTTTTGTCTAATGTGGGATTTTTCAGACCCAACAAACTCTATGAATTTTCATGTCACGCAGGCTATTCATAAATTAATCCCTAATTATCTTATCTTTGAGATCTCTGAACTTACATGTCACAGATAATCACCTCAAGACTGCCATGTACTAATCAGTTGTTTCACATTGTTTCTGAGCACAAGAAAATAATTTGTCTTTCGAAAACAATACAGATTTTCTTTTCACAATTCTCCTCTAACACTCTAATAGTCATCTCATACATTTCCTCTTCGTCACTGTCAGGCTCCTCTTCTCCTACTCTTTTGCACTTCTTTCACCCACACTTGTCAGCGGCAAAGTCTTAACACTTTTCTTCCTTCAATACCAAACAATATTTAAGAATCACCAATTTCCTTTTTTCAACATAAAACTCTTCCCCTTTAGCTTCTAACTAAGTGCCAAAAGCTTCTTTCCAGTCCTCCCTTGCTATTCTTTGTTCTCCTGGTTCCTGCAAAAATGTTGGAGGAGGCGATATTGACTGCGATGCCATTTTTTTCCCCTATATCAAAGCAATAGAAAAGTTACTGTCACAGGTATACCTACCCACTACTTTGTGTTCTCTGTTTAAAAAATAGCTCTAATTTGGACCTTAGTATAGCTCTGTATAACCATGAATGGCATCATTATCAGTGTGCCTTAGTAAAATTCTTAATGTAGACTTTCTCTTGTAATTGTATGGTTCCATATGGGTTGTAGCTCTCCCAACGGTTACTTTTTACATAGAGCTGTGCGCATTAGTGATTACTCTTAGTCACGCCGGAAAGTTTTTCAAACTGCGCATCAGTGCTCTTCCCTTAAGAAAGTCTCCGCTCACCTCAACCATTTATACTTTTCAATGTCCACTGAACGCAGTCAGTGAGCCTTTTCGTAGTTCTATGCACACTCTAAACACAGCTGTGCGCATCAGCGAATGTTATCGGAGTACAAAGCACCCGACATTATTCCATTTAATACATGTGCCCTGATTCGCCGGTGAGTTCTCCCCTTGTTTACAGTAGCGTTGCTAGGCTACCTTTGACCTCAATGGCGTACATAGTGTAGACATGTTTTAGGCACACGCAAGCAGTGCTTTGCTGTTCTTTACAGTCGTCCATGCAGGCCTGCACACATCATAGAGTTTGATGCTTATGACGTACCACAGTTGTGTGCCCACAATATCAGTACTCATCTCGATGCGCAACTGTTGAAAATTTTAAATCCCAACAAAACAGATAAGTGGTTTTGTTGTGTCAAATGCTCAGTAACAGTTTTGATAATATTTAGCCACACCGAAAAGTTAAACAACGGCTAATAAAAAGTCCTTCAACACTGCTATCATTATCTTCAATCACCTCGCTGAGGCTTGATTTGTGCCTCCGAGTTAGCTGTTAGCACAAACTGTTCTGGTAATTGCATCAACAGAAACTCTTCTGGCAATGCATTCCGCCGTCCGATACACCTGACTTGTTGAGCATACCATAATCAGCATTATTCACCATAATGTGCTCACCGGGGGTCGGAAACTCCAGCAACTTCTTTGTTAACATCCACTTCGGCTTCCTATATCAAGCATCTTCCCTCTTATGGGTACATTTTTCCAGCCCATATTTATCTCCACTTTTAAGACGCAGAGACTCAGTGACAATTAAGTAGATTAATAGTAATGACCCTTGTCTTTTCTGTGCTCTTCAAAACTTACACTGACTTCTCCTGTGATTCCTGGAATCTTCTTCCATATTCCAGAAGTGGAAGCCCAGTTGCTTGGCTACAACATAGGTTTGCGAGTACATATCTAAGAATATAACAATAACCACTCACAAAGAGAACAGTGCCATCAGCTGTCTGTAACAGGTAATGGGGCAGAACCCACTCTCAGGATCCCAAAGTTTTATTGCCACAGGCTAGCCTCTCCCTGGCCTTCGATGGAAAGAAAATACTTTTCTAGTTTAAGGAGGGAATAGATCAGTATTACGAGCCATATGGAGCACCTGTTTATGGCTCAGGATGGAGCCCGTTTCTACCACACTTCTAGTAACCATCGTGGTCCTGTCTCGCTCTCAAAGGACCCCTTTCAGACAGGGCTCCCACAAACAACTTACATCAAGAGCCTTCCTGGGGCACCCTGTCTCTCCATCCCACAGAACAATTTTGTTCAGGCCATCTTCCGGTGTATCCTTAATGGTTACACTACAGTTTTAATGCATTACTCATATTTACAGTTGATGCAACTTGAGCTAGGTTGATTTGTCCAGAATCATATGTTTTCTTGGCCTCGTGTAGAAGCAATCTTCAAAACCCTGGTCCCAGAAATAGACCATCATCAATCATTGTCTTGTCTTAAACATTTGAAAGTGTGCCATCTGCAACCTCTAAGGGCGGTACACTGTGAAATAAAGCATATGACTGGCCTGTATTGATAGAATCTGCCTGATTTCTGGATGACCAACACAAACAAGTATCAGCTGACTGATGATCTTCGTGGGGCTAACCCATAGCACTAACATCATACAGGAATCACAAGATCTCTAAAGTCCTGCTGGTCACAGACGAAAATGCAAGGAGTCTCCTGAATATGAGAAGCGAATGTCCATAATTCTGGAAATAAAGGGCTCTGTAGCATCTAAATGGGAGGCACCATACAAGTAGCATCAAAGAGAGATTATGCAGGATCCTAGATATAAGCTGTGAAAACACCACTCAGAGTTTTAGAGGCAGTGCTGCTCCCTGCCCATCTATGGGTCTTCTAACTGGAGATGGAACTATTGTCCTCAGCCAGGCCACAGGCCTCAAATGAACCCATATCAGGCCCACACAGTCATCTGTCTTTACCATGCCTACCTGTCTTGCTGGTCAATGTCTGACGAAGGTCTCCTTTTGTACAGCACCTTTTGCAAAACCTCTCTGTAACTATGAGGAGTGTATGCCGTTGACGGAGCCTGCTTCAAGTCCATGCAGGTTTGCTTAGTGCTTTTGACCAATTGCAATTGAACTATCCATCTTTTGGCACAGTCTTATAGTGAAATTAATTGGGGGGCCTTCCTAGCTTCCCCTGTAAAATGACATTTAAATTCTATTTAGTTCTAACCATGCTTCCAGCCCTACAATGTTTAAAACATATTGTTTACCACTAATTTACCAAAATGTCTTTGAAGGGTATGCTCTAAGCACTCTGTAAGGGTATTTTAAATTAGAGGCAAGTTAAATTAAAACTTCACTTACAAAGTTGGGCATAAGTATGAAACACCACATTTTACAAAGCATGTTACATTTCCTGACATTGCTTCAGGTAAGGTTTATCCTTCAGGCATTCCAGGTGTGAAGATTTTCTGATGCAGAATGTCCCAGGTAGGTTATCCCCAGATTAGTAAATCTGGAGACTGAGTTCCGAATATGGCAGCCCGAGACATAAAACTCCAGCACTTTCAGGTTCTGATCTCTCCTGGTACCTCGGATCTAATGTTCTGTGGCATTATACTTATATAACGTTTTATTTCCCGGTTGTGAATATCTTCCACTTTATTTCCTTTTAAAAACCTCCTTCGTGAAATACATATCAAGACAAACTAGAGGTGGGCAAGGCAACAAATTAACAGGATCACCAAGACAAGTGTCTGGCTTGGGGTTTAAAGCCCGTTCACGAGCCGAGCCCTGAACATGTTTTCTATGTAACTCATACAAACACCGCATACATAAAATATGATTTTGTCTCCAAAAATAAAACAAATGCGTTTCTTGAACATGTGGAAACTTTGACATTAATATGCCATATAGCACTGCACTGAGAAGTAGCTATTCAAAATAATATTTTTTTAAACATCAATGTAGACCCATTTCTGCAATGTAGACCCATTTCTGCCTCCGCCACACCCTAGAGACAGTGTCAATGAACTAAAATGCAAAGAGAGTTGTCATGTGCACCCTGTATGTGACCAGGACTGTGGGAGAGAGTGCAACATTATAGTGTACGAAATCAAACGCAGTAGGTTTTAGTACAGCAGATATGCGTAACTCATGTACTTGGTGTCTTCACATGCAGTAGTGAAAAAACTAGAGGATCAGTAAAATAAAATATTTGCCTTAGATCACATACTTTGATTAAGTGGGGAAACTGCAATTAATCCAGATTGGATTAGTTTTGTACAGATCAGCCAGTGAATGGGTATCCATTTGTCTCTCCTTTTTACCTCAAATGTTAATTCTCTGTTTTTACCTTTGTGAATGAAGGTAGAGCGAGGATGGCAGGCAGAAACTATATGAAAGCTTGGCTTGTTATTTGCTCGAGGTTCTAGTGGGACCTCAAACTGTGACAGTGCCAGGCTTAAGGCGCATGCATGGCTGGAGCTTTCAGCAGCCGCCCACCTCTAAAACAGATTAATGAAATATACCAACTTGTTAATTATGTTCTCAAAAGGTTGCGAACAGCAGTGGATGCATAGACCATCCTTTCCTATTGGATGTTTTATGTATCATTCCTCCTCTTATTGAGTGCTTGCACTGCAGTATTTTAGGGACTTTTTTACACCCAAAAAGTACTCAGAATTATCACTTCTTAAATTCTTTATTGAGGAGATGCAAGTGCAAACAACAATACCACATGGGCGCCTACATAATGACATGCTGTGGTGGAGGCATTACACTAGTTGACCATGGGTGTTCCCGTGCATCTACCTATACATTTAGATGCATTCCCAGATTTATCAACACCAGTAGCTTTGGGAATGTGTCAGAATTGTACACCTTCGCAGCAGGGGCACAACGAGGAGAAATTTCATTTCTTCTAATTGTTTCCTCTATGTGTGCTGCATCCTGCAGTACATTTAGAAAGAGAAAAGTGCCTTTAAGGATTGCTTTGGTACATGAAGGTGGCCATTCCTGCAGAAAACAGACGCCCTTGCACTATGACGCTAGGCTGCCTACATTGGTGCTAGGTTGCACTGAGTTCGCCAGTGTAAGTAGAGGACAGGAATGCTCCATATAATTGTAAATATGGCATATTTCTGCCCTCTTTTACACGGTGCAGCAAGTTGACTTGCTGTGCTGTGTTGCTTAAAAGAATGAAAAATATGGCCCTAAGTGTCTAACGGCTACTTTTTGTAGTGAACCTTGACTGTTCAACTTCACTTTCAAACCACGGGTAGTCAATAAAACACAAGAAGAACCTGAGAATCATAGGTTTTAGTTAGATGGATGCAGTACACAGAGGTGGATGCAATATGAAAAGCTCTTCTAAACCTGCCGAGCACCATCATATTTCCTTTGTAAAGTGCGTCCCTAAAGGTGGTGATTAGTACCTGCTCCAGGCAGCTGCCCCTCAGAGAGACTACCCTAAGCAAGTGTCTAGAGAAATCAGAAGCTAGACCCATAAATAGGAGCCCTCCCACTCTCCATCTCTAGGAGCTGAAGAAAGGTCATAAACATCTCCACATCCAAGAAGACATCATAGAGGAGTCACTGGTTACTTCCTCCACAAGACGTTTTTTCTATTGTTCATGGGGATAGGTAGGAGGTCTAACAGTTAGGTTGTCAGGGAGCAGACGCTATGACCCGTCCTGTTGTGCCAGTAAGATCCTTTCAGCCTGTGAGCACGTCTGGTCTTTGGTTACACTTGAATATTTTCTCATACAAAGGAATTAAAGGTGGGAGTCAGTCAGTGGTCCCCAGATGTCAGGGGCGTGAGGCAGCTAGTGGTCAATCCTTCTCGAACCTCAGCTTTATGTTTTCCCCGGCTGGTGGGGCAAAAGGGCGGTTGGGGTGCAGGACTGTTTTCTCTGTTCTAAATGGGAGATCTTCCACGTATGGCAGGCACTGGAATTTTCTAGTACTGGGGATCTCGAGTTGCATCAGGTTATTTAATATGCTGAACTTCACTTTAAGTCGTTAAAGCTGAAGTGAATTTGACGGTTACAGAATGATTTTCAAAGACCAAACGAGCTCCCGCATACCTCCCATGCTTATCTTTGATCTCGTTAATGTATGGGTGATGTTTATTTAGAACCTTCAGTTGCCGTGCGACGCACAATGAAAACAGATTAGGAAGAAGAGAGGAAAGCAGACCGTGAGTCTGCAAAAATTGAAAACGGCAAGATTTTTTTCTTGGACAGAAAGGTAATCCTGGGTGGTTTTAGAAGAGTGGGTACAGAGTAAACCAGATTCTTTGGTGGCGACTATTTTCAATTACACAAAGCATAGCATAGTTAATTGTCTGGCATCGTTGCATTTCCTATGCCTTCCAGACAGCCTTGACTACAACATCAAAGTAGTTGACCCATGCTTGTGCACAACTGACATGCTGCCTTAGATGCTCAACGTCTCCCTTATTCACTGCTCCACACCTTTGGCAATGCTAACTGACTCCAATACGTCACACACAGTAATTAAACTTGCATGCACACACCCCTTACCATAACACATACCTATACATATACAGTGTAGAGAAAGACTATGGGTGAACTCTCTTTCGCCACTGGCTTGTTTGGGTAGGCCCCTTCACGCATTGGCTTCACAGGCTTTTCCTCATGTTTTGGATCTGCTCACGGCATATGGCGAATGTATACTTTTTATGGCCTGGTGTCACATTGCAGCTATAGCCAGACAATTTCTTTGCAAGACCGGAGGCTCCTATTATGCTTTCAGTTCTTGCCAAATTTTAATAGCAGCAGTCAAGATAATAAGAACTACAAATCCCATGAGGCCTAGATTACATGGCCAATGGGAAGAAAAAGTGTAACACATCTGGATTGCCATACATAACATAGTAATACTTATAATACCTAACTTCACCTGGAACAGCCATCTTTTCTTGCTGCTCGCAGTCAAGATAAGTATTGTCATGTTTTACATTTTGATGATTCAGTGATATTCTGTATTTATTACTAGTCTTAAACTACTGTTTATTATTGAATTGAGGCAGTGATACTTATTTCTGCACCAGGTGTCATGTTGCTGCACTGCCAGCTAATGATTTCACTCCTTGTGCTCTGACGCATTCTCGGGCCCTGGAAACCATTTTATCCAGAAGTTCTGAGACATGCCAAAACTGTTCTTTAGGCAGTCTTCCTCACCTGTTGTACGGTATTTGGGCTCCCCCGGCCTTCCTTCTTATTGTAGCTGTGTCAAACGGCTTCCTTTCCTGACTCGTTTCCGACACTGAGAGCGTCCGTGTTCTCTCAGGAGTGTGGTTTCTTTTCCCACCCCCATTTCTACCTCCAGCCTCTCCTCAGAAACTCTTGCCTGAAGTATAAGCCCATAGGAGCAGTTTACCAAGGATTTTCAACCCTCCCAAAATATTAACTCTTTAAGTGCAGTTGTGCTTTTATCCTCTTCTTCACATTTACCTTTATTCTGGGCACAAAAGAAATTGATAGTTCTCCTTTTTTACATGAAAATAATGATGAGGATGATTCCCTAAAGGATAATTTAAACAAATTCAATCAAGCTTCAGTAGAACAGGCAGTTTCTGCCTCCATGGATAAAATGACAAAAAATAGAAAAAAGTCTGTAATTTAATGTCCAAAACGATTTTGGCCCATTCTGTGGGGGATAGCAGAAAGCGGAAGGGGATGGAACTTACCACTAATGTTGGTTTTCAAACTAAAAAGACAAAATTGTGCTATTGACTAGTGAGGTTTCCTCACACAAGGCAGAGGACATGGCTCCTCCAAGGCCTCTTATGAAGGACGGGAATGAACATGACAGGTTTGATAAATCGTCTTTTATTCAAGGTAAAGCAAAATCAAAACTTATTTCTTTCCCTATTGTAATCTTACATATCCCTGATATGGATGATGATATGGGTGATGTTGACTCGCATAATGATAAGGAGAGGACTGGGCATGTGGACCCTTTCGATCCCATTTCCTCCAAGAAACAAAAGATTTCTCATGATTTATCCAAATCCAAGATTGTCACGGACTCGGAGGGTGTACCTATGTTTGATCCCACTTTTATTCACCAACCTAACTCTACTGAATGGTTTCCAGCAGATCATATGGGAGAATACGTAGCATTACTATTACGCTCTCCACTAGATAAACAAACAAGAGCAAAACTCAGGTCAGAGTGTCCTCGTCCATCTCTCCCTTTCAAAATCACTGTTACTCCTGCTATCGACCAATCTCTTAACTTTTTTCTCCAAATTTGGCAAGGATCCACACAAGGGAGTGGACAAGGCCTCTTTCACTTGCCAAGACAAATTACTAGATGTCGTCGGCCCCCTGACTCACATTTTTTTGATCTAGCAGAGTCTGCAAGACTGGACTCCCAGTACTCCCATTGGTCCTGAGGTCCTTTCCTTATGGATCCGATGAACATTTTGTTTATTGGACAGCGCCAATCCCACTCTTATACATGAGCGCAGAATGGGCCTAATATTAAAATTGGACTCCAAACTTGTTAATTTGGTGGTTGTGGATCCAGGTATAAAAGTTGAAGGTCTTCTCTTTGGCGACTCCTTCTTAAAGGAACTGAGCAAGTACGTTTCTACTAGTGCTTCATTAGACAAGGCCCAGCAGTCCCTGAAAAAAGTTTTCTTCAGGGCTGGTAGAGGCAGGAACCGCTATACCCCCGCACTACAACAATCAGGGTTACAGAGGTTCCTACAATTCCTCATACCAAGAATTAAAACCTCAATTTTACCCTCAAAGGGGTTGAGGTTTCCAAAGCAGGGTAAACAAAAGCTCCAGATACACTTCCCAACCAGGTGAGTCTACCTTCTGGCCATCTTCCAGTAGGGGGCTGCCTCCGTTTGTTTCTTCCAAAATGGCGAACCATAATTTCAGACCCCTGGGTATTACACACTATAACCAAACAAAATGTACTAGCGGAGCACAACAATTCTTTTCCTTTCTTTCTTTTTTTTAATTTGTTTTAAAGTATTGATAATCAAAAAGTCAAATATGACTATATAATTAGTAAATTGTGATAGACTGTCCACAATCCATATATATTATTATCCTCAAACAATGTAGGTTCTCATAATTTTATATAATGAAAATATTTATTTCAAAAATTGGTGACAATAATAAATAACATACAACACTAAACCCCTACAGTAGAAAACCAACCAACATAAAAGACATAATGTAAATAGATGCAATAAAAATCCATAATCTAACACAGAAATGAACTATGAGTCAAAGGACCGGATGATATTTTGTCGAATCCACATGTAACATCAGCCGACACGTGTTTCGTCCACACATTGGACTTCTTCAAGGCTGATAAATCATAATTCAAAAACATTACATTAATAATTTAAAAATTACAAAATCTAAAAGACAACTCCAAAAATTAAAGAAAGGATCACAGTTAGTCAACCTGCACCAAGAGTGTGTTGGAAATAGAAAACGTGCCATAGAGAACCTACATCCCAAATTAGTTTTTGAGATTAATATAGTAAGTATGAGTGATAGGGATGAAATTTGATATGAATGTGAAGGTGAGTCACTATTTTTAAGTATGAAAGAGAGACCTATGTAACCCCCAAAAAGAGTTTTGAAGGGAAAGTACCTTAATCTCTCCATTTACCACTTGTATCTCCAAATGATATTCAAATCTCTAAATAACAGAGAAACAGGGGAAGAGATCCAATCATCAACTGTCAAAATGTAGACCCTATGTGTTACCTATATTCAAAATCTGGTACCCCACTAACCTTGGTATTGTCCGCACTAAGCTTGTTCATTGTACAAAAAAAACGCAACTGATTTTCATTTTTTTGATAATATAATTTTAGTTCATCAGCTTATAGTTGGTCCTACAAATAAATGAAAAGAATATGTATGCACATATTAGTAGCTGATATAGGCCATGTTATGGCCTTTATTTATCATATCCTTCTTATCAAAGGAACCGTAATTCAATCTAAACAAAATATCTAAACCGTCACGATAACATGAAACCTGGTTCCCTACAAAGTGTAATTTAACTCCATATAGATACATAACATCACAAATAAAACTAACCTCTATATGTTGTTCAAAGTGCTTGGCCATAACAATGTCAGGCCACAAATAGAAAGTCACATAAGAAAATGTATCGCTGATACTAAATAAGGTCATGATATGACAGAGAATATTCAAACCTGAATCAATATCAAATAGGTATAATAAAGTCAGAAAACCATATCCAAAAGAATATGTCTTGTCCATGATAATATAAACAGGAATGTCCCACATAACTCTGTGGCCAATGAGTGATAAAAATCAATGGAGCATCCCCAAGACAAGCTAGCCATACTGCCTTCAAAACTAACCTGTGTCCTCGTAACGTCCGCATAATAGCAATCCGCGTCCGTTGTTGCTTCGTTGCAATAGCAATGAAGGTGTGTGTGTTGAAGAGAGCACGGATGTCTTCTTAAATCTGGTTGGTGTCGGCAATTTAGCCAATGCCGACCCTGA
The DNA here is from genome assembly GCF_031143425.1 of Pleurodeles waltl. Taxonomy (NCBI): domain Eukaryota; kingdom Metazoa; phylum Chordata; class Amphibia; order Caudata; family Salamandridae; genus Pleurodeles; species Pleurodeles waltl. Next base: position 1,978,076,558 of record NC_090440.1, on the reverse strand, counting down.
GTTTCAAACCCACAATTAGACTATTCTTATAGTAGAAAGAGAAAAGGGCCCACTACAACCATCACGAACATGGCGGCCATCTTAGAATAGTTTGTTTTCTTATTAGTCAGACCTGTTGTCCTATTGTCAAAGAACCTAATTAATACATACTAATCATCAGGCAGAATATATATAAGTATATTGGGCCAACGAGTGAAGCTCTTATCAAATACTCTGATCTTAAGATTTAAAAAATGAACATAAATTGAAAACTCTTCTGTGTGGGTAATAAATCATCCTCAATGTATGGACAGAATAAGGTAACCAACGAGACTCTGAATGATAGGAAGGAGAAAGGAGCAACTGGAAGAAAGAGCCTATACATATTAGTCCAATATGTGCACATTATCATAGAAAATTATATATGATAAACAGTGATTGGACAGACAGGAGATATTCAATATCGCTCAAAGAGAGGCATCCATCACCATGGTATGTGAGTATACATCAGTTAAACATATAGGCACAACAAAACACTGATCCCAATGTATTGTCAGCCTGTAAAGAGATGTATTGGTAATAAAAAGAAGACATATCTTATAATCCACAATCAAGTATACATTATTGTAAAAAATGATATAGTTCATCATCAATGTTCATCCCCATTTCTATAGTTCTTAACCTGATAATCCATTTCGCCTAATTTTTTCTTAGCTCCAATGTTCTATTACCTCCTCTAGGGTTGATAGGGGTATGATAAATTCCAATGTATTTAATCAAAGGAATTTCTCTCCCTGGATGTTTGATGTTCATGTGTCGGACTACTGGTGAGATTGTGTCATTGTTTCTCAGGGCACAGATGTGTTCCTGAATGCGTTCTTTCAAGGGCCTGATAGTACTTCCCATGTATATCTGGCCACATTCGCATTCCAAAATATACACAGTAAATTTGGTGTTAAAATTTATAAAGGTGGTAATTTTATGTGGTCCGCTTCCATTGTACTGAAATTCCAGGGTTTTATGCATTGTGAAACCACACATATTACAATGACCACATTTGTAAAATCCATTGATTTTGCCTGGTAACCATGTCGGTGTTTCTTCCCTTAAAGGTGGCAAATAACTTTTACATATTACATTTCTAATTGTTTTGCCCCTTTTGTGAATCATTCTCGGTCTTTTAGGTAATATTTTTGCTAGTGTATTGTCCATTTGTAATATGTTCCAATGTTTTTGTAGAATACAATGTATATTTCGGCTATTCTGACTATACTCCGTACAGAAACTCACCATTGTGCCCTGGGACCTTTTCAGAGATGTGCTATGCCTATTCAGCAAGTTTGTCCTACATGTCCTATTGATTTTGTTTCTTGCTACATCAATAGTTTGTTTGGAATATCCCCTTTGTAGGAATCTTTTTTCCAAAATGTCTAATTCCATATTGCATGTATTTGGCTCACTACAGTTCCTCTTGAGTCTAGTCATTTCCCCAAGAGGAATAGCTGAGATCTGAGTTTTGGGATGAGCACTCTCCGCATGCAATATTGCATTACAAGCTGTTGGTTTACGGTAAATTTTGGTGTGGATCATATTGTCTTTAATGAATATGTTCAAATCCAGGAAACATATATTTTCCTTACTATATTCATAAGTCATTTGTATATTGTACATATTCAAATTCAAATGATCACAAAATTCCACTAGTTGTTGTTCCGATCCAGTCCAAATCTTGATGACATCATCAATATACCTCCCCAAAAAAAGATATTTTCCGTCAGATGTGGGGGACCGTTCTTCCAAATATGAATTTCTTCAAACCAACCCATATACAAGTTTGCATATGATGGGGAAAATCTAGACCCCATAGCAACTCCTTGCGCTTGTTTGAACCACTGTCCTTCATGTATGAAGACATTATTGTCTAGTGTGAATTCTATCATAAGTAGTAGCATCTCTGTATGTTCATAGTATGCTGCTGATCTTCCCGATAAAAAATGACGTACTGCTTGCAATCCCTTATCCTTAGGTATACAAGTATATAGTGAGGTAACATCTAGTGTAACCCAGATCATTCCTGTTGTCCACACTATATCCTCTAATTTTGCAAGAACATCTTTTGTATCTTGTAGATACAAGGGTATATTCTTAACAACAGGTTGCAAGTAACTATCGATAAATTCGGAAAGTCTTTCAGTAGGTGCCCCAATTCCTGATATAATGGGTCTACCGGGAGGTGACGTTCTACTTTTATGTAGTCTAGGTAACATGTATATACATGGTGATGTAGGGTGTGGATTAAATATGTATTTGAATTCCGAATCGGAAATCAAACCCTCTTCCCGCCACACTCGTAACCATCTTTCTAAATTTATTATGATCCTTTGTAAGGGATTGGTCTGTAGTTTGGTATATGCAAAACTATCCATAAGCTGTCTGTCTATCTCCTTAACATAATCTGTCCTATTAAGGATGACAATATTGCCTCCTTTATCCGCCTTTTTGATAACTATGTTTTGATTATCGCTAAGTTCTTTTAAAGCTGATTTTTGTTTAAGAGTCAGATTATGTGATTTGTGACATTGACCTTTCTTAATTTGATTTTCCAATCTATATAGATCCTCTTTGACCATTTTGCCAAAGGTGTCTATCACGTTGTTACTTGGTAGACTGGGAATGAACAAAGACTTTGGCTTGAGGCCACTATTTAGTGTCAAATCTTGTGCAACTTTAAGATCTTCTAATAGTTTCGTTCTATTGAAACTATCTTGATTCATGTTATCCAAAGTTAATAAAAGTTCAATATCCATAATATCTCTTATGGAATAGGAACTGACAATAGTATGAGATGTATCTGTAGTCTGTATATCAGTTTTGTCTGCAAAATATTGTTTAAGTTTAAGTTGTCGTAAACATTTAAACAAATCTATGTGTATTTGTGTCATATTGCAAAAACTGGACACACAGAAACCTAATCCTTTATGTAATACTTTTATTTGTTCATCGGTCAATATACAGTCAGATAGATTCACAATAGAGATTTCATTGCAATCATGATTGTCAATAACTGTCGACAATTCTGTTAGAGTAAGTTGTTTTTGATTTTGTTCCTGGCTGCCCTGGTTTGCACACCTGAGCCTGTTTGTCCCTTGTTGTCTCCCTCTCCTTTTTCCTCTACAGGTTCTCTTCTTTGATTGGGACGTGGCTGGTTGTGAAAATTCCTTTTGTTGCCTAATCTGTATCTTTTTGCCTCCCGTAAAAAACTAGTGGAAGCCACCTGATCTTCATTAGATACTCTACTTGAATTTTCACTTGATATACTCGTTGTATCAGATTCCTCCGATGTAATAGAGAAATCTGAGCCATTAGTTGTTGTCACTTCCTGCCCCTGTATATTGGTGACATGTACTTTATTGGCAAAATCATCAAATCGTTTTGCAAAAGTATAGACTCTATCATTTTCATAGTCCCTGTCGTCCCTCTGTATTTTTTACAACTTTTTGTTTTTAATGTAAAGTTGATGTTTATCCAACATGTCTTTTAGAATTTTAGAATTTTTTTCTTTCACCTCTGGTAGATTGAGGGCTAGGATCTCAGTTTCAAGCTCTTTAATTGCCCTCAATAAACACACACTATCCCAGTTTATGGTATAGAGCTTTATGAAAAACCTTTTCAAACCGTGTTTCTTCACCTTCCCCAATTGTCTTCAGAAATGTCCTTCCTCATTTCTTTAGAAGTCCAACCCAAATTACAAAAACAAGCAATATTCCACTCCCCTCCAGACCATTCATGTTTCTTCAGTCTGTCTTTTCTGGTTCAATAGAAGACATTTCTTCCATTTTGTGGTTTATCAACACTTCAAAATGGAAACAATCATTCATCAAAGGGACTCTCTTCTCCAGAAAGGCTGGATGGCTCTTTTGGACCTACAGGACACCTACCTCACCATACCCATTCATCCGGATTACAAGAAGTATCTACAGTTTTAATGGTTGGTCAAACCTTTCACTTTCCCTCTCTACCTTTCGGCCTTTATTTGGCACCTTGGTTCTTTACCAAACTCATGAACGCTGGTGTAGCTTTCATCAGAGCACAGGGATTATTTATTTAGACAACATCTTCCTCGTGAGTCAAAATCTTCCCTCCTTACAGTCTCAGATCCTCCTCACATGCTCCCTTTTGTCAGATCTAGGTTTCCAACTAAACAGGGAGAAATCTGTACTGACACCCACTCAACAAACAGAATTCCTAGTTTTTCTAATAAATTCTTCCACTGCCACTTTACATCTTCCCTCAGCAAAGGTAAAATCTATCAAATCAGAGATACTGCAAACCCTTTGCAGTACAGTCATCTCTCCCAGATCACTAGCAAGAAGAGTAGGCCCTCTCTCTCCCTCCATACAGGCCATTTTTCTGGGGCTCCTTCACTATCGGGCCCTTCAAAGGTTGAAAATACTTCACTTGCAAAGATACCTTGCCTATTCCAACAACATCTCTCTAGATCAAGAATCCTGTCTAGAGCTTCAATAGTGGATAGACCATTTAGATGCCTGGAACGGCAAAACAATCTACACATCAGCCCCTTATCTTGTTGTTACAATCAGATGTAAGCTAGACGGGATGGGGTGCCAGTTATGGGCCAATCTCGATTGGGGGTACATGGTCTCTAGAGGAGTCCAAATTGCACATCAAGCCTAGCAAAGAGCAAGGTTCACTGCTCGATCCTCTCACACATGGACAGCGTTTCAGCCAGTTGCTACATCAAGCATCTAGGTGGCACCAAATCCAAACCCTTAGCGGAACTAGCAAAGGGATTCTGGAAGTTGTGCCTCCCGAACAAAATTTCTGTATATGCAGAATATTTGCCAGGAAACCTAAACTTGGTAGCAGACTGCCATTCCTGCCACTTCAGAAATTCCAGCAATTGGAAACTTCATCCCTCAGTCTTCGTTGCTCTGCAACACAAATGGGGTCCTTTTCAGATAGGCTTATTTGCTTTCAGTCTAAACACCAAGCTACCTCAATTCTTCAGATGGCACCCAGATCCCTTGGCATTAGCCCCAGATTTTTTTTTACAGGACTGGTCTAAGTAAATTATACCCCAACAGGTGTTCTATTTACAGTGCATAGACGTACTAAGACTAATTTGACCTCTGTGTTTTATCCTTATTTCCCTGATCATCCTAAATTATGTATTGGACAATGTCTGAAAGTTTATGAACAGAATACCGCTGTTCTAAGAACATCCTCAGACTCAAAACTCCTTATTCCTTTAAAAAAAAAAAAACACAAACCAGTTTCTTCCCCTATACTAGTCGCTGGGTCAATGGGTAATGTCATTAGCAGGCATTGATACTAGCATTTTTGGCGCCTATTCTTCCAGAGCATCCATGATTTTAAAAGCTTTTTGGGCTGGCTCCTGTCTTGAGAACATTCTTAGATCAGCTGATTGGTCTAATGACAATGTTTTCATAACACTTTATTGCATTTTATTGCATTCCCATCCCCTTCACATTACAATACAGCATACCTTCAAGGTAAAAAGTATTTGCATTGCCAGTGCTTGTTTTATATTGTATTTGGCATTAGTGACTCACACACAAAGTAGTTCTCTCATAGCGAAGCACAGGAGCCTCACTGTGTAAGCATTACTTTGTGTGCTTAAAACCAAATGGCACTAGGTGTATGGTGAATGCTGTGGCAGGGTACCACTCCCACATTCCCCAATGCAAAACACCAATGGATTAACAGTTGACATGCACTCAACATACACCAAGTTCAGTGACACATACCCCTAATGATAACAGATTACATATATTTAATACATGATCACAAGGCGCTTAATACTTTAACCACCACAGTGGGCAGTTACCCGAATCCCTAACAATACTGTATGCGCCGCCTACAGCTCTGACATGGCAACCATGATTCATTCCTTTTTCCTTGAAAATGTGACGTCCCAAGATGTAATCACACAAGCATCACCATGTGTAACAGCACAGACAATAGTTTAAACAAAGAGGGGCCGATTCACAAAGGCATATAAAGAATAAGTACCTACCTTCGGTAACAATATTTGTGGTGCATACTGTATCTACCTGCAGTTGCTTACCTCTTGAATACTCCTCCATGTGCAAGATTTATCCGGAAAACTTTTCAATGCCGGAAGTGATGTCGCTGTGACATTGCTGACCCCATAACGCATTCCACCTTTGTATTGATGTCCTTTCCTACCCATTTTTTTCCATGCCACTGAAGCAATAGGATGAGAATAACATCAGAAAAGGTATGTAAAACAACAAGAGAAACTTGGAACCTTGTTATGCTGACCCATAACCATCCATCAAATGGGGATGGGGAGGGATTGGTGAGGAATTTGCAAGTAGACAGACTATCCACTAGAAACATTGTTACTGAAGGTAAGTAACTTTTTCTTCTGTTGCATACTTCTACCTGGTGATTCCTCACCTATTGAATAGTCTCCCAAGTAATGGCCATCAACGTAAGACTTTGATGGACTGTTTTATCAGGAAGTTCTGTAGTACAGATTGGGCCTAACGCCCACCCCGCCTCATCTTCAAACCAGTCAGTAGTGCTTGGTGAAGGTGTGAAGTGATGACCAAGTGACCGCTTTGAAGATGTCACACACAGGGAGTTGCAGTCTGTCTCTGTCCTCCTCCTCCTTTCTAGGGTGAGGTGGGGGAAGGAAGGATGAAACCCACTGACGCAGAAGGAAATGTATCATCATCGTCAAAAAGAAAGAAGCTCTGGTTCTGAGGACCAACTTGTTGGGATGAAAAGTGGTAAAGGATGACTTGATGTTCAGTGCTTGCAACTTACTGACATGCCTGGCCGAAGAAATGGCACCTAGAAAAAACGTTTTAATGGTTATAAGATTTAACTGTTAATGGGTCTAAGTGGTGCTCCCTTTAAAATGGTAAGAAGTGGATTTAAACCCCACTCCAGCAGCACAAAAGGAGTGGGAGTCAGTCAGACATTAGTCAGATTTTTCAAGAAACATAAAACAGTGGGGGACGTAAAAAGAGACCGTTGATCTGGGAGGCAAAGTAAAGCTGACAAGCCCACCAGATACATCTTCACCATACCCACCATACAGTCTTCCTAGGCTAAAGCAAGTGTGAAACTGAGAATGTCAAACAGTTGTGCTTTGAAGGAGGCATTTTGGTGATCTGTGCCTCATGCGACAAACCAGTGCCACCCCCAGAAGTGAACAGTTTTGGTGGATAAGCTTGCATCCACCATATCATCAGGAAGCTGGAAAGCAGCCAAGTGTCCCTGCTGAATCTACAAGCATGAAGGTGCAGACTCCGGAGATTCAGATAGAAGGCCTTCCCCCTCTGTGGGTGGAAGAAGGAGCAGGAAGAGTTACAGAAAGTCTGTGTACCACACCCTTCAGGCCAGTCCAGGGACACAAATATCACATGGCCCTGGCAGATCTTCAGAACCCAAGGAATCGAGGACAATATGAGTATGAGAAAGTGACAAGGAGATCACTGTGGGGCATGCCACATTGATCGAAGATGCTCTTCACAACCTCCTGCTGAAACAACACTCCTGGTTGGCAAGATGATACCAACACAGGTCGTTGACTCTGATGTTCAGTAAGCCTGCCAGATGATTCACCACCAAATCCGTTCTGTTTTTGTGCACCCAGAACCTTAGTCTCAGGGCTTTGCGACAGATAGACTAGACTAGGACCCTACCCCCCCCGCCCCCCCCCCACTGCTTGTTTACATACTGCATCATAGTCATATTACCGTCAAGATCTGTACTGATGTGATGTGAAGGGAAGGGAAGAGTGCCTTGAGTGGTAGGCGAATCAACTCAGTTTGAGCAGGTTAATGTGGAAAAACTGCTTTTCTGGAGACCAGAGGCCTTTATTCTCCAGCTCCTCTACGTGAACTCCCCATCCTAGGGTAAGACGCCCTACAGTAGAGTCCTCTGTCAGTACCATGGCCACAGCTCGAGGGGGTTGGAAGGACATCAGTCTTGAAAGGATCTCCTGCCACCCCCCACCCCCCCCACCAGGCAAGCTCTGCTGCGATGTTCCCAGAGACCACACTGGATTCTGCAAGGTTGCATTGGTTTGAAACCTCTCCTTGCCTTACGGAACCACGGGAGAGCCCTCATACTCCAGCAGGCTTTTGTAACGAGAAAGATGCAGGAAGCTTCCAGGCCTGGCATGTGAACAATACACAGGACTAGATTCCAAACACATTCTGGAAGCGCGGGAGCAACATTTGGATGTTCTGTATCCTCTGCACAGGTGGGAAGGCTCAGACCAATGTGGTATTCAGTACTACCCTAAAAACAGGAAGCGATGCAAGGGCTCCAAGGGGAGCTTTGGGCACATTGATGGAAAAGCCCAGGTAATGCAAACATGATGCTGCTGACTGCAGGTGCAACTGCACCGTTTTTGGAGGCCTTGCCTTCAGAAACCAGATATCCAGGTAGGGAAAAACTGGAATCCCTGACCTCTTGGGATAAGTGCCCACTCCTGCATCACCTTTGTGAAGACTTGTGGGGCTGATGTCAAGCCAAGGGGGAGAAGTGCAAATTGATAGTGAGTTGTGCCCAACATAAAACACAGGTACTTTCTGTGGGATTTCAGGATAGATATATGGTAATGTTTGCCCTGTAAGTCTAGCAACATTATCCAGTCTCCAGTCTCAAGTACCAAAAGAATCGGAGGAAGGGACAGCATCCTTGTGCAGGAAGATGTTCAAGACCCAGAGATCCAAGACCTGAAGACCACCATCCTTCTTTGGAACAATTCCTGTCCAATTCCCGCTCTGACACCAACTCCACAACTCCCTTCTGAAGCAAGGTTGCCACCTTTTGCTGCAGCAGGAGAAAGTGTTCCTGTAAAAGGTCTAAATGGTGGTTAGGGGTGGAATCCGAGGAGGAAGCTGCTGAAAGGGTAGGGCATGTGCCTTTTCCACAGTCTGTATGACCCATTGGTCTGAAGGCATGGCCTTCCAGGCTTGTGAAGAAAGTGGTACCTGGCCTCAAATGGCCTATTAAGGAATGATTAGAGTTGCTTCTCTGTGATGGCTGGGGAAGAGGAGAAAGTAGTTGACTGCCTGATTAGTACAAACTCTACCCTTTCCACGGCTGCTATAAGGTGGTACAGTGGGGTTCTGAAAAGTTTGCTGAGCAAGGACTGCCTAGCACTGGTAGAAGTTGAGGCGTCTTCCAAAGCCACAAGTTTTCTGAAAACCCTGGAATTCCTTTCACTGGGGTTGCAGACAGAGAGAGCAGGCAGCAGCGGAACTTGCTTAGAAGCATTCCAAGAACGCAGATGGTGGTGAGTGAGCCTTTCCCTGAAAGGGAAGGTCCATGAACATGGATTCCACATTTGGGGGAAACCAGAGGTTCTCAGCCAGGCATATCTCTGGAGAGCGACAGATGTCTTCATTATCCTCGCGGCCGAATCCGCTGTATCTAGGCTGGATTGTATCACCTGCCCTGATGCTATCTTATCATCTATGATCAGTTCTTGGAAATGGGTTCGAGATTCCTGGGGAAGTTTAGGAACTAGCGTACCTGCTATCTACCACAGAACATGCACATAGCACTCAAGCAGACATGTAGCATTGAGGAAAGTCAAGGCCAGGAACCTGGCTGTGGAGATATTTCTGGCTGATTCTTTATCAGCTGGTGCGGTAGAGAAATATCCAGGCATGAGTTTTGAAGATGAGGCCTCAATCACCAGGATTTCTGATGAGAGGCCTTCCAACAGGAATGGTAGATCACCCAGGGCTGATCTGTATTCTCTTTCAATTAGGGACTGAAGATGGTCTGGTCCAAGAGGACAAAATGGGGTCTAAGAAAGTCTGTGGGCAGGAGACTGCAGGACTTTGGTCAGAATTTTAGCTTTAGTTTTAACAGTAGGCAAAAGCAACTCCAGAATATCTGCTGCCTTTATAATGATGGAGTGGTATGAAGATACTCTAATAGGAAGAGGTTCAGAGGAGTCCAAAAACTACAACTCTAGGGAAGTATCTGTCACTAGCCTCAGCAAGCCCCTAAAATTCCTGTAAGGGCTCTTGGAGGTCCTCCTGCTTTGAGTCAGTGGCAAACAGTTCATAGTGAGTGTGGTGCTTTTGCAACTGCGTCCCTTCTGGACTTATGTAACAGTGCCAGAGGCTGGGTTGGCTCCAAACCAAGGACCAGTACAAATGGTTTTGGGGGCCTGGGAGAAGCCACCATTGGTATTGTCGCGGGCAAGATGACCTTAGTTGGACTGGGGTCTGTCACATTTACCACAGGGCTCAAATCCTGACCTCTTGGGAGGGGATGTGTTGTTACACCTCTGACAAAACAATTTTCTTGTGGAGAATCAAGCTACAGAACCGCACTGAAAGTGTGGTATAAAGGAACATTGATACAACAGTGAGGGTGCTTATTTGATGTCATAGGGATGCCACCTCTGTTGAAATGCACTGAATTGAAGATGTGATAAGAAGGAACGACAATGATGGTGATTTATGGGGTCAGTGACATCATAAGGATGCCACTTCTGTTGTCTAATTGAGTTGGCACCCCAACCATCCTTGTAGAGCTATGCAGAAAAAGTTTCCGGACCAGTGTGACTTCTGGAGAATTATTCAAGAGGTGAGGGATCTACAAGTAGAAGAATACATCACAAAGAGAATTCCTGGAGGACTACTTCCTGTACTCATAAATTCTTCTGTGAATTGGTGCCTTTGATTGGAAAACCCTCCACTGTAATAGGACTGAAGCAAAGATCTGAGGTTTCCCACAGAGGCAGAAAAGAGATTTGTAACTGCATCAAAATATCCTCCACAAAAAAATTTAGAGGTCCCTAGCAGTTGTATGGAAGTGTATCTGTAGTTCCCTTTTGTGTGTTTATTTTCTTGACGGAAAGCAACTTGATTAGGAACATGCACTAGACTGAATGCACATCTTTTTCTTAACATGCTCAATAAAAAGTTCTGAAATAACATAGTCGAACACTGCAGGTCTGGCTTCCATCCCTTACGAGTATCAGATTGGACAATCTATAAGGGTTGTCTACAGTTTTAGATTGGACAATCTATATGGGATTGTCCACCCCCTGCCATACATTATAAGGAAATTGCAAGTCACCAAGGAATTCACTAATTGTATACAGTAGATGAAGAAGGCCTAAGGCTGAGTTCCTTTATAGAGTTATGGTTCTCCGAGGTGAATTGCCATAGCCTTATCATGTATGGCAGATGGTACTTTATCCCATATAATACATGTTCACCTTCCCAACAAACCACTTAAAACCTTGATGTGTAGCTCTCTCGTATGAAAGGGAGAACGTGTTTGCAAACATTAAGACTGAAACTAGAACCACTAGTGCAAAATTAAACACATCAAAAACCTGTTGGATGTTTGCTGCAAAAAGATTAGAAACAGTTCAATACGTAATTTAAAAAAAAAAAAAAAAAAAAGCTGCTGTAGTTCAGAATGGGTAGAAATATGCAGAAATATTCAAACATTTTTATAATGCAAAAATAAACATGTTCTTTACGCTTTTCACTGTAAGTTACATTTTTTTTTAAAGAAAAGCAATGTTTCATTTTATTGCTTTGAACACCTGCTTCGTGACCTGACCTGCCTTTTACTTCAGCTGCTGGCTCTGACAGCAGGCACTATGACTTCAGAACTTGACGGTGATACTTTAATTCAGCTGAGTTCTTTCGTCTTGTCTTTATGGTCAGTGACTTGGGTGCGAGTCGCCGATTCTGTTTAGAACTATAAAAAATTGAATTAATTAAGAGATGATTTTCACAGAGGGGTTCCGAGTGATATTGAATAGGCAAGGAGAGCGAAGATCGAGTTGTCAGTGATTTCACTCAGTAACCCGAGGTGAAAACCATCTCCCTAATTCAGTTTTTACCCATCTATAATTCTATGTTATATATGGCTGAAAAATCATCTTCCCCTGATTTTAACTGCAACCGAGGGGCAGAGGAGTGGGGAAGCCATACTTAACTCAGCCTCTCCCCCCTGTCACAAATTAAAAGAAAACCTTACATGCAGTCCCTAACCAACTCGACCACCTTCCCTACCTTGCTTTCCCTTCCTGCAGCTGTAGTTTCTTCTTTCATTCAAAGCAGAGCTACTTTGAAAGTCTTCGAGAGAGCCCTACCATCCTGGCCTAAAAGCCATTTATGACATTACAACAGTGGGTAACCAGTTTTGTTATCAACTGTTGCTATGTCATAGCAGTCAATTATGACACTTAGAAACTGAATTAAATGATATAGGCTCTCTATGAGAGCCATGTGTAACGAAGAAAAAAGAGACAGACGTTTATACAGGGATTTCAGAATCCAGTGTATTACAAAGTGGTAAAAAGTTATTGAGAATAGTAGCAACTTATTTGAGGATTTACTTTTATATAGACCACCCAAGCAGATATCTATTTTCTTTCTTTTTTCTAGACCCACAAGATTTACATAGTGGGTGGCCAAACTGCTGTATACAGCAAAGGAAATGGTTTCAAAGTTTGCAGTAAACACAGCATGGCACGTGCAAAGTACCTTTAAATAATATTCAACAAATTCAGTGAAATACATCCTACTCTTGAGTTGTCATTATGTATATTTATATTTGATGCACACATTGTGGCTATATTATGTGTAATGCTTTTTTTGGGGGGGGGGGGGTACCATTGGAGTAATGTAATCCTATGTTCTTTAGTCTTTTTGGTGTTTTTGATTTGAATGAGTGGATGTGAAAGGGTATGTATGGATTATGAATGTGATGTACCCGTTAGGAAGGGGACAGTTTGCAGATCCCAAAATGTTATGAATGTTCATTATGTGATACCATCGAGTACAATGCAAATTATATGATCATAAAATGATTTAGGTTTCCTATTGTTTGTATGTTTTTGAATATTATTTATATGTGTTTAGTTCTGCTTGACTCATTATGTAACATGGAGGGATTCCACTTTTGTGGAACCATTTTAGGAGGTGGGTTGTTCTGTTTCTAAATCGATTGAAGAGGTCCAAGATGGCTTCAGGATTAATGCTGCCCTCAGTATTCTGTGCTTGCACATTTAATTGCAGCAGCCGCGTGTTTCAGAAAAGGGTTTTTTACCACGGGCATGCTTTTATTTACAAATTAAGCACTAAATTGTAAAACCCATCAAGTTTGATTTGTTTCCACTGTGATTGTTTCTCTTTCATGTGCCATATCAGGATATGTATTACATGAAGTTGTGTGGTGTGTGTTATAGCAAAGTCCATTGTCGCAAAGTGTACTGGAAGGCAGACATATTTTATGGAGATTGCTGCTCTATTCACAACTGAACAGTTCCACATACTAATGCCATGTTTTCGTGAGGCATTATTATATGGCTTGTGTGAGTACGCATGACTGCATACATGTTGCGCTGTTGCATGCAGTACATAAGAACCAGACATATTGACTTTAATTTGTTATGATGGCTCTTGTAAATTTTGATATTTGGAGTAAATTACCAAGCAGTGGCAAAGTCTGTAGGTCTGTCTTACAACTCAAAATGCAAAGGAGGCCTATTGTCTTTGCCAATGCGTGTCTGAACAGCATCTGCTACAAAATTTTCTCCTATGAGTTTTTACTTGCATGTGACTTTTACAGCACCACATGTTGACTTTTCTAAAGGGCATTGGCCAATGAAAACTGTGATAACAGTTTTTGAGAACATCTATACATCTACATATATATATATTTCTATATATATATATAAATATATATATATATATGTGTGTATTAGATTTCTTACCTAGTGGCAGTCGCCACTAGGTAGTTATTGTTACAACCTAGTTTCTATATAAAAAGTGTTTTTTTTACTTGCCTATATCTTTGGTGCCGCTTACTCAAACTTTGCCAGTTCCGTCAGCTGCTGCCTGGAAAGTTCTGGGGTGATCTGTCCGGGGGCGGGAGTGAGAAAAAAGGGGGGCCCTGAAATACATTTTTCCTATTCATTTTTCCGTAGGGATTTAGAATAGCTATATGGCAAAAACTACTGGACGGAATTACACCAAATTTGGTATTAAGGTAGGTCCTGGTCCAGAAAGAGTGCTTTTTTGTTTTTGGTGTAATTCCATTCAGTAGTTTTTGGGAAATTAAGGGGAAAACAAATTTGTATACATAGGGACGCAAAGGGTTCAGGACCCCTAACGATCTTGTGCTGAGATCTGATTGGCTGATAACACTTCAACAACAGATGCTGCTGAAGTGTTGTCAGCCATCTTGAGACTCGGCTTCAGCCGAGACCCAAAATAAAAGTTGAATAAAAAACAAAAGGGGCCAGGTTACACACACCCTGACCCCTTAGCCCTGGCGGTGGGGTCCCAAAGGGACCTCCCCCACACCAAAGGCCAAAAATATATCTTTTTATTTTACGAGTGAAGACGCAGTGGATCCGCAAATCCACTCGTAAGCGTTTTTAAAAAACACGAAAGCGTGGTCTCCTGCGCTTCTTAGTTTAATGCCCCCGGGTAGGCCAAGTCCCAGGGGCTTTTAAAAAAAAATAAAAGCGGGGGGCCTCTTGGCCCCCTCCCAATGCTCCAGGTAGCCGCCACCTTCCTGGGCTTATTGTTTTTGATGCGTGGGGCTTGTGCCCATGCTCTCCGCTTCCCTGGGAACGGCTTTAATGTAATATGCGGGAGGGGGCTTCTTGGCCCTCTCTCAATGCCCTGGGTACCACCAGCTTCCCAGGGCGATCTCATAATTAATGCAGGGGGCCCTTTGACCCCACCGCTACCCCGGGGACCACCACCCCCTGGGGAAACACGTTATTTGGAGCAGGGGGGTCGCAGACCTTCACACTGAGCTATAGGGATTTGAGTCCAGCTGGACGCTGAACTCATTTCTTCTTTTTCTTTTTTTTTATAAAAAAAAAAGATACTTAAAAATATTTTTTTTTTTTTTTTTTTTTTAAATCCAACAAAAATATCTTATTCTAAGTATATGAGATATTAAAGCCTAAAAAACGGTCTCTCTCACTTTTTCTCTCTTTCTGCCTCTCTTTCAATCAATTTCTCCCACTCACACACCCACTTGGACACTTACGCACCCACTCACAGACCCACTCAGACACTCACGCACCCACTCACAGACCTACTGAGACCCTCATGCAGCCCCTCACAGACACGCGCACACACTGATGCACCCACTAAACCACTGATGTATGCACTCTCACACATGGACAGACAATTTGATAGCCACTCTCACCCCCAGATACACCCTCTCACACCTATTCTCACACCCAGAGAAGCTGCGACTAACTCTCGCTGTGCACGGTGAAAGGGATGTGCACACTGTGGGTTTGGGTGGTTAGGGGGCGCTTGCCGCAGTGTCTAGCTGCAGGCCAGGTCTTGCGGGCAACCTTCCCTGTGCATGGGTGAAGAACGTGCATGGTTGGGTGCTTATACAGGGTTGGCCTCAGGGCCCCTGTGGCCAACCTCCGCTGAGCACAGCCAAAGGCCAAGGGCGGCGGTAGTTGAATTAACACATAGGCCCTCATTACAACCTTGGCGGTCTTCCCAGAAGTCCGCTGAGGCTGCGGTGACAGAATGCCGCCATTGCTGGCGGTATGTCTGGCTCCCTGTTTCGACTTTTCCACTGGGCCAGCGGACGGTAACAGTGTTACCCTCCGCTGGCCCAGCGGAAAAGTCACATCAACATTGCTGCCGGCTCATAATAGAGCCAGCGGCAATGCTGATGTGCAGCGGGTGCAGTAGCACCCGTTGTGCATTTCACTGCCCGAAATTCGGGCAGTGAAATGCGTGAAGGGGCTATGCCTGGGGGCCCATGCACTGCCCATGCCAAGTGCATGGGCAGTGCAGGGGCCCCCAGGGGCACCCCGAGTCGACAGGCTGGCAGTAAGGGGAGTCAGAATCCCCAGGGCAGAGCTGCCCTGGTGGATTACGACTACCGGGACCACCATGGCGGTATACTGGCAGTCTCGGCGGTGTTACCGCGGCGGTACTGCCACGGTCAAAATGTGGTGTCCAGTTCCGCCAGCCTGTTGGCGGTACGAGCGCCACTATAGCCCTGGCAGTCACCGACCCCCAGGGTTATAATGAGGGCCATAGTAATTAAAATTACAATACGTTAAAAAAAACATAGAAATTCATCGAAAAAAACCAAAGGTTCCAGGGACGTTATAGTTAGGAAATAGTATTAAAAAAAACCATAGCAATTCAATGAAAAAAACAATTGTTACACAGAGGTTATAGTTAGGCTCTCATTTTAACTGTACCAAACCACAGAAATTCACCAGTTACAGTTAGTTACCTCAAGTAACTAAACTTGTGCCCTAAGGTAACTATAACTCACGCCCTCGCCATGCATTGCAGATTACCCCGCAAATTATGGCAATCATGCCATCTTTCATAACATCATTGATAATATAATATTTACTGCTAACTTTTTGACCAAAAAACTGTGCATGGCGGGTGGCTCGAGGCATTTTCCTCATATTTCTGTGTGGGATCACGGTGCCGCCACACATTTCCCACCACCCAGCATTCCCCTCGATATGCCGATAAAATATGAACTCACTAGTGTTGGTGGGCCAAGTGCTTGTGACAGGGAAGAGTCAAAAACGTGTAGAAATTGAGAGGGAACCAAAAAGGGTCCAAAAGGGCAGGTTTTTTTTATACGCTTTTAGACTGACTCTGCTTTGAACACCTACACAAGTGGGGCACAGTTTTTATCAGTACAGATGGAGCAATGCTGGGTGGTAGGAATTTTTTGTAGGTGGCAGTGTACCCAAGTCCAAAAAGTGCAGCCGCTCACCATTGCAATTGGGACTATATTGGGAGTTAGCCAAGCTCTTTTGGCCAATATGTAAAATCAAAACCCAAAAGAGTCTGCTGGGGGTTGAGACAAAAAGACTGTGCCCACTTATTTTGGAAGTGGGGTTTGGAGCATTGCAGTGCCCATTTTAGGCATCCCCTCCCCCTACACTACTCAAAAGAAAAATCCCTGGTGTGGTGCCTAGTGGGTGGGGGTGTGCTTGTGGGGCCCCATTGCCCCCATCTGCCCCTGGAGGAGGGCAGAATGACTGTGCTGATTTTATTTTGTGGGTGGTGGGGGCACTGGCATGCCCATTTGGAGCAGCCCCCACCCCTAGATGAATAAAAAAAATCTCTGGTGCCTAGTGGCCTTTCTGCACATGGGGGGGAAGGGGAGGCAGAAAGACTGTGTTGTTTTCGTGAGGAAAAGGTGTAGGCATATGAATGCCCATTTTAGGCAACCCCCACCCCTAGATGTACAAACATCCTTGGTGCCTAGTGGGGTTTCTTCCCCCTCTGGGGTGGCAGAAAGACCACCTATGGCTAATGATGGGGGAGTGAAAGTCATTGCCCAACGGGCTGCCCTCCTCTCTCTGGTGTCTAGTGTGTGGATCCCTGCTTGGGGATCACCCTCCTGCCCTCACTAGAGGAATTTCCACTGCCATATGCATGGTCAGCCAGGAACCGTCCAAAGCACATCAGCACTGCGGCGTCGGACGGCTTTCGGCCATCCGACACATGCAATGGGTTAAAGAAAAAATAATATATCTCTAACTATTTATTTTCACATTTTCACCCCTAATTGTAATACTAAATACTGTGTATACAACAGAAAGAGTCACAGACATGTAGTTCAAAAACACTTCATTAAATATTTTTAAGTCATTATTAAAATAAGAATTTGATTAAAATTATTGGTAATTATGGGGTGGGTGGAAGGGGAAACTTGGTTGCCTGCAGTGCTGGCAGCTGGGCCAGGCCTGGCCTGGGGCCAACCCCTCCACATGGCCAAAGGCTGTGTGCAGCTGTGAGGTTGGTTACCTGCGAGAGATTGGGCACAGGGCCTGGCTGCAGGCAGGGCATGGTGGCCAAGCGGCAGGGTTTTGGCTTTACGTATGGTAATAAAGTATTACTTTACATAAAAAAAAAGCCTATAAATTCACTGAAAACAACAAAGCTTAAAATAATGTTATAGTTAGTGTTCAGTAACAACAGAATGTTTTAAACGCTAAAAAACACAGAAATTCACCAGTTATAGTTATCTCAGGTAACTATAACCCATGCTCTAAGGTAACTATAACTCGTGCCTTTGCAAATGTTGCAGTGATATTGTCAATGATGTCATGAGTGATGGAAATTTCGGGTAATTATTAGTGCATGGCAAGGATGCAAGTTATACTTACCTTAGGGCACAATTTATAGTTACTTGAGATAACTGTTACATTTTTGTGATTTTTAGACTTGAAAATTTTATGTTTTTGCTGAACAAGCACACATATGTATTATATATATATATATAAACCTACCTGCCAGTCACCGATAGGTAGTTATAGTAAGGACCTAGTTTCCATAGAAAAAGCATTTTTTGACTTGCCTATTTCTTAGGCAAGGTTTGGCGAATCTGTCCTCTAGGGTTTCGTTGTGCATGGAAAGTTTCAGGATGATCCATCAAGCGGGGGCCGAGAAAAGGAGGGGTAAAAAAAAAGTGCATTTCCTATTTTAATTCCAGTAGGCTCTTTAGACACACCTGCAGCCTGAGCCTCTGCATAGAATTACACCACATTTGGCAAAAAGGTAGCCTTTAGTCTGCAGATCGCCCTTTTTGTTATTCAGTGATAATCCGTTCAGTAGTGTTTGAGACATTATTAGAGGAAATCCAAATTTGTATATCTTGGCAGAACAGAAGCACAGATCTCATGGTGAGATCTGATTGGCTGTCAGCACTTCAACCAGAAAGTCCTGGCAGCCAATTTGGGACCAATATACATGCTAGCACCCATTGAAGTGCATTGTAGTGAACTGTAGGTTTTGAGGTTTACAAAAAGGAGACCGTATAAAGTGTGATAACTGATTTTAGTTACAATATAAATGTAAATTAATGGCACCAAACTGATTTTAGGAATTGTGGTGTGTTCTAAAGTGACTTTATCCTGTGAAAAAACCTTCTGCTGGGATCTCATGAATCATGTTTGAGAGTAAACTGTTTTCTCACGAGGCTAAAATGTGGACATATTTTCTGTAAATTCACACCATCCTTCTCAGCCATATGAGAATGATGTCTGACATTCTGAGTAAAACATATACTTTAAACAGCCTGTCAGTTGATTCCCTGGTTTACTACTGCACCCTCCCAGAGTGGTCTAGAGAACAGCTAGAGCGCTAACAGTCTTACTTACGTTAAAGAAGTGGCACACTGTAGGAAAGTACCCTCTGTTTGGCATGGTTACCCCTACTTTTTTGCCTACTGTCAGTGTGTTTTGACTGTGTTCAATGGGGTCCTGCTAACTAGGATCTCAGTGGCTGTGCTATCTCCCTCTAAATGTGGTTGTTCCTGACTTCGTACATCCCACAATTGGCATACTGATGCCCCTGTGTAAGTCCCTAATATATGGTACCTAGGTACCCAGGGCATTGAAGCACCAGGGGTTCCCCATAGGCTACAGCATGTATTATGCCACCCTTGGGAGCCTATGCAAAATGTGTCTGCAGGCCTGCTATTGCAGCCTGCGTGAAAAGGTGCATGGACCTTTTCACTACAGGTCACTGCACCCCTGTGGAAGGCTCTCCTAGCACAGAGGGCATGGTGCAAGTTCCTGTGTGTGAGTACACCGCTGCATGAGCAGATGTGTCTGTACGAACTCCAGCTCCATTTTCCTGGACTTCGTAAGTGTAGCAAAGCATATTTACCCTGGTACTGGACACAGATCACTACCTGTTTTCAGCAACATAATGGTAACGCCAAGCCTGGGCATGTTTGGTGTCAAACATGTCGGAATCATACCCTAATACTGTTGCCAGTATTGGTTGTATGATTTCCTGCTCCTTAGAGGACCCCCAGCTTTGCTCCTATGAGTTTGCAGGGTTTTCCCGGGCAGCCCAAGTTGCTGCCATCCTACAGACAGGTTTATGCCCCCGCTGCTTGACCAGCTCAAGCCCAGGAAGGCAGAACAAAGGATTTCCTCTGGAAGAGGAAGACGTTGGAAATAGGTGTTACATGGCTTGGGAGGGGTAGCCTCCCCAAGCCACTGGTATGCTTTGAAGGGCAGATTTGGTGCCCTCCTTGCTAAAACCGGTTTGCACCTGTCCAGGGACCCCGTTCCTGCTCCGGTGCGACACTGAACAATGGAACCACTCCCCTGTCCATCACCACCCCAGGGGTGGTGCCCAGAGCTCCTCGAGGTGGCCACTTGATTCTGCCTTCTTGAATCCAAGGTGGGCAGAGGCCCCTCTCTGGTAGCATCTGAGTGGCCAGGTCAGGCAGGTGACGTCACAGCCCCTTCCACACACTGCTAGGTGACCAATCCCCCTTCCTGGGCTATTTAGCATCTCCCTCCAGGGTGGGTTTTCAGATTCGATGTGGGAAATTCCAGCGGGACTCCTCTGCATCGTTTACTTCATCTTCTGGCCACCAGACCTGCAACTGGACTCTCCAGAAACTGACAATCTGCAACTCCAGCGATGCTTTGCAACATTGTTTCTCTGGCTCCTTTTAGCAACTGCAACATTTCCCTGGCTGTGCATCCTCTGAGGGTGATGAGTCTTCAACTTGCACAAGAAACAAGAAGTAATCTCCCTTGGAGTGAAGGAGTCACTCCTCTGCATCAGCAGGTACCAACTGCAACAACATCTGGCTGTGTGGATCTTCTCTCCTGCAAAACTGTGTGGATCCTGCAACACAGGTGGTGGTCTGGAGTGGTCTCCTCAGTCCTCTCTACCAGCTGTCCAACTTGGGAGACGGTAAGCCCTTGCCTCTCCTTGCAGGACAGTACCCCTGTGGACCGTGACTCTTGCAGCTACCAAGGCTTGTTGGCTCTTCTTCCAAGGGATCTTCAGGCTCCGTGTAGCCCCTGCATCAAGCACTCTTCCATGCAAAGCATAGTCTCCTGCCTGCTGCTCCAGTGATGTCAGACTCCTCTTCAGGTGTGCTGAGGGGGCCTCACTGCAACTCCTGTGTCTGCTGCCTATGTTGTCTGCCTCATCGTCTTCCAACTCTCCTCACTGCTGAGAGTCACCCGGGACTCCCCTCCTTGGGTTGAGTCCCCGTGGAGCTTCCTGGTCCCGAGCAGCTCTGCAACTCTTCATCTGATACTCTTGCCTTTGCCAAGGCTTGTCGGTGTTTTTTTCCACACCACTGACTGACTGCAACTTCTCTTCCGACGTGGGACATTGTCTGTGTCACTTTTGGAACTCTTCTCCTGCTCCTGTGCTGCATAGCAGACTCCCTGTCTTCAGCGTCGACCTGGTGATGCATCTCCAGAAGGGTGGGTAGTGGCTCCTGCCCCAACTGGACACTCCAACTCAAACTGGACTTGGTCCCCTTCATCTGCAGGTCTTCTTCTGTCAGGATCCACCTTTGGTTTCTTCGAGTCTTACTTGGGTCTAGCACAGTCCTTTTCCAAAGTTTACTTGTGGGTTTGTGGAAAAAACAGGTACTTACCTCTTCTCTCCTGGTTGCTGGGGGGCACCCTGGTACTTACCTTTTGGGGTCCCTAGTTCCTCCAGCTCCCCTCTACAGATTCCACTTCCTGGGTGAGGACTGACTTTCACATTCCACTTACTTGGTATATGGTTTGGTCTCTCCCTAGGGTCTACATTTTATTCTGCTATTTCACTATTTTCTATTGTTTTCCATGCCAATTCCTGACTTCTAATGTGTATGCAATAGTGTGTTTACTCACCTGCTTGTGGAGTATTGCCTATACAGTATTTTAGTACTTGTGGCACCATACTAAAGTACCTTTATTTTTATAACACTGTGTGGTTCTTTCATGTGTGAGAGTGCTGTGACTATAGTGGTATTGCATAAGCTTTGCAGATCTCCTAGATAAGTCTTGGCTGCTCATCCACAGCTACCTGTAGAGAAACATGCTCTTTCAACACCAGCAGCAGACTGCTGGTTTACTTCCTGGTGAACAGCAGCTTTACTAGAGTGTTCTAATGAGCAACTAGAATGCTAACATTGTGAATTTATGCCAAAAGTATGGCACATTTGAATGCTATCTTGAAGTAATCGAAGTGAACAACTGACAGCATAGTCTACTGAGGATACTGCAGTAAATGAGGAAATTAGAGAGCTTGATAACAAATAAGTCTCAAGATGGCCACCACAGAAAAAAGAGCGCAAATGTAGCCAAATATCACTTAAATGTAGCCCAAGTATAGGCCAATGACAAAAGTATGCAAAACACTGAATGTGTTTTTTTGTTTTGAAGTTTTATAGGGTGCAGTCAGGAGTGCCACGCTTCCGTAACAAATAAAGAATGTTAGCAATCTAGTTGTTCATTAGAGTACTGTAGGGAGGAAGAAGTCAAGGGCATGGATAATTGAGGGCAAGGAGGACCATACAGAGGCAACATGTTGACCATGGTGGGCAGGCAGGAGGGGCAGTGGCAGCACAACAGACCATGGAGGGCACTGGAAGGGGAGCAGGGGCAACGAACCAACCATACAGGACACGCATGAGAGGTTGTGGCAGTATCACAGACCATTGAGGGCAAAAGGAAGAGGCAGTGGCAGTACAGCCATCCATCAAACAGACCCGATACAGGCAGGAGACTCCCGATAATTTTAAGCTCAAAAGGGCTTTATTTTATCTGACTCCTGCCTAAAATCTCTTATCAATGTAAGTCATTGGGGAAAATCAATTTGAAGTATTATGTATTAGCTTTGTTAATTGTAGGCCTTAACTTAGCGAATGTCTTGGCCTAGTTGCCAGGCCTCATGTCAAAGCTGTATTTCTTATAGTTTGATAAATGGCTGTCCTAGAGAGTTAAAAACTGTGATTTTCCATTGTATTGTTTAAATGTGCTCGTAGCTGAGAAAGTTTTCTCATGAGAAGGGACTGCTAGAAGATGCTGTTCTTGCTAATGTAACATTTTTTTATGTAATGTGTGTGAGACTGACTTTCTCAGGAGGAGAGCAATGAAGACACTAACTGGAGTAGAAGCTGCAACAATATTATTACCTGATGAGCCGGATGATGAGGACATTGCAGGACAACCAATCAACGACATGTGAACGGAGTAATGGTAGAATTCATAGATTTGGAGTTTTAGTTTTATTGGATAAAGTGGGAACATATGATCCCCTGACCAATAGGGATTTGGAAAATAGTTTTAGTGATTTTAATTTAACGAGACACACTGAGAAGAACCCAGCAATCTGCATTTTGCATTTTTACCTTAAGCATTTGCCATAGGTTCATTTCCCATTTTCTTGCTGGCCGAAAGGTCAATATTTTCTTGTGCGTCTTGACAAGAGATGTGCTTAAACTTTAATGCTTAAAGACTTTGCGTTTTCTGAACTTTGATGCTGAATCCTGATGTCTTGCTGATCGACTGATGTCCTGAGGACGAAGACTGACTCTGCTTGCTGATCCATACTGAGGATAGGTATTATGAATTAGAATGTTGATTATTATGTTTATTTGCTTTTCTTTTTAGGTACCAACCGCACTGTTTTGATAGAGCCATAGTTAAATGTTTTCCAAATTTGTGTTACTAATTGTTTTTTGCATGAAGTCCAATATGCTGATGCTAATCTGGTGTTGGTTAAGGATCCTCACTAATGAAATTCTGCTGATAGGGAAAAATGCTTGCTGAATTTCTCTGCTGAACTCAATGTATGTGAGAACATTGACACAGTTGACTTTGTTATTAATTTGCACCATAACCTTAGAATGTGTTGTAGTTCAAGCTTTGATTAGATTACGTTTCTTCCGCCACGTTGAACTGCCAGTATTGTTTCTGTATGCGTTTCATTTGATTTTGAGACTACTCTACATGACTTTAGCATTGTTAATATAGGAAAATAAATATTCTAACTTTCACTAAAAGGTGTGATTATTCATGACTGAAAGATCATGGTGCATGACAACTACTGACGCTATTGATTATTACTGTTAATGATTATTGCTGACAGTTGATATTGTGTATTGGTTATGGATTATTGATCTGCATGTACTAGAATTATGATGGGAACATCTTAATTGCGACTCAAAAGGTTCATCAACCTATTTGTGTCCCCTTGTAAGTTTACTTATTAAGGTCAGACGTGCTACCACTACTAGTATGGCACATCCAGGTTATTTATTGATTGTGACTGAGCCAAAAGACTACTAGATACTGGGACTGACTTATTTCTGCATTGTTTCAAGCAAAGATTTTGTAGTGCAAAAAGATTTACATAATTCTGTTGGTGGATGTGTAATAACATTCAGGTCTCACAATACTGTCCCTCCACAACTAACAGCAACCCCAAGAACCATTTTCAATTTCACAACATGCCCTCCGTGCATTATTCCTCTAAAGTACCAAAACTTATTTACTTTAGACCACTGCAGACCCTATTTATCCAGTCTTAGTTTCAGAAAGTGACAGATGCTAACACCCTGAGCAACAGTAGAAGTAATGGTCACCTCTAATACTGTGCAAGAAGTAATGGCTATCAAGAATCCTGCTATTCTGTATATTAAAGAACCTGCAGATAATGATAGCACAGTTGCAGTGTGTTAATACCAATTATACTCCTGCCCCGCAATAAAATAATTTTTCTCAATACTGCATCATGAATTCCAAGTCACAAAAGTGGGATACTGTTTCTATTGTGAAAAGTGTGGGAAGTCTGTGTAGCAGATATTTTGTGGATCCCCGCTAATTGTGGAACTTTCCCTCACAGAAATGTTAGGAAAAAGCATGATTTTATGAAGAGTTTGAAATATACAGGTCATTTTGTGTACAAAAACGTAGCAAGATCAATTCAAGCCACACCATCCTGGATTTGCTTTAGTCTGTAGGTTTCAAAACTGTCCATGGTTTGGAGGGTTCCCTGGCTGCCGGCTGACCAAAGGCCTGAAAGCTACATTTATTCACCTTGCGAACTGAGAGAACATTGAGATTTACCACCTCCCTGCTGATTATATGTCGAAACTACACCTTAAATTATTCAAACTACCTTTTGTTTGCCATGGGAATGGGGACCTTCTAGGCCCCAAGAAGGCAGAAAGAGTGCTGGGGCTTTAAATGTGGTGGTGTGGCCTAATGTATGGATGGGCGGTCCTCCACCCCATTATTATTTTTTTTTAAGCATATCAATGGCATCCAGAAGGCTTTCTGGGGTTTAACTGGTGGTAAAAAAAAAAAAAAACTGTATCAGGGAGGGCGGAAAGATTGTTGGTCCTTGTACGAAATTGAGTTGTTGGTTGAGGGGGGTGGCAGACCCACTCAGGCAGCAGCCACAAGCCTTGTCATGGTGAACCACAAAAAGTCACCGGTACCCTCTGGTAGCTTGGCATAAAGCAGTCAGGCTTAACTTAGAGGCAATGGGTAAAGTATTTATGCAGTACACAAACAGTAATATAGAGAATACACAACACAAAAAAAAAAAAACCCATTTAGAAAAGTAGATTACATTTTAATAAATAAAATGATAATAGAACTTCAAAAATCCAATTAGTAGAACCAGCGAAATGTAATTTGAAAGTTTTAGGTAAAAATTGTCTGAAGGCACAGATCGTCCACTGAGGGTACCTAGTCGCGCTAGACCAGGACAAAGTTCAACAGAGTGCAGCCTGGGCATAGGCCTGTTGGAAGGTGTACCTTATGTCATTTGAACAATGTCAACACAGCAAGGCTTTGCTGGGCTTTGAATCACCAATGAAGCTTGTAACTGCGACAAGGCTTTGCAGGAATTTACATTGCATGGCATCGGTTCCAATTAAGCTTTCTGCTGTGCAGCAAGGCTTTGTGTCACTCGGCAGAAGTTCCAATGAAGGTTGCTGCTGAAAACAAGTTTATTTTCCTCCAAGGCCCTCTAGGCAGGTCTGCCTCCATTTTGAGTTTGGCCAGCTACAACTTGAACTCCCTTTCAGCCCTCCTGTCCTCTAGCATCTCAGGGGACAACTTGCGGGAGGACACACTGCTCCCTTCCCTGGTAGGGGACCTTACTCCTGTGGAAAGGTTGTCCTCTTCCTCCTCCTCTTCAAGGTGCTGTGGCTTCGGGCCTGTGGCCAGGCCATTTTCCTGTTCATCATTATCCTCCAAGTTCACTTCATTATCCTCAGTGGCATCCTCCTCCTGCTTCTCCTCAAAGCCTCTGAAGGCTAATTGGAAGTCCACATTGGTGCCCCTTTTCCCACATTCAGCCCTCTCCTTGCAGAGCCTTTGCAGCTCTGCCTTCTTTAGGTTGGCACTGTTCTTCAGCTCTAACTTCATTTTGGCAAGAAAGGTGTAAGTCAAGACTTAAATTTGAAAACAAAAAGAAACAAGCATGTGGAATTCAGTGGGTCTCATATTTGCTCTAGTTAGAGCTATTAGCGTTGTGAATTCCTAATTGGACTTTTCTTGCCACTTAAATTGAAAATGAATAGTAAGATAGTTGACATAAGTGAGCCGATTCAAAGCGCCATGGCTGCCATGTGCGTGAAGGAGAGAAACAAAAAGAAAAAGACGTTCGCTGGCAGTCAAACGTATCGGTAATGTTGCAATTATCCATGTAACAGGGGCAGTCTGCAAGGCGGTAAGAAAACCACCCCAAGGAGGGACAAACCTGAAGCATTTTCCAATGATAACAAAGGATTTTTGAAAGGCAAGCCCACGAACAAGTGAAAGTAATGGGTGAGCGGTGGGCATGGTTAAAAGCCCACAATACTTACAAGACGTCTAAGCACTTGCATGCTTCAGCTAAAAATGGCCAAATCACAAACTGAGGAGAATTTAAAAAGGAGGTGAATTTGATGTTGGGTTATTTAAATGGGATTTTTAGTTTTACACAACATGACTAAGTGGCACTCCACAAACACAGGTATTAGATTCCACCACTGAACACCAAAGTAAGAAATTGCGTTACTAGTTGAGAGGTTTGGAAGCCCCACTAATGGAACAACCACAATCCTTGTCAGGGAGAACCACAAAAGTCACTAAACTAACCTGTGCTTAACACTCTGAAACTAGTGCCAAAAGCAGAAAGTGCCAAAAGTTACAAAGTCACAGGTACAGGCCAACAGCGATGGACCGGAGGCTGGATTCAGTGACTGGGTTAGTCCCAGTGAGAGTTTTACCCTATATATTTAATGCAAGACTTCATGTCACTTGGTGTTGCTTCCAGTCAGGAGTTACGTGGTGCTGCGTTATAAAGTTATGTGAGATGTGTCGTACTGCATCGGTTCCAATTAGGAGCTACGAGGGCTGCGATCCGAGGTCCTGCATCATGTTGTTGCGCTTTGTGGGTTCCAGTGAGGAGCTTTTAGGGCTGTGATGTGAGTTCCTGTGTCGAGTTGCATCGCAATGTATTGGTTCCAATGAGGCCACTGATCTGGAGCTGCAGGGGGCTGCTTGGTGAGATTCTGCATCACACTGTGTTGGATTTGATCGCATCCACAGTTAGGCAGAGAGGAGTACAGTTGATGCCGGTCAAGGGTCCAGGACCAGCAGGGCATCTGTTAGGGATCAGGACTTACTGAAGGCAGAGGCCAGCAGCAAGGCTCAGGCAGGTCAAGTGCAGCAGGTCCACTGGGCCGTTGCTGGGAGGCCTCTGAAGAGTCTTTTGTCCCTTTAGCTCACACAGAGGGTCAGCCCACTGACCCAGGGAGTCACTCACCTTAACCATAATTTCCTCTGGCCCAGGAGTGTTCGGAATGGCTCTGTAGGTCCAGTATTTATACCTGATGGCAGCCTCTGTGAGTGGGGGGCTTCTTTTCCTACACCCACATTTGGTTCTGGAAAGTTCTTCCCCAGTCAAGGCTCCGAACTGTCCTTTTTATAAATATATGTTAAAAAGGAGGGTTTAAGACTGGCGAAAGGCCTGAGACATTTTTTAAAGGCTACTTTAGTTGGTTGTACTAGTGCTGCAGGCCCACTAATAGCATTTATATTACAGGACCTGGGTACATGTAGTATCATTTACTCTGAACTTACAAGTAAATAAAATGTGCCAATTATGTGTAAGCCAATGCCAAGAAAAACAAATGCAGCACAACAGGAGGATAGGCAAAACGTTTGGGGGAATACTACACCAATGATGTCCAGTCAAAAGGGCCTGTATGGACCCTCCTGGGCAGATTGGGATAACCCAGTAGGCCTGTTATGTGGGTGAGTCAACCAAAACTATTTTTTATTTTTGTGTTAGTTTTTACAGTGCTTTCTTCCCCCTAAAAAACCCAACCTGCCCTACAGGGAGGTGAGTGACTGTATTGCCCCTTTTTGGGTAGGGACATAACCTGATGCTATGATGGGCCTCCACTCCCCTTTTTTCAGGCCATTCATTGTCTGGAGTCTTGTGAGGATTTTCTCCCTCAAAGGAGCAACACCCCCTAAATGCACCCAGTGGGACACAAAGACGGTATTCCCACCCCTTCTGTTTTTTTAATGCAAATTTTTCTCTGGTGTTTAGTGAACCTTCTGGCATTCCTCCTCCATCCCCTGCCCTCTGTCTGCTACCCTCCCCCCTCAGCTGATTTGGCGTAAAATCCCTCAATCTGCCTCAGGGAGAAAAGGCAGAAGCTTCTGTTCTTATTGACATTCAACTTTTTTTATTGTGCTTTCTGAGAAGAACATTGCTGTCTGAGGTTATTGTGGTGGTTAATGTACTTTGCATTTCAGTTTATTGTATGTACACTGAACGTGTGGACATCAATTTGTTGTGGTAAAGTGAATTTTAATTTGTATTAAAATGAAAACCTCTTCTAGTTTTATAAATTACATGTATAATACTTTGATATGGTTGTGTGCTATGGACAATTTAGGTTTTATCTGTCTGAGTTTAGTTTTAGTAATCACGTTGGGTACACTTCGTGGTATCAGGGGTGTTGTCGATTGTATCACCAGTTCAAATTTGCTTCTATATTACAGTGACCACTTTTAATTATGAATTTGCAGGTACTTCTTTTCACTGCTACCATTGTGGTGGTCAGTGGATGAAGGTTGCTAACCAAACACACATACTATGTATTTCTCTTGCTCTCTATTTGTATGTTGATATATATATATATATATATTTATATATATATATATATATATTTGACAGCTCCTGCTTGCAGAATTATGTTTGCTTTTGCTTAGTGGGAGCTGTGAGTTCCCACCAAGTCAAAGTAAACCGCTACCTCCAGAGTCCGGGCACCACAAGACGTAGCAGGAGCCGGCCCTGGCCCCCTTCCCTCTGCTATTGTAGCACTTAGCCCCAGGGAGGTGGTAGTCACCGGGGTCAGGGGTCCACAATGGACTTCCTTCATTATTTATTTCAGCCCTGTGGAGCTGGCGGCCCCAGGGTTGTGGGGGTACTGCGTGCCCCCCTCCTAGTTTGAATGAATTACCCCCAGCAGGTGGTGTAGGAGGCTGGCTCTCTATGTAGTGTGCAAAGCTAGGCACACTTTGCAGAGAGTGGGGGCAACCACACATTGATTTACAAAGGTAAATACTGCTCTACTTTTTATGGTAGCTTGGTCGAGCAGTTGGGCTAATATTGATGAAGTGTAAAGCATTTATTGTAACCACAGTATAAAAAAATGAGACTACACACTCAAAAGAATAATTTGAGACCAATTTAAAAAAATACTTAAGATTTTTTTTAAATGTTTAAGACCAAGATAATTAAAATCGGGTAAGTACTTCCTAAATATGAACTTTCAACGTTTAGGAAATGTCTCAGTTCTGTGCATAAGTACGCACCATGGGAATCAATGGAGAAATACTTTAACAATACATATAAAGTTCGGCAATGCATTTACCAATGTCTCTTGATGTCGAGGTCGTCGATGGGCCCTGTGGACCAGCTGGAGAAGTTCTGGCGTCTCCCAGATTCAGAGGGAGCAGCTGCAGAAAGTCATTGAAGCTGGTGCAAGACCACTGCGGGGGACCACTTGGAAAAGCACTGCATAGGTGGCCTTCAAGGTGAGTCTGATGGATCCCTTTGGAGTGTGAAGGTCATAAGGGGTGTGGGACCCTTAGAACAAAGCTGGATCTTTAGTGCAGGGCACAGGGTGTCCTGGTGCAGCTTGAATCAGTGAGCCAGGAGCTGTGTGCAAAGGTGCCCTTGGAAGCAGAAGGTAGGTCGCTTTGAGAGTCGCTTTAAGGGCAACAGGGGCATTCTGGTGTGAGGTCCTGGTGCTTTTTGAAGTCCCTCAACTAAGGCTTCCTTCTGGTCCTTTTTCAGTCAAGAGTGGACTGTCTTTCTGCATGTCCAGTGTGAAGTGACCAGTACCTGGAGCTATTGCACGGTTTGGCCACGGTAGGTCGCAGTACCACGGAACCTGGCACACTTGTAGGTCCTCATGGTCCATCTGGTGAAATTTGGTCCTGCTGGGGCGTCCGTTTCTTGGTCAGCAGCCGGTCAGTGGATTTCACTGGTCTTTTGGTCTTGGTTGCAGGAGAGTCAGGCATTCACTCAGGAGGGAGATCTTCTGTGATTTCTAAACGTGTGGAGGTTGTCCTGGGGTTTGTAGAGTCTGTCCGTTGTCCGGCAACCCCTCAGTGGTGATTAACAAGTCCAGGGTGCAGCAGCCAGAGTTTAGTGCCTTTTTCTTGGTGTAGCAGGACTTCAGTTCTCGAGCCTTGGGCCATCTTTGTTGCTGGTCTTCTTGTGTCCTTGGAATCTGACTCTAGGGGGTGCCCACTAAATACTGTATTTACTGGGCGTTGAGGGGAGTACTTAGTAGTGACCAATGGGTCATTTACCTTAGGGTGGCTACACCCACTAAGTAACCACTTCCTGTGGGGAGAGGTCACTTCCCTACACCTGATTGGCTATTTTCCCTCCATGCTAGACAAAGGAAAATTAAATGGAGGGGTCACATTGCATGCAACACCTTAGAAGATGGTGCAAGCTGGGGCTGACCATCCCTCTTGTCCTTTGTGTGTTTTCCCATTTTTGCTCCCATCAAAAGTGGGGGTTTGCACTGGAGGCTGATAGTTGCAGTCTTGGGGGTCGAGTTTCAAAGAAGGTAAACCCTTTGGAGCTCGCTAGCAGGGCAGTGCACGTTCCTGAGGAGGGAGGTGTGACAGGAGGGACATTGTTCTGGGACCCAGAGAGCAGGATCTCTCACCCCTGGGTTTCAGAATCTTGTCTAGTGATCGTAGGCTGGTTGTGACCTGCCAGCAAGCATGCCAGTGTTAGTTAGCTTTGCAGGGGTCACCTCTAAGGTGGCCCAGGGGTACATTTTGCACTAAATCCAATACCGATACCAGTTTGTATTTATGATTCTGAGTTGTTTGATACCAAACAACCCAGGGTTCAGAATAGCCATCCTGTAGCTGTGAAACCCATACTGACCAGTGTCCAGCAGATGCATATGAAATGACTGCACTGTTCACTTATTATGTCCCAGGTTTGGCAAGGACACAGTAGGGGCATATTGCTCATGCATCTGTGCTCACACATTCAGTATAGTGCACCCTGCCTTAGGATCGGAAGGCTTGTCAGAGGGGTGACTTACCTATATTGCATGAAGTGTATAGTGGACAGGGCACACAGGCTGTATGCCATGTTGAGTTTGCATTTTAGGATTGCACCAGGACACTCAGCCTGCAATGACACTGTTGGTGCATCTGGATACATGGCCCTAGAGGGTTGAACAATCTGTGCTGCTGCCCTCAGGGGCCTATCCTTAGTACCCCATGCCCTGGGTACCTAAGTACCATTTACTACGGACTAATAGTGGCAGCTAAAGGTGTTGCCAATTGTGCCAATGCATCACAACAGTTTTGGGAAAGTGATCTGGCCCAAGGAACCTGGTTAGCAGGGACCCTGGGCACCAACAACTTTGAGGCCACATCAAATACCATTCAAAAACTTTGGGCTAACCCTGACAAAAGAAACCATTTTTCATAGGTGGCTGTCCCCAGGATTGTGCGGTGGCCATGTGGGCCGCTCCCATTAATTTCATGTTTCATTCAATCAATCAATCAATCAATCAGGTTCTTTTAGAGCACGACTAATCACCCATAAGGGCCTCAAGGCGCTGGTGGGTGGGGGAGTAGGAGTTCAGTCGAAGAGCCAGGTCTTGAGATCCTTCCTGAAATGGGGTAGTAAGTGTGATTGCCTGAGGTGTAGTGGCAGAGAGTTCCAGGCCTTTGTAGTGAGGTAAGAGAAGGATCTTCCTCCAGCTGAATTCTTGTGTATCCTTAGGGTTGTGGCAAGAGCCAGTTGGACAGAGCAGAGATGTCTGGTGGGTATGTGGAAGGTCAGGCAGTTGTTGAGGTATGCGGGTCCGATGTTATGGAAGGCCTTGTAGGCAGGCATGAGGAGCTTAAAGATGATTCTTTTGTTGATTGGGAACCAGTGAAGGTCTCTCAAGTGACCGGAGATGTGACTGCGGCAGGGGAAGTCCAGGATCAGTCTGGCCGAGGCGTTCTGGATTCTCTGTAGTTTCTTTTAGAGTGGTGCCGGCATAATGTGTGTTGCTGTAGTCTAAGTTGATGCTGACGAGCTTCTGGGTGACTGTTCTCCTGGCTTGGACCGGGATCATTGAGATTGAGGATTTGAGGATGTTGCAGAGGTTGTGTGCTTGGTTAGTGGGTGTGGAGGGGTTCTGAGAGGAAGTAGGAGTCATCACAGGTGGAGGGGATGGAACCCAGGATGAGGATCTCGGTATTGTCGGAGTTGAGTTTCAGACAGCTGTCCTTCATCCAAGGGGCGACTGCCTGTTTTTTGTGGTCGTAGGCTTCTGAAGAGGGAGAGGATCAGCTGGGTGTCGTCGACATAGGAGATGATGTTGAGTCCATAATTTAGCCCCGGGGAGGTAGCAGCCCCTGGGCTATGGGGGAGGACATACGGGCCCCACCCATTAGTAATTACTGTTTTGGCCCGGGAAGATGGCAGTCCTCGGGACTGTGGAGGGGCCATGTTGCCCCTGCATTATTTTACTGTGATTTGCCCCGAGGAGGTGGCAGTCCCTGGGTGCGGGGCTGCCGTCTTAGCACCCCCCACATAATTAATTACCAGTGCCCTGGGAAGGTGGTGGTGGCACAAAATGCAGGGGGGGGGGGCGATTCTGAGTCCCAAGATGGCAGCCACGACTTCCTATTTGAAGTGGCGGCAGCCAAGCGAACCTCATTTTGAGATCTGTCAGATCGGTGGACCCTCTGCGTCTCTAGATACAGAAATCTTTTTCCTTTAGTAACTCCAAAACTACGGAACAGATTTATTTAGCTTCCTGCTAAAGCCCATATAGGAAACTGAGGCCTTTTTCTTGGCCTCCGTGTGACAGATCACCCCGAAACATTCAAGACAGCAGGTGAACCAAATGTTGTATTAGTTTTGAAAAGTTTGTGAAGATCTGTCAATCGATGTCAAACTTATTGACAAAACAAAAAACGCTCTTCCTATGGAAACTACGTCCTAACTATAACTACCTACTGGCGACCAGCAGAAGGTAGGATATAAAATAAATAAATAAATAAATGTATACATAGATAGATATATTCACTAAAAAGTTACGGGGATGTTATAGGTAGTTTCATATTTTACATACACAAAAAGTTTGTGAAATCCAGCAGTTATAGTTATACTTATGTCAAGAAACTATAACTTGTGCCTTAAAGTTACGTTAAGACAGGAGTGATAGTTATGCTTATCTCAAGAAAACTATAGCTGCTGAATTTCTATGGTTTTGTCTGTGTAGAATGTGAGCCGAACTATAAAATCCCTGTAACCTTTGATTTTTTTTTTTGTGGATTTCTAAGGTTTTTAAACATTCTATTTCCTAACTGACGTCCCTGTAAACTTTGTTTTTTCCAGTGAATTTCTAGGTTTTTTTAACGTAAAGTAATATTCAACTACCTTATGTCAATCCAGTGATGTTGCAGCTCTGAAATATGGCCAAACTGGTGGCAAGTGGCATCGTGGCAGCTGCACGCTTGACTTTTCTCAGTTCATGGGCAGTTATTTTGCGCCTTGGTTTTTCCACACGCTTCTTGCGACCCTGTTGACTATTTTGAATGAAATGCTTGATTGTTCGATGATCACGCTTCAGAAGCTTTGCAATTTTAAGAGTGCTGCATCCCTCTGCAAGATATCTCACTATTTTTGACTTTTCGGAGCCTGTCAAGTCCTTCTTTTGACCCATTTTGCCAAAGGAAAGGAAGTTGCCTAATAATTATGCACACCTGATATAGGGTGTTGATGTCATTAGACCACACCCCTTCTCATTACAGAGATGCACATCACCTAATATGCTTAATTGGTAGTAGGCTTTCGAGCCTATACAGCTTGGAGTAAGACAACATGCATAAAGAGGATGATGTGGTCAAAATACTCATTTGCCTAATAATTCTGCACTCCCTGTATAGTCTAAGACTATTCTATATGAGTTTTCTGGTTTAGTGACTGGAAATAATGGATTGTTCATTGATGAGTCTAAGGCAGTGGTCTTCAAACTTTTTAATGCCGCGCCCCCCCAGTTGAAAAAAAAAATCTTTGGGGCCCCCCTCAGAATTTTTCATAATTATTTTAGAAAGATGGCAATGTTTAAATATGTCTAAACCTATTTAAACATTGCAGTGAAGTACTGTTACCTTTTTAAACCTGCAATAACATGCTTTTGCTTAAAACAAAGGCATGTTATCTGTATAATATTTCTTTTGGCCAGCATTTGGCGCCCCCCCTGGGATCACTTGAGGCCCCCCTAGGGGGGCCCACCCCCCAGTTTGAAGACCTCTGGTCTAAGGGCTCAATGACACCCTGGTACTCTAGTTGTGTGAGGATTTCCCTCACTGGGGCTTTTGCCTCGTATTTTATTGGATATTGAGGTTGGGGCTGAGGTGTTGATTTTATCGGTATTATGTGGTAGGGAGAATCTTTGTCCCAGCCTACAAGATCGCGATATAGTGCAGGTGCCCAATCAATGGCATATTTTTCAACAAGCTCTTGCGGAACAAGGTGTGGGAAGGATTTTTCAATGATGTCCTCTCCATATGGGAGATCTAGGACAAATAACGGTGGCCAGTCTTTTTCGGCCACCAGAATATCATAAATAGAGATGACACAATCCCAAAAGATGGCGTCTATTATGTGTACGATGACCCCTTCTAACTGAATAGTTACCTTATACACTCTAACAGGTGTGGCGACACTCATGCCTGCAGTCTCTACTTGTAGATAGTCATCAGTTGCTTTCACCTCCAGATGCTCTAGAAGATCCTGGCAAACTATTGTGACTTCTGCTGCACTGTCTAGCAGTGCTAGCGCCCACTTCTTGTTCTTTAGTAAAGCCCTTTTCTTGAGTGGCATGTCGTATTGGAACTGCTGCCACTTTTTGCTTTTTAAACTGTGGTTTCTGTTGTGGAAGTGTATCTTCTTTTTTAATAGAAACTTCCAACTAGCATTGTGGGTCCTTTCTCGGTTTCACATACTCGGTCCGCTGATCTGACCGCCCACCTCTCTCACTGCGTTTTTCCAGTGAGTCTTGAAAGGAACGGGATTGGTGTGTATTAGTATACTGATATCTGTGAGGCGTTTTTATATTATCCCTATTTCTAAGGTTGTATCTATTTTGTGGGGTCTCCGAATGTGGAGATTCTCCCCTTTCTTTTCTAGGTTTGTTGTTTTTTATCCCAGCATTTTTTTTTAGAACTCTCAAGTGTTTGTTTGGCAGCATCCTTATTGGATCTACCTTGTACTTGTGGCTTAGTCGGTCTGGCTCCCAAGCTATCTCAACCTATACGGGGGATGTTTCAGTGATAATTTTTGGCAGCTCACGTTCTTGATCCTGTGCCAGAACTTCACAAAGCTGCATGCGCACTGTCAGTGCAATTGCTTCCCCCTTAATGTTAGTTAATATGATTGAAGATACAGTGGCATAATTACCTATTAATTGCATCCCCAAATTTAGGGCAGGGGCTGCCCCGTATTCATCTTGAATTTGTTTCAACACCTCTGGAAGATTGGCAAGCGTTGGTATACCGTGTGCGGTTGTGTAGAGCGCAGCAAATACCATGCCCCATGTATTGCAGTTTTCAATTGTGGAAGCCATGCCGAAAAGCAAGCACATTGTCAAAATGCTATTTTTTTTCCTGAGGTTCCATATGGGGAAAGACTGCTTCCAGTGATTTTATTTTTTGAGTTAACCAAAACAGAATTTCCTCCCGTTTGGCAGGTACTTTACCTATGATCGAATGTACAGTTGCAGGATTTATACCTGGCACTGCTGCATGTGCTTGCGCTGGAGCAGCTTGTGCTGGGTTTGTGTTTAACATTTGCATAATAAATTGTACTAACAATCTGTATGTCGTCACTTCTGTATATAAGCGGAGGACCTCAGCTACCACCATTGCTGCTGCTTCAGGATGTGGTTTATATGTGGCCATTAAAGGCCAGGTCGGGACAGCATTACTCAACAGACCTAACCTAAAGGTACATTTGTGTGGAGTAGGGCGTCATCATGCCAATTGTTATGGTCTTGATAAGATAAAGGTATCTCTAAGGATACATAAGCTCTGTATTGTGCAGGAGGATTTGCTGGTGTATAATTATAAAATGTATTTTTGTTCCCATTAACTGCTGGAAAGGTGACCCAAGAATGACATTTTTCTGTTCTATAGGCTGCGTGAGCTTTAACAACAGATGTAACTGGACCTCTCTGGGCCGTTAGCTGTTTGCCAATAAATGTGCAGTAAGAGGGCCTCTCATATTTACTGCTATTGCTACCCATTGAGGGTTTTCCATAATACTGATCTATGCATTTAAAGATAAGGATACCAACTAGGGATCAATCCTTTTATGGTTCATGCTTGAACACCTGCAGCTCAGAATAGGTCCACCTACCTAGCTGAGGAGGAAATTCTCAATACAACAGTCGTCTCTGCATATAGTATTGAGGTGTCTTTAGCCTTCAGTGAAATAGAGATACTTAGGAGGATCTGATTTTTCATACCTGACCAAACGTTGGGCTCCATGTCACATAGGTTCTCCTTAAGGTAATGAGGCTACTGGATTTGGGCAGTAGGATCGCCTAGGTAGTGGGTACTGAGTACAGTTCCACACGTGGCGACATCTGTCAGCCTAATCTGGGGTTTCCAGCTAACTAGCAGCGCCCCATCCCTGACCAAGATGATTGTGGCAACCGAGCTCATGGTAAGATAGACTCCCCAGGGAATCGTGGTACATCAGATATCAAGAGCTCACTCAGGCAAAGACAACAGAGGCAGAGTATATTTTAATAATCATTTATTAAAATACCTGCATCTTAGATAAAAGCAGGTTCATAGCAATAACGAGGATAATAAAAGACAATAGGAGCAAGCATGAGACTAAAAATGTAAAACACAAGAACAGTCCTACCATGATGTCTAAACAGGCGAGTGGATGTAGTCCCTCACATACTCTTAAGTATGAGCTCAGCATACTAAGCCTAATCTGCCCTTCGGGTTTCCCCCTGGGAGAAATCATCCCTAATACCTGATGAAAAGGCCTGAGGTCTAAAAAGGCACCGTCCCTATCCTGTTCAGGGCTCAGCCGTCTATGCAAGTAGTTGTAGCGAACATTGCTGCAATCAGCATACAGTCGTGGTCATCTGTCTGGAATCTCCCTCTAACGTGTCTGGGACTAAAATGTTTTTTATAATAAAATGACATTCTAAGAAATGGTCCCCAAGTATGAGTATGTGTTTCTTTTGCAGGAGACATTGCATACCACGTTTGTTGGCAACACTATTTGACAGTAGCCTTGGAGAAAGCACAAAGCTAACTACATGTCCTTCTAAGACCACAATGCTTTCCTAGGCAAAAGGGCAATAAGACAGAGAGAAAATAAAACAGCACCGCAAATTAAGCTATTGCTAGGAAAATAAATCAATGACATATAAAATGTAATAGGGTGAAAGTGTGCAACAGCAGGCCTAGTTAGCTACAACAGTGTGTCTAAAACCTGACTAAAATAGCCAAACAACAATACCTAGGTTGGGATTCCCAACTTCTCTAGAATCAGACCGAGAAAGTCATTTCAACAGAGAGGTCCTTGAAATGTTGTGTGTGGCATTACAAGTTGAGCAAAGATTGCACTGCAGTTATCGTCCAGAAGCTTCAGGTCTGGTAGAACAGATAAACAGAACACTGAAGTCAAGACTGGAAAGTATGTGCACTTACAATACTGAAATGGCCAGGTGCATTGCCTCGTGTTTTGATGAGCAGCACACCTGACAGGTAAACAGGATTGTCTCCTAATGAAATTATCATGGGGCTCTATGAGATTTCCAGCAATGGCTGCAAATGTGCATGTAAACATTACAGATGACTTGGTGCTGGATTATTGCAAAGGTCTAGCTGATGTGGTGTGGTCTTTATCTCATCTAGTTGGAGAGGCTACTGTACAGCCGCAGCAGGAACTGTGTCATGACCTATGTCCTGGAGATTGGGTGATGCTTAAAAAGCATGTAAGGAAGACATGCTAGGAGATGCATTGGATTTTAATTCAGTTCAATATTCTTGAGATTGAAATTGCTTTGAAACTGAACTTTTAAATATTGTTGCCAGTTGATGAAGAGAGGCATTACATTTTGGAAGTGATTATCAGGGATTGCAAACTATGCCTTTATTAGAGACATTTGAACTTTTAATAGAAGCTTTTGAAACTTGCAAGTAGAGAAATACTTGATGAACTTTCTACAAGATCAATAAACTTTTTGAATAATTTCATTTTTGAAAGACTGTTTTTTAAGTGCTTTGCTCACAAATAAAAAGGAGTGAGAAGTGACAGTGATAAACAACAGCTGCTTTGATTTTTGACTGTTTGATTTTGAATTCAATCTTTTTTTGGCCTGGTATTAGAGAACACATCAACTCAAATCACGGTAGATGTAGTAAATTTAAATACACATGTATAGGTTTAGCAGTAGTGACCGTTCTCATGATTATATTATTGATAGGATTTGAGTTTGCCCATAGCAAAGGATTCAGATCAGATTGCACCCACACCTGTCCCAGAACTAGTAAATCCTCTTGCAGATCAAAATTAATTTCCTACAGATGAGAAGTATTTACACACTAATAGCTTTAAAGGTGATTTATCAGCAAATGTCTATTATAAGATGTTGTATGAGTATGTTGAGACAATGGAATTTAGAAACTGTTATATGTGTACACAGTTGCCTTTATCTGTTAGTGAAGGAATCACATATCACAGTTTACCCTTAACCTATGGAATTTCATGTAGTCTGTTTCTTGGAGTTGTTTTTGCTTATGCAGGGTCAGCCCCAATCTTTTTGCCTCCTGCCTCCTATTTTTTCTGACCTGTTGCTGTTGGCTTTTAAACTCTGAGTACTTTACCACTGCTAACCAGTGCTAAAGTGCATATGCTCTCTGTGTAAATTGTATGTAATTGGCTTATCCATGATTGGCATATTTGATTTAATAGTAAGTCCCTAGTAAGGTGCACTATAGGTGCCAGGGCCTGTAAATCAAATGCTACTAGTGGGCCTGCAGCACTGGTTGTGCCACCCAAATAAGTAGCTCTGTAATCATGTCTCAGACCTGCCACTGCAGAGTCTGTGTGTGCAGTTTTAAATGTAAATTCGACTTGACAAGTGTACCCACTTGCCAGGCCTAAACCTTCCCTTTTCTTACATGTAAGACACCCCTAAAGTAGGCCCTAGGTAGCCTCCAGGGCAGGGTGCAGTGTATGGTTAAGGTAGGACATATAGTAATGTGTTGTATATGTCCTAACAGTGAAATAGTGCTAAATTCGTTTTTCACTGTTGCAAGGCCTGTCCGTCTCATAGTTTAACATGGGGGCTACCTTTAAATCTGATTAAAGTGTAGATTCCCTTTGGGAGCGGATGGACATGTGGAGTTTGGGGTCTCTGAGCTCATAATTTAAAAATACATATTTTAGTAAAGTTGGTTTTAAGATTGTGTGTTTGAAAATGCCACTTTTGAGCATTTTCTTGCTTATACCATTTCTGTGACTGCCTGTTTGTAGATTCTCTGTCTGGGTCAGTTTGACAGTTGGGATGGTTGCACCTCAAACTAGACAGTGACACAAAGGGCGCTGGGGTGTAGCCTGCATTTCCTGATGAGCCATCTGTGCTAGGAGGGAGGGGAAGAGTGGTCACTTACACATGAGAAGACTGTGCCTGCCCTCACACAATGCTGTCTCCAACCCCCTGGTGAGTGTCTGGGACCTAGCCTGGGCAAGGCAGGATTTCACATTCAAGAGAGACTTTGCTTTGAAGTAGGCCTACTTCAAAGGAGAAATTGGGTATAAGAAGGGCACCCAAAACCACAGGCTTTAGAACACTTCTGGAAACCAAGAGGAACCTCTGCCTGGAGAACAGCTGCAGAGCTGAGGAAGAAGAGCTACCCTGCCTGTGACTGTGCTTTGTGGAGCTATCCTGCAGTTGCTGCTTCTGCCAGAGTAAGAGGGCAAAACTGGACTTTGTGTGCCTTCGATCTTGTGAAGATCTCCAAGGCTTGATTTAGAGCTTGCTTCCTGCTGTTTGAAGTCTCAGGGACAGCAAAGACTTCTCTCTGCCAGCACCTGGAGTCTCTGGAGAGATTCCTACTCTACCCTGTGGTGCCCATCCAGTTACTGGGACCCTGAAAGGAGAAGCTGGCAGCCTAGAAGGAAGAAATCCACGCACAGAACTGCGTGCGGGGAAAAGATCAACGCAACTCTGATCTACGGCTAGGAAATCAACGCGCCGCCGGCCTCGCGGCTGAAAATCGACGCTCGCCTGTAGCGCGACCGAAGAATCAACGCACTGAGCTGGAGAAACGACGTGCAGCATCGCTGATGGAGGCTGGTGAGATCGCAACCCGCGCTGCATGGTTTTCGGATCACCGTGCGGTTGGATTTCGGACGCAAGTACTGCTGGGCGTGTAAAAACAACACAAGGCCTGCACAGACCCAAAAGTGCTGACCGGATCGACGCAACACCCTCCTGCAGAGAGAAGAAACAACGCGGCCCAACCCGACAAAAGGAGAAACGATGCAAGGTCTCGCTCGTGAGTGAAATCAGCGCATCGCAAGCCCCTTTTGACGCACACTCGCCCGTGCAGGGTTATTTATGATGCACCCAAGGTACATTTTCACACTAACAGTGTTAGTGTGTGTTTAAAACTACATGAAGACTCTTTTTGCTTTTTAATTGATAACGTGACTTTTGTATTGTGTATTTTTGTTGCTTTGGTCTTGTTTTGTTTAGATAAGTATTTCCTATTTTTCTAAACCTGTGTTGTGTCATTTTCTAGTGTTTTTATTAAGTTACTGTGTGTGATGGTACAAATACTTTACACATAGCACTCTGAAGTTGAGCCTACTGCTCGTGCCAAGCTACCAAGGGGGCAAGCAGGGGTTAGCTGAGGGTGATTCTCTTTTACCCTGACTAGAGTGAGGGTCCTTGCTGGAACAGGGGGTAACCTGACTGTCAACCAAAGACCCCATTTCTGCGAGGCCAGCCTTGTAATTAGGCCCTTAGTGTTTTCAATAGTCCTTATCTGGAAACATTTAAGTAGCATTTCAAAGGCGATTAACGTTTAT
This sequence comes from Pleurodeles waltl, assembly GCF_031143425.1. NCBI lineage: Eukaryota > Metazoa > Chordata > Amphibia > Caudata > Salamandridae > Pleurodeles > Pleurodeles waltl. Next base: position 1,978,035,087 of record NC_090440.1, on the reverse strand, counting down.
GTGTGAGGTTTCTTTGAACCTACATTGACATTTGGAACAGTATATGCACACAAGAATAATTTAAGTTGCATTCTTAGTCCTGTAGAAAAGGAATTCATTGGAAAAATAGAGGAGAGAAGGAGAGCAATGAAAGCCAAAATAGGCAAGCATTTGCAATGCAATGGGTCTCAAGTTTGCTCACGTTAGAGCTACTAGCATTGTAAACTCCTAACCCGACTTTTCTTGCCACATAAACTAATAATAAAAAGTATAACAGTCTCACATATGCAAGCTGACAGTCGCCATGAGTGTGAAGGAGACACAGAAAAGGAAACAGAAGCTCGCTCACAGTGAAACTTATCAGCAAAAGTGCAATTATCCATCAACCAGCAAAAGTGCAATTATCCATGTAACAGGGTCGATGTCATGCAAAGAACTCTACTTCTGCCCAGCGAGATCGTGCTGTGCAGGAAATGAAAAGATAAAGTAATCCAAAACCAGCTGAAAACACGGAACCTCGTATGTTTTCAGTAGTTTACTGGTGCGCTCCAGGAGAGCTAAACACCAGAAAAGGTATGATGTATGCATGCCTTTCACAAATGGAATCAATCGATTTTTTAAACGGAGAGATTACAACATGGTTCAGAGCCCTTGCGCGCGTTCGACCCCAAAAAAGGAATAGCTTTGCAGAACTGGGAAAAAGATGCAACACATTCAGTAGCTGGAAATCAAGTATTCCTGGCTGTTGATTGGTAACATGTAGAGAAGCAATGTATATATAGGCTGAAATAAAAGACTGACACACTTTGTAGGTACTAAAATGTCCCTGTTACCTTTGACTTTTTTTGTGAATACATATATGTATAAATATTATTTAACATAAAACAATAGTCTGGTGATCCAGTTGAAGCTGTCTAAAAGGTCAGACCATGCAAAAGGAGAAATATGACTATGTTTGAACATACTGATTATTTTATTTTCTGATTTACTTATTCTGATCTCCAACTTGTGCTGATTGAGCGCTTTGGTCCATTAAAAAACATGTTTCTCTTTTTATCCCAGATACTGTCCCAATTGATGGTGTTTATGATCAGCATTGTGAGTGCCATATTCTGCGGTCATCTCGGGAAGGTGGAGCTGGATGCTGTTTCTCTTGCTATTGCTGTATGTACATTATTTTACCATATACTTACATTGTTTAATCACTGATCACCTAACAGGTGGTTTTCTTCTGATAAATGCGTGTCTACAGTCTTGTCCGTTTGGTTATCTCTGCTGTCAAACAATCCTGGACCGCTAATCAAGCATTTTTACATGCAGCTCCTAGTGTTCTGGAACCCTTCTGCCTCTGTTGGGTGCACCACTACTTGTCTTCAGGAAGATTTTAAAGAAGCGGTTATTCATTTGTAGTCCTGGCTCTGCATTATAGAAATCTTCATTGAAGTCCTAAACGCTTGAATAATTCCATGCTGTGTGCATAGACCCTGGAGTCCTTCTTAATATCGTCACATTGCCCATGTATGAAAACAACGTGCCAGTCTCTAAATGTCTATCAAGTGACATTTTTCCTGGTACCTTCAGAATTGTGGAAATCGCCATTTCAAATCTGCACTGCAGCAGCTTTATTGCAAAAAAGGTTGAACGTGAATACAATGAAGGAACAAATGTTGCCTGATGGGCCACTTTGAAAGTAGAGGAAAAGTGATCCTGTCTTTTTGAGATTACAGGAACTTCTCCTACAAATGCTGCACTATATTTAAGACTACCATTTTCCATTTTTACAGGTAAATACAGAGAGAAAACTATCTATTTCCTGTCTGTATTTGTTCTTAAAAGTGAAAAAATACTGAAAATTGTGTGTCTTGAGAGTTACTCTCCTTGTTGTCCAACACAAATTCTACACCAACTGCTAAGCAGATAGAATCCATGGGGATTAAAATCAGGATTCAATTCCCTTAAATACAGGTATATGTTAGCAATTATTTGTATATAATTCTAATGTTTACCTGTCAGTTAATATGCTAAAACACAACAGGCATCTATGTATGCGTGCATGTTTACTGTTAAATAATTGTGGATATTTACAATTTTACAACTCCAGTTATTCTAAAAAAAAATTAAAAAAAACAAATACATAAAACCGGGAGCCCTAACTATGTCAGTTGCCCTGCAGAGCCAGTTCTTGTTTTATGGAAAAAATGTGTAATAGTAATTTCCCAGGATCCAACTCCATTCAGCTGTGGAGACAAGGAAGTCATGTTGCTGTTTTGACATATCTTCCAAGATCTCATGCTGTCCATTATTCTCTGGTACCTACCAAGAAGAGCAGTGGCTGGCACTGGTGTTCTTCAGATGTGTTTCAGCAGTACCACACACTTTCTGTTGCATCCCATCTTTTTCTTACTGTATTCTGGTGCTGACAATTGGTGATGTGACAATAACAGAGCCTGGTTTGGGATCAGAGTATTTGAATCCTGTTGTGGAGACGTATTTGTTTAGGAGATGTGAAGTAATAGCTTTCACTATAGCAGGCATGAGCAATTTTTCCTCTCCAGTGTCAGAGGCCAGGGATTAGCAGGAAGAGAGGCTTAGGAGCCACTCTTGGTTGTAATATGAATAGGATTCTTAAAGCCCTTGGGTGCAGTGTTTTGAGAAGGCATGTTGAGCCTCGAAGGTCTTCTGGCTAAAGCCTCATGAAATCTAGTGATGTGTTCTACAGAAGATGCACAAAAAGTCAAAGATGCTGGAGATGTAAGAGTATTGGAGGAATGAGATTCATTTGTATTTGAATACAGAGTTCTAGACCTCATCAAAGATTTGTGCCTTTGAGATCGTTCAGTAGTGTGGAATGTACTCTTTAAATACGATGGTGGACATGAAAAAGGATAAAGATGTCTTTTGGAGGCAGAGAGCCAGATAACATCATGGATAATGATAGTGACAGTGAAATAACCATTCTTGTTCTTCTTGATATAGATAGAGAAGATGATCTTGCCCAACGGCATAATGCATATAGTTTTTCCCTTTAGAAGCTGATGGTGATGATGGCTTTGTTGATGGCGATCATTGAGTCTTCGTTGTTGTCAGAGGTGACAGTTATTTTATTGATGTCATTTGATGCTTCTACCTCACTGTAGTCACAGTTTTGGAGGACTGATGTTCTAGATCTTTATGGCAGTGGTGAGCAGATTGAGTCGAACCCACTTTAGACAGCAAGTAAGTAGGTCCAGAAACTTTAACTGCTGACCCTGAAAATCTCAACAGCGATCTTGAAGGTCATAGGAAGTAATGACATAAACAGTATTTTTCTGCTTGTCTTTTATGATTAGATCTCCCTCTTGAGGATTCCTTTTCAGGGACTAACTTGCTTCAAAAGGATGCATCCTCTTTATTTGCTTCTTCTCGTCCTCTTTTCTCATGTCCTGAAGCATCCCTGTGAGCCTTATGCCCTCTTGGTCCTTTTAAGTACTCTTTAACACTTTCTGGCATATATTACGTCACAGAGTGAGTAGCCGCGAGACATACCACACAGACCTTGTGTGGGTCTGGGACTGCATTAAAGACACTTTTCAAAAAGAGAAGGCATTCTTACTGGAAAATGTTTCCATCTACGGGTGAAAAACATTCACTCAGTTGAAGTACGTAAAAAATGCTGAGGAAGGGGAGACAAATTTCACAGATTGTTGAATTTTCTGTCAATAAATAGAGCTGTGAAACCTCACATGTGCCTTGAGATCCCTCTGTCAGGAGCTCAAATAAAGAACTGGCTTTGGGAGGATCCGATTCTGATTAACTACTAGTAATTTTCTTTTTTCGAATCCAGTGCCTCATTATCTTAATCCTTACTAACTGAGCTAGCCCTACTTGCGAGACAGAATTGCTTCAAGTAGTGTAATAAACCCAGATCGAATTAATACCTCACATTTCCTTCACTTATAAGTTGCTCTATTATGACCTGACTATCAGTGCACTTAAAGCTCCTAACTGGCAGAAGAATAAGAGAGAAGGAATGTCTAAAGGGTAATAAGCGTGGGAGAAGGAGATATAAAGATTAGCAGTAATTAATTGGAGTATTACATCAACATCCTCCTTTCCTCATCCCACTCCGTATTGTCTGAGGATGCAAAGCGCCTAAACTTTGCATTCACTGATAGTCCTGCTTTGTATTTGTAAATACCCCATGCACCTACATTGCTCAAGAAGGCATTAGTTAATGAGGCATAAACTGTACCCATACATCAGATACAACAGAGGCCAATACTGTATTAAAAATAATGTAGGAACATGCATCTAAACTATAATGATAAATAACAGTGTGGGAGGGGGAACACACGTTGTAGTCCTCAAATTTGGATGAATTAAAACCCTTTCACCTCAGCCCAGGATGTTGCCATCCCTTTGTTTAATTTCCCCAAGATCCCCTGAGGAACCTTTGTATTTGCTGATGTGTAAGAAGTAGAAATAGCAGCCCTAACTATCTGCTATTTGTAGCAGTAGAGGGCTTACTTCCCTTTTCCCAGAACAAAAACTAGCCAAAAAGAAATTTGATTAATAAATTCTGACATGGTTTCTAAATAGACATTTAAGGCTCTTCTTTCATTCAAAGATTTGAAGCTCTTCTTCATAAGAAGAAAAAGGGTATCTACAAAACTGAACTCATGCATAAAAATTTCATGCTCCAATGAAACCTGAAATGTTTCAGTGGGTAAAAACCTGGATCTGGTCTAAGGACCACCTGGTCTGGGAGGATTTAAAGATAAGTATGATCAATAATAAAGGCACCTATTTCAGAGAAGCATTGATGGCAGAATTGATGGCCACCTGTAAAGCAACTTTAATGGTTTGTAAAAGCAAGGAAACTGACCTCAGTGGCTCAAAAGGAGCTTGTTAAAGTCTCCTCAATAGTAATGGTAAATCACTGGCTGGCAAAGGTGGGGGACCCACTAGCCTCTTCATTTCAAAATCCTTCAAAGATGGCTCACCAAACTTCCATCACTAGCCAATGACTTTCTTGATTCTACCAGACTCAAATTCATTCCCATTGACCTCTTAGTGTTGAAACTGCTAGCCATTTCAAAACGTCTAAAATAATAAATGGGTCAAAAGAGACTGCTAGATAACAAAAAGAACCTGTCTTCCAATACTTTATTTATGCAAAAAAGGTAAAAAGATATTTGAACTCAGAAAAACACAATTTTTATTGATACATTTTATTCCGTCTTTTTCAAATTCATTATGTATATCAGAATTATTCCAAAATTAATATCAATTAATAACAAGGTCCCATGGAAGAATGCTATTAAATATGGCTAATCAGTTCACCGATATTTTATAGATGTGCATTTTCCCCACATTCAGCAAGTCCTGCTCCAATATGGTCACTATGTTTATCTGTTTTTAAAGATGCTGATTTTTATCTTCAACATCCCATAAATTGGAGTTTTAGAACAGGCTCCTATGAGAAAATGCAATGGAATATGATTGAGTGGATCAGTGTCATCCTAAAATTGTGGACCTTGAACCCAAATAGCATCTTTCTTCCACTCAGTTATTTCCGTTCCAACATGGCCACCTAGTTGGTTTGACCTGAGAGATGTCGCTAACCTTGGGGCCTGGTGAAGTAGACACTTCTGGTACTTAAACAAAGAAAAAAGAGAAAATAGTCTCATTTTACATCTTCAGTGGGAACAGCACCAGTTCCCGGTATTTGAAAAAGAAAGACACTTATAAGAAATACAGGTAAGGAGAGCACAGGATATATTAGATGAGCTCTGTGATTTTAGTGTGTTCCACACTATTTGTATGGCCATTATCTGCGAGTCCACTGGTTTTCAGCACACACTCATATGATCCAGGGATTTGCTTGGTTACCATGGGAGAGTTTGTAGTTTTGAAGTCTTTTGTTTCCAGTGTACTTATGTACAAATAGTAAGTAAAAAATACTTAACAGCATTTGTTGAGTCGTACGGGTCTCGATGGGCTGCTCTATGCAAATGTGTGACTAATCTAGTGCAGACATCTAAAAGGAACACCAGGAGATTTTTTGTATTTTTGATTTTGATTTCAGTGGTCGCTGATATGCCTGTTCAATTGTATTCCTGCTCAAAAATCACTTAACAGTAGTTAAGTTGTACCGCTCTTATTGGGTTGCTTCATGAAGTGTGTGAATCACAAATTATATAAATTTAATGTACACATCTTAAAGAAACACCAAAAGACCTTTTGTATTTTTGTATGTTGGTTGAATTCTATATTGGTGTTTGCTGGCATGCCCACTCATTTGCATCCCCGCTTAATCATTTGCCGCTTTATGGATTTGTGAATTGTGAGGATAGAAGGTGTTTAAATTCCTGATTCACTATAATGGGTTGCAAATGATCACAGAGGCACTATAGGACCGTGTGTGGGTAAACTGTTTAGCCTTCTGATGTTTATTCAAGACAATGTAAAGATGGTTGGATCCTGGATGGTGTCGGTCATACCAACTCAACCTTCTCCGATATTGGTGCTGATGCTTCCAGTGCCACCTGGGCAGTGCCCTCCCCATCCTCATGGGCGTCTTACGATGCTGACTCTGGTGCAGACAGGAACCGTGCCTCGTATGTCGGATCCTGAGCCCTTTTCCTATGGCTAGGTTACGGTGAGAATGGGAAAGGGGGTCACTGGACCCTTTGAAATACCAGCTCCAAGATCCTATGGACTGGGATGCAGATTTGGGTGAAGTCAGTGGACTGGATACCGCCCCAGATACTGGCATGCTTTCTCCCCCTACTGTGGCTATGGAGGAGGGAGCTTCCTATTCTATGGTGGTGCAAAGAGCAGCTGAGGTCCTGGACCTTGAGTTGCCTTTGGTGGCAGTCAGGACTAACCTCATGACAGAGGTGCTTCAACCTGGATCTTTGCTCTCCTAACCCTTGTTCCCCCTCAGTAGAGCTCTTACAGATGTCCTACTGAGTACTTGGTCCAAACCCAGAACAAGGGCTCCTACGAATAGGACAACTTCCCGCCACCATCGTCCTGGTCCGGGTGACCCAAGCATCCTCGCACAGCATCCCACCCCTGAGCGCTTGGTTATCCAAGTCTCCACCTCCCATGCCATGTACCCCTCTGCATCCCAGATGGGGAATGCAAGAGGCTGTATACACTTGGGAAGAAGCCTAGCATTGCGTTCCGTGAACACCGCATACCTTATGGATCGTTATTCCCACACTTTGTGGGATACGGTTGTGCAAGTGCTGCCACAGGTCCCGGAGGAGGCCCAGGCTTTACACGACCCAATGTCGACTGGACACGACCGACTCAGTGGGTAGAGTGGTTGCAGCAACAGTGGCCCATAGGCACCATGCCTGGTTGAGGATGTCTGGCTTTTCAAGGGATGTCCAAGCCAACCATATTGACATGCCCTTTGATGGCACACATCTCTTCAGAGAAAAAGCAGGCTCTGCGCTCAAGTGCCTCAAGGACTCTTGTGCGATTGCTGGGTCTTGGGGCCTCTCTACGGCCACCCCATCCCCCTCAGTCTGGTTTTCTCCCCTTTTGTGGCTACAGAAAGGGGGGTCCAACAACATCCATTTCTGTCCAGCCACCGTGCCACGCATGCTGCCCAGCCTCTGCTTTGCAGGGGATGTGGGATTATCCCCACCCACTCACCCCCCTGCAGCTGCCTCCAAATCATCCTAGTTTGACTCTTCCCCACCAGGGACCAGTCAGAGACAGGATTCGCCTTCAGCTTCTCCGCAGACAATCCATCATGTCAGACAGGTGGGTTTTGCAGATAGTCCGAAGCGGCTACTCCCTCCCCTTCGAGACTGTCCTTCCATCCATGTCACCATTCTACATTCGCATGATGGAGGATCTCTTGGCACTTCTCAGAGAAGACATTATGGCTCTCTTTACCAAAGGAGCTATAGAGAGGGTTCCTATGCCAGTGGTAGGTCGTGGTTTCTGTTCCTGCAATTTTCTGGTAACCAAAAACGACAATGGCCTCTGCCCTATCCTAGACCTTCAGTCTCTTCCTCATGAAGGAGAAGTTTGTTCAAAATGCTGACTCTGGCTCACGTTTTATCTGTCCTTGACCAAGTAGACTGGATGGTAGCATTGAACTTGCAGGACACTTATTTCCATATCCCCATCCTGCTTGCCCATAGATGTTATTTGCGGTTCACGGTAGGCCACAACCACTTTCAGTTCACCATGCTCCCCTTTGGTCTTACCAGCACCCCTCGAGTGTTCACCAAGGATGGCTGTTGAAGGCAGGCTTGCCACAGGCTGTTGTCTCCCACTTTCAGACTACGGCAAGCATCCTGCATTCACTGGGGTTCTCTATAAATGTGCTCGTTCACATCTGACTCCCTCTCAGACGTTCCCTTTCATTGGAGCTGTTCTGGACACAGTGCTGTTCCAGGCTTATCCTCCTGAGTGGTGAATCCAGCATATTCAGGCTATGATACTGATGTTTCAGCCTCTATCCTGGATTTCAGGGAGAATGGTGAGGCTGCTAGGCCCCATGGCCTCTGGCATCCTGCTAGTGACCCATGCCAGACAGCATTAGCGGACTCTGCAATGGGACCTGAAGATCCAGTGGGCGCAGCATCAGGGGAATGTCCCCGACATGTCCCAGATCTCGGAAGGAACTGCGTATGATCTGCAGTGGTGGCTAATGAACAGCGAATGGGTCAGAGGCAGATCCCTCTCCGTTCCCCAACCAGATCTGACAGTAGTGACAGTCACTTCTGGACTTGGGTGCTCATCAGGGAGAGATGGAGATCACAGGAATCTGGTCTCCGGCGGAGTTCAAACTCCACATCAACATTTTGGAGTTCCGTGTGATCAGGCTAACTTTGAAAGGATTTCTTCCCTCTCTCAAGGGAAAGGTAGTGCAACTGTTCACGGACAACAACACCTCCATGTGGTACTGCAACAAGCAGGACAGGGTGGGCTCATGGACCCTTAGTCAGGAGGCTCTATGCCTCTGGATGTGGCTGGAGCAACGGGGCATTTCTCTGGTGGTTCAACATCTGGTGGGCTCTCTGAACGCCAGTGCGGATTAACTCAGCCGTCATTGCTTAGTCAATCATGAATGGTGTCTCCCTCCGGAGGTGGCCAAGGTCGCTTTCAGCAGTGAGGAGAGCCTGGGTTAGATCTGTTGGCTTCTGCAGAGAACGCGCGACGTCCGCGGTATTGCGCAGTGGAGTTGTCAAGGCAGCAATTGCTCTGCAACATTTTTAAGTCTTGAGATGAACTCAGGCCTCCTGTATGCCTTTCCGTCCATACCACTTCTGCCCAGAGTTCTCAAGAACATCAAGAATGACTGGGACCAAGTCATTCTTGTAGCTCCGGACTGGGCAAGGAGAATTTGATATCCCGAGCTACTGATCATGGCCATTGATCCTCCCATCAGACTGCCCCTTCAGGAGATCTTTTGTCACAACAGCAGGGAAGGATTCTCCATCGAAACCTGTCCAATCTCCGCCTTCTTGACCTTGACCTTCTGCCCAAAGTCTTTAATGTAATCTTGGTATCCAAGCATCTCTCTACCAAAACAGTATACGCCTGTCGTTGGAATAAATTTGTGGCATGGTGCACAGACAAATCTGTTGATCCTCTTTCTGCCCCTTTTTCTGAAGTCCCATTGTTTATCCTTTCTCTGGTCTAGCAGGGCTCTGCTATGGTCACTCTCAGAGGTTATTTATCTGCTCTTTCTGCTTTTCTTTAGGTTTCCTGATTAACCTTGTTTGCTTAAGTCTCCTGTTGTTACTAGGTTCCTCGAAGGTCTTATTTATATGTTTCCTCATCCCCTTTCTTCATGCCCCAATGGGATTAGAATTTGGTTCTGACATTCCTCCTTTTGAGCCTCTCCTCAACCGCCCTCTCAGGATTGTCACCTTGAAAACGGCCTTCCTTGTGGCAATTACATCTGCCTGCAGGGTGAGTGAGCTGCAGGCATTGTCATCTAAGCTACCTTATCTTTCCATCTATCCTGACAAAATGGTGCTTTGCACTCAGGCTTTCTTTTTACCATAAGTGGTTACACCTTTCATGTAGGCCAATCCTTCATCTTGCTTTTTTCGCTCCCCTATATCCTTCTAAAGAAGAGGAGAGACTCTACCTTCTGGACCCAAAAAGGGCTCTGGTGTTCTACCTTGATCATACAAAAGAGTTCCAGGTGGATGATTACTCTCTGTTGGTTATGTGGGTGCGAAGAAAGTTTGGGCAGTGCAGAAGCAGACTATCTCTTGATGCGTCGTACTCTGCATTAAAATCTGCTACCCACTGACCAAGAAGCAACCACCTGAAGGATTGCATGCTCATTCCATCAGATCCATAGCTGCGACCACTGCATTAGCACGTGGAGTTCCAGTCCTTGACAGCTGTCTAGCGGCAGCGTGACCATCTCTGCACATGTTTACCAAACACTACTGCCTGGACAGTAAGGTCAATAGAGATGGGTACTTTGCCTGTTCGGTTGTGCAGGACTTTCTAGTTTGATCTTAGTTAGCAGAACTGCCTCCAGGGATGGTATTGCTTGGGTATGTATTCTAAAGTAAGGAATCTGCAATTAGATGTCTCTATCAGATGGGCAAGTTACTTAGCTTTGGTAAAGCCTTATCTGGTAGAGACAATATCTAGTTGCAGATTCCTTACCAACCCACCCATCCTCCCGCCATGTGAACTGATTTCTAAGGACAGGGACTCCCTTTTCAAGATCTTAGTTTTGAGGCACCAAGTGGTGAGTGTTCTTCCTGGCTCTGCTCTTCTGGAGTGGAAAGTCTGGAAAAAGAAACCAACATCAATGCGCGGGGTGGCACCTATATAGGACCCAATATGTCATATTTGGAGCAGATGTCAGGGGCGATGCTGGCGACGGATGTGGAGGTGATCGACGCCACCTAACGGCATGCAGGGGTACTGCTCAAGGAAAATCTTGTGATCCAGACTGAAGCCTGTGGGAAATTCTATGATAAAGAATCTGCAAATAGATATTGTCTCTACCAAATAAGGCGTTACCGAAGGTAAGTAACTTGTCCAATAGGAATAGGTGTAATGAGTGCATATAATTTGGACTTAAAAAGTGAATTTTTGTGTCCCCTCTCCAGTTACTGAATCTATATGTGAGATTGATACACCCTTTACTAACACCAATAAAGAAGATTTGAAGATTAATTTTAAGTCTGATGTGACAATCAGTTCTCCCCTTTTTTGGGGAGTTTCCATGCACCACTATTGAAAGTACGCTGTGAATGTGTAATACCGTGTCTTTTTATAGTAGATCACTCCATGTGGATAGGAACAACTGTGAAAGTTAAGATATACGATATACAGAGGATAATAATACCAAGGAAGGAGTTCATGGGTGCATATGTCATACTCAGAGAATGGTTTTGGATGCGAAGAGGTACAATAAAAGAAGGTGTTAAGATAGAACTACCACACAGATGCCTGAATTTAATTTGGATCACGGTATGGTGATGCAGTAGGTGATGGGTTTTACATACTCTGCTGGGCCTGCACATCTTTGAAATGGTTTTTGTCTTGGTTTTTGTTATGCATTCACATTGAAAGAGTTCATTTTCACAAGAAACTAATTATACTAAAACATAATATTCCCCAAAAGCATCTTTAAATACATAAGTCTTGAAAATAATTTGCCCTTTTCAAAATACGGACAAGATAAGCCTTCTAGGATATTGCATAAAAATTACAGAACATGGTAAAATGCTGGGTATCCTAAGGAGACCTGTTGTCGCAGCCATAGGATGTAAATTTATACCCCCTATTCTTACCCTGTGGATGAGCTAGTAAATAGGACAATACAGCCAATCGAAACCTGGTTAGCAGGAATCAATCATGCCTGCTCTTAACAAAAAGAAGATAAGGCTCTATAGTTGACATTGTTTTCAACATAATATGTCGTCGGTCACAGGGCTTTGCTAGTGCAGACCCTTCTCTGTCCATAAGCCTTTGTCTACAAAGTGTTCCTTAACCCATATGTAATCAGTCTTACAAATCCCATCCCGTGAGCTAAATAGGTCACCTCTACCTACATTATGAAAGACCCTGATATACTTGAGCCGGAGAATGTAAAGTGTGTGGTTGAGGGACAAACAATCTTGCAGAATCTCCTTGCTTAGTTTAATGCCAGGCCTTGACGAAGTATTCAACCAAATTGCACGCGGGCGAAAGGCTATGAGATCTGAAATATAGCCTACTCCCAGTTCCTCATGAACCAAGAAAGAAGGAGTACTTTGTGGAAGACACAGAAGCCGCCTTAGAAACTTATTTTCCACTACTTGCAACTGGACCTAATTGACATATCCCCTTAGATCACTTTTGAGATACATTTTGCACTATAAATCTGCAAGAAGGCCCTAATGGGTCTACTGCCCAATCTTGTAGCAAAGCTAAAAACTGCACCATTTGCACGTAAATAATCTTCCTTTTTCCTATTAATTAGAGGATGCCAGGTTATTGCTGAGTTAAACAACAGGAGAAGTAGGAAACTACTCCGGTCTTGGGAAGAGCACAGGATCCTAAGTTAAACCTAGTTGATTTGGTGGAACAGGGGCTGCTTACCATCACAAAGGACTTAGCGAAGGAGTTCAATAAGTACTGCAGACCTCTGGCAGTTTTAGCCATGAGGACTACGTCATCTGCATATAATAAAACATGTAGTATGGGACCCCACTTGCAGGCAATCAGTTTTCACATCAACCAGGGCTGCTCTCTGCTATTAATGTATAAGTTGAACAGAAAAGGGGCCAAAATACAACCCTGTTGTTCCCCTCTATTAACACTAAAACTATGTGAACACTAAGTTTTTGGAAAAGCGAACTGAAGCCTTGGATCCCTATGAAGGTCTCTTAGGAATAAAGCAATGTCTGGCTCCATCCCAAAAGACAACATAATCTGCCATAATTTTGATCAGTTAACCCGATCAAATGCAGATGAAAGGTCCCTAAAACCCAAGTGTATGGAACAAGGACGAGATACTGTGTATTTCCCTAAAATCAAATACCAGTTTAAACACTGATCTACGGTGGACCTTCCTATGTGAAACTCATACTGGGCTTCTGATAACACATTGTTTTACTCAGCCCACACCGAAAGTCTCTCCAGGAGGATGCGACCGACAGCCTTAACAACTGAATCATGTAGGGAAATGGGCCTGTATCAAAAAGGGCTATCTCTGTCCCCCTTTTAAAAAATTGGCACAGTAATGGCACAACCCATGACTGTGTGGCGGGCCTGCCAACACTGCTGCATTAATAAGCACACATCATTTACATAAACATCAGACTGAATTCCGTCCAGGCCTGGGGCCTTGTTAGTGGATAAGCCCTTGATGCCCTTTTTAACTTTCTCACAAGAGAAAATCAGTGCTGCAGACCCTATCAAATCATATTCCCTCTCCTGTGGTTTTAACAAGTTTGAAGTATGAATCTCCTCAAAATGAACCACCCATGAATCTTTAGCGATGTGTGCCTTCAAAGATGCTGTCAGCCCTGTGGAAAATAAAGGTCCATTAAGGATGCCCCAGAAGTTTGAGCTATAGTTTACTTTCCTCGATTAAATCTGCCCAAGCCTCCTCCCTTAAATCATGTTTGGGCCTGGCATGTTCCTTTTTATGAAAACAACTACAACTCTTAACTAGGGCCAGGTCACTGGGCTTGTAGCTCAAAGCCTGCTTAAGCTCCCCCAACGCCTTCGAACAATCAGAAGCGGGACATGGGCTCCTCCAGAAGCCTAGACACTGCTTTAGAAATCTCTGAAAAGGACCTCAGAATGTCACAAGGAGTACTTATGGTGGATATGCAAGCATCTAACTCCTTTTCACAGCTAAGCTACAGGGACTCATAAAAATCCTCAGGCATTATCTGGGACCACTTTAGTTTTTTCCTTTGTCTTACAGCCTTTGTAACCCCTTTAACACAGACCATAGTGCTTATAATCAGGGGAGACCAACAAAAATAAACACACACTAGATTGTGATTACTGAAAGGGCTCTTCAGGATCCAAGATTCAGAAATATGCAACAGCAGTGGTGTGGAGACCAGAGTAAAATCTATGAGCGACTCGCAACCTCTTCCTGTGGAGGTGGGGTTAATGTCCCTTCTGATCAGGGACATCTTATCCATTGTGAAAGCTAGGTTGAGCTCGATTAACAATATGTTTAAACTAGTACCCTTGGCTAAGTTACAAGTGTGTACCTGACACAAAAGGGCAGCCAACATTTAAAGCCCATTTTACCCCTGGGTTCCCACACAGGTGAACATTAAAGTCCTTTGCCACCATAGTATGCGCCAAGGGTGATTTTGAACACACCCATTTTTTTTTTTTTTTTACAAAAGAACCCAAAGTTTGAACATTGCAGGCCTCCTGTGAGAGGGATTTGGCATTATAAAAATGTATTAGTAACAACTTGTTTGAGCTAAAGGAAAATAGTACAGCCTGCAGGGTTGGCACCAACAGTATGTATCACCTCGTGCCTCCCTTTAATTGCCAGTGAAACAAAACTAATCAGCACACCCACCCCCCATTTAGAATGACCAGCCCTAAGTTCTGACACCGGTAAGAAGGTTTTATAACCCTGTAAAAACTAAGTGTCCAGTTGCCCAGGTCTCTTGAAGACAAATTACTTCAGACCCTCTGATAAAGGCCAACCATTTTGGATCATCAAATCTCCCTGCGATGCCTGCAACATTCCAACTAATAAATTTGCATACTTTCCTGGGGTTACAGTCCAACAGATCCTCAATATGCTACGGAGGAGAAGCCAACACCTCACTGATCACTTGAGGGTTCTGTTTAGAAACCTCTGACAGTCAATCACATACGTCACATGCGAGACACGGCAAACCTGTTTGAAAGAGCCAGCTCTGATGAAGCTACTGACAAGTTGGTCCTCACCTGCGCCTGCCGTCTCGGTATTTTCCAGTGATCTTATATAGGCATGCCAGCCAGTAATTTTTTTTTTTTTAAAAAGCCAATGGGAGAGCCAAGATAGAAGAGCCAGCTGTTAAGAGACACACCCCTAAAGCAATCTAAAATCATCCCTGTCACGTGTTGTCTATTAAAATGTATCACCACAGAATCACCATCCAGGATTTTCTCTCCTTTCCCCAGCCAGCTTACCCGATGGACCATGTTAATGTGGGCTACAACACAATCCCTCAGTGAGGTGTTCATGCCCAGCCAATGCATAACTTTATTCCTTAATTGTTTGAAATCCTCCAAACTATCAGTCAGCAAAGGAGGGACATTGCTCATTATAGCAACATAGGGCATTGCTTTGGGGGAGTAGGTTAAAAAGCACAGGTTTAGGCAAACGGGGTCTCATAATCCGACTACTATAAATGTCTATGCCACCCCTAAGCATAGTGTCCAACCAGAGGATTTGTAGCCTTGCACTACCCCACCATTCACACCACACCCTGTAGATATAGAGGATAAGATGTTAGTCCCTCTATAACTGCTGACACATCAGCACTCACCGGCTCTACAACCATTGGCCCAGCTTTTCTCCGTGCAACAGGTTAAAAAGGGCGCAGCATAATTGTATTCGAGGGACAGGTAGGAGCAGAGGTGGAGGCTAGAGTTCTGTGTGCTGCGCTGAGCAACTGTGTATAGAGTGTTCCATCTCAATTGCCAAAAAGCGCTAATGAATGCGCTCCAGCTTAGCGTTCAGAGCTGCAGCTATGATAGACTGAAGGGAGTCCATTAAAGTTTTCATCTTAGCTTGCCCCCCAACCTGGGGAATGTCGGCCCTCAATGGCTGGCCTGAATCAACTCTAGTATGCTTTGATTTCCCACTAGCCTCTAGTCTGTCCCTCTTTTCAACTACTCTAAGATCCCTCTTTGAGATTTCTGTGGCAGCTGTGCTACCTTCTAGACTGGCTCTGCACCCCACTACACTCAGAACTTTGGGGAACAGTGGATTCAAGCAGATTCCCTTCCTGAGACTGGATTCCAACTTCCATCAAGCCATCAGATCTTGGAGGAAGGGGCAGGAACCCGAATAACCATATACTGGAATGGTATCCCAATGAGCTAATTGATGTTGCACCATTGGTTTGAGATTAAACTGAACTGATGGAACTGTTGCATTCATGGCAGACATCAGCCCTGAAATCTCAAAAACAATATTCCTAAATAATAGTATTGCCAACGTTCTCTGAGACATACCTGAAGAGACAACACTCTGCTCATCGGAAGAAACCCCTTCTCTAAGTGCATAGAGAGCTGTACTCCTATGAACGTCTGTTCTCATGGCGGAAGCAACTTGGACTTCTCGAAGTACAGAATGAACCTGCAGTCCCTAAGGAATTGGCAGATCATTGTTGTATTTCCTGAGCTTTAAGAAAAGAAGCAGCACATATTAACTATTCATCCATGTATGGAAATATCTGGACCCTGAAATGAAACGTAGGCTAACAAAAGGAACAAGTACGTTTGTAAAGACTTGAGGTACTGATCTTAATCCAATGGGAAGAGCTCTGAACAGGTAGTCTTGATCCATTGCGAAGTGCACAAGTCTTTGAGATGAAGGTCCGGTTAGTATGTGAATTTAAGCATCCTTGCAATCCAGTAGTTAGTAAATCTCCTGGCTTCACTAAAGTATTAACTTCATGCAGAGATGCCAAATTCAAAGTTTTATTTCACAGATAATGACTCACCTACTTGTCATCTAAGACCGGACAGGGTTTTTACTGATGGGGCCCATACTCATGAGAGAAAACGTTGATTATTTCCCCCTTCTCTAGAAGAGCTGCCACTGCTTCCAGAGAGCTTTTTTTTCTTCCCTGTCTCCAAAAGGATTGTCATTCTGAGGTGAGACTCTGAAGGAGTATTTTGAAACTCAAGATGGTACCCAACCAATCCCACATCCAGCTTCCACTGGTCTGTCATTCCAGTCCTACACTCTTGAGTGAACAAGGAAAGCCATCCCTTAACCTGTGTGCTTAGAACTTCACATTGTAAGGCTTTTTAGGACTGACTGGAGAATTGTATCATGATTTGTTGTTGAAGGTGCCTGTCTTGACCCCGGGCCTTACCTCTAAGGGGCAATTTGAGGACACATTGCTGCTGAACCTGCTGTTGTTGATGACGAAGATGTGGAAAGAGAAATAAGCATGGTTAAGAGATCTGTGACTCGGAGTGGCAGCAGCTACTTTTTCCCTCTTTAGCTGTTTTCTTTTCAGCAATTCATCTGGCTTTGAACCAGAGAAGGTTGGACCTACAAAATGTGACATGAGGGACTTCTAAGATGCATCCAGCTTTTAGGTTGGAGCCAGGTGGTACATCTGCTAGCCAAACAGCTCCTAAAGATGTAGCTGAAGCAAAGAGGCTTACAAATGTAATATCAGACAGAAAGCAAACCATCAAATCCATGGTACAACACAGCTCAGTGCAGTCTTCTCACTTCTGAAGTCCCATGTAGAGTACCTGGGTGTCATTTGAACAGTGAATAAGGAAATTAGGAAATGCATAACTCCTTTTATCCACTGGTTCATTGGGGAAACAGTCTTCAGATGCCAGAGAGGAGAACATGCTTGTCAGCAAGGAATTCACCTTCACAGACTGAGGAAACTCAAGTTGAGACCCTTCCAAGAGATATCTTTTAATTAGAAGTCCCAGCAAACCATGCAGTGTCCTTCAATTCTTACTCTAATATACTTGTGATGCACATATGCCGTGACAGCATATACACACAGAAGGAATGTTCTGGGTCAACAGCCACATCAGAAGTTTGGAACCCCAAATGCTGTCAGGTATGTGAAATGAGTTCTGTAAACTTGGAACCCTGCACCAGCCTCCCTTTGTGAGACTCTGATTCTGCCTTATCCAAATTTGCTGGATCCATTGACTGCTGTCTGGGCTCTTTGAATTGAGTGCTTAGAGCCACCTCAACAGCTTCATGAGTAATTTCTGCAGCTCTCCAGTAATGTAGTACAAACTAAAGGAAGTCCTTTCCTGGAAGCCAGCCGGACCTCTTTATATTAGTCCAGCAGAAGCCGACTTGTTGAGAGGCACGAGGTACACCGATAAAGCCAGAATCTTTAAAGCACAATTAAATGAACAAATAAACACTAAATAGTGTTTACCTGTTTAATGCTTAGTGTGAACTTCCAGTTCTCCGTGAAGAGACAGGAAAAAGGGCTCCACAGTATAATAGAACAGGATATATGGGAGGGAGCGCAGGGTATTGATTTTTTGGGTTAAGAACACTAAAAGTACTTTGAGACTCTGTTTGACGGTCTGCGTTTACTATACGTTAAGCAATCCTGTCTTGCAAGAAGGATTACCACAGATAGTAAGGACTGGGAGGAAGATGGAGCGTTGCAGGGCATGGACGTCAATTCACTGAAATGCCAAGGGTAGTGGGAAATGACATCACATGCCCTTTGATCTCTCACACACATACACAAATTCACATTTACTTTCTTACATAAACACACTTTCATCCGTAAGCCTGCACACAACATACATTTAAAAACATTATTACTTACCTCAGCTGCCATGGAAGAACATATTCCAGCTAAATGTACTCCATGTTTATTAAACTAATAATGAATTATACATTATTATTCACTATTTGTGTGATACAAAATTGACAGAAAACAGAGAGCGTAGCCCCAGCTGAGGTCCATAAGGACCAGCTGCCACTGTGTTCTTGGCACTATATTTGCCACCTCTGAGGCCAGGGGTTGCAAAGGCAGTGTCAGGGTTAGCAAAGGGCACACCAGGGGTCACAGCTGCGACCCCGGGCAACCCCTGAATGACGTTCATGATGCGGGGTAATGCATGTATGCCTGCCAGAAATTCCTTTGACAATTTCAGGCTGTCATAAATGACTTATTTTCAATACTAAACTTGTTTAGGAACAAAAATAATTTGGAATTAAACCATGGACCATAGTGTTTATTTATAATGAAGTTGGTCCAAAGTCATTGTCCTACAAACATAAAATGGTGTTGACATTTTCACTTTGCTCATTATTATTTTGCATTTACCTAGTGCAAAACCTGTTAATGTAGTCAGAGGGATGACCTTCTAAACCGTACCATTGTGAAAGCTGAAATCATTATTAATAAATTTGCATTGATTTATAGTTAAGAATTTACTTGAATTAGGTGAACGTAGAGAAAATAGTGTGTCTTAGAAAATGTGCCCACTTGAGTAGTTTGAATAATATGCAAGTGTAGAGAAAATGTATTAGTGGATCATACTAATGTATTAATGCTGTGTATTTGCATGGAATATTAGGCATAGATTAATTATGAGTTATTGGGCCTAGTTGACAGAACCCCATGTCAAGCTGCATAGCATAAATAAATGTTCATAAATGTTGTTTTGGAAAAGCTGAGAATTAACACTTGTCCTTTGCTCACGCGGAGCTGACCAAACAGCTTGTAACCTTGCAATGTTGAACAAGTTGATGTCTTAAACTTTCTTGTGAGAACTGACTGCATAATTGTAGGACACTACAGTGGGATACATTTGTTACCTTGATGCATGAGAAGTAAATGTTCCCAGGCTTTGACAAAAACTTCACTGACTGAAGCTATGATTGCAACTAAAAGAAACTGGCGATGGAAATGGGAGAAGAGGAGCCAATCATCGACATGTGAGAGACTGTCTAGTTATATCATAGATTTAGAAATTAATGTTTATTGTTTCTACTGTGAACACACGATATTCTGGTTCAATGGCGACGTGAGAAAATACTTTATGGATTTTAGTTTAACCCCGGCTACACGCTGGAGAGAGGCAGTTGCTGTTTTAGTTATTTGCTAGTTAGTCTTGTTCCAGTCCCGTGCGAGGAGCACAGCAGTTCCTGACGTTCCTTTTCCTTAACTTTAGCTTTATGGTTTAATTGTAAATGCTATTGATGCTCTTAGCTTGATGCCATTTCTAAGTTGGTTCAGTTAACTTAGAGCCCAACTGTGGCTGAGCCATTCCCTTTCACTGTCCGTTGCTGAAGCGGACCAGATGGATGTTCAACTGACAAAGAAATCACAGCTTGCTGATCCATTCAGGAGAGGTATACGAAATGCAAATATTTCTGTTATAGATTTTTTGTTCTTTTCTTTTAGGTACCAACCGCTATTTTGATAGAGCCCTAGTTAGACGTTTTGCAAATTAACTTTTGACAAAAATTACTTTTGCTTGAAGCTCAAACATGCATTTCTAATTGGAGGCTTAGTGAGTATGCCATGTATTAACAAATGTTATTAACCTAGAATTGATTTTGTTCACCTGTTGAATCTAGATGTATGCCATCTCTACTGTTCAGTTATTGTTGCTATTAATTTGTACTGTAATCCTTGAATGTTTAATAATAAATGCTTTGGTTAGATTGAGATTTTTCCGCTGGTTCGATCAGCCTGTGTTTGTATATGTATACGATTTGGTTTTGAGATTAATTTACATGCTATTAGTATTGTTAATCTAGGGAAATAAAACTTTCTAACTTTACTAGAAGGTGTGGTTATTCATGGCAACATAGGTCATGGTGCGAAATTGATTTGTTGAACATGTTATATATTTGCTGGTTAAATTATGAATAAAGATTTGTACGTGGTGGAATCACTCTAAGCGTAGTCAAAAGGTCCATAGAACCTCTAACACGTCTCCTTATAAATAAATTACCAAAGACCGAATGAGGCCAGACGAGTTCACACCATCGAATGCCAACGTTTGATTGTGCGGTCCAGTCTTTTAGCATGGAATGCTGTGCTGATGTAAATTATTCAACTGACATATACCCTTACCCAACAACAAAGCACAGCTTAGTGGCACTGGATTCCAACACGTGTTCTGTGCACTGTGCTGCGATTACATTTGATAACATCACTGTTGACAGTAAATTGCTTCCTGTATTGAGATTGCTCAACAATATTTTCCAACATCCACTTTGGGTGCGGCCGCTCCATTGTTATTTTCTATTTCAAGGGCACAGTGTTTGACGACCTGTAGTAATACAGCCGGACAAAGAAGAAACCGGAATAACAAGAATTTGTGTGTGGCAGCTGCACAGACAAATGCGTGTCTCCTGGCAACCGTTTTTTTCAGTTTTACAGCCTAGGGCCAGATTTATCAAAAGATTGCGTCACGCATGGTGAGGTAAGGACAATGCATTCCTTAAATCAGATTTACCAAAACACACAAGTACTCCTTGAGTGGCTTGGTCAATCTGGAGTAACGTAAAGGCAGTGCAAATCACTGCCTTGCGTTATTCTGCGCAGGCATGCCATTCCATGGGTGTGACGTGTGTTTCCATGCATAAACCTGTGCTTTTTGGTGCATTCTCAGATTTACTGAGACTGGTAATCCGGGGAATGCATCAGAATTCTATGGCGCACCAAGGAGAAATATATTTGTTTTTTCTCGTTGTTTCCTTTTTCTACAGCACACTGAGAAAGATGAAAGCATTTCTAAGGATTGTGTTTGTGCAGAAAGGTGTCAGTTCCTGCTCGAAAACAATCCTTTCTGCAGTGTAGGCACCTTTGCACCATAGTGCAGGTGTGCCTAAATTGGTGCCAGGCAGCACACAGTGTGCTGGCATACGGAGAGACCAGGAATGCCACATATCTTGACAGATATGGCGCATTCCTGCCTTCTCTATTTGACGTAGTGCAGCAAGTTGTCCTGCTGCATTGTACTGCATCAAAAAATGATACATCTGGACTCTAGTTGCTCAGGGGGTTTCTAATTTCCCAATTTGGGATGAGCACAAAGTAATGTGAGAGACCCTGGGCAAGCAAGCAATGAGTGTGTGCCAACTCGGTCAAGCTGTGCAGGCTAGCCATAGATGGAGCTTGTGCAATAATTCTTTAACCTGGCTGGAACCCCATCATCCTTTGGAATCAGTGGTCTCATGTACTCAGCTGTTTCTGCCAACACGAGGTCAGCAAATACACAATGCGAACTTCTGATCTCCAGTAGTCGGTTAGTTGGGCAGCATTATTGCCAATATTTTTTTCCCTAAAGAAACCCTTTTCTGTGTTTTAAGGCGGAGTGAGGTCTATTGGTTAGGCTGTCAGCTGTGGAATCAGTTGGCATGTTGACTAATACCGGCTCATCAGATTGATTAAATTATCTGAAACTGAACAATCACATTATCTCCCTGTGCCATCATTCCTTCATGTGCTAGAAGTGTTATTGTTTTTTGTGGGTGGAGTTATTAATGTTTTGGTGGTTTACCAGGCGTATGCTAAATTTGCAGCATTGGTATATGTGTGGCAACTTAATGAGTGCAAATGTTATGTCTGGCATAAGTCAACATCTTTTGATTTTACTAACATTATTTGTATAATATATTTACTTATAGGGGTTTTCAGTCAGCCGTCTTCCTCTATTGGTATGTTGAAGCATCCATTATATTTTTCTTCCACCAACTACAGCAACGTGCCCGGGGTAATGAGTCAGCAGCAAATATTATTAGCAGACACAATGAGCTGAAATTAAGGCACCTGCCTCGCCATGGCAAACAGCTTCTAGATAGACGCTAGGTAAAAAAGCACATCAAAGCAGGTTGGTATTTCACACTTGTTGTTCATAAGCAGTTGAGGCAGCTAGGCTTAGTGGCACTGGTATTCAGAGAAATGACAAATAAATAAAAGCATACAGCGTTGCACAATAAAGATGCATAATTATAGCCCAGGCTATGGCACAGAAGCCAAGCAGTGCTTCAAAGTCGGACCATATTTATTTTTGAGATTATTCTGTAGGCCAGACCTAAAAACATGGCAGAAGGCAAGCATCCTCCGTGTACCTGTAGATGCAATTTAAGAAGACAGCAGACCCATATGCATGGCATCTTCGATATCCACTCCTGCAAGCGGCCTCCTGTATAAACTGACACTGAGACCCTCATTACGAATATGGCAGTCAGTGGATGCCGCGATGAAGATGTTTGTCGGACCGTCACGGGCCTGGCTGTTAAGACTGCAGTATTAAGAGTTTGGGGAAGGCAACTGCAGAACACAGCAAGGTTTCCGTTCAAACCGCCAGTGTGGACGACTCATCGCAGCTGGCAGCACGCATCTCCAGGCCGGCGGTTAGGCAGTTTTCCACATCCGTATTATGAGGCCAGGATTTCCAGGGAGGTCTCACCAAAACGAACAGCATAAAAGGGAACACTCACCTTCAGGAACACGGGCACGTCCGTAGATGCCATGGCACGCGAATTGCAAGTCTTACCAATGCTCCTGCTGGCCATTGACTTCCAGGACCAGCGATGCTTACCAAGACACCAACCGTAAGTACACCATCCTAGCACACACTGGAGGGAAGGACATTAGTACACAGACACAACACACACACACAGCATGGCAAGCCACGCCCACACACACACAAAACAAACACTTATACCAACAC
Organism: Pleurodeles waltl; assembly: GCF_031143425.1. Classification (NCBI taxonomy): domain Eukaryota; kingdom Metazoa; phylum Chordata; class Amphibia; order Caudata; family Salamandridae; genus Pleurodeles; species Pleurodeles waltl. The sequence goes on along the minus strand of NC_090440.1, from coordinate 1,978,011,729 downwards.
ACACACACACGCGCTAAATCGCATAACTACGACACATACAAGTGGAAGGGAAGCCAGGTCAAGGTTGTCTCCATCGACACCAACAGGGCAGTCATGCAGATATAATAAATTACTTAAAACCAATAAAACTATGTACTGTGAGGCCCAAGGGCCGGTCCAAAATTGTCAATTGTGCCACAACAATACAGGGCACAGAATGAGACCCCAACCTGACTCCTGACTGTGAAGTGCTGGCCTCCACATGGCAGGGGCATCAGTGGGGCATGCAGGCACCTCAGAGGTGACTTAAGGGGGTTTGGGCTTGGAGGGGGGGGTCCTTTGGGCTGGGCTTTGGGGGGGGGGGCCTTTGGGCTTGGTTTGGAGGGGGGTACTTAGGCTTCCCCCTGGATGGTGGTGGTTTAGCCAGGAGGGGGGGTAGTTTGGGCTTGGCCCTGGAAGTGGAGGGAGTGGGCTTGGCCTTGGCTGTGGGAAGGGTAATGTGGACTTAGTGGGGGTGGACGTCCTAGACGGGGGAGGGGCATGATGACGACCAGTGGAGGCCTGGGAAGTGGAAGGCAGGGGTCTGGGAAGGGTAGCAAGGCGCATGGGGGAACGGGGAAAACTCTTTCAGGAAACATTTCTTAGGGGCACAAGGTAGGTCATGGGACTGGAGGGAGAGGGTATGGTTGAGAGGTGTGTACATGGATGTGCCTTGGGTGCTGGTGCGTGGGTGTGTGCCATGTGTGTGCTGTGTGAGCGTGGGTGTTTAGGTGTACTGGGAGGAGGGGTAGAGGAGATGCAGGGAGATGCGGGGCATGTGTGAGTGAATGTTGGGGTGTATCTGCAGGTAGGGTGGATGTGCTGCATGTGGGGGTGTTGATTGTGTGTGTGCATGGGGTGCATGTATGGGGGTCTGATATTGTGGTGACGGTGGCAGTGAGGGCACATGTGGCAGGATCTGGGACTAATGCGGTGCTGACTGCTGGTCTGAGTGGTGTCATGACAGTGAGGGAGGAGGTGGTGGGGGAGTTGGTGAAGGGAGTGGATGTTGGCATGTGTGCATCTGAATGTTGTGTGTGCATGGCATTGGTGGCGTTTGTGGTGCTTGTGTCTGTCCTTGCGTACCGTGTCTGTTGATATGGTTGCAAGTGTGCCTTGGATGGGTGAAAGGAGGGGGATGTGGATTTGGGAACAGGTAGCTGGACGGGGGACAGATAAAGAAGGGACATTGGCTGCATTCAAGGAGGAGGCCAGAGCCTGAAATGATCTCTGCATGCCAGACAGGGCACTGTGAATGCCTTCCAGGAATTCATTGGTCTGCTGCATCCGGGATGACAGTCCCTGGAATGCATTCATGATGGTTGTCTACCCCACATAGATGGACCTCAGGAGGTAAATAGCCTCCTCATTGAGGGCAGCAGGGCTGATAGGGCAGGGGCAGAGGTGCCTGCGGTGAAGAAGACGCCCACCCTCCTGGGTAAGTGGGCACGGGCAACTGGGTGGGAGGGCAGTGCTGGTAAGGGGGGTGACGGACAAGGACGGTGGCGAGATGATCCCCGATGGGTCCGCCACCGCCAGGGATCATCCATCGGAGGAGGAATCTGAAGATGGTATCGTCCATCCTATCTCCCCCATGGCACTTTCCTCGCCCTCTGTCCCACTGGTCCCCTCGGCTCCGCTGGTATCAGCCTTCTGGGTCCCATGGGCTGCAGCATTCCCACTCGCTGGTGCCCCTTCTCTTTCGCCAGATGATGCTGATGCACACAAAGACAGAGGAGGAGAGGGAGAGAGGGTGGATGGGAGAGAGAGAGAGAGAGAGAGAGACAGGGTGCAATCGGTCAATGCCAGCACACCAGGCACACAGAGTAACTATAACATCTTCTGATGCCATGGCATGACACTCCATGCCCTCACCTACACATGCTACAACAATGGAACACCATGGTGGAAACCACAGCAAGGCACATGTATATTGCGGACGCTGATACAGATGCAATCATGTACATGATGAGGCATACCCACCACACCTGCCCAGGACCTGCCCTCTTCACATGCCCGTAGAGACACACTATTCCTGGACTGCAGAACCAACAGAATCGTGCATTGCTAGTTGGCATGCGAACTAGGCCATTGTCAAATTGCACAGTGACATCTTGGCCCACCCTTCCTCATTACACATACAGTACCTGGCAGCAGGTTGAGGACTCAACAGTCACCCCTGGCAAGGTGGTTGGCATCAACTGATTACAATGGCCTGACCCACAGATGCAATGAGCTGGTTGGCATGTGCTGCCTAGCACATATTGACAGCAGGTGACAACACAATTACCACATTGGAGCTAACTGCACCTCCATTCACAGACTGCATGGTCACAAATCTGTGATGTGAATCGTGCCCGGCTGGCTAGTACCCATAGTGGACATGAATCCACCTAGTACCCACACTACAGCTTCCCAATAGTGCACACCCATGGCCACTGTGGCAACCCACTTCATAAGTGAGAGTGAGTACTCACCCCCTTGTGGCTGCTGTGCTGCCCTCATGCACCCATCTACCTCAGGGTAGGCCACCGCCAGTTTGTGGGCCATCAGGGGGGTCAGGGTCCGAGTGGTACCCCTCCCACATTTGGAGGACATCCACAGCTGGGCCTCCGCAGTCTTCCGGGCCCAGCGTCTCAGGTCCTCCCACCTCTTTCTGCAGTGGGTGCTCTGCCGGGCATGGATCCCCATGCTCCGCACTTGTTTGGCGATGGCACGCCATATCCCCTTCTTCTGATGGGTGCTGACCTGCATGGGTGACACTGACAGAAGGACAAACTAATGTAGAGTGGCATCACAGGGACAGCAGTGGACAGCACACATCTCACAACCACACTCACATGTCATCAATCCACGTAGGCTCAGACTCCTCACCCATGCGCATTCTCCAGTCATACTGACTCATCCCAAGGACTCCACCCCCACAAGCACCACTCAAAGACAGGACAGTCACATTGGCCTCACCTGCTGCTCTGGTGCCCTATACAACTGTCCATACAGGGCTAGGATCCCCTCCACGAGCTTCTCCAATTCCTCCTAGATGAAGGCTGGGGCCCCATCTCCTACAGGACTTGGCATCTTGGCTTCCAGAGTCAGAACACAGCAGCGCACAAAGTGGAGGTCTTCTGTGCATGACTGTCAGGAGTCAAGTGAGCATGAGCACATGAAATTGGGGTCACAGCCGCCAAGGACATCAGTCAACACCGGCGGCGATCACCATTGGCCCCTGCCTCCTATAGGCAACCATGTTAACCAATGAGGAGTTGCACAGTGGTTTAACCTGCCTACCACCATGACATGGTACACCGGTGGGATGAGCACACTTCCATCTGGCCAGAGCATGCAGGACAGGCAGCCGCCATTTTACATGTGCTCCCTCCCATTTGCAGGTACGGTGGAAGGTTGAGGATGAGGAATGCTCTGGTGTACAGGCCTTCAGTCGACCTTTCCATCCAGGAAGAATGACACATCATACAGACCTATCATCTGAATCGTCAGACCATCATGGAGCTGGTGACCCATTTTGAGTCGGAACTATTGCCTGCCATTCATCATCCCAAGGCTATCCCTACCACAGTACAGGTGTTGTCAGACCTCCACTTCCTTGCCTCAGGGTCCTTCCTGATGACAGTGGGTTTGGCAGCAGGGATGTCATAGCCCATGTTCAGCAACGTCCTGAAGGACGTCCTATGTGCCCTCCTACAGCATATGCCCAGCTACATCAGGTTTCACATTGTGCTGATTTTCCCACTGTGAAAGCTGCCTTCTACGATCTGGCACATGTCCCTCATGTGATAGGGACCATAGATGGCACCACATCGCCCTGGTGCCACCCAGGAGGAGTGAACAAGTGTATAGGAACCGTAAAAACTTCTATTCCACCAGTGTGCCAGTGGTGTGTCTCGCTGACCAATATATCACACAAGTGATGGCCAGGTTCCCTGGGTCTGTGCATGTATCCTACATTCTGCGGAACAGCACCGTCCCACACACGATGGCACCACTACAGAGAGACGGCGCCTGCCTCATCTGTATGTATCCTCACATATGTGTGCCCCTCTGTTCTCAACACTCTTCACAACCTACACTACACCCTCCTGGTCCTGACCTGGCTCTTACCTCTGTGCACACAGGCATCTCTGGCAATCCCAACATTCCCTGGCTACTGGCTCCCATGAGGCATCTGACTACAGCTGCTGAAAACAGGTACAATGAGGCCCACGGTAGTACAAGACAGGTGAATGAGCGGACCTTTGGCCTGCTGAAGACCAGATTCTGGTATCTGCACATCTCCGGAGGTGCCCTACTCTACACACCACAGAAAGTGTGCAAGATCATTGTTGCTTGCTGCATACTACACAATCTGGCCCTGAGATGTCACATCCCATTGCTGGATGCAGAGGAGGTGGCAGCTGTACCAGTGGCTGATGAAGGGGACATGGGGAGTGATGATGAAGAAGATGATGAGGATGCAGCTGACTTTAAAGCAGAGCTGATACAACAATAATTCTACTGAGATACAGGTATGTGTCATATGTATGGTATATGTCCAGTTCCAGTGTCTGCCTTGTGCCATGCTACCACCTACTGTCTGTAATAACTGGAGATATTGGAACTCTGACTCTGGGTGGTTTTGGGGGGTTACATGTGGCCATGAGTTGGGTTGTTATTGTGAACAGGTCAGTGCTATTCTCATCCTGCTGTTGTGTTGCTGCACTTGTGACATCCATGTGCAGGACTATTGTTCCCCAAACTGCCAGATCCAGTGCAATATGTGTGCTACACTAGGTGATTTCCTCTGTATTGCATCCTGTACTGGGATTCAACATTAGGAGGAGGTGCAACATTACTATTTGTGGCAGTGTGAACTGCCTAATGTGTAGCTCTGTTTGCTGTGAGGGAGGGGCCATTTGGGAGGTATGTCTTGTGAATGTGGGTTTGTTATGGCCATATGTTTTCGGACTTGACTTGCCATCTCAACCTTGGCTTCCTGTACTTACAGTCCTTGTGTGTTGATTTGACATATGTGACGCCTATAGTGATTGATGTCCCCATCTTGTTCTACTTTCAGGACATTGTTGTGGTACACTCTGGTCCCTACCTCACCTGTTGCCTCTCTTGACCCATCTCTCCAGCCACTGCCTGCTCCACTGTAATCCTTGCTACATATTGCTCCTCCTCGGTCACTCACAAATACATTGGCAGGACATTGGGTTAACTGTTGCACATGTAATGACGGTATCATTCGTTCTCATGGCAATAAAGGCATAGGCAGTAATTGTGGTCAATGATGTTTATTGGGAATGTACAAGTGCAAGGGGTGATGAGTGGGGTCATGGCAGATGGGCTCATCAGTGTACTTGGGCCAGCTGTGAGTAGTCAAGGTCCAGCATAGTGGCCATGGGAGTACGGAGACATGAGAGTGGACAGTCAACAGGGTGCCTCAGTGACACACAAGGGACAATGTTCAGGAGAGGGTCACTTCCTAGCCGTGGTCTTGGTCTTGGCATCACTTCTGGCAGGATGTCTAGTTGGACGTCCTCGCTTGTGTGGGGGCTCATCGGTTACAGGGGTAGGGGTGCTGGTGTCCTGTGGGTCCTGTGGCAGGGCCTTTATTCCACTAGCTGCCACTGACGTAGGGGGCTCATAAGTGAAGTGGTTAATGGAAGGGGCTTGCTGGTGGAAGATGGACTCACGCAGTGAGTTCCTTCTGCACACCTGCCATGGAGGTCATTGTTGCCATGGTGGTATTGTGCGTCTGCCACTGCTGCATAGCCTTCTGACGGTATTCGCTTTGCAGCCTCTGGGTCTCCTTCACAGTGGCGAGGATCTGGGCCATGGTGTCCTGGGTTTGATGGTATGCACCCAGGATTTGGGTGAAGGCCTCCTGGGCAGCCAGATGTTGTCTGCCCCATCCATTGGGCCACTGATCACCTCCCACTGCCACCTGTGCCTGTGCCCCTGGCACAGTGTGCCCACTCCCAGTAGCACCAGGCCCTTCATTGTCTGAGGTGTGTGCCCTTGACTATTGACTGTGGGGCACACTTCTGATTGAGAGGTCCCTGGGGCACAGGTTTGGGAGGAGGGGCTGGCTGAGGCAGTGTAGCCACATGGGATGGGAAGTACGCTGTGTCCAGGGTGGGGCTGCTGGGAGTGGACTGACCAGTCGCCCCAGATGGCCAAGGCAGCTCATCCCTATCCAGACATCCACTGGGGCCTTTATCATGGGGACGGCTGTCTGACCATGGCATCCTCTGCTGGGCGGCAGTGGCAGGGTTACCTGTGGATGGAAAGAGAGAGAGTTTGTATGTGAATGTGTAGTTGTCATTTTCATGGTGTGGTGCATGCAGTGGCTTAATTTGCTTCCCAGTGATGGCAATGACAGCTGCAGCACTGCAGATGTTAATTTGATTATGGGGACTGTGCCATGGGTTTTATGTGCCATCGTGGGCTGTGGATGGTGGTTGGCATTGCCGTCATTGCCATGTGTTGGGAGTCAGTCGTAGCACACAGTAGGTGAACGTTATCTGTGCATTAAGGAGGGAGAGTGTGGGTATGGTGGGAGATGAGTGGTGTGGCATGCGGGGAGGGGCGTGGGGTGATTGGGGGGATGCAGTAGTGTTGGAAGGGTGAATAGGCAATTGGTGGGTGGTGGGAAGACATGCTGGTTGAGAGTGGTTGGTGCCTCGGGGGTATTGTTGCCTTACCAGTGTTGAGCCCTCCGTCAATTCCAGTAAGTCCCTCTGGACGCACGATGTCCAAGTCCTTCTCCTCCCAGGATGTTTAGTCAAGGGGTGGAGGTGGGAACTGGGCGATACTGTGCCTGGACGCCATGGAACAGACTTTCCCCCTGAGGTCCTTCCACCTCTTCCTGATATCCTCCCTTGTGCGTAGATGGGTGCCAACTGCATTGATCCTGTTGACAATCCTCTAACATAACTACTTTTTCCTGGCCAATGATGTTTGCTGGACCTGGACTCCCATCAATTGTGGCTCAACTCTGATGATCTCGTTCACCATTACCCGCAACTCATTGTCTGTGAACCGTGGGTGCTTCTGGCGTGACATGTTGGGGGTGAAGGGGTGTGCTGTGCGGGTAGGGTGCAGTGCTGGGTGATTGGTGGTGTGGGTGTGTTTGGATGTGGGTGCTGGTGGGTTGTGGTGGTGGTGTGTGCAAAGTGTGCAGTGTGCATTTGTTTGTTGTGTATGGGGTGTGCTTTGTGGCTCATGTCTCTCTGGCTAGTCGTGGTAAAGGAGTTTTGGTGTGTGTGGGGGAGTGTTGTGCCATGAGCAGGTGTGGGTGGTGTGTGTATGTTTCAGGCGTGGGGTATTTGAACTGTCCAGTGGGGTGTTGTCTACTATTGGTGGTGTGTTTCTGTACCGTGGCAGTGTGGACCACCATTGGTTTATCACCATGCATGTGCCTCTGTGCTGTAAATTGACTCGTAATAGGGTGGTCGGAATGGAGTCAGCGTGGTACGGCAGGCGGTAGATCAGTCAGCATTTCACCGTGGGACGGCCTGGCGGTATTGGTTTTAGGGCTGTATTTGGACGGTTTGTTCTTTGTGACTCATAATACGGCGGTCGCCACCACTGGCGGTATGGTGGCGGCATTTTGCATGGCGGTCTAGCCCAAAGACTGCTCTAATGAGGGCCTAATTCTTTAGGGACTCCTTCCCTGGCAAATAATCTCTTTAAACTTTTAATAACCACATTTGTATTGGGTTCCTCCATAAACTCTACTTCCCACCATGTGCTATAATGTCCACCACCACAAATGCAAATCTGGATCTTCTTGCTAGGGTGCTAAAGGGACCAATAAAATCAATGGCCAGCTTAATCCAGGGTCCCACAGGCAAAATACTTGGTGTTAGAGGTGTTAGCTGAGTTTTCAACAATTTGTCACTGTTTGCACAGATCACACAATTCCTCACACAGGTAACTATTTCAAGATCTATACCTGGCCACCAATAACACTTGCTTATCTTTCTCATAGTAATGGTTTGTCCTCAATGTCCATTATGACTAATCATAATGATTTTGTCTCTTAAGACTGTTGGTGGAATGAATTTATGGTTCCTCATCAAAATACCATTGTTTTCTACCGATAATTCGTCTGCATCCTTAGTGTAGGCTTGTAAATCTATTGGCAGAGAACTTTCCTTGGGCAAACCATGGGTCAAATAGATCTCTATACATACCATATCTTCATCTTTTAAGATTTCTTCGTTCCACTCAGTCTCCATAAAAGTGTTCCCTTCACACATATCTACAACCGCAATCAAATACTCTTCATCTTCTTCATCCACCCCCTCTATTTTCTCGTCCAAATTGATTTGTGAACGAGACAAATAATCAGCCCTGATAATTTTTCCACCAGGAAGATACTCTACTTTGAAATCATACTGTAGTAGTTTTGAACTCAATCTAGCAATTCTCACAGTGTGTTCTTTGATTACGTCTCCACTAAGAACGTTCACTAACGGTTTATGATCAGTCTTGAGTGTAAACCTTGTCCCCCAAATGTAGTTCTTGAATCACTCAACAGCCCAACAGCAAGCCAGTAACTCTTTTTCTATCGCCGTTGCGTAGGGCTGAACGTATGTAATGATGTAACGTGCTGCTGGACATGATTAAATGCGTGTGATGCTGGACGTGCATGAGGCTATGTAACATGTGGCTGAGACTGTTGGGGAGCGGAAGTAACTATCACATAACGAGGTTGGCAGGCAGCCCCACCAACCTACCACTGTCTCTGCTGAAAGTCAGAATCAGCCAGAGTGGCACTGAAGTCTGCGCCGCCCTGCTGATTATAACCAGCTTCTCCACCAGTCTTTTCATGGCGGTTTCGCCACCCTGAAAAGGCTTGCAGAGAACAGGTGCAGGGGGCCACGTCAGGGTCATGCACTGCCCATGAACTTGGCATGAGCAGTGCGAGGTCTCCCTGCCTAGCACCCTTGCAATGCTCACTGCCTGATGTAAAGACAGTGAGCATTGCAAGGGTGCTGGTGCACCCTGCGGGCGGCAGCATTGCTGCTGGCTCGATTACGAGCCAGCGACAATGTTGCCGCCACTTTCCCGCTGGGCTGACCTTGGTTTCCGCCTGTCAGCCCAGCAGGAAAGTCGTAATGGGTCCGGCAGGAGGTAGCCAGTAAGGCAGCAGCCTCCCTGTCGGAAGGTCGGCGGACGGGTCATCCCATCCGCTGAACTCGTAATCATGCCCTTAATGTCATACCAATAATGGCATAATCCTTTTTATGAGTGTTGTGTACAAAAGTAGCTTGGATGATATCGGTGATGTCATTGTGATGTCATCAATTATGTCATTTGAGATATAAGTGGTGTCATAAATTATGTCATAGAACATGTAATGAGTAATATGTGAAGTCATAAGCTGTGCATGGCAGGGGCGCAAGTTCTAGTTACCTCTGCAAAGCATACCTGGTGAATTTCTGTATATATATATATATATATTTTTCACATTTTAATTTCAAAACTTAATGTTGGCACTGACATATGCACCCAACTATAAAGTCACTTTAACCTTTTCTTTTTGGTGAATATATAAATATATATATATATATATATATATACATATATATATATATATATATATATATATATATATATATATATTAATGAGCTACTGGGCGCAAGTAGGTAGTTATAGTTAGGACCTGGTTTCCATTGGAAGATCATTTTTTGTTTTGTGAATAACTTTGGCGCCACTTGACAAATCTTGATGAAATTTCAGCTACTGTGTTAAAAGTTGCACGGTGATCCGTCAAGTGGTGGCCGAGAAAATGAAAAATGAGGGTGTCCCAAAATGTGTTTTCCCTATTCATTTTGCCATAGGTATTTTGAACACGACTACAGCAGAATTACAAAAAATTTAGCCGAAAGCTAGCTCTTGGTCCAGAAAGCATGCTTTTTGTGATTTGGCGTAAATCCGTTAAGTTGTTTTAGAGATATTAACGGAAAAAGTAATACAGATATCTAGGAATGCGGATCCTCCACAGATCCAACTGTCCCCGTGCATATAGCTGAGTGGCTGCCAACACTGCAACAAGGTAGCCATAACTCGCACCCCGGCCTTGCACTACTAATCACCCCAGATATTGCAGCACTCATGACAACTTCTATAACATTATTAAAAATATAAAGGAAACATTAGCAGTCAAATTATTGAAATAAAAACTGTGCATGGCAGGGGTGCGAGTTATAGTTACCTTAGGGCGTGAGTTGTAGTTACTTGAAATAACTCTAACTATGCTCTATGGTTTTGTGCGAGTAAATTCAGAACCTAACTATAATGTCCCTGTCACCTTTGTTTTTTTTAGGTGACATATATATATGTTCGATGGCATGTGTAGCTGCAGATACACATGCTGTGCACTAGTCCACCATCTAGTGTTGGGCTAGGAGTGTTACAAGTTGTTTTTCTTCGAAGAAGTCCTTTCGAGTCATGGGATCGAGTGACTCCTCCTCTTCGGTTCCATTGCGCATGGGCATCAACTCCATTTTTAGATTGTTTTCTTTCCGCCGTTGGGTTCGGACGTGTTTCCTTTCGCTCCAAGATTTCAATTTGGGAAACTTTGGAGACTTTGGAAAACTCTCTTTTAGTCCGTATTGTATTGATCGGGTTCATAATCTTCCATTGACACAGCACTACCGTCAGAATAACAACTTTCTTCGCCCTTCGGGGCACACGTGCCCAATTCGGGCCGACCGCGTGGAAGCCTCATGGACCTGACTCCATTCAGATTCTGTCCTCGGTGCCACACGAAGTACCCGTATTCAGACCAGCATCTGGTTTGCAACCTCTGCCTTTCTGCAGACCATCGGGAAGAAAACTGCGAGGCCTGTCGATCCTTCGGATCGAAAAAGACTCTTAGAGACAGAAGAGCAAAAAGGCTTGAAATGGCGTAGAGGAGCGGGAAACATCTCGACATGGAAGAGGAAGAGTTGATGCAGACTGCAGTCTCGGTTCCAGATTCTGAGTCCGAGCAGGAATCAGACGAAGACAGACCAGTCACAGGAGGACAACATGTGAGTGCGTCTGCCCCTGCACCGTCACAAAAGAAAAAACACAAGGCCTTGGGTACGCCACTGCCGGAAGGCCATGACTCGGCCCGAAAAAAGACTGTTGATGACCAACTTCCCAGTTCGGCACGAAAAAGGCCACTCCTCTGAAAACATCGGAGACAACTAAGAGCTCCATTTCTGACTTCACTAAACACCACTTTTCAGGGTCGAAAATTAGAAAGCCAGTTTTGGAGCCGAAACCTTCGTCCTCTTCATCTTTTTCGATCCCCAAAAAGCACGCTTTGGAGCCGAAAAGGCCAAGTTACACAGAGGAGAATGGACTTTTAAAGAGACTTAAAGAAATCCACAAAACCCCTGAAGAGGAGTTACAGGTACAACAAATTCTAGAAATTATAATTATGGATGAAAAGCAATCCAGGATCCACATCCATAAGGAAACCGGGAGATTTCTGACAGCACCTCCTTTAAAAACAAAGAGGAAGCTGCTTTTCAGGAGGAATTGGGCACTATGCAGCCTCCAGCTAAAGTGCCAAGCAGAAGGAGAAAACACCACCTCCTCAATCTTCTCCTCCTCACTCTCCTCCTCATTCTCCCCACCTACCTACCTCTCCTCCGACCAGCCCTACACCAGTGCAGTCACCAACTCATTCTTATGATTCACTACAGGACAATGTGGATTTATGGGATCTTTATGACCCTGATCCCTTTCCAAGTAACGATCCAGACATCTATCCCTCTAAACCATCACCACCTGAGGATATTACTGTCTATAATCAAGTCATAGCTAGGGCTGCAGCATATCATGGTGTTACCGTGCAAACAGAGCCCCCTAGAAGAGGATATCTTATTTAACACTATCCTCAACACATTCTAGGTATCAATGCCTCCCGATGCTCCCAGTAAAACATGCGGCTCAGATCTTTAGTGAACCAGTTAAAGCACGCATCATAACAGCAAGGATAGAGAAGAAATATAAACCTGCACCCTCTGACCCTGATTATATCACCCATCAGGTACCTCCTGATTCTGTGGTAGTTAGCGCTGCCAGGAAGAGAGAAAATAGTCAGTCATCAGGAGATGCACCCCCTCCTGATAAAGAGAGCAGGAAATTTAATGCTGCAGGGAAAAGAGTTGCATCCCAGGCAGCAAATCAGTGGAGGATAGCCAACTCGCAAGCACTATTAGATCGCTATGACAGACCCCATTGGGGCGAGATGCAGGACATAATACAGCATCTCCCCAAAGAACACCAGAAAAGGGCACAACAAGTAGTGGAGGAAGGGCAAGCCATTACAAATAATCAAACAAGATCTGCCCTAGATGTTGCAGATACTGCTGCTAGGAGTGTCAACACTGCAGTCACTATACGCAGACATGCATGGCTCAGATCTTCTGGATTCAAGGCAGAAGTACAGCAGGCTGTGTTGAACATGCCGTTCAAGAAAAAATTCTTTTTTGGCCAGAAGTAGACACAGCCATAGAAAAATTGCAAAAGGACTCTGATACAGCAAAGGCAATCGGTACACTCTGCACCATATAGGGGGTCCTTTCGTAAACCTCAGTTTTGAGGTGGTTTCAGAACACAGCCCTCAGAGGCATCCACCTCGCAGACAAAGCCAACCTACCAACCGCAATACCAACGTGGTAGTTTTAGGGGCACATATAGAGGACAATAGCCCAGATACAGAGGGAAATCTCAGGGCTCTAAGCAGCCTCCAGAGCACCCAAAACAGTGACTTCCCTCATTCCCTTCCACTCTACACCTCTCCTGTGCGGGGCAGACTACAACAGTTCCACACAAATTGGCAAAATATTACCACAGACAACTGGGTGTTGTCAATTATCCGCAATGGCTATTGCTTAGAATTGATAAACACTCCTCCAAATATTCCACCAAGGTCACACAAACTATCCATAGAACACACAATTCTGTTACAACAAGAGGTCCAATCTCTACTACTCAAACACGCAATAGAAATGGTTCCACAGTCTCAAATAGGAACAGGAGTTTATTCACTATATTTTCTAATTCCCCAAAAGGATGGCACCCTTAGGCCAATATTAGACCTCAGGCCTCTCAATCTTTACATCCTGTCAGAACATTTCCACATGGTAACTTTATAGGATGTCATCCCACTATTACAAAAACAGGATTTCATGACAGCCTTAGACCTCAAGGATGCTTATTTTCACATACCCATCCACCCTGCACACAGAAAATATCTCAGATTTGTCATTCAAGGGAAAGACTACCAATTCAAAGTGTTACCCTTTGGAATACCAACAGCGCCAAGGGTATTCACAAAGTGCTTGGCAGTAGTAGCAGCCTACCTAAGAAGACAACATATACATGTCTTTCCATATCTAGATGACTGGCTAATAAAATCAAACAGTCAAACACAATGCCAAAATCATACGCATTATGTAATACAAAACCTACACACACTAGGTTTCTCAATAAACTACCAAAAATCACACCTTCAACCAGCACAAATACAACAGTATTTGGGTGCAATACTAAACACTCAGCAGGCTCTAGCATATCCAAATACACAAAGCATACAAGCGTTCCAAAATATAATCACACAAATACAAACAAATCAACAATACACTGTCAGATTTGTCATGAAAATTTTAGGAATGATAGCATCATGTAGTGCAATTGTACCACATGCAAGACTAAACATGCGGCCCTTACAACAGTGCCTTGCACAACAATGGTCACAGGCACACAGTCAACTTCAAGATCTAGTGTTGATAGACCGCCAAACATACATGTCCCTTCAATGTGGAATTCCACAAATCTAAGCAAAGGGCGGCCATTTCAAGACCTTGTGCCTCAGACCATAATTACAACAGATGCATCAATGATTGGTTGGGGAGCTCACCCAAACAATCACAACATTCAAGGGCAATGGGATGTCAAACACAAACAGCTACACACAAACCACTTAGAGTAATTAGCTGTCTTTCTAACACTCAAAGCTTTTCAACCTCTTCTCACACAGAAGAATGTTCTTATCAAAACAGATAACATGACAACCATGTATTATCTCAACAAACCGGGAGGGACACATTTATCCCAACTGTCCCTTCTAGCCCAGAAAATTTGGAAATGGGCAATCCACAATCAAATTCATCTATTGGCTCAATACATTCCAGGGATAGGCAATCATTTGGCAGATATCCTCAGCAGAAATCACCAACAAACTCATGAATGGGAACTCCACCCTCAAGTACTTCAAAAATACTTTCAAAAGTGGGGAACTCCAAACATAGACCCGTTCGCAACAAGAGAAAATACAAAATGCCAAAACTGCATCCAGACACCCACATCCCCAATCCAAGGGGAATGCTCTATGGATCAATTGGTCAGGGATATTTGCATACGCATTTCCCCCTCTCCCCCTCCTTCCATTTCTAGTCAACAAGTTGACCAATAGCACCAGCATGGGCACGTCAGCCGTGGTACACAAAATTATTAGATCTGTCCGTAGTACCACACTCCAAATTCCCAACCAAACCAGATCTGTTGACGCAAAACAGAGGCCAAATCAGGCATCCAAATCCCAAGACACTCAATCTAGCAATTTGGCTCCTGAGGTCATAGAGTTTGGATATTTACAACTCCCATCAGAATGTATGGAAGTTATTAAACAAGCGAGAAAACCCACTACTAGACAGTGCAATGCAAACAAATGGAAAAGGTTTGTATATTGCTGCCAATCCAAAAATATAGACCCTCCTTCAGCATCAATACAAGATATTGTATGTTACTTACTTCATTTACAAAAATCAAACTTGCCATTCGCTTCAATAAAAATTAATTTTACTGCAATTTCTGCATATTTACAAAATATACAACATGGCTCTTTATTTAGAGTTCCTGTCATTAAAGCATTCATGGAAGGTTTAAAACGCATCATTCCACCAAGAACACCACCAATTCCTTCTTGGAATCTAAATAGAGTGCTTACAAGACTCATGGGACCACTATTTGAGCATATACACTCCTGCCAAATTCAATTTCTAACATGGAAAGTTGCCTTTCTAGTGGCAATTACTTCTTTAAGAAGAGTAAGTGAAATCCAAGCCTTTACTCATGAAGAACCTTTCTTCCAAGTACACAAACATAAAGTTGTACTAAGAACAAATCCAAAATTTCTACCTAAAGTGGTATCACCATTTCATATAAATCAAACAGTGGAACTGGCAGTCTTCTTCCCACAGCCAGATTCTGTGACAGAGAGAGCTCTACATACATTAGACATCAAAAGAGCTTTAATGTACTATATAGACAGAACTAAACCGTTTAGAAAGACTAAACAACTATTCGTCACTTTAAAAAAAAAACTCATACAGGGAATCCGATATCAAAACGAGATTTAGCACAATGGATTGTAAGATGCATCCAAACATGCTATATTAAAGCAAAACAACAGCTTTTTGTTACTCCTAAAGCACACTCTACAAGGAAAAAAGCTGCACCAATGGCTTTTTTAGGTAATATACCAATGGTTGAAATATGTAAAGCAGCCACATAGTCAACACCTTTTACATTCACTAAACACTACTGTGTAGACATATTATCACGACAACAAGCCACAGTAGGTCAAACTGTCCTAAGAACGTTATTTCAAACAACTTCAACTCCTACAGGCTAACCACCGCTAATTTATGGGAGGACAAACTGCTTTGTAGTCTATGCACAGCATGTGTATCTGCAGCTACACATGTCATCGAACGGAAAATGTCACTTACCCAGTGTACATCTGTTTTTGGCATTTTCTGCTGCAGATTCACATGCACCCTCCCTCCTCCCCGGAAGCCTGTAGTCGTTTAATTTACAAACATTTGTACATATGTATATACATTTACATTAGCATGGACATCTCTTACTTAATACCTATATACTCTATGACTTCTTCCTTTACCCTCTATATATATATATTACCTTGTGGCAGTCGCCACTAGATAGTTATAATTAGGACCTAGTTTCTATAGAAAAAGCATTTTTTGTTTTGCCGCTTAATGAATCTTCATGATATTTTCCCAGAAACTGACACGCTCACATCAGCTGTTGTTGGGGTGGTCCGTCCGGGGGTGGGGGGGCAGAGACACAGGTGGGGTCTCAAAATGTGTTTTCCCCATTCATTTTTCCAAAGAGATTTTGAACAGTGATAGAGCCAACACAACTGGACGGAATTACACCAAATTTGGCAGAAAAGTAGCTCTTTAATCAGAAAAGCCCATTTTGTTATTTGGTGTAAATCCGTTCAGTAGTTTTTGAAAAATTTAAGAAAATCCAAATTTGAACATATAGGGCAAGAAACCCCCCCCCTGATCACGTGCTGTTATCTGATTGGCTGACAACACTTCAACAAGGAAGTGTTGTCAGCCATGTTGGGACTCAGCTTGATTGAGTTCCATACAAAAATGTAAAAAAAAAAGAAAAGAGGCCAGGGTACAGACACCCTGATAGCTCTGGTGTTGGAATCCTAAAGCGACCACCCCAAGGCTAAAATGCATTTTCAAAAACATTGTCGAGATTCAAGGCGGATCCGGTCAAAAATAAAATGAAGTGCGGGCACCAGCACTTCATTTTTTTCAAGTCCTGAGGGCTATGTTGATTTGTAATGGGAGCCGATGATCCCCATTAATGCGGGGCGACGGGCAGCCCCGGGGACCACCACCTTCCCAGGACTATATTTAAAATAAATTAAGTGGGGGAGGCCCGTTGTCCTCCTCCACAGCCCTGGGAACCGCCACCTTCCCGGGGTGAGGATTTACATTAATGCATGGGGTCAAGCTGCCCCCACAGCTCTGGGGACCGCCACTTCCCTGGGGCAAACTGAAAAAAATGTTTCAGAACCCCTTAACACTGGGGATCACCACCTCCCCGGGACTCTTTTTTGCTGGTGGGTAGCCGTGCAGCACCCCTCATGTAGCAACTGATGGCCCTGGGGACCATCACCCCCAGGGCCGGCTCCTGCTATGTCCCGGGGTGCCCACTCCAAATTACCCCACAAATTAAAGCACTCATGACATCTTTGACAACATCAATGTAATATTTGCAGTAACATTTTCGATGAAAAAACTGTGCATGGCAAGGGAGCGAGATATAGTTACCTTAGGGAATGAGTTACTTGAGGTAACTCTAACTGGTAAATTTCTGTGGTTTTGTATGTTTAAAATGTTAGCCTAACTATAATGTCCCTGTAACCTTTATTTTTTTATGTGAATATATATACACACACACATATATGTATGGCGGCAATAAAGAGTCAATAATAGATTTTCGCGGTAAGGAGATTCCGATTAGAGATAGAATTACATGCGAAACAACCTTTGTGGTATATGTCATAGAATGCTAGTGCGGTCTAAGATACGTTGGCAGTACTATCTGCCCCCTAAAGAAAAGTATCCTGGAGCACATTAGGGCAGTACAGAATGATGATAATAACTATGCTATGACCAAACATCTGTAAAACCACCCAGATTCTGACTGGTTACATATGAAATATTATGGCATTGCTACAATAAAAAAGCAGGAACGGGGAGGTGATCTAGATTCTAAACGTCTCAGTTTCTGGACTCTATTATCAGATTGAAAACCAAGACTCCTTTTGGGGTAAACGGCAATGAGGAACTGTACTTTCATCTATAAACAAGTATAGACAATAGGAATTTAGCTTGGGATATCTTCATACAAAGGATTAAATGTATTATTGGCTGTAGTGGATGTTATGAATTTCAATAGTGAAAAGGGATAATGATATATGGGGTACTATACCCATAATTGAGAAATGCAACTGCAACACAAAACTATATGAAAAAATTGATGTGATAAAATGTAACTATGTATAATTGTTATAAAGAGACACAGTGATAGATGACAGTAGAAGTTGTGTTTAGAACGAACAATCAGTAGAGTTTTTCTTCATCTTAGTATGTAAAAAAATCTTTTGTAATTAATTATTTTCATTAGTAATTTGTAGGGGAACACGTAATTGCATAGAAGGAATTATTTTTGTTGTTGTTATTGTTGTCATGTTTTTATATTTATATATGTATTGGTTTTAACTACATATCCCAGAATGCCACATAGAGGCAGGTTGAGATGAAGAGTATAAATGTAGCCAAAATGGATTGATTTCTTACCGTGATCAAGACCTTGGAGGGTTGAAATGCGTTGGTGGTTGTTGCTGGTATCTAATTGCACATTAAAATGAAATAAAGAATTGAAAATCCTGTGAGTGCCGCGTTGTTGACCATGTGTCATATTTGGATGGTGAATTATTAAGGGAAAGGTCCTTCCCTGGCGTGGGCACTGACAAAAAGAGTGCACCTTAATTGGACCTCTTGGGAGCAATTGAATTGTTTAAGGCTGAGCCGGGAGGTGAAGAAACAACATACTTATGTAAGCTGCATTGAATTTTTTTTTCAAAAAGCCGTATATGAAGTGTCTAACTTGGAATGTGAACGGCGATATGATTGTGGAAACAGTATTGACATGTGTGGATATGGAAAATAAACACTGCTTACTCTTTTCTAACGTGCAGAGAGAAAAGGAGAGTTTAAATCACGTCTTCGGTGCAATTGTGCACTTTGGAGACGTGTAGTTTAAAGGCAAAGGATTACAAGTGCAGCACAAATGAAATACAAGCTGTTAAATCTACCGAGGAAATCCGTGTTAGAGGAGAAGCACTGTTTAAGATAAAAGCTGCCTTAGTTGAATCTGAAATACTTAAACAGCAGCAGTGTGAATGGAAACAACACGTATTTTTAAAGTAAAAGGTCACGGGGGCAGCGCGAAGGAAATATAAACTGCTGGGACTATCTGACAAACCCATGTGAAGTACAAAGCGTTGTTCTGGATGTGAGATGTATTATTATAATCAGGAATGTGTAAGAAACAGCAGTGTGAACCAACAAATAGCCTGATAATATAACGACAAAGGAGGATACAAATAAAACAACAAGTAATCAAAGGAAGGCAAATGAAACTATGGAAATTATGATTTTTACTGCAACGAATGAATAAGTATGTACGATTGGAATGGAGAGGTGTGTATCTGAATTGGAAGTCCCGGATAGATGGGGTCGGAGGACGCCATAAAAACAGGTATAAAACTTCTACTCAGGTGAAGCCTATAGTTAATATATCACTTCCCAGTGGTGGTTACAAGACGTGAAAAATATAATGTCTTGGTAACTACACAGGATGAACTGGTATTAAAGGGAAATACTGCAATGAAAGATACCTCGCAAGTGGATGAATTTATGATTAGTTTATAATTATTACGTGAACAAGTTTCTAGTCACAAAGCCATAAGAACGTGATTATAAAATGGAGGAGAGGTTGGCTAAACGTACACAGAGAGTGGAATCAGCTTTTAGCACTACTAGTGATATGCAAAATAATGGTAGGTCTCAAATAAATGTAGAAACAGCACCGAAGGAAAATATAAAACACCTGTATTTACAACTAGAGCGTCTCATGAAAAAGGAAATCTCAAAAAGTTGGGTAGTGATGATATTACAGAAATATATACAAGTGGGAAGAGTTCCAAGAGGATTGAGAATCTTTACTCTGCTGAACCATTCGGATACGAGTCCAGAAATGTTAGAGTAATGGGGAACCAACAGTATGGAGTGTTCAAAACACATGATGGAAATTGAAAAACTGAGGCACAGCATAGAAGATTTGGGGGATCAGATACAGTTGCTGGATCAGGCAGAGGAGAAAGAGAAATGTAAGAAAATAATGAATACATTTCTGGACAAATATGAAAATCAAGTAGAAGAACGTAAAAAGAGTAAGTTCATGAGGGATGCTCAAGATTATGAGACAGGACGTATTTTGACTTTTGCTAAAAGATTTGACATTTTGAAACAACAATTCCACTCGGGAAATATGGACTTGGAAGAGGTACCAAATATAGAAACTAGTGGGTCTGAGACCCACCTTAGTGAAGGAGAAGGAACTAGTAGCAATGTAAGGAAAACTACTTTTTTAGATGAGATGAAGCTAGTGTATCTGGATCAGGCAACACCAAGGAACAGAGGAAGGGGCAGAGGCCGAGGTTTGCGAGATTTCAAAGGAACAGAAAGACAAGAAGAGGAAAGAGGAAAAGACTACCTGTGGCACAATCAGAAAAGTTGATAGTTAACTTATCACGGTATGAG